>NC_079465.1:22614498-23239498 GCF_026250575.1 Diorhabda carinulata | reverse complement strand
TTTTACTTAATTTTCACGGACATTTTTTACCAATAATCGACGCTGGAATTGGTTCGAATCGTTTTTCTTCTTTTTGTGCGAAGTACGAACTTTTCCACATTATTCTTCTTCTTTTCATAATCTTCCATTAATTTTCTCTCTGATATGGCACTTTTTCCCTTTTTTACTTAATTTTCACGGACATTTTTTACCAATAATCGACGCTGGAATTGGTTCGAATCGTTTTTCTTCTTCTTGTGCGAAGTACGAACTTTTCCACATTATTCTTCTTCTTTTTATAATCTTCCATTAATTTTCTTTCTGATATGGCACTTTTTCCCTTTTTTACTTAATTTTCACGGACATTTTTTACCAATAATCGACGCTGGAATTGGTTCGAATCGTTTTTCTTCTTCTTGTGCGAAGTACGAACTTTTCCACATTATTCTTCTTCTTTTTATAATCTTCCATTAATTTTCTTTCTGATATGGCACTTTTTTCCTTTTTTACTTAATTTTCACGGACATTTTTTACCAATAATCGACGCTGGAATTGGTTCGAATCGTTTTTCTTCTTCTTGTGCGAAGTACGAACTTTTCCACATTATTCTTCTTCTTTTTATAATCTTCCATTAATTTTCTTTCTGATATGGCACTTTTTCCCTTTTTTACTTAATTTTCACGGACATTTTTTACCAATAATCGACGCTGGAATTGGTTCGAATCGTTTTTCTTCTTCTTGTGCGAAGTACGAACTTTTCCACATTATTCTTCTTCTTTTTATAATCTTCCATTAATTTTCTTTCTGATATGGCACTTTTTCCCTTTTTTACTTAATTTTCACGGACATTTTTTACCAATAATCGACGCTGGAATTGGTTCGAATCGTTTTTCTTCTTCTTGTGCGAAGTACGAACTTTTCCACATTATTCTTCTTCTTTTTATAATCTTCCATTAATTTTCTTTCTGATATGGCACTTTTTTCCTTTTTTACTTAATTTTCACGGACATTTTTTACCAATAATCGACGCTGGAATTGGTTCGAATCGTTTTTCTTCTTCTTGTGCGAAGTACGAACTTTTCCACATTATTCTTCTTCTTTTCATAATCTTCCATTAATTTTCTCTCTGATATGGCACTTTTTCCCTTTTTTACTTAATTTTCACGGACATTTTTTACCAATAATCGACGCTGGAATTGGTTCGAACCGTTTTACTTCTTCTTGTGCGAAGTACGAACTTTTCCACATTATTCTTCTTCTTTTTACAATCTTCCATTAATTTTTTTGATGAAACGTCTATTTTCTTTGATAATTGATCTTTTATATGTAACTCTACCATTTAGCTATTAATAATCCAGCCCTCGGCAAATATCTTCGACAAAGTTTTCTTCTACTTTCATTTTCCTGTATTCAATTTCCTTTCAGAACTTTTCGCCACCAATTTTTTTCTTAAATTCTGTCTACTTTATAATATAACTACTACATAGGTCGATGGGATTCCCGGGGGTCCGAGCGGTGGCCAGAAACCGAAACTATTTTCATACAACGTAGTTTTCGAACCGGCGGCTACGCAAGAAGACATTCTACAATATTCCGGCATGAAAAGACTTATAGAAATGGCCGTGGAAGGTTTCAGATGTACGTGTTTTTGTTACGGACAAACCGGTAGCGGAAAAACTCATACCCTTACAGGTCCTCCAGGTCTAGTAAGTAAATCAACAAGATATTCCAGTTTTTAGAAAATGCGACTTTTTCAGTTCGGACTAAAACCTGCTCCTTATAGCGACGAGCACGGACTTATTTTTCGATCTTTTATTTATTTATTTCAATTAATACAAGAACAACCAGACATCCATTTTGTGCTGAAAGCAAGTTTTTTGGAAATATATAACGAAAAAGTGAGATTATTTTAAATTTATATTATTATTATTATTATTATTATTGATAAAATAATTGTTTAAGGTAATAGATTTATTAAATCCGGGAAGCTTACGAAAATCATTGGCGGTCAGATGGAGCAAAAAATCTCGCGGATTTTTCGTCGAAAACTTATTTTCCGTAGATTGCGAAGAATTCGACGATTTGTTGGCTGTTTTGGAAGAGGGTATGAGAAACAGATCAGTCGGTAAACACAATATGAACGAATATTCGAGGTTAAAATTATTATCAATCAATATTCTACAGGGTGTAATAATATATTACATATTTTAGCCGGAGTCATACAATTTTGAGCGTGTATATAACGTGCGAACAACCGGCTGAAAACGGCGTTTTCATATCGCGAACGGGGAAAATTAATTTCGTTGATTTGGCCGGTAGCGAAATGACAAAAAAGACGCAAAGCGAAGGGAAAACTTTAGAAGAAGCCAATAATATCAATAAAAGCCTCATGGTTTTAGGTAAGTGAGTATAATAGATCAAATTTGATGATAAAAGTTCGAGAAAAGATCTGATTCCAATTGGCAAATGATTTTGCATTATTTTGCATTGTAATGTATCGAGCCTTTAACTAATTATGCTCCGAGTGGATATCTGGGCATAATACACTGTTATAGAGGTGGATAAGTTATTTTGCTTACAGGCATTAATCAACTAGTTAAATTGACCATAAATTTTGTATTATTTGATCGCGGTGTAGTATGTGAAGTTTATTTGATCAATATTTTAATTTTCGTCGTTTATTATTCAAATTAAATTAAATATTATCTACCAATTCGATTGAACGAATTTTCTTATATTAAAAAAAAGAATTCAATGGATTCCAGGTTATTGTATATCGTCGTTAAGCGATTCTAAGAGATTGAAAAACCATATTCCGTACAGGGATTCCAAGTTAACGAAATTGTTAGCGGATTCGTTAGCGGGTAACGGAGTCACATTAATGGCAAGTTTGATTAATTGAGTTAAGCATTGAATATTTAATAAATTAAGTCTATTTTAGATAGCTTGTATATCGCCGTCGAAATCGAATATTCACGAAACTTTGAATACGCTCCGATACGCAGCCAGAGCGAAAAAAATAAGAACCAAACCAATCGTAGTAATGGTAAGTATTAAAACAACGAAAAAAACACCTTGTATAATATGTAATATTTTGTAGGACCCGAGGGAATCTCTCATTTTAAGTTTAAAACGGGAAATTAGTACATTACAAAACGAAAATCAGTACTTGAAATCGGCTTTGAACGCTTATTCGGAATCTAAAACTACAGTCGATTCTTCGGGTAAGTTAAAAAAAAATCCAATTTCGAACTGCTACGAGGGTTGCTATTTAAGTTTTGAGATAGATAAATAAAAACAAATATATTTATAATTGGATATGATGATATGATGATAATAATTTCGATTGAGGTACCTCTAAAACATGTGATTTGAACCCATCAACCGCTTCTCTAGACAAAATAGGGTTTTTTTCTGAAAAAATTGTAAGTGAGCCTTATATTTTCTAAAAAAAAACAGTCTCTAAGACAAACGACGCTTTGTTTTTGAAAAAAACAGTCTCTAAAGACAAATGAAGGTTTTTTTCTGAAAAAGTTGCAAGTGAACCTTATATTTTCGAAAAAAAAACAGTCTCTAAGACAAACGACGCTTTGTTTTTGAAAAAAACAGTCTCTAAAGACAAATGAAGGTTTTTTTCTGAACCTTATATTTTCGAAAATAGACAGTCTCTAAATATAAACGACGCTTTGTTTTTGAAAAAAACAGTCTCTAAAGACAAATGAAGGTTTTTTTCTGAACCTTATATTTTCGAAAATAGACAGTCTCTAAATATAAACGACGCTTTGTTTTTGAAAAAAAAAACAGTCTTTAAAGACAAACGACGTTTTGTTTTTGAAAAAGTTGCAAGTGAGCCTTATATTTTCGAAAATAGACAGTCTCTAAAAATAAACAACAGTCTCTAAAGACAAACGACGTTTTGTTTTTGAAAAAGTTGCAAGTGAACTTTATATTTTCTAAAAAAAAACAGTCTCTAAGACAAACGACGCTTTGTTTTTGAAAAAAACAGTGTCTAAAGACAAACGACGCTTTTTTTTTTAAAAACAGTCTATAAAGATAAACGTTGCTTTGTTTTTGAAAAAAAAAACAGTCTCTTAAGAGTAATAAAAGTGTTTTTCTGAAAAAGTTTACGTGTACCAAATAAGGACTATACGGTGGATGAAGAATCAATTCGATGTTTTGGATGTTCGAACACGTTTTTTGTTTAAACATCATCATGGAGTGAATAATCTCCACGTTTTGATATCTGAGGTATGATTTTCTTTACTTTTGTAACAATTCAATGATGTTTTTAGTTGAAAGAAGGATATTAAAAACTCCCCCGCACGTAGATTTGGAGGAATTGGCGAATTTGGAAGGACCGCAACTAGCGGAATTGGTCAAGTTGTATATGCAAGAGAATGAAGCGCTTCGAAAGGATAACGCCGAGCTGTTTACGTCGCGGGATCTACTTCAAAGAGACCACGAAGTTGTATGTAGAGAAAACGAGAGATTATTGAAGAAATTGGAAGAAGTTAATTCGTAAGTCTAACGAAATTGTACAAAATAATGAATTAAAATGTTTGTTATTTTCCAGTTCTCCATTGATTCCGACTAGGCCAGCTTTTTCTGCAGAAGTGATGAACGGTGATGGGGATGTAACGAACATTTGGACTAACTCGGAGCCTGAGAAATTTTCGGTAACGATGCATTACCTCAATTATATTTGAACTCTTTTTGAGGATCGTTTAGGTTACATACAAAGTCGACATTTTCAGTGAAAGACAAAGCAAAAAAGTTAGAAATTATCCTATACGCGGCCCTGCAGAAAAAAAAATAACACTCGCAGCGATATGGTGGTAATTGAAGAACAGTAATTCTAATTTCTTTGACCGTTTTGGAGTTTTGCTTATATTTTCGAAAAAGACAGTCTCTAATAACAACCGACGCTTTGTTTTTGAAAAAGACAGTCCCTAAAGACATATGACGGCTTAATTTTGAAAAATATTACTACCAAAAACAAATGACGATTTGTTTTCGAAAAAGACAGTCTCCAAAGACATATGACGGCTTAATTTTGAAAAATATTACTACCAAAAACAAATGACGATTCGTTTTCGAAAAAGAAAGTCTCTAAAGACATATGGCGGCTTAATTTCGAAAAATATCACCTGCAAAGACAAATGACGATTCGTTTTCGAAAAAGACAGTCTCCAAAGACATATGACGGCTTAATTTTGAAAAATATTACTACCAAAAACAAATGACGATTTGTTTTCGAAAAAGACAGTCTCCAAAGACATATGACGGCTTAATTTTGAAAAATATTACTACCAAAAACAAATGACGATTCGTTTTCGAAAAAGAAAGTCTCTAAAGACATATGGCGACTTAATTTTGAAAAATATCACCTGCAAAGACAAATGACGATTCGTTTTCGAAAAAGACAGTCTCCAAAGACATATGACGGCTTAATTTTGAAAAATATTACTACCAAAAACAAATGACGATTCGTTTTCAAAAAACATAGTCTCTAAAGACATATGGCGGCTTAATTTTGAAAAATATTACTACCAAAAACAAATGACGATTTGTTTTCGAAAAAGACAGTCTCCAAAGACATATGACGGCTTAATTTTGAAAAATATTACTACCAAAAACAAATGACGATTTGTTTTCGAAAAAGACAGTCTCCAAAGACATATGACGGCTTAATTTTGAAAAATATTACTACCAAAAACAAATGACGATTTGTTTTCGAAAAAGACAGTCTCCAAAGACATATGACGGCTTAATTTTGAAAAATATTACTACCAAAAACAAATGACGATTCGTTTTCGAAAAAGAAAGTCTCTAAAGACATATGGCGACTTAATTTTGAAAAATATTCCTTCCAAAGACAAATGACGATTTGTTCTTGAAAATGACAGTCTCCAAAGATATATGGCGGCTTAATTTTGAAAAATATTACTACCAAAAACAAATGACGATTTGTTTTCGAAAAAGACAGTCTCCAAAGACATATGACGGCTTAATTTTGAAAAATATTACTACCAAAAACAAATGACGATTTGTTTTCGAAAAAGACAGTCTCCAAAGACATATGACGGCTTAATTTTGAAAAATATTACTACCAAAAACAAATGACGATTCGTTTTCGAAAAAGAAAGTCTCTAAAGACATATGGCGACTTAATTTTGAAAAATATCACCTGCAAAGACAAATGACGATTCGTTTTCGAAAAAGACAGTCTCCAAAGACATATGACGGCTTAATTTTGAAAAATATTACTACCAAAAACAAATGACGATTCGTTTTCGAAAAAGAAAGTCTCTAAAGACATATGGCGGCTTAATTTTGAAAAATATTACTACCAAAAACAAATGACGATTTGTTTTCGAAAAAGACAGTCTCCAAAGACATATGACGGCTTAATTTTGAAAAATATTACTACCAAAAACAAATGACGATTTGTTTTCGAAAAAGACAGTCTCCAAAGACATATGACGGCTTAATTTTGAAAAATATTACTACCAAAAACAAATGACGATTCGTTTTCGAAAAAGAAAGTCTCTAAAGACATATGGCGACTTAATTTTGAAAAATATCACCTGCAAAGACAAATGACGATTCGTTTTCGAAAAAGACAGTCTCCAAAGACATATGACGGCTTAATTTTGAAAAATATTACTACCAAAAACAAATGACGATTCGTTTTCGAAAAAGAAAGTCTCTAAAGACATATGGCGACTTAATTTTGAAAAATATCACCTGCAAAGACAAATGACGATTCGTTTTCGAAAAAGAAAGTCTCTAAAGACATATGGCGACTTAATTTTGAAAAATATCACCTGCAAAGACAAATGACGATTCGTTTTCGAAAAAGAAAGTCTCTAAAGACATATGGCGACTTAATTTTGAAAAATATCACCTGCAAAGACAAATGACGATTCGTTTTCGAAAAAGACAGTCTCCAAAGACATATGACGGCTTAATTTTGAAAAATATTACTACCAAAAACAAATGACGATTCGTTTTCGAAAAAGAAAGTCTCTAAAGACATATGGCGGCTTAATTTTGAAAAATATTACTACCAAAAACAAATGACGATTTGTTTTCGAAAAAGACAGTCTCCAAAGACATATGACGGCTTAATTTTGAAAAATATTACTACCAAAAACAAATGACGATTTGTTTTCGAAAAAGACAGTCTCCAAAGACATATGACGGCTTAATTTTGAAAAATATTACTACCAAAAACAAATGACGATTCGTTTTCGAAAAAGAAAGTCTCTAAAGACATATGGCGACTTAATTTTGAAAAATATCACCTGCAAAGACAAATGACGATTCGTTTTCGAAAAAGACAGTCTCCAAAGACATATGACGGCTTAATTTTGAAAAATATTACTACCAAAAACAAATGACGATTTGTTTTCGAAAAAGACAGTCTCCAAAGACATATGACGGCTTAATTTTGAAAAATATTACTACCAAAAACAAATGACGATTCGTTTTCGAAAAAGAAAGTCTCTAAAGACATATGGCGACTTAATTTTGAAAAATATCACCTGCAAAGACAAATGACGATTCGTTTTCGAAAAAGACAGTCTCCAAAGACATATGACGGCTTAATTTTGAAAAATATTACTACCAAAAACAAATGACGATTTGTTTTCGAAAAAGACAGTCTCCAAAGACATATGACGGCTTAATTTTGAAAAATATTACTACCAAAAACAAATGACGATTTGTTTTCGAAAAAGACAGTCTCCAAAGACATATGACGGCTTAATTTTGAAAAATATTACTACCAAAAACAAATGACGATTCGTTTTCGAAAAAGAAAGTCTCTAAAGACATATGGCGACTTAATTTTGAAAAATATCACCTGCAAAGACAAATGACGATTCGTTTTCGAAAAAGACAGTCTCCAAAGACATATGACGGCTTAATTTTGAAAAATATTACTACCAAAAACAAATGACGATTCGTTTTCGAAAAAGAAAGTCTCTAAAGACATATGGCGACTTAATTTTGAAAAATATCACCTGCAAAGACAAATGACGATTCGTTTTCGAAAAAGAAAGTCTCTAAAGACATATGGCGACTTAATTTTGAAAAATATCACCTGCAAAGACAAATGACGATTCGTTTTCGAAAAAGAAAGTCTCTAAAGACATATGGCGACTTAATTTTGAAAAATATCACCTGCAAAGACAAATGACGATTCGTTTTCGAAAAAGACAGTCTCCAAAGACATATGACGGCTTAATTTTGAAAAATATTACTACCAAAAACAAATGACGATTCGTTTTCGAAAAAGAAAGTCTCTAAAGACATATGGCGGCTTAATTTTGAAAAATATTACTACCAAAAACAAATGACGATTTGTTTTCGAAAAAGACAGTCTCCAAAGACATATGACGGCTTAATTTTGAAAAATATTACTACCAAAAACAAATGACGATTTGTTTTCGAAAAAGACAGTCTCCAAAGACATATGACGGCTTAATTTTGAAAAATATTACTACCAAAAACAAATGACGATTCGTTTTCGAAAAAGAAAGTCTCTAAAGACATATGGCGACTTAATTTTGAAAAATATCACCTGCAAAGACAAATGACGATTCGTTTTCGAAAAAGACAGTCTCCAAAGACATATGACGGCTTAATTTTGAAAAATATTACTACCAAAAACAAATGACGATTTGTTTTCGAAAAAGACAGTCTCCAAAGACATATGACGGCTTAATTTTGAAAAATATTACTACCAAAAACAAATGACGATTCGTTTTCGAAAAAGAAAGTCTCTAAAGACATATGGCGACTTAATTTTGAAAAATATCACCTGCAAAGACAAATGACGATTCGTTTTCGAAAAAGACAGTCTCCAAAGACATATGACGGCTTAATTTTGAAAAATATTACTACCAAAAACAAATGACGATTCGTTTTCAAAAAACATAGTCTCTAAAGACATATGGCGGCTTAATTTTGAAAAATATTACTACCAAAAACAAATGACGATTTGTTTTCGAAAAAGACAGTCTCCAAAGACATATGACGGCTTAATTTTGAAAAATATTACTACCAAAAACAAATGACGATTTGTTTTCGAAAAAGACAGTCTCCAAAGACATATGACGGCTTAATTTTGAAAAATATTACTACCAAAAACAAATGACGATTTGTTTTCGAAAAAGACAGTCTCCAAAGACATATGACGGCTTAATTTTGAAAAATATTACTACCAAAAACAAATGACGATTCGTTTTCGAAAAAGAAAGTCTCTAAAGACATATGGCGACTTAATTTTGAAAAATATTCCTTCCAAAGACAAATGACGATTTGTTCTTGAAAATGACAGTCTCCAAAGATATATGGCGGCTTAATTTTGAAAAATATTACTACCAAAAACAAATGACGATTTGTTTTCGAAAAAGACAGTCTCCAAAGACATATGACGGCTTAATTTTGAAAAATATTACTACCAAAAACAAATGACGATTTGTTTTCGAAAAAGACAGTCTCCAAAGACATATGACGGCTTAATTTTGAAAAATATTACTACCAAAAACAAATGACGATTCGTTTTCGAAAAAGAAAGTCTCTAAAGACATATGGCGACTTAATTTTGAAAAATATCACCTGCAAAGACAAATGACGATTCGTTTTCGAAAAAGACAGTCTCCAAAGACATATGACGGCTTAATTTTGAAAAATATTACTACCAAAAACAAATGACGATTCGTTTTCGAAAAAGAAAGTCTCTAAAGACATATGGCGGCTTAATTTTGAAAAATATTACTACCAAAAACAAATGACGATTTGTTTTCGAAAAAGACAGTCTCCAAAGACATATGACGGCTTAATTTTGAAAAATATTACTACCAAAAACAAATGACGATTTGTTTTCGAAAAAGACAGTCTCCAAAGACATATGACGGCTTAATTTTGAAAAATATTACTACCAAAAACAAATGACGATTCGTTTTCGAAAAAGAAAGTCTCTAAAGACATATGGCGACTTAATTTTGAAAAATATCACCTGCAAAGACAAATGACGATTCGTTTTCGAAAAAGACAGTCTCCAAAGACATATGACGGCTTAATTTTGAAAAATATTACTACCAAAAACAAATGACGATTTGTTTTCGAAAAAGACAGTCTCCAAAGACATATGACGGCTTAATTTTGAAAAATATTACTACCAAAAACAAATGACGATTTGTTTTCGAAAAAGACAGTCTCCAAAGACATATGACGGCTTAATTTTGAAAAATATTACTACCAAAAACAAATGACGATTCGTTTTCGAAAAAGACAGTCTCCAAAGACATATGACGGCTTAATTTTGAAAAATATTACTACCAAAAACAAATGACGATTTGTTTTCGAAAAAGACAGTCTCCAAAGACATATGACGGCTTAATTTTGAAAAATATTACTACCAAAAACAAATGACGATTTGTTTTCGAAAAAGACAGTCTCCAAAGACATATGACGGCTTAATTTTGAAAAATATTACTACCAAAAACAAATGACGATTCGTTTTCGAAAAAGACAGTCTCCAAAGACATATGACGGCTTAATTTTGAAAAATATTACTACCAAAAACAAATGACGATTTGTTTTCGAAAAAGACAGTCTCCAAAGACATATGACGGCTTAATTTTGAAAAATATTACTACCAAAAACAAATGACGATTTGTTTTCGGAAAAGACAGTCTCCAAAGACATATGACGGCTTAATTTTGAAAAATATTACTACCAAAAACAAATGACGATTTGTTTTCGAAAAAGACAGTCTCCAAAGACATATGACGGCTTAATTTTGAAAAATATTACTACCAAAAACAAATGACGATTTGTTTTCGGAAAAGACAGTCTCCAAAGACATATGACGGCTTAATTTTAAAAAATATTACTACCAAAAACAAATGACGATTTGTTTTCGAAAAAGACAGTCTCCAAAGACATATGACGGCTTAATTTTGAAAAATATTACTACCAAAAACAAATGACGATTTGTTTTCGAAAAAGACAGTCTCCAAAGACATATGACGGCTTAATTTTGAAAAATATTACTACCAAAAACAAATGACGATTTGTTTTCGAAAAAGACAGTCTCCAAAGACATATGACGGCTTAATTTTGAAAAATATTACTACCAAAAACAAATGACGATTCGTTTTCGAAAAAGACAGTCTCCAAAGACATATGACGGCTTAATTTTGAAAAATATTACTACCAAAAACAAATGACGATTTGTTTTCGAAAAAGACAGTCTCCAAAGACATATGACGGCTTAATTTTGAAAAATATTACTACCAAAAACAAATGACGATTTGTTTTCGGAAAAGACAGTCTCCAAAGACATATGACGGCTTAATTTTGAAAAATATTACTACCAAAAACAAATGACGATTTGTTTTCGAAAAAGACAGTCTCCAAAGACATATGACGGCTTAATTTTGATAAATATTACTACCAAAAACAAATGACGATTCGTTTTCGAAAAAGAAAGTCTCTAAAGACATATGGCGACTTAATTTTGAAAAATATCACCTGCAAAGACAAATGACGATTCGTTTTCGAAAAAGACAGTCTCCAAAGACATATGACGGCTTAATTTTGAAAAATATTACTACCAAAAACAAATGACGATTTGTTTTCGAAAAAGACAGTCTCCAAAGACATATGACGGCTTAATTTTGAAAAATATTACTACCAAAAACAAATGACGATTTGTTTTCGAAAAAGACAGTCTCCAAAGACATATGATGGCTTAATTTTGAAAAATATTACTACCAAAAACAAATGACGATTCGTTTTCGAAAAAGAAAGTCTCTAAAGACATATGGCGACTTAATTTTGAAAATATTACTACCAAAAACAAATGACGATTCGTTTTCAAAAAACATAGTCTCTAAAGACATATGGCGGCTTAATTTTAAAAAATATTACTACCAAAAACAAATGACGATTTGTTTTCGAAAAAGACAGTCTCCAAAGACATATGACGGCTTAATTTTGAAAAATATTACTACCAAAAACAAATGACGATTTGTTTTCGAAAAAGACAGTCTCCAAAGACATATGACGGCTTAATTTTGAAAAATATTACTACCAAAAACAAATGACGATTTGTTTTCGAAAAAGACAGTCTCCAAAGACATATGACGGCTTAATTTTGAAAAATATTACTACCAAAAACAAATGACGATTTGTTTTCGAAAAAGACAGTCTCCAAAGACATATGACGGCTTAATTTTGAAAAATATTACTACCAAAAACAAATGACGATTTGTTTTCGAAAAAGACAGTCTCCAAAGACATATGACGGCTTAATTTTGAAAAATATTACTACCAAAAACAAATGACGATTTGTTTTCGAAAAAGACAGTCTCCAAAGACATATGACGGCTTAATTTTGAAAAATATTACTACCAAAAACAAATGACGATTTGTTTTCGAAAAAGACAGTCTCCAAAGACATATAACGGCTTAATTTTGAAAAATATTACTACCAAAAACAAATGACGATTCGTTTTCGAAAAAGAAAGTCTCTAAAGACATATGGCGACTTAATTTTGAAAAATATCACCTGCAAAGACAAATGACGATTCGTTTTCGAAAAAGACAGTCTCCAAAGACATATGACGGCTTAATTTTGAAAAATATTACTACCAAAAACAAATGACGATTTGTTTTCGAAAAAGAAAGTCTCCAAAGACATATGACGGCTTAATTTTGAAAAATATTACTACCAAAAACAAATGACGATTCGTTTTCGAAAAAGAAAGTCTCTAAAGACATATGGCGACTTAATTTTGAAAATATTACTACCAAAAACAAATGACGATTCGTTTTCAAAAAACATAGTCTCTAAAGACATATGGCGGCTTAATTTTGAAAAATATTACTACCAAAAACAAATGACAATTTGTTTTCGAAAAAGACAGTCTCCAAAGACATATGACGGCTTAATTTTGAAAAATATTACTACCAAAAACAAATGACGATTTGTTTTCGAAAAAGACAGTCTCCAAAGACATATGACGGCTTAATTTTGAAAAATATTACTACCAAAAACAAATGACGATTCGTTTTCGAAAAAGAAAGTCTCTAAAGACATATGGCGACTTAATTTTGAAAAATATCACCTGCAAAGACAAATGACGATTCGTTTTCGAAAAAGACAGTCTCCAAAGACATATGACGGCTTAATTTTGAAAAATATTACTACCAAAAACAAATGACGATTTGTTTTCGAAAAAGACAGTCTCCAAAGACATATGACGGCTTAATTTTGAAAAATATTACTACCAAAAACAAATGACGATTCGTTTTCGAAAAAGAAAGTCTCTAAAGACATATGGCGACTTAATTTTGAAAAATATCACCTGCAAAGACAAATGACGATTCGTTTTCGAAAAAGACAGTCTCCAAAGACATATGACGGCTTAATTTTGAAAAATATTACTACCAAAAACAAATGACGATTCGTTTTCAAAAAACATAGTCTCTAAAGACATATGGCGGCTTAATTTTGAAAAATATTACTACCAAAAACAAATGACGATTTGTTTTCGAAAAAGACAGTCTCCAAAGACATATGACGGCTTAATTTTGAAAAATATTACTACCAAAAACAAATGACGATTTGTTTTCGAAAAAGACAGTCTCCAAAGACATATGACGGCTTAATTTTGAAAAATATTACTACCAAAAACAAATGACGATTTGTTTTCGAAAAAGACAGTCTCCAAAGACATATGACGGCTTAATTTTGAAAAATATTACTACCAAAAACAAATGACGATTCGTTTTCGAAAAAGAAAGTCTCTAAAGACATATGGCGACTTAATTTTGAAAAATATCACCTGCAAAGACAAATGACGATTCGTTTTCGAAAAAGACAGTCTCCAAAGACATATGACGGCTTAATTTTGAAAAATATCACCTGCAAAGACAAATGACGATTCGTTTTCGAAAAAGACAGTCTCCAAAGACATATGACGGCTTAATTTTGAAAAATATTACTACCAAAAACAAATGACGATTTGTTTTCGAAAAAGACAGTCTCCAAAGACATATGACGGCTTAATTTTGAAAAATATTACTACCAAAAACAAATGACGATTTGTTTTCGAAAAAGACAGTCTCCAAAGACATATGACGGCTTAATTTTGAAAAATATTACTACCAAAAACAAATGACGATTTGTTTTCGAAAAAGACAGTCTCCAAAGACATATGACGGCTTAATTTTGAAAAATATTACTACCAAAAACAAATGACGATTCGTTTTCGAAAAAGAAAGTCTCTAAAGACATATGGCGACTTAATTTTGAAAAATATCACCTGCAAAGACAAATGACGATTCGTTTTCGAAAAAGACAGTCTCCAAAGACATATGACGGCTTAATTTTGAAAAATATTACTACCAAAAACAAATGACGATTTGTTTTCGAAAAAGACAGTCTCCAAAGACATATGACGGCTTAATTTTGAAAAATATTACTACCAAAAACAAATGACGATTCGTTTTCGAAAAAGAAAGTCTCTAAAGACATATGGCGACTTAATTTTGAAAAATATCACCTGCAAAGACAAATGACGATTCGTTTTCGAAAAAGACAGTCTCCAAAGACATATGACGGCTTAATTTTGAAAAATATTACTACCAAAAACAAATGACGATTTGTTTTCGAAAAAGACAGTCTCCAAAGACATATGACGGCTTAATTTTGAAAAATATTACTACCAAAAACAAATGACGATCCGTTTTCGAAAAAGACAGTCTCCAAAGACATATGACGGCTTAATTTTGAAAAATATTACTACCAAAAACAAATGACGATTTGTTTTCGAAAAAGACAGTCTCCAAAGACATATGACGGCTTAATTTTGAAAAATATTACTACCAAAAACAAATGACGATTCGTTTTCGAAAAAGAAAGTCTCTAAAGACATATGGCGACTTAATTTTGAAAAATATCACCTGCAAAGACAAATGACGATTCGTTTTCGAAAAAGACAGTCTCCAAAGACATATGACGGCTTAATTTTGAAAAATATTACTACCAAAAACAAATGACGATTTGTTTTCGAAAAAGACAGTCTCCAAAGACATATGACGGCTTAATTTTGAAAAATATTACTACCAAAAACAAATGACGATTCGTTTTCGAAAAAGAAAGTCTCTAAAGACATATGGCGACTTAATTTTGAAAAATATCACCTGCAAAGACAAATGACGATTCGTTTTCGAAAAAGACAGTCTCCAAAGACATATGACGGCTTAATTTTGAAAAATATTACTACCAAAAACAAATGACGATTTGTTTTCGAAAAAGACAGTCTCCAAAGACATATGACGGCTTAATTTTGAAAAATATTACTACCAAAAACAAATGACGATTCGTTTTCGAAAAAGAAAGTCTCTAAAGACATATGGCGACTTAATTTTGAAAAATATCACCTGCAAAGACAAATGACGATTCGTTTTCGAAAAAGACAGTCTCCAAAGACATATGACGGCTTAATTTTGAAAAATATTACTACCAAAAACAAATGACGATTCGTTTTCAAAAAACATAGTCTCTAAAGACATATGGCGGCTTAGTTTTGAAAAATATTACTACCAAAAACAAATGACGATTTGTTTTCGAAAAAGACAGTCTCCAAAGACATATGACGGCTTAATTTTGAAAAATATTACTACCAAAAACAAATGACGATTTGTTTTCGAAAAAGACAGTCTCCAAAGACATATGACGGCTTAATTTTGAAAAATATTACTACCAAAAACAAATGACGATTTGTTTTCGAAAAAGACAGTCTCCAAAGACATATGACGGCTTAATTTTGAAAAATATTACTACCAAAAACAAATGACGATTCGTTTTCGAAAAAGAAAGTCTCTAAAGACATATGGCGACTTAATTTTGAAAAATATCACCTGCAAAGACAAATGACGATTCGTTTTCGAAAAAGACAGTCTCCAAAGACATATGACGGCTTAATTTTGAAAAATATCACCTGCAAAGACAAATGACGATTCGTTTTCGAAAAAGACAGTCTCCAAAGACATATGACGGCTTAATTTTGAAAAATATTACTACCAAAAACAAATGACGATTTGTTTTCGAAAAAGACAGTCTCCAAAGACATATGACGGCTTAATTTTGAAAAATATTACTACCAAAAACAAATGACGATTTGTTTTCGAAAAAGACAGTCTCCAAAGACATATGACGGCTTAATTTTGAAAAATATTACTACCAAAAACAAATGACGATTTGTTTTCGAAAAAGACAGTCTCCAAAGACATATGACGGCTTAATTTTGAAAAATATTACTACCAAAAACAAATGACGATTCGTTTTCGAAAAAGAAAGTCTCTAAAGACATATGGCGACTTAATTTTGAAAAATATCACCTGCAAAGACAAATGACGATTCGTTTTCGAAAAAGACAGTCTCCAAAGACATATGACGGCTTAATTTTGAAAAATATTACTACCAAAAACAAATGACGATTTGTTTTCGAAAAAGACAGTCTCCAAAGACATATGACGGCTTAATTTTGAAAAATATTACTACCAAAAACAAATGACGATCCGTTTTCGAAAAAGACAGTCTCCAAAGACATATGACGGCTTAATTTTGAAAAATATTACTACCAAAAACAAATGACGATTTGTTTTCGAAAAAGACAGTCTCCAAAGACATATGACGGCTTAATTTTGAAAAATATTACTACCAAAAACAAATGACGATTCGTTTTCGAAAAAGAAAGTCTCTAAAGACATATGGCGACTTAATTTTGAAAAATATCACCTGCAAAGACAAATGACGATTCGTTTTCGAAAAAGACAGTCTCCAAAGACATATGACGGCTTAATTTTGAAAAATATTACTACCAAAAACAAATGACGATTTGTTTTCGAAAAAGACAGTCTCCAAAGACATATGACGGCTTAATTTTGAAAAATATTACTACCAAAAACAAATGACGATTCGTTTTCGAAAAAGACAGTCTCCAAAGACATATGACGGCTTAATTTTGAAAAATATTACTACCAAAAACAAATGACGATTTGTTTTCGAAAAAGACAGTCTCCAAAGACATATGACGGCTTAATTTTGAAAAATATTACTACCAAAAACAAATGACGATTTGTTTTCGAAAAAGACAGTCTCCAAAGACATATGACGGCTTAATTTTGAAAAATATTACTACCAAAAACAAATGACGATTCGTTTTCGAAAAAGAAAGTCTCTAAAGACATATGGCGACTTAATTTTGAAAAATATCACCTGCAAAGACAAATGACGATTCGTTTTCGAAAAAGACAGTCTCCAAAGACATATGACGGCTTAATTTTGAAAAATATTACTACCAAAAACAAATGACGATCCGTTTTCGAAAAAGAAAGTCTCTAAAGACATATGGCGACTTAATTTTGAAAATATTACTACCAAAAACAAATGACGATTCGTTTTCAAAAAACATAGTCTCTAAAGACATATGGCGGCTTAATTTTGAAAAATATCACCTGCAAAGACAAATGACGATTTGTTTTCGAAAAAGACAGTCTCCAAAGACATATGACGGCTTAATTTTGAAAAATATTACTACCAAAAACAAATGACGATTCGTTTTCGAAAAAGAAAGTCTCTAAAGACATATGGCGACTTAATTTTGAAAAATATCACCTGCAAAGACAAATGACGATTCGTTTTCGAAAAAGACAGTCTCCAAAGACATATGACGGCTTAATTTTGAAAAATATTACTACCAAAAACAAATGACGATTTGTTTTCGAAAAAGACAGTCTCCAAAGACATATGACGGCTTAATTTTGAAAAATATTACTACCAAAAACAAATGACGATTCGTTTTCGAAAAAGAAAGTCTCTAAAGACATATGGCGACTTAATTTTGAAAATATTACTACCAAAAACAAATGACGATTCGTTTTCAAAAAACATAGTCTCTAAAGACATATGGCGGCTTAATTTTGAAAAATATTACTGAAAAAGGGGTAAATGAGCCTTATATTTTTGGAAAGACTGAATCTGACGACAAATAATAAATTGTTTTAGGAAAAAGCAGTGTCTACAGATAAACACACTTTGTTTTTGAAACAAATTAACAGTTACATGTCAAAAAAGAAGTCTTTGGCAACAAATATCCATTTATTTTTGAAAAAAAAAGTAGTTTTCTAAGACCTTTACTAATGTATGTTTTAACTAAGATAATAAAATATTCAAAAAATGTTTGGATTTGGGTATAAGAAATAAAATACCAAACGAATTAGCAGAAAATTTAGGTAATAAACGACAAAGTATTCTATTTAAAGTAGGCAACTTATAAATGCTTTAAATTGTGCGTGTCGGCGCCCAAGTTTGAAGTACCCTGTATAAAATTTGAATTACATGCATATATGAAGCTAAAGAGCAGGTGCTTGTTGTTTATAGGTTAGAATTTGACGTCATTAGCTTCGTTATTTAGGAAGGTTTTTTTCAAAATTTGGAAAAACATTGAAATATCTCGAAAATACTTTATGTTTGGTATAATTCATTGTGTATACATGTATGTATACAAAAATAAAATATTAAGTTCCATTTGAAATAAAGTTGACGACGATTTCCAGTATATTTGTACTCAACGTCATCCAACAACAACAATAAAACTTTTTAACACCCTCGTATATGTTAATTTATCTCAGAAAATATCATTTTTTGCAGAATATTCCAGAATCCATTAAAAAGGAACTAGACAAACGCCAAATAGGGAACAGGTAAAATAAAATTGGATATTTTTAATTTCCGTTAATACATACAGGGTTTTTCGGAAATTATGATGTAATACAACCCAAATTTGTACTATAACTGTTTAATTCATTGAAAAAAAAATATTTTTTTATAGTAACCAAATAAAAAGTCACCTCAAGCATAATACAACAGAAGAAAATCAAACGAAAAATCGTCGTTTGCAAACACCACAAACTCAAGATAAAAACATAAAAAAGTAAGTGAATAATTCGTAGCTAGTCCTTTCCCACTCGTGAATAATCCAATTCGAATGCGTAATTATTTATAAAAATTATTTGTTAAAGACCTACAAGCGATTTAAAAGATGACGTAGAACTAAATGAAGACCAAAGAAGATTTTCGGTAGCAAGACGCGACAGCAAACAAAAAAATAATTCAGAAGTTTTCGGCAGTATGATTTCG
Organism: Diorhabda carinulata; assembly: GCF_026250575.1. Lineage (NCBI taxonomy): Eukaryota > Metazoa > Arthropoda > Insecta > Coleoptera > Chrysomelidae > Diorhabda > Diorhabda carinulata. The sequence goes on along the minus strand of NC_079465.1, from coordinate 23,220,291 downwards.
TTAAACGATGAAGAAATTAGTTGAAAAATCCACGTATACGTCAATATATCGATAAAAAAATTCCTGTTTTAGCATTAAAATTTAAAAGATATTGATTGTTTTATTAAAATTCACATCACACCTTTACAAATGATAAATTCCACAATTTTTCATCACTTATTTTCAAAGTTTTTTTAATGTAATCGTTAGCAAACAAAAATAGTTTTTAATTTATATTAGAAATACGAGTAATTAATAAATGAAAGTTTAAAGAATCCTGAAATTATTTTGTAATAATAAATTTTATAACTCACTCATTGGTATCAATAGTTTATTCTTCTCCATTATCACTATTTATCACTAGCACTAACCGAACCGCGGTGGTTGCGTTTCCACATTTATCACTGACATTAAGGCATACATCACATAATCATCCCCATAGCACTGACTTGTTAGTCCACTACGTTAGAGCAACCTCAAGCCAGTACTTGTCGTTTCTAGGGAACTAATTTTTCGAAAAAAATTAGCTTAACCCAACAGCCTCGTCCTCGTAGTCAAAGAAAATCTTACCGGAGTGCTCGAAAAGTCATTTGAGAGATAATCGCGTCAACATCAACAAAATCGGACATCCTGTATAATTAAAATATATCAACTAGATGTTGAATTTCGAATCTTTTATTTTTTTTTATATACTGTTAAAGTAATTAATCAAAAAATTAGTTATTAATACGAAGAAATTAAAAATAAAACAATTTCGAACGAAAATTGATAAAAATTATGTGAGATAAAAAATTTTGAATAATTCTGCGATTAAAAAATCTAATTTTGAAGATATCTTGTTGAACGGTGTCTCCCAAATTTGCGAACTGTTCTGAGTAATCCGGGAAATGTATTAAACGATTAAAAATTGATTAAATTGAAATGAATGAAAAGATTTTCTAAAAACTACGAGTCCTTATTGTACCCGAGGATAATCACGTGATCAACAATTATTCATTCCACACAAAAATTATATAAAAACAATCTGCTGCTCCCGCTGCCGCTTTTTCTTCGTCTCCGCCATCGACTTCTGCTCCTCCGAAGGTACACACTCTGATAGACCCTAATTTAAATTGATAATAATTTTCGAAAGTAACCTAACAACATCTATGGAATTTAATTAAAATTTTTCAATATTTCCGAAACTTTTTTGAATATTTTCAATTTTTTGATCGATTTTTTTCTATTCAAAACCTTCTTCGTTATTGCAAAAACAGTATTTGCAATTCTATGAGTATAATAAAATTTCATATCATTAAATATTTTAAAATTTAATTATATCTTGATTTTTCTGTCTCTAATTAAATATTTTTTTTATATATTGCGAAAAGAAATATTTTTAAATGTTTTTTTATGAATTTCTATTAATTTAAAAAAAATCTGCCCTATAATTCGACTCTAATCGCACCAGGACACCAGGAGAGGGAATAGGGAAACATCAACGATGCTGTAAAGTAAAAATTACCAGGCACGCTCGTGAAGTAACAAAAATAGTAAATTTCATCAAAATTAAATAAAAAAAAAAATTTATTGCATGGAATCTAATTTTTCAAAATATTCCCAGTCTCCCCCCTAAAATTGTACAAAACATTAAAATAAAATTGAAAATTTTTTGAATTTACGAATGTTAATATATTCACATGAAAAAATTCATAAAATTTTTAATCAAATTGTTAGAAAATTTGTAAAGTTTTGTAAAATTCTAATAAAATTGAGTAGAAACGTCGAAAAAATTGAAATAATTGTTTTACTATTTTTGTTAATCACCTCATCAACCACCTACCTTTACGTAACCGCCGATTTCGAATTAAAACGCACTTTATAACCTATAAGAGAAATAAAGAAACGTGTTAATATCAATCTTCATCATTGAATGGATAAAATCAATTTCAAAACATTTTTTTCAAATATTCTTCTAATTCTTAAGCTTCCCGTATTTTTCACAATAGAAATTGAAGAAATAATTAAGAAAACGAAGAAAATTAAAGTAAAAATCGTTTCACGATTAAAAAACCGTTATTATATTTTGAAAAAGTTTTTCCACAAACTTTTTTGCTTAGTAAGTTAAAAATAATGTGAAAAAAAAATAAATAAGTTTCTTTGTTGTGCTATGTACTTTTGGGACCACCCTCGTACGTTCATTAAAAATTAAATATATATATATATATATATATATATATATATATATATATATATATATATATATATATATATAAAACAACCCACTGTTGCTTTTTCTTCTTCTTTTTTATCTCCTTGTCATTTGTCCAATATTGTATTTCTAAAAATTTAAAGGAATATTGAATTTATTTATATTTATTTATTAAAATTATTTGAATATATTATAGTTTATTAAAATTATTTCATCACATGGCCGCATTTATGCTGAGACCAATGCACCTTAAGCACCGAATAATAAACACTACGTAAATTTCATTTTTACGTGAAACGTAATGAAGCTATACGATTTTATTTGTTTTTTTTTTGTTTTACAAAAGATTATGTTATCTTGTATAGTGAGAACCTTTTTCTTGAACAGGGCCTCATAGAAACGTTATGTATACAAAATAAATATAAATACCAAATGAAACAATCCCAAAAATTATAATTATCATAACAAAACAAATCTTGAAGTAAAAGGGTGCCATTTTGAAAAATGAATGTAACTTAAATATGGATTTTTGATCGATTGAACCCTTTTATATATATATATATATATATATATATATATATATATATATATATATATATATATATATAAACTAAAACTACCACTTATTCATATAAAACATTGAATATAAATGATAGAATTCAATTAATTTTCGTCAAAATTAAAAACAATCTCAATTTCAAAAATTCAATTTTCGATAATTGTCACACAGTACAACACATTATATATAAACGAACATAGGAAGACGACTATCTGTCAACTTTTTTCATAAAATTCAGCGTTGACTTTGTTGTAGCGTGCACTACGAATTAAGCATAAATCGATAGTCGATCAATTTTATGATCCAGGATCAATATTTAAACTACTGTTTTTATTTAAAACTCTGAGGTGCGTAATTTAAATAATAATGTATGTAATTTAAGAAATGGATCATTTTTATTAGCGCTTTTGCAAAATTGTAAACTTAGCTTAAGTTATAATCGCAAATAATGACATGTCATTTATACATAAATAAAAACTGTGTTAGTTTGACAATTCTGTTTTATCGTCCTTTATGTTATGTTACTCTAAAATTTCTAACCATACATTTTTCACATTTACAGGTAACGTAGTTTTCAGTATATCATCTCAAAATTTTATATTATTATCTATAATTAATTTAGTTACTTTATTGAAATAATTAATATAGTAAAAATAAAAATTTAGTGTTGGTGTTAGTTAAATTTAACAATTTTCTGCGCATGATTTAGATTCTGCGTGACAAATCTCTTTCTTTGTCGTTTGTCCATCATTCCGTTCATTTTTTAGCCTACGTTTTACATGTTGTGCCGGTTAAAAAAGTGATTATATGATTGTTTTAAGCGATAATATATAAAAGCAGACTCATAAAATTGTGTCTTTGTGTCCGATGTCTAGTGCTGGAATACCAGAGAGTTCCATTGATCCTCCAACTAAGAAACGGAAGCTTGACTCAAATATAGCTACCCCCGAAATGGCGAATAATGAAGCTTCTGGATCATCAAACACTGCTGATATCGACGAAGGACTTTACTCAAGACAACTTTACGTTTTGGGACATGATGCTATGCGTCGTATGGCGAATAGTGATGTACTAATATCAGGATTAAGTGGTTTGGGAGTTGAAATTGCAAAAAATGTGATCCTCGGTGGTGTCAAATCAGTGACTCTTCATGATGAGGCTGTTTGCACTATTCAAGATTTGTCGTCTCAGTTTTATTTAACTGAAGCCGATATTGGAAAAAATCGTGCGGAAGCTTGCTGTAAACAACTCTCCGAACTCAACACTTACGTTCCAACTAAAGCTTATGTAGGTTCCCTTAACGAAGATTTCGTCAAGAAATTTAGTGTCGTAGTTTTAACTGTAAGTACCCGAGCTGAACAGCTACGTATCGGCGAATTAACACACGAAAATAACATTGCCTTAATCGTAGCCGATACTAAAGGCTTATTTTCTCAAATTTTTTGTGATTTCGGTAGTTCTTTCACAGTCGTCGATGTAAATGGAGAATCTCCGGTATCGGCGATGATAGCAGATATATCTAGTGATGTAGAAAGTATAGTTACTTGTATTGATGACACGAGACACGGTATGGAAGATGGGGATTATGTTACTTTCTCAGAAGTGCAAGGCATGACAGAACTAAATAACTGTGAGCCAATTAAAATCAAAGTATTGGGACCTTACACTTTCAGTATCGGTGATACTAGTAAATTTTCAAAATACGTACGAGGTGGAATTGTAACTCAAGTTAAAATGCCCAAACAACTTCAGTTTAAATCGTTCAAGGATTCCTTACAAAATCCTGAATTTGTTATCGTCGATTATACTAAAATGGATCAAACAGTTCAACTTCATTTAGCTTTTACCGCTTTACACCAATTTGTTGAGAAGAATGGTAGATTACCGAAGCCTTGGAATGACGAAGACGCTGCAGAATTTGTTATTTTAGCCAAGGCTCTCGCTTCTAATGGTGACTCCAATACCGAAATTGATTGTGATTTACTCGAAACTTTTGCCAAGGTAATGTAGCATTTTAATTATAGTCCTTTTGTTTTTGATTGGTAAAATCGCTAAAAACTTAATTTTCTTGTTAGAAAGTGCAATTATTGCTGTCGTAAATCAAAGTTATATTCAACACGTTGACTGCCAAACAATTTTCACAATTAAAAAATTTAAATTCTTTTGAACAATATGACTAATGATTAAAAATTCGTTTGTGTCTAATAATAATAGATTATCCCTTTCCTTTATACTAATTTCCCAGATATCATCTGGTGATTTAAACCCTATGAACGCCACTGTTGGTGGTATAGTGGCCCAAGAAGTAATGAAAGCCTGTTCTGGTAAATTCCATCCGATTTATCAATGGATGTACTTTGATGCTATCGAATGCTTACCGAAAGATAAAACAGAAATTACAGAACAATTGGCAGCACCTAAAGGTACCAGATACGATGGACAAATAGCCGTATTTGGATCAGAATTTCAGAAAAAACTCGGTAAATAGAATTCACTTGGGATAAACTCGATTTGTTATTATATTTTTTTAAATTTAGCACAATTGAAGTACTTTGTTGTTGGAGCCGGTGCTATAGGATGTGAACTGTTGAAAAATTTTGCTATGATGGGAATAGGAACAGAAGGACAAGTTACTGTTACAGATATGGATCTAATTGAGAAATCTAATTTGAATAGACAGTTTCTGTTTAGACCTCACAATGTTCAACAATCGAAATCTGCTACGGCTGCAAAGGTATGTACCATTTAAATTGTTTTTTGTGTGTTTTTAACCTCAAAATTGATTTAGTAACTTGCTAACTTTCCTCTCGAATTCTAATAAAAATTTTATCTTCAGCTGAATTCATAAAATAAAGTTTTTCATTGCATTTTTGATAGTTTTTCATTAAATATTTTTTGTCTATGGTCCTTGATATATTGAAAAAAACTTCTATTTGTTGGATCTATTGGACATCATCAGTAAATTCATGATTTTCCTGAATCTTTTTTTTTTTCAAATATTAACAAAAATCTTGTTTGGGCACATATCTAAAGTTATAAAATGATAATAAATTTGTGATTCATTACAAATTCATAATTTTTTTGTCTCCTTATCCATTTTTTACTAAATTTAACTTTTCTAAACACCTGATGACTTGAAATGAATATTTTTCTCTGGTTTTTTTTGATATTTTCTACAACTTTCCTTCCTCTCGAATTCTTATAATCGGTTCTATAACTGAGTTCAAAAAATGGAAAATTTTTCTTTTTATCTCTTTTTCACAACATTTTCTTCATTTTTCTGTTTTTTATTTTAACGATTTTTTATCAAAATAAAAAATATGTGTAGGTCATAAAGAAAATGAACCCGGATATAAATATCGTAGCTCACGAAAATAGAGTTGGACCCGAAACTGAAAACGTCTACAACGACGATTTCTTCGAAAATTTGGACGGCGTCGCCAACGCTCTGGATAACGTAGACGCTAGAATTTACATGGACAGAAGATGCGTCTATTATCGTAAACCTCTGTTAGAATCTGGCACGCTCGGTACTAAGGGTAACACACAGGTCGTGGTACCTTTCCTTTCGGAATCGTACAGTTCCTCTCAAGATCCCCCCGAAAAGAGCATTCCGATTTGTACTTTAAAGAACTTCCCCAACGCCATCGAACACACTCTGCAATGGGCCAGAGATATGTTTGAAGGTTTATTCAAACAGAACGCCGAAAACGCTTCTCAATATTTAACCGATCCAGATTTCATTGATAGAACTCTTAAATTACCTGGTGTACAACCCTTGGAGGTATTGGAATCCGTTAAATCAGCTTTGATCGACGAAAGACCGAAAGATTTCAACGATTGCGTAGCTTGGGCGCGCAACCATTGGCAAGAACAGTATTCCAATCAAATAAGGCAGCTTTTGTTCAATTTCCCACCGGATCAATTGACCAGTACGGGACAATTGTTTTGGTCGGGACCGAAGAGATGTCCTGAACCGCTCACCTTTGATGTGAACAATCCTTTACATTTGGATTATGTTGTGGCAGCTGCTAATTTGAAAGCTGCCGTATATGGTATACCTTCCAATAGAAACAGGGATTATGTCGCTCGAGTTGTTGAAAAAGTCAAAGTGAGTATGGAATTTTTTTTATAAAATTTATTAAAGTGAAGTTAAGATACGATAGTTTTTTTTCTAATTTTACATTTTATGGTGATACAAATGCTTCCGATTGTCTCTTGACGTTGTAAAATGAAATATTTTTTTAATATTTTGTTGTTTTTTTATACAAATTTTGTGTGTTTATCCTAGTGAAGATTTTGTAAATTTTATCAAAAATTCTATATTTTGTCATTTTTCTTGTAATTTTTATTCAAATTTTGTCTAATCGTTATTCTAAAAGACTTTTCTTTGTATTTTTGATAGTGTCTGCAAGTTTATTATTTTTCTTTGTGGATGAGGACTTGAAATGAAAACTTTTCTATATTATTTTTCAAATTACCTGTAAATTTTTTTCATTTTTTTGTTTTCTTCCCTAAATTTTAACCCTAATTTTTTTGTCTTTACCTGAATTGATAATATGAAACTTTTCTTCACATTTTTGATCATTTTTGGAGGTACTTTGTTCAAATTTTACCAAATAGTTTGTTTATGTCTTAAAAATTAAACTTTTTTGGAAATACTTGATTTTTTATATCTTCTCATCAAGTGTTAACAAAAATCTTGTTTAGTCATGTACCTGAGGTTATATAATAAAAAATATTTGAAATTAAATTAAAACTGTAACATTTTTTGGTCGATTTCTTTTATTTTTTTATTTATTTTGATACCAGATGACTTGTAATGTAGACCTTTCTCTTATAATTTGATATATTTTGCATATTTCTTGATTTTTTTATTTTCTTTTTCAAAATTTAATGAAAATTACTTGTTGGTTATCTACTTGAAGTTATAAAATGAAAATTTGTCGTTTTTCTTCGCCTTTTTATACTTTTTTAATAAATTTTGCTTATCCAGACACCCGGTGGTTTGTAAAGAAGACTTTTATTCATTATTTTTCCACTTTTTATGACATTTATTTTTATGAATTGTTGTCATTTGCAATGTTTTTCGGCCGACTCTTCTAATTTTGGTTTCTTCTTAAAGTTTATCAAAAATATTGTTCGGTCATTCTCTCGAGCTAAAGTAAAATGAAAACTTTGTCATTTTCTTTATGTTTTCCCCTTGTTTTCCCCTAAAATCTTGTTTAACTACCTTTTTGAGATTATTAAATAAAAACTTTTCCTTTTTTATTGCCTTTTCGTCAATTTCAATGATATTTTACATTTATGCTTAAAATTTTATTGTAAGATATTTTCTGTAGTTTTCTTTTTCTCTCTCTCAAATTTTGATCAAAATTTTGATTTTTCCTACTCCCGGAAAGTTTTTCCTTGTTTTTTGATGTTTCCAGTGAAATTGTTATTTTTTTGTTGGTTTTTGTCTTATGTTTACTAAAATTTTGTTCGATTATCTTCTCGAGATTATTAAATGACATTTTCTATGGTTTTCCGTGCTTTTCCTCCAATCTTAACCAATTCTGTATGATCAATCTTGTATGATCAAGTACCTGAGGTTTTAACGTGCAGATTTTCCTCTGGTTTTTAAAGTTCCTTTTGAAACTTTTCAATTTTTTCGTTATTTTCTTTAAATTTTAACAAAAATGTTGATTTTTCGTGCTCCTGGGGTCATAAGAACAAAGTTATCCCTTGTTTTTTGATATTTCAAGTGAAATTTCTATTTTTTGTTGGTTTTTATCTTATGTTATGACATTTTCTTCAATTTCACATGTTTTTCTGTGCTTTTCCTCCAATATTTACCAAACCTTGTATGATCAAGTACCTGAGGTTTTAACGTGCAGATTTTCCTCTGGTTTTTAAAGTTTCTTTTGAATACTTTTCAATTTTTTCGTTATTTTCTTTAAATTTTAACAGAAATGTTGATTTTTCGTGCTCCTGGGGTCATAAGATCAAAGTTTTTCTCTGTTTTTTGATAATTTAATTAAAATTTTGACCAAAATCTAGTTCTAATATCTCTTTGAGGTTATAAAATGGAAACTTCTTTGCCTCTCCTCTATTAAATTTGCAAATAAATTTTATTTCTACATTTTTTTTGTCCTCTTCCTCTAATTTCAATCAAATTTTGTTGAATTCCAATCTATTTTATGGCAATTTTAGGTTCTATTAATTTTTTCGTCCTAGGAATTTTATTGTTTTTTTTTTTATTCTAATTCAATGAATTTAATAAATGAAATTATCAAAATTCCAGGTACCGGAATTCGTACCGAAATCAGGTGTGAAAATAGCCGAAACCGATTCTCAATTAGCAATGAACGGTAGCAACGTCGATTTGGATCGAGTAACTCAAATCAAAGAAGAATTACCATCATCCGAAGAATTGGGCGGATTACGTCTCACCCCGTTAGAATTCGAAAAAGACGACGACACCAATTTCCACATGGATTTCATAGTGGCGGCTTCGAATTTGAGAGCCGCCAATTACAAAATCCCCTCAGCCGATAGACACAAATCCAAATTGATAGCCGGTCAGTAACTCGAAATGTCAAACATTGACATTTTTTTTTAATTTATCAAATTTTTAGGTAAAATTATCCCGGCAATAGCGACAACGACTTCGGTGGTGGCGGGTTTGGTTTGTTTGGAACTGTACAAACTGGCTAGAGGCATCGAAAGTTTGGAACCGTTCAAAAACGGTTTCGTGAATTTGGCTCTGCCGTTTTTCGGTTTTTCCGAGCCGATAGCGGCACCGAAAATGGAATATTCCGGTAACGAATGGACACTTTGGGATCGATTCGAAGTCCAAGGGGAAATGACACTGCGCGAATTTTTGGAATATTTCAAAGAGAAACACGGTCTCGAGATAACGATGTTATCTCAAGGTGTTTGTATGTTGTATTCGTTCTTCATGGCTAAAGCTAAAGCTCAAGAACGTTTCGGATTGACCATGTCCGAAGTGGTTAGAAGGGTATCGAAGAAGAAGTTGGAGCCTCACGTCAAGGCGTTGGTGTTCGAATTGTGTTGTAACGACGCGAACGGCGAGGACGTCGAAGTACCGTACGTTAAATATAATTTGTGTTGAATAAAATTAATAAAAAACGAAAAAAAAAATAGAAAAAATGAAATTTTGGATCAGTTTCCGGGTCGAAAGAAAATTTAGAATATTTCGGATTGTTTTTTCACTATTTCTTATTAAAATAAAGTTTTTTGGTGTTTATGTTTTTTTCCATTTAATGCATTTATTATTAATTAATTGTTGGTGAATAATTGGCGGACTGAAAAACTCAAATGTGATCATTTCCAAATTTGAAAAATATTCGCTCCCAAAAAATGTTTTCCTCCTATTTTTTTGACACTTTTTTAGTTTTGCTATGTCATTTTCCTTAAATTATAACAAAAATCTTGTTTCAAATCAATTGAATTAAAGTTTTTGTGTACTTTTACATTTGGTTTTGTTTTAATCCTAATTTTTTAGTTAATCAAAGTTTTGTTAGTTTTTGACATTTTTTTGTATCTTCATTGTCATTTTTATATCATTTTCCACCAATGTTATCAACAATTTTGTTTATTCTTGCTCCTGAGTCCATAAAATCAAAGCTTTCTTCAGTTTTTTGACATTTTGGAGAGGAAATACTCTTTTTGGTAGCCCTTAATTTAGAAAACATAAGTTTTCCTTTGTTTTTTCAATTTGCATCTTGTTTTTTTATCATTCTATTCAAATTTGAACAAAACTGTTATTTTTTCGTGCTCCTTGGTTCATAAAACCAAAGTTTTTCTTATTTTTTTTACATCCTTTTGAATTTTCATCTTAATTTTTTTATTTTCCTAAAATTGTAACAAAAATCTCGTTTTCTCACTCACGAATACATAATTACTGACGTTTAAAGTAGGTTTATGTTTTCCACTAAAATTTTGTTCGATAACCTTGAGTCCAACGATTTTTGCTTTCAGTCATTTTCATCACTTTTTTTGTCATTTTAATCAAATTTTATCATAATTTTTAATTGTTTTTGTTACTGAGATCCTGAAATAGAAATTTTTGATGTTCTCTGCAATTTTGTATCATTTTTCTCCACTCACCAACAAACCTTGTGCCATCACTTTCTTCTTTACTCTCCAAGTAAAAGAAAAACTTTATCATTTTATGTGTTTTTCTACTGAAATCTTGTTCAATTGACGTTTTATTTAAATTCCATAGATTTTTAATCATATTTCAAGCTTCACGAAGAGTTTTTTTAGTTCGCCTCATCATATATCAAAATAATTTAACATAATGAATGAGAACGTCATCTTATTAACAGCATAATTTGAAAAAAAAATACAAATATCAGTTGGATATGAAATTTACCAAGAAACTGATCTATGTACGACTGGACATTGTGATCTTTTGAATTATTTAATAAACGATGCGATTTAATCTAATTTCGAACCAGATTATAAATAAGATGATGTTTAGCATTTAAATGCGTTGATGCAATATATATATATATATATATATATATATATATATATATATATATATATATATATATATATATATATATATATATATATATATATATATATATATATATATATATATATATATATATATATATATATATATATATATATATTAACTTTGTAGGGATTCTCGTTATTTATATATGAAATGAACAAAAAAATGTAGTTCGCAAGGTAACAGTTATTATTTTCTTAAATATTTTCATGTGTGAAATTAAAATTAATATTTACAAAAGTGTTTATTCATTTCTCCTTCACCTATCCAATATCCATTCCCAAAAATTATAGAAGCCGGATCTGTATTTTTACTTCAATTTAAAAGAAGTATGTAATAATAGCTGTATACTCAAAAAAAAAAGAATCTACAAATTAATCTTAAAAAAGAAGAGTTTGATAGTTGTCAAAATATTGTTTATATCTTAAGAAGTGATTATTTTATTAATGTTTGTGCTGTAATTATCTTTTGCATAATATCTTAAATAAATTATTTCGTACATATAAGTGAAACATGTCTCGAATATCATACAATTTATATATATATATATATATATATATATATATCAGAAATCAGAAATTGCTATGGAAAATATACTCCTATTCAACTTACGACGAGATCGACACAAACATAATAGTAAGTACAAATGAAATATTTTCAACTTAATCGCATTTAAAGTGAAATTATTTAAGTTTGCTATCCTGATTATAAATATATAAATGTCATTTAATGACAAATATATTGGCGGGAACTCTTTTTTGTTATTCTTTGTAATAAAATGTAATTTCGTCAAATCAACAATTTAACGATGAGCGAAACACATGATCCATTAGATTTGTTGCTATTGGCAGCAAATGAAGAACTTGAGGTACCCAATAAACAGAAAATTTTACAAGAAACTGATTTATTTAGTAAAGAAACAAATTTACCAAGTTCCAGTCAAATTAAAACTTCAAATAAAAGTTTATTACACAACGGAGATACAGATTCTTCAGATGACGAAGATAGAAGAAATTGGGAAGACAAGAAATACCTCGAAAGTGGTCGTGAAATAAAAAAAAATTTAGACGTTCATACTAAAATAGGTACCAAGACGAATAGATTATCTCGAGTATCAGACTGGAGGAAACCTCCTCATAAAATCTCAAATATAGTTCAAAGCTCGAATAATGAAGCTACAAAAATTGACGTATACACGGATCCTATATTTGGTTTACGTATTATCAACCCTCTGGTATCTTCAGCAGTTTTAAGAGATCGTATGATAGGACGTGAAGCCGTACATTTCAATAAGTTGAATCGATTTTTAGAAATAAAATCACAAGATAAAGATTGGGTCATAGCTGGTGTTATAGTTCATAAAAGTGCCCCTAAAACTTCACAAAAAGGCAATCAATTCAGCGTATGGACTTTAAGTGATTTAAAAGATGATATTAAAACTGTGGCAGTCTTTCTCTTCAGTGGAGCTCATAAACAACTTTGGAAAACAACTGTTGGTACAGTCGTGGGACTACTCAATCCTAATGTATTAGATAAGAAAGACGGTAAAGATGAGGTAGGGACAATTATATTTATATATATTTTTTTCGGTATTCAATTAACAAGTGCAATTTTTTTGATTATTTATTATTCTTCATTTTAATGAATTCTAACAGGAGGGAATGAGCTCTAAATTTCTTACGTCATAGATTTATTGCCCAGTAGTAAAGTTTGTCATGTTTGTATTTACTAGATGTGGCTTTCGACGCCTTTTTTCTACAAGGTTGTTGAAAAATGGGAATGATTATGAAAAAAAAATTATTTGTTTCTATGTTATGTCTGAAATTTTTCGAACAACCCTCGTATAACGTTAATTTTTGGTTGTGGAGTTGTTGGTTTTCAAAATGAAGTCCTCTATTAGGTTTATTGTATTTTTTTGTTGCAGGCTAGTCTTAGTATAATGAATGCGCAAAAAGTAATGATTTTTGGACAGTCGAAAGATTTTGGAACTTGTAAAAGTGTAAAAAAAAACGGTGATAAATGTAATTCAATAGTAAATACAAGTAGATGCGAATACTGCATTTACCATATTAAACAAGAGTATCAAAAATGTAGCGGAAGATCAGATTTACAATCGTCTTTTACCGGTAAAGGTCTCACCGCACTCAGAAATAAAGTACTTGGTAAAAACGAGGTTTTTTACGCCGGAAAGTCGTATATGGCAATTCCCGCAAAGAGGAGCTCTAAATTAGAAAATAAAGATAACGCTAGATTGAATAATTTGAGCGGAAAGTGTAGCGTACAGAATCCTGTGAAAGCAAATGTTAAAAGGAAAGGTAACGCTGCGAGACTGGAAATATCCCAAACGCAGAGATTGAATGACATTAGATTATTACAAAAATTGAATGGTACTAAAGATGTAACTGAAAATAAAAATGTCCAAGCCAAACATTCGGCTCATATAACTGTAGAAGACGCTAAAAACCTGGCTACTTCAGTTTTAAGCAAATTAAAAGAAAAAAATCGACAAAAACAAATAGATGAGAAACAAATTGAATCAAAGTCGCAAAAATTTGACGTTAGTAATAAAATTCCGATGTTAACAGGTTTTGAAACTGGTTCTATAGATTTAAGTAAATCCGTAGCACCGAGAAGCATACAAAAAGCAAAATTAAACGCTATAAAATTAATCCAAAAAATAGGTCCGATAAAAAAAGCGGATCCCAATAATATACGAGGGACAGGAATAAAAAGGGCCATCGAAGACAATAAAATAGAAAATGATAGTAAAAAAATAAAAATAGACGATAATCCTTTCACTTCAGAACGATTTAAAAAAATAATGGCAGCCGGTTCTTCCCATCAAGAATTAATAGCTGCTCGAGAAGAAGAAGAGAAAGATAAATATTTTCATAAATTAGAAATGAAGGAAAAAATGGAAGAGAAGATGATTAGTACGCACAAAGTGGCGTGTAAAGCGGTGAAATGTCTTGAATGTAAATACGTCAGTTTTTCAGCTTCTGATTTGTGTAAATCTGAGAGACATCAACTGAAAGTTTTCGACGCCTTCAAGAGATTTTTCAAATGTGGTGATTGTCAAAATAGGACGGTAAGTTTGGAGATCGTACCTTTGAAAGCGTGTAACAACTGCGGGGGGTCCAATTGGCAGAAAACTGGTATGATGAAAGAAAAAATAGCCACGGCTACACCTAAATTATCGATAAGAGGGGGAGAACAAACTTTCACAAATTCCGTTGTGACAGACGCAAATTTAGATTTGTTAGTGCCGGAATAATATTTTAACATTTTTGATTATATTATTGTATAAATAAATATTTTATTATCTAACATATTATTTTTTTTTCGTTACTCATTTTCATGATGTTTTATAAGCCGGACCTGTTTTTATTACTTTGAAGATAGCTACAAATATATAAATAGTATACGTGAAAGGTTATATCGTGACGTTTCTAATAAAAAAGAAGAATTAGCTAAAAATATCGATTTTCATAATAAAAATATTTGTTTAATAATTGAATAACGTGAAGATGTTTTACTGCATTTGTATTAGTATTTAGTGAATTTAGATTTTGAAAAATAAACTTTACTTATACTCGAAAATTATTGTGTAAAACATGTCTCAGATATCATACATATTATGTATTCCGGAGATAGCACTGGAAAAAATATTTTCATTTTTAACTTATGACGAGATCGCTAAAAACAGAATTGTGAGTGATATTTAATAACTTTATTACACAATATACTTTTCATTTTTTTGTTATTGTGAAAATAATGATATTTTAGGTTTGCAAAACGTTCAATGATGTAGGAAGTAAACTTCTTTCTCGCAGTTTTTACCAATTAGAAAAACGCCATGCAGCTATTCACAAGAGATTTAAATCGCTTCTTCCTCGAAGGGAATCTGAAAGAAAATCCCATCCGCTCTCTAGACACTGTGATATACTTCAAGCAGTGGAGACAAGATTAAGCATGTTAAGCATGACTTATAAAAAGTATATAGAAAGTAATATGTTGTGTTTCATACCGGGAAAGGTAAGTATTTTTTTTAAATATTGTATAATTTAAATTTGTTAAATTTATGTGACAGGTACTGGATGAGATAAAAGGTCTGTTAAAATTGGTGGAAACCAATCAAAACCCCCCTAGAACCCATCAACTTTTACAAGAATTAAGAGATTTGAGTAGCATGGCGATGGAGCATTTTGATGAACACATTTTACCACGTCTACAAGAACAAGTTGATCTTCGATCAGGTGATATTTCGTACAGTACCGCGGCATCCGGATCCAAAACCTCAAGGTTTATATTCGCACACAATTCGCTCTCGAACGAAATTCGCAAAGTGAAAAAACAGAGTAAATCGCACAAATACCACATCTCCTACTTGGCTCAAAGCACTCAAAAATTAACTCAAAAACTAAAGAAACAAAATAAACACATGAAAACGCAATTTTTGAAAATACAAGAACAAGCGAATAAAATCCAAGAACAGAATACTAAGATAAGAGAACAAGAAGCCGCCCTGGCGGAAATGAAGAAACACATTGAAGAATGGGACCAGAAACATAAAGATCTACATACCGAATTGGTGCGCGCCAAAGAAGATTTCATGTCTATTGGAGCGCGAGAAAAGACACCAATCGTTCAACAAAAATTATATAAACCCCATAGAACTCCCGTATTATCAACGTATTTAGATTTGGAGAGGAAACGGAAAGGGACCACCTCGAATGATGTACCGGTGAAGCAAATCAAGACAGATGATAAAGATGTCGTGCGTTTTAAAAACGAAATATCCGATGACGATGATTGCGGATCTAAATTCACTCGTAGTAAGTTTGGTCAAATCGTGGCTTCTTTACTTCTCAGTCAGCCGATTAATTCGAAGAATAGGAAGAGGAAGATGCAAGAAGATTTAGATTTATAGGAAAAAAATAAGATTTTAATTTTTTTTCATATATATATATATATATATATATACACCTATATATAATATGAATAATATTGAAATAAATGATAATAACTTACCTTAAAATGGATATAATAAAAAATAATTAAATTGAGTTGGAAATTTTTTTTCGCCAGGTATATATTAAGTAATATCGTTGATTGCAAATAAATAAAAATAAAATATAAATTTATTTGTTTTATTTGGTAACTAATTCCAATTTATTTTTTAATAATAGAGAGTATGTAATTACAACAAAAAAATGAGGTTAGATTGTTTAACCATAGAGTTAATATTATAGATAGAGTAAACGTCATTTAGAAGAAAGAGCTTTAATACGAAGTACATTAAGAGGCTACAGTAAATGTTTTCCGAGAATACATCAAAACATATTTTATTTTTAAAACAGTTAATTTTGGTTAGGTTAGGCAAAAAAAAGTTTCTATTTTTGATACAGAATTTTTGATATTTCATTTATAACATCAATCAAAAATTTTTCTGTTCTCTATAATTAAGAATATTTTTTCAAATGAAGTATTTTTTCCCTATTTCTACGATTATAGCTTAATAAACAATTCAGTAAAGTCGATCAGTTAAATAGTCGATTGAATCAAGCTGTTACAGTATTACTTTTCATCTGAGATACACGTACGTGTTCTGCGCGCTCTTTTTATTACCTACAATGGCCCACGTTATCTGAAACCTGTATAACTTCGCTACATTTAGTCCAGCCGAACGTATAGTAAGGTGGGTAGATGCCGAGTTCTGAAAGTACACTACAAATTTAATACGACTACGAGGTTTGTTGTTTCGAATTTCCCCGTATATTATTATATTCTGCATCATTTACCATTTTGAGATAAAAATCTCAATGTTAGTACAATTAGAATTTAATTTAATGACCTGATACGTAAACACAGGAAATACAAATATTTATTTGAAATAATTTCGTGAAAAATATTGTCATTTGGTCGTATGTAATTAGATCGTTTGTGACATGAATACGATTGCAACAATTGCTGGTTTAGCGTTGGCTTCGGCGGCAACAGCGGCTATGATAATCATGGGTGAGTTAATGTATTTAGAAAATCGCGGCTAGCTAATTTTTGTTACGATCTATTAATTTCATTTTCTATATATGAATTACCATATAAATTTATTATTTCGTGATGATTTGTCTTAATTTTAAATCTTCTGGTTTCCCACATACCTATATAGTTTAGAAATAACTGGATACGTAATTAGAATATCCATGCGGAAACAGAGTTTAAATCAAAACAAATCGTCTCGAAATATATAAAAAAACGTGTAAGAAGTGAAAAGTTATTTATTATTCGTTTACCCAAGCAGCACAGTGTCGTTACTATGACGTCAATTATAGGCCATTGGCGACCAATGGGGACGTCTAAAAAGACGTCTAAAATGACGTGATTATGACGGGTTAATGTCACATCCTACAGACGTCAACTAATGACGTACCTAGTCCGGCTGGTAAGACGTCAAAATGACGTACTTACTTTTGACAAATGACGTATAAGTAGGATCAAAAATATAAAAAAATGCGTTCAAATTAATACCAGTTTATTACAAAATCTTAAAAAACTACATACTATTACACTTATAGAACATAAAAGTTGAAATAAGGAATTACTAATGATGCAATAATGAAAATGACAACCATTCCTGCTTGAAAGGAAAAACAATACATTTCGAAAAAACTTTGTGGCAGTGCAATAACTCGATATACTCTGATAAATTTTGGATAAATTCTTTTGAGTCGACAGGGTATTTGTAAAATGAACGGTAATCCTGAAACCTCCTACCTAATATAAAAACTGCTCCATTATTATCCACTACATTTTCTATTTTGAAAACCAGTCCTTCTAAGGTAAGACAAAAACAATTTGCTTCTGAATATGATGCAATAGAAAAAATAAAATCTTTATAATGAAGCTTTTTATACTGCTTGCAAGAGAAATTTGGCGTCATGTTTTTCGTACACTGTCATTTCAATTTCTTTTAAGCGTCTATTAATCTGTTGTAACGGTTTATTCGGAGACTGAACTAACGATTTTAAATGGTGGAGATAATGCAAGAGATGAGTAACTACTGTACGTCGAACGTACCTTGAAGCTGCCCAGTTTGACAATTTCGAATGCAAATCGCTAGGCGGCGGTTCATTAGAAAATAAATCGTTAGGGGGCACGTTACTGGAATAGGAAGTCAAATGGTTGTATAACGTCGCATCATTGAAGAGCAAATTTTCATTAGGCGAGTTTACATTAAAATCTAAATCTCTTGAGGAACAGGTGTCATTTTCACTTTCACACATTGAACCAGCAAAAAAAAAACGGAATTTGATGATTCATTGGAATCATTATTAACTATTAAAGATGTATTATAACAATTCTGACTCACAGGTGCTAAATTTGCTTCTGCCACCCTTCTGTAGAGTTGTCTTTGACTAACAACACTTTTTTTCTTACGGGTTGCCATGCTGCTGCTTTTTCAATTTCTCTGGTGCATGTTTCAACCACACCTTGATGGTATCTTCTATTTCTTTCTGACTGACTAGAGGGGAGCTTTTTCTTACAGCACCTAAAAATGTTGTTTCAGATTAATAATAAGTATGCACCTACAAGTGAAAACACTTACCAATAATCACATCCTTTACGTTTAAGTTTTTAAAAGCCTTTTTCTCACCTCGTTTGCCACAAAAATTCCAATTAGTTGCAAGAGAATAAATGAACAAAAAATTTAAAATGCGGTTTGTATGTCCAGTAAAATCTCTCCCTCCAAAAGTCGATAGATATGCCGACTGGAATCACATAATTTAAATTGTAAAATACATATTAAGTGGTACAGAACACCCACCAAACCGCCAAACAACTTTTTGCTGCCGTCCGCCATTACGCGCACACGCGTTCACACCAGCAGTCCAGCACGCATGCGCCTGCACGTCTCGTATCGTATCGTGGCATTTCGATTAAAATCGCGCCAAAATTAAATCTTGGTCGACAGCCTCGACAGGAATCGATGCTAAAAATAATTGTTTCCTACTAATAAAATAGTTAAATAATTGTTAATTACAACATTCTCACTTCATCTTTAAATTCAAATTGCATTTCCACTTAAAACGTCAGTTTAGTATTTTCATTGATAATTAATGAATTTATATTTATATCCAAATTTTAGGTAAACAACAATTTAAAATGTACAATTTTTTATAAAGCACGTATAGGGCTTAGTTTTTGTAATAAACTTTCGTTCTAATTTTTTTTATAGTTGATTAAAAAGCACTTAAAACGACCGAAAACAAACGTACGAAAGACGTCTCTAGACGACGTCAAAATGACATCTGAAATGTCACGTCATATGGACGTCGCTTATTGGTCTACGACGTCGCCTATTGGTCTACGACGTCGCCGACTAATAATGTCCAATAATTGACGTCATTATAACGACACTGTGCTGCTTGGGTAGTTACTTAATTTTTTAGCTATAGCCGATGGAAAAACAACTTCTAACTCGACAAAAATTTCGTACTTACAATTTGGCGATAACTCTAATCAAGAATCATTGATCGATCCTCATGGACCTGTCGTTCAATTTATTTTATTCACCAAGTATGTAATTCTCTACTATATTTATCGATATAAACTTACCGCAACGTGTGTACCAGCCATAACGTCAAAACTTGTGTATAATCATCATTACATTCGATTCGCAATAGGGAAATTGAAATAAATACACAAAACAATTATTCGAATTTTATTTTTTCTTAGCAGATTTTAAATATCGCTGGTACTATTAACAATTAGAAATATTCGGAATTTTAGGAATAATCCAGCGGTAAATATGAAAATAGGTGATGATGATAAACTTAAACATTCTGGATTGAACGTTTCGAATCCAACTAAAATAATAATTCACGGATTTACCAGTAGCGTTAAAGATGTAGTGTTCACCCTATTAAAAACTGGTGAGTTTTCAAACTTTTAACTAAAATTCAAATACGAGGATAGACGATAAATAAATTCTTTCAGTTAATATTTGATAGTACGTGAATTGGAATTACCCTCGTACGATTTAGCTACCCTATTTCTTGTCTGATCACGTAAAGAAATAAGATGTTATGGAAATTTTCTATTAATCAAACCCTAATTATTTTTTTATACATTTTTAAAAACTCCCTTTATAAAACTGATACTTTCATTCAACAAATTATGGACTTATTGATGAGTCCCGGTATTTTAGCTTATCTCGATAGCGGGGATTACAACGTCATCGGTATGGACTGGTCTCAGTTATGCAATTTTGAATACATCACCGCAATGAGTGGAGTTAGAGAGGCTGGACAATTTTTAGCAAATTTTATAAAATGGTTGCGATCTAAGGGAGTTTCTTTGGAAGATATTCATTTAGTGGGGCACAGTATGGGAGCTCACGTCGCCGGCGTAGGTGGTGCTAGATTAAAAAATGGAAAAGTCGGAAGAATTACGGGCAAGTAGGGTTCATATCGATATCCAACAAATTTTTTATCAAAAGAGACGATTTATCATGAAAATAATATTTATTTATAGGTTTAGATCCAGCTAAACCAGGATATAGAGATAACAGGTTAGATAATAAGTTGGATCCTTCAGATGCCTTATTAGTAGAAGGATTACACACGTTTGTGTATGTATTAGGTTTAGCGGAAACTGTTGGTCACGTGGATTTTTATCCGAATGGCGGACTACTTCAACCCGGTTGTCCGGAACTGAATAATTTTTGTGAGTCATAAAAAGTTCTGTATCTCACTGTACGTAAAGACTTTTTTTAGGGAAAATAGGAGAAAGTTTGTTATGTAACCACGGTCGCGCTTATTATTTATTCGCGGAAGCTATTAAAAACCATCGAGCTTTCAAAAGTACTAAATGTAGTACTATTCAAGATGCAATTTTTTCTAAATGCGTCGAAAAGTCGGATATTTATATGGGTCAACCTGAAACTTATAGGTAGGAGACAAACTAAAATGATATATCATCAATTTTCAAATAGAAAAATGTTACAGAAATATTTTTTGTTCCAGCGGAAGAGGCATATATTATTTTAAAACCAGGAGTAATTTCCCATACACTTTATAAACAAATATGTTATTTCCGTAATTTATTTGTGCCACATTTTGCCAAGTTTAAATTTTAAACTGAATCTTTTGTTCAAGAACGCAAAGGATTCAATTATCTATTACCATTGTAATTTTCATCCAGACATTAAACAAGAAAAAAATTAAAGTATATTTTTCAATTCTTTACCCCAACTTTTTAAAACCGCATTGAAAACATGTAAATATTCGAGAATTAAAATTAAATGGATATTACGTGAAGAAATTCCACAAATGACACACAAACCCTACGCAATGTTCGAAGTGTTTTCCACCCATACGTGAATTTCCACGGCACTCCTGTAGACGACCTTGGGCTCTAGGTACCTCTTATGTCGTCTTAATCGTGTTCAGCGATTTCGAAAACCCCCAGGATGTATATATTTCACCATTTTCCGCAACGGATATCTACGGTGCTTTACAAGACCACATATCATCACCGTAGTCGTGATTAAATTAAATTTATTATCGGCAATATTTTCAATATATTTTTCAAGCATTCGAGATTGACTTATCAAAATACTTTTTCCCTTGCATAAATGAGATTTTAATTTCTTATTCATAATTTTTGTTCACAAAGTTTCGCTCCTATCTAATGCAATTTGTTGCATGTTATTTAGTAAAATCAGAATACATTAATGTTATTGATAACCCCGTAAATATCTCCGACAAATTGACTAATATACAATCACAAGGATGTAAAGTCAGTCCCCCGACTAACCATATAAATTATGTCAACATTATACTTACATCCTCAAATAGTCTAAAATTCTAGGTAATAGAGGAGAAAGTTGGAAATAATTGTCTTTATTGATATTTGCATAGTTCAATAACTGACAGAGAGAGAGTATAACTAAATCTCAACTTCATTAGCCTGTCTACATCAATTTGCTGTGTCGACTAAAATATGCATAGATATAGGGTAGATAAAAAAACAGAAAAATTTCAAATTATATGTTTGTTTCAAGCTAATATTTTAGATTTTTTATAATTGTTATGAGAAGACAATTTTGGATGACGATACCCTGATCACGTAATTTCTATTGAGAATTGATTCTATAATATACAGATATCTTGCAAGTACTAGAGCACTTTTGATTTTGATTGCGTTTGTCTGCCGTGTCACACAGGAGATTTAATTGAGTGAATCACCAGGAAGTACGGAGTACTAAAATACATAATCATTTGGAAATGGAAGAGAGTCGATTAATTACGGAGAGCGCATTCTTGGAAAAGTGAATTCTCATGTTTCGGTTTTATAGTTACAATCACGCAAGAAATAAATAAAATACGAAGATTTTACGCCTGAATATATGTAGTTTTCATACACACTGTTGATATTCATCTAACATCACAATAAAAATTACATTGAAGTTAAAACGGCGTAATTACCGCCACCTGTGAGAGAGTAGTCCAAAATCATTATTTAAAGTAGGAATTAAAAGGAAGGGATCTAAATGAAACAGTATCGTTTTAATTTTATCAAATGCTACAAGTGAAATATTTTTTAGTTTTTACTAGTATAACACAAGCACTGTAATAAATAATATTTTAATGTTGATATTGTACACGTCTAAAAATAATAAATAATTACTGTATAAAATACAAAGAAAAATAGTTTAAATCATTTTTAATGAGCTACAAAAATAAGTGGATTTTAAATAAAAAAAAACAAAATAGTCTTGTTAAACTATTATACATGGAATTATTTGTACAGGGTACGTTTGTTGTGAAATAAAAATATAACAGTAATAATTAATAGATACTGAACAATTTAAACTTTTTCTCGCGTTAATAACTAACAATGTGTATATCACTCACAGAATAAAAAGTTGTTATAGCAGCGCCATGGTGGTACTAGTCGTGACTAAATCATTTTTTTAAATAGTAGTTATACGAGGTAAAATTGAAATTTTTTACATGTTTTAGATACGGGCTGAAATTTTTTTTCCTATAATTAATAGCAAGAAAAAATTAGAATTTTTGAGTTTTGTATACAACATTCGAAATTCACAGTATTATAAAAGATCTATATATCCAATTTATTATAGCGTCCTATACATAGTTGATTATACAATTTATTATTAAGATACCAGGGGATGTAGAAAAATACTAACCCCGCCAGTTTAAATTATTTAATGTATATATGTATAATACTTACAGTACGTTCATAAAAACAAATTTTCGTTATAAATATACAGGGTGAAACATGATTGTTTAAGTTTTTTTTATATTAGAATGTTATTGAATACTAAGTGTTCAAAAGTGAGCTAAATAAGATTGTTGATGATTTTGAGATATTTAAATTAATTGATAGAGAAATAAAACAAAAAAAAATTCAAACAAAAAAAATTTTTATGCGATTTTTTGTTTATTTTAGACGATTTTGATTAAATTTGATATACTTCGAGAGAAATTAAATTTATGGTCGTACTGTAAAAAATTTAATATTATTATTACTACAGATAAGATATACGAGGTCTGATAATTAAGTAATTTTATTATGTACACTTGATGATAGTGGAATAACGAAATTTATACCTTATAATGTGGTAACTCTATTCTATTCAAACATAATTTTCTCGTAATGTCACGAGTAGAGGAGCTTCGTAGACACTCGAAAAACTCAAAATTCATAGGAAAAAAACAATTTTCCAGATAATTATTGACTGAAATGTCATCTAAAGCGTTAAAATTTACTTTTCTACCAGGGGAATGCTAGAAGTTCAATCAAATCTTGAAAAGTGTTATGAAAAATTGAAAATTAGATCGCCACTCGTATCATAACGAGTCTAGGAGTCTACTAGACACTCGAAAAACTCAAAATTTGTGGGAAAAAAATAAAATTTCCAGATAATTATTGACTGAAATGTCATCTAAAGCGTTAAAATTTACTTTTCTACCAGGGGAATGCTAGAAGTTCAATCAAATCTTGAAAAGTATTATGAAAAATTGAAAATTAGATCGCCACTCGTATCATAACGAGTCTAGGAGTCTACTAGACACTCGAAAAACTCAAAATTTGTGGGAAAAAAATAAAATTTCCAGATAATTATTGACTGAAATGTCATCTAAAGCGTTAAAATTTACTTTTCTACCAGGGGAATGCTAGAAGTTCAATCAAATCTTGAAAAGTGTTATGAAAAATTGAAAATTAGATCGCCACTCGTATCATAACGAGTCTAGGAGTCTACTAGACACTCGAAAAACTCAAAATTTGTGGGAAAAAAATAAAATTTCCAGATAATTATTGACTGAAATGTCATCTAAAGCGTTAAAATTTACTTTTCTACCAGGGGAATGCTAGAAGTTCAATCAAATCTTGAAAAGTATTATGAAAAATTGAAAATTAGATCGCCACTCGTATCATAACGAGTCTAGGAGTCTACTAGACACTCGAAAAACTCAAAATTTGTGGGAAAAAAATAAAATTTCCAGATAATTATTGACTGAAATGTCATCTAAAGCGTTAAAATTTACTTTTCTACCAGGGGAATGCTAGAAGTTCAATCAAATCTTGAAAAGTGTTATGAAAAATTGAAAATTAGATCGCCACTCGTATCATAACGAGTCTAGGAGTCTACTAGACACTCGAAAAACTCAAAATTTGTGGGAAAAAAATAAAATTTCCAGATAATTATTGACTGAAATGTCATCTAAAGCGTTAAAATTTACTTTTCTACCAGGGGAATGCTAGAAGTTCAATCAAATCTTGAAAAGTATTATGAAAAATTGAAAATTAGATCGCCACTCGTATCATAACGAGTCTAGGAGTCTACTAGACACTCGAAAAACTCAAAATTTGTGAGAAAAAAATAAAATTTCCAGATAATTATTGACTGAAATGTCATCTAAAGCGTTAAAATTTACTTTTCTACCAGGGGAATGCTAGAAGTTCAATCAAATCTTGAAAAGTGTTATGAAAAATTGAAAATTAGATCGCCACTCGTATCATAACGAGTCTAGGAGTCTACTAGACACTCGAAAAACTCAAAATTTGTGGGAAAAAAATAAAATTTCCAGATAATTATTGACTGAAATGTCATCTAAAGCGTTAAAATTTACTTTTCTACCAGGGGAATGCTAGAAGTTCAATCAAATCTTGAAAAGTATTATGAAAAATTGAAAATTAGATCGCCACTCGTATCATAACGAGTCTAGGAGTCTACTAGACACTCGAAAAACTCAAAATTTGTGAGAAAAAAATAAAATTTCCAGATAATTATTGACTGAAATGTCATCTAAAGCGTTAAAATTTACTTTTCTACCAGGGGAATGCTAGAAGTTCAATCAAATCTTGAAAAGTATTATGAAAAATTGAAAATTAGATCGCCACTCGTATCATAACGAGTCTAGGAGTCTACTAGACACTCGAAAAACTCAAAATTTGTGAGAAAAAAATAAAATTTCCAGATAATTATTGACTGAAATGTCATCTAAAGCGTTAAAATTTACTTTTCTACCAGGGGAATGCTAGAAGTTCAATCAAATCTTGAAAAGTGTTATGAAAAATTGAAAATTAGATCGCCACTCGTATCATAACGAGTCTAGGAGTCTACTAGACACTCGAAAAACTCAAAATTTGTGGGAAAAAAATAAAATTTCCAGATAATTATTGACTGAAATGTCATCTAAAGCGTTAAAATTTACTTTTCTACCAGGGGAATGCTAGAAGTTCAATCAAATCTGGAAAAGTGTTATAAAAAATTAAAAATTAGATCGCCAATCGTAATAAATTATTTATAGTAATAACAATATGAGGAATACCTACTTATCTTTACTAATATTATAAATATTATGGAAGAATCAAGGATTAAGTGCAGAAGAGGTCATCAGTTCTTGGTGTTGGAAAGTTCTCGCATCGAACATTTCGTATTTGGAAGCTGAAAATCCGTACTTTCCGAATCGTCCTCGTATGTGGAATAGTGAGAACTATATAAAGAACACTAATCATCGAACTGAAGTTATTTATATGAAATTAGTAACGTTAGAGACACACATACAAAGAAAATTCTTTCCTCTACGTATTTCAGAGTCTATTTGGTTCAGAATCATATCAAAAACGCGTTAGTTTAGCGTTATCGTAGTCATAGAATCCATTTATCCAGTTCGTTGATGTTGGGAATTTCAAATTATGAATTAAACGGGGTTGGTTGGATAGGGGTGAGACGTATAGTGAAAATAGTCGGAAGGAATTAATTTAAGACATCTGGGATTTCGATAAATGGATTTTGCGATCTCGAAAACGCCAAATTAGCGTATTTCCGTCTTGTTTCGAGAACGAATCTTTTATGTGTTCAACATTATTTGTCTTTCAGTCACTAAGTTTGTGATATTTTCGTAATAAACGTTAGAAAAATATTTATAGTTATTTTAATGTGACCCGTATAAGTTTTGATGAGAAATGAATGATAAAATATCATTTCATGAATGATTTATCGAACTGCTAAACATCTGCACATTAATAGATATATATATATATATATATATATATATATATATATATATATATATATATATATATATATATATATATATATATATATATATGATTATTTATTATTATTAATTTATTTTCGTACTAATCTATGGTGAATTTATGGTATTAGTTTCCATAAACTTTTTGGACGATACCTCGTATCATAAAGAGTTAAGAAAAATTTTGAAGAATATTGTGTATTGTTTCATAAATATACAGCACTATGATATTTTTGTATTAGTATGATTTATTATAATTTTTTGAGTCGCCCCTCGTATCATAACGAGTCGGTTTAACTGGTAAATATTTAAAAAAAATTAAAATTGAGTATTGAAAAAATAATATTTAGTTAATTATGGGATTAAACGCGCCTCAAAGCGTAGCGTTAAAATTCACTTTTTTATCAGGGGAATGCTGAAAGTTCGGCGCAATCTTGAAAAATGCCCTGAAAAATTCGAAATGAGATCGCGACTCGTATGATAACGAGTCTAGAGTCTACTAGACTAGATTTTTCGGATAATTATCGACTGAAACTTTATCCAATGCGTGAAAATTTACTTATTTACAACTGGCAAGTTTCAAATTAAGCTATCCTGATAAAATCGACAATTGGATCTTCCCTCGTATAATAACGAGTCGAAAAACTCACTAAATATTTGGAAAAAATAAAAATTAATAGGAAAACACCAAGTTTTTATCTAATTATTGGATCCAACACATTCCAGTGTATAAAGTATAACTAGATCTTGAAAATGTTGTAAAAAATTAAAATTCGTGGGAAAAAAACCAATTTTAGCTGATCACCGACTTAAACACCTTCCAAAGCTTGCAAATACACTTTTTTCTAGCGGCATGTTCAAAATTAGGCTAGATTAAAAAATGTCATGTAAAATCGAAAATTAGATCGTCCCTCGTATTATAACAAATCGAGGAATCTACTAAATGCTTAAAAAAATCGAAATTCGCAGGGAAAAACTAATTTTTCAGTTGAATATCAATTCAAACACTTCCCAAAGCGTGAAATACCAGGGGCAAATTAAAATTTAGGCTAGATTATGAAAAATGTCATGAAAAATCGCAAATTAGATCGTCCCTCGTATTATAACAAATCGAGGAATCTACTAAATGCTTAAAAAAATCGAAATTCGCAGGGAAAAACTAATTTTTCAGTTGAATATCAATTCAAACACCTTCTAAAACGAGCAATACCAGGGGCATGTTCAAAATTAGGCTACATTATGAAAAATATCATGAAAAATCGAAAATTTGATCCTCCCTCGTATTATAGTTACCCTAGAAACGTACTAAAATTAATAATTAGTATAAAGGAATTAAAATTGCAGCTAATTATTAAATTAAACACTTTCCAGCAATTAGTAATCTACTTTTTATATCACAGACAAATTTAGACCGCCCCTCGTATCATAACTACTCAATAATAAAAAAAAATTTGAGAATTTACCGATTTCTTTTAATATTATAAATGTGTGACTGAATTAGTACAAAAATTCCTGATAATTGTCGAAATATAAATATGAGCTTTTAAATTCACCATAGAAAGTTATAACATCACTCAATTAATCGTACGAACGATACACAGATGGAAAAGAAAAAAGTGACAGCCATTTAAGCGAAGTTATTTTTCTAATTTTCAAAAAAATTTCTTTTGTTATTTTATCATTGTTTTTTGATGAAAAAAATACCGTACAAGCTCAGCAATGATTTCAAAAGTATAACTCGGACTCTTCTCGATCGAAAATAAGCATTTTTGTGAATTTAAACGTGGTAGTACAGACACCGATGATGATAAATATAAATATATGATAAATATTCTGCTGAAACTGAGTCAAAAGATCCTTCTACAAGCACGACATCTAGAAGTTAGAGAACGAGATTATATAAATGAAAAATATCGATTTTTGGCACAAAAAAATGTGTTTTCCTTAGTTATTCAGACAATTTATTGAGTGATGGTTTATATTAGGAAGAAGGCTTAGAACTGCACCAAGTTCCACATTTTAGAATTTCATCGTTTTATTAAATTGAACACGTTGGTATTGCATTCTTGTTAATTGGTCAGGTTTTGACATATCCCGTTTAAAATATGGAACAGGATACACCTAATTAGAATAAATATTAGATAATTGACATTTCATAATGAGAATAATTTATAAAAATATTCATTTTCCATCGTATAAATTGATGATTAAATTACGAAAATTGAATATTTTCATAGTTTTTTTTTACATTTAAAAAATGTAGGGAGTCGTATTATTTAGATACCAAAAGATTTTTAATAGAAATTTATAAAAATTTTTGTCATACATTTTCGTTTAGTATTATTTATAGTCCAGGAAATATACCCGAGGTGTTGCTTGCTCAAACAAATCGGAGTGAGTAGATGACGTGACAAAGTAAACATTTTCTCATACTGCCTCTCGTTTCTGAGTAAACAGAACTTATTTTTAGGTATATTGTCTATGGTTGACAATCTGGAACTTTTACAGGGAGAACCTGTATAATCTAAATGAATTTTTTAAATCGATTTTTAACAAAAAGTTACTTTTTGTTCCACTCGATAAAATTTGTGGTTTAGTAGATAGTTAGATTGTTTTAAAAGCGTTCGCCATAAAGAAAGATTCTGAAAAAAATTATAATAAATTGTAATTTTCTATAAAAAATACTTACAAAAGGTATTAAAAATTACGTCGTCCCTCGTATTACAACGATTCGAGAAACCTACTAAATACTAACACTAATAAAAATTCGTAGGGAAAAATAAATTTTTCTATTGAATATCAAACACTTCCCAATGCGTGAAATACCAGGGGCAAATTAAAATTTAGGCTAGATTATGAAAAATGTCATGAAAAATCGAAAATTAGATCGTCCCTCGTATTATAACAAATCGAGGAATCTACTAAATGCTTAAAAAATCTAAATTCGTAGGGAAAAATCAATTTTTAACTTAAATATTAATTCAAACACTTCCCAAAGCGTGAAATACCAGGGGCAAATTAAAATTTAGGCTAGATTATGAAAAATGTCATGAAAAATCGAAAATTAGATCGTCCCTCGTATTATAACAAATCGAGGAATCTACTAAATGCTTAAAAAATCAAAATTCTTAGGGAAAAATCAATTTTGCAATTAAATATTAATTCAAACACTTCCCAAAGCGTGAAATACCAGGGGCAAATTAAAATTTAGGCTAGATTATGAAAAATGTCATGAAAAATCGAAAATTAGATCGTCCCTCGTATTATAACAAATCGAGGAATCTAGTAAATGCTTAAAAAATCAAAATTCGTACGGAAAAATCAATTTTTAACTTAAATATTAATTCAAACACTTCCCAATGCGTGAAATACCAGGGGCAAATTAAAATTTAGGCTAGATTATGAAAAATGTCATGAAAAATCGAAAATTAGATCGTCCCTCGTATTATAACAAATCGAGGAATCTACTAAATGCTTAAAAAATCAAAATTCGTAGGGAAAAATCAATTTTTAACTTAAATATTAATTCAAACACTTCCCAAAGCGTGAAATACCAGGGGCAAATTAAAATTTAGGCTAGATTATGAAAAATGTCATGAAAAATCGAAAATTAGATCGTCCCTCGTATTATAACAAATCGAGGAATCTACTAAATGCTTAAAAAATCAAAATTCGTAGGGAAAAATCAATTTTTAACTTAAATATTAATTCAAACACTTCCCAAAGCGTGAAATACCAGGGGCAAATTAAAATTTAGGCTAGATTATGAAAAATGTCATGAAAAATCGAAAATTAGATCGTCCCTCGTATTATAACAAATCGAGGAATCTAGTAAATGCTTAAAAAATCTAAATTCGTAGGGAAAAATCAATTTTGCAATTAAATATTAATTCAAACACTTCCCAAAGCGTGAAATACCAGGGGCAAATTAAAATTTAGGCTAGATTATGAAAAATGTCATGAAAAATCGAAAATTAGATCGTCCCTCGTATTATAACAAATCGAGGAATCTACTAAATGCTTAAAAAATCTAAATTCGTAGGGAAAAATCAATTTTTAACTTAAATATTAATTCAAACACTTCCCAAAGCGTGAAATACCAGGGGCAAATTAAAATTTAGGCTAGATTATGAAAAATGTCATGAAAAATCGAAAATTAGATCGTCCCTCGTATTATAACAAATCGAGGAATCTACTAAATGCTTAAAAAATCAAAATTCTTAGGGAAAAATCAATTTTGCAATTAAATATTAATTCAAACACTTCCCAAAGCGTGAAATACCAGGGGCAAATTAAAATTTAGGCTAGATTATGAAAAATGTCATGAAAAATCGAAAATTAGATCGTCCCTCGTATTATAACAAATCGAGGAATCTACTAAATGCTTAAAAAATCAAAATTCGTAGGGAAAAATCAATTTTTAACTTAAATATTAATTCAAACACTTCCCAAAGCGTGAAATACCAGGGGCAAATTAAAATTTAGGCTAGATTATGAAAAATGTCATGAAAAATCGAAAATTAGATCGTCCCTCGTATTATAACAAATCGAGGAATCTAGTAAATGCTTAAAAAATCTAAATTCGTAGGGAAAAATCAATTTTGCAATTAAATATTAATTCAAACACTTCCCAAAGCGTGAAATACCAGGGGCAAATTAAAATTTAGGCTAGATTATGAAAAATGTCATGAAAAATCGAAAATTAGATCGTCCCTCGTATTATAACAAATCGAGGAATCTACTAAATGCTTAAAAAATCTAAATTCGTAGGGAAAAATCAATTTTTAACTTAAATATTAATTCAAACACTTCCCAAAGCGTGAAATACCAGGGGCAAATTAAAATTTAGGCTAGATTATGAAAAATGTCATGAAAAATCGAAAATTAGATCGTCCCTCGTATTATAACAAATCGAGGAATCTACTAAATGCTTAAAAAATCAAAATTCGTACGGAAAAATCAATTTTTAACTTAAATATTAATTCAAACACTTCCCAAAGCGTGAAATACCAGGGGCAAATTAAAATTTAGGCTAGATTATGAAAAATGTCATGAAAAATCGAAAATTAGATCGTCCCTCGTATTATAACAAATCGAGGAATCTAGTAAATGCTTAAAAAATCAAAATTCGTACGGAAAAATCAATTTTTAACTTAAATATTAATTCAAACACTTCCCAATGCGTGAAATACCAGGGGCAAATTAAAATTTAGGCTAGATTATGAAAAATGTCATGAAAAATCGAAAATTAGATCGTCCCTCGTATTATAACAAATCGAGGAATCTACTAAATGCTTAAAAAATCAAAATTCGTAGGGAAAAATCAATTTTTAACTTAAATATTAATTCAAACACTTCCCAAAGCGTGAAATACCAGGGGCAAATTAAAATTTAGGCTAGATTATGAAAAATGTCATGAAAAATCGAAAATTAGATCGTCCCTCGTATTATAACAAATCGAGGAATCTACTAAATGCTTAAAAAATCTAAATTCGTAGGGAAAAATCAATTTTTAACTTAAATATTAATTCAAACACTTCCCAAAGCGTGAAATACCAGGGGCAAATTAAAATTTAGGCTAGATTATGAAAAATGTCATGAAAAATCGAAAATTAGATCGTCCCTCGTATTATAACAAATCGAGGAATCTACTAAATGCTTAAAAAATCAAAATTCGTACGGAAAAATCAATTTTTAACTTAAATATTAATTCAAACACTTCCCAAAGCGTGAAATACCAGGGGCAAATTAAAATTTAGGCTAGATTATGAAAAATGTCATGAAAAATCGAAAATTAGATCGTCCCTCGTATTATAACAAATCGAGGAATCTACTAAATGCTTAAAAAATCTAAATTCGTAGGGAAAAATCAATTTTTAACTTAAATATTAATTCAAACACTTCCCAAAGCGTGAAATACCAGGGGCAAATTAAAATTTAGGCTAGATTATGAAAAATGTCATGAAAAATCGAAAATTAGATCGTCCCTCGTATTATAACAAATCGAGGAATCTAGTAAATGCTTAAAAAATCAAAATTCGTACGGAAAAATCAATTTTTAACTTAAATATTAATTCAAACACTTCCCAATGCGTGAAATACCAGGGGCAAATTAAAATTTAGGCTAGATTATGAAAAATGTCATGAAAAATCGAAAATTAGATCGTCCCTCGTATTATAACAAATCGAGGAATCTAGTAAATGCTTAAAAAATCAAAATTCGTAGGGAAAAATCAATTTTTAACTTAAATATTAATTCAAACACTTCCCAAAGCGTGAAATACCAGGGGCAAATTAAAATTTAGGCTAGATTATGAAAAATGTCATGAAAAATCGAAAATTAGATCGTCCCTCGTATTATAACAAATCGAGGAATCTACTAAAAGGTTTAAAAAATCAAAATTCGTAGAGAAAAACCAATTTTTTAGTTGAATATTAATTAAAACTTCTTCTAAAACGAGTTTAGGAGTTATTTAGATCGTTTTAAAAGCGTTCGCCATAAAGAAAGATTCTGAAAAAAATTATCATAAATCGTAATTTTTTAATAAAAATACTTACAGGAGGTATTAAAACACAATAAAAAATGTCTAATTGAACTGCATACTGTTAAAAAACGTGTAAGGAAAAAATTATAATAAATTTTCAAACCGAGCATCTCGCACTTTATTGAATTGGAATGAACATTCCAAGATTCCTCTTTATAACGTCATAATGGAAATTTATTTTTACATCCCCCAAAAATTTTACATTTCCCCAAAAAAAAATAAATCCATCGAATTTAATTCAGGAAAACGTGGTGGCAATGCAAATAGACTTTCTCAACCAATCCACCTTTTAGGTAAAATGTTTTTTCCTTGGGGGTGGGGTGAGGTGAGGTTTTAAAAGCAAATTTTTGAGATTACGAGATTCATTTAATCACATATTATTATACAACTTTCCAAGTATGTCAGATAGAGTTTTTAATGAAAAATATCGATAAATAAGCCGTTGACGGTGAATCCTTTAAAAAAAATGTTTTATTTGTTATTTTAGATTCCGTTCCAAAGAATTTTCGAATCTTTATAATTGAATTTATGTTTTTTTTGATATTTCGTAATTCCTTAACGAAATTTTATTATTATAATCGTATTGATGATCTTTTAATCTATTTTCTAAATACTGAGATGTCTGTCCTATGTAAACAACGTTACTATTAGCATTAGTAGTATTATTTCTTTTGTTTTTTGGCGTTTTAGATTGAAGAAACATAAATATTCGAAAAAAATAAGAAGTCAATGAAATTTGAAATTTTTTATACGCGAAATTCGAAATAAACTATCAAAATACAGATTGTAAATCACGTTGTAGTGATTAACTGTTTATTTTGTTTGAAAAAACATAAAATACTATATTTAATTGAACGTGATTTATATACAGGGTTTTTCAAAACGTTCGCATTAAGCGGAAAAAATCGATTAAAAATCTGCTGATAATAATACGAAAAACTTGTTAGAAACAAAAGTAAGTTAAAAAATACGGCAGCGGCTAAATACTTTTATGGCTTTCTCGACCTTTCGATAGGGAGGAACTGGAACGTTTCACAAGCTTTGATTGGCTAAAACTTATTGTTAATTTCCGAATAATCTATGCGTTATAGAAATGGGATTTTTTGGTGATTTTTAATCGATTTTTTTCGCTTGCGAACGTTTTGATATACCCTGTATAACAAAATAACACGGTTATGTATTCATTTTTCCCTCCTGCCATCTCTCGAGTATCATTTGAATAAATTACGAGGGCGGATAGAAATGAAGAAAGAAAGATAAAATTACGGTTTATGATAATTTTGTTCAGAATGTTTCTTTATGGCGAACGCATGTATAACGATCTAAATATCTCGTAAACCATAACTTTTATCGAGTTAAACAAAGAGTAACTTTTAGATTATACAGGTTGTCCTTATAAAAGTTACGGATTGGGCATGAGACGCGTCATCTACGCGCTCTCAACGATGTATTTATTAATAGATAATAAACAAATAAAAAACGTTCCAAGCCTTCTGTTTATCAATAATTAAAGATAAATGTTCAATATTAAAAAACTGATTTAGGAGATGACGCAAGAATTTCTTTTGCCGTGTCGATCTCGAATCTGCTGAAGATGCTGAAAAAACGTACGAAAAAATAATTTTTTCGAAACGAATCTTCAAATATACTAACTTGCAATTGAACGGCAGATGGAATCATAGCGGCGTGGGTGGGCGTTTGAGGAGGACCCGGTTGGGAAGGTAGAGATTGTCTGCGGCGACGCCTCAACGCCGGACTCAAATCGTATTTAACTTTAGCCTGCACTAAAAGTTCTTTAAAAACTTTGGTAATATTGACGTTATCTTTAGCAGACGTTTCGACGAATCCGTTTTCCCAGTCTACGGTTATCACCGATTCGGTGGTCGCCGTATCAATCTGGAGGGAGAAAAAAAAAACCATAACAACAAATATAAACAAATTTATAGATTTTGGTATGGGAAATATACCTCGCGATCTCCGGTTAAATCTATTTTGTTTCCGACTACGACGATTGGTACGTTGGAAGAACATTTAGTTTCGTGGATTTGGTCTCGGAGCGCTCTGGCTTCTTCGAAGGTGCTGGAATCGGTGACGTCGTAGACTAGAATGAAGGCGTCGGCTGATGATATCGATAAGGCTCTCATAGCTGGGAATTCGTAAGCTCCAGACGTGTCTAAAATGTCCAATGTCAAATGCACCTGGACATAAATGCCATCGATAAGATTCAAATTTTATTAGCAAATTACCTCGTATTTATTTTTTAATGTCAAATTTGCCTGACTGCGATCTATGTTCAAATTATTGACCCATATATCTCGAAATTTATTTCACGATATTCGAAAAAAGTGAAATTAGAACTTGTATTCTGGATATACCAAACAGTCATCGCCCCTCGTATCATAACGAGTCGGTTTAACTAGTAAATATTCAAAAAATTGAATATTGAGTATTGAAAAAATAATATTTAGTTAATTATGGGATTAAACGCGCCTCAAAGCGTAGGATCCATTTTTTTACCAGGGGAATGCTAGAAGTTCAACGCAATCTTCAAAAATGTTATGAAAAATTGGAAATTAGATCGACACTCGTATCATAAAATGTCAACAACTTCCAAAACGTGTATTACCAGGGGCATGTTCAAAATTCAAATTTAATTTTATATGCTCCAACCTTTTATCGTCAAATTTGCCTGGCTGTGATCTGCATACCTCGAAATTAGAATTAGAACCAATGATGCAAAACATCTAGGAGTCATCCTGGATGAAATAATCACCTCGACAAGGACTACTGGACTTATCGCAAGCTTGTTGGCAGGACTAAAGCCTTAAATGGTATCTGGATATACCAAACCCATCATCACATACGCAGCGCTTGTTTGGTGGCCGAAAACTGAACAAACAACAGCTCAGAAAAAGCTAAACAAGAGTCAAAGGCTAATTTGGCGACGCCCACAGGTTAATCCAGACAATAAAATTAGAACCAGGAAATCTGATAGGATTCTAGAGCTAATAAAGCTTGAAAATCGTGACAAACCCTTGGACCAAATATATAGCGTGTTGGACAAAGATATTTAACGATATGTTCCAATAAAAATCTTCTACAATCTCGAAATGGGTCTTTCTTTTACGCAAACTGTTAGAAGCAAGTACAAGGAGTTGGATTAAGCATTTCTGAACTATACCTCTAGGAAAATCTGCCCTCTAAAAGCACCAGCTACTTGAAAGGAAGTAACCCATACCTTCTACCAGAGCCCTACTGTGAATAAGATGAAGTCTTACTGGAAAAACACTCCAGGTCTAAGACAATTCGAAAGATTGATAACCTAAGAAGTCTAAAGAACTTTTCGTGGTGACCAGGTGTGCACTGGAGGGTACATTATCTGGTGAGCGATGGAAAAAGACCAAGTGACTGGGTTTTTAACTGTCATTCATGTTTTAGGTGTTCAAATTTGAGCGTTTTATTAAAGGACTTGAAGCATTTTGTTAAGGACTAGACTTCGAGGATTCCACAAACTTCAATAGTAGATTTCCTGGTTTGAATTGAGCGTTATTTGCATCTGAAAGAGCTGGAATTATGGGTTGTATTTTGTGGTGGACATACATAGAAATACAAAGAATTATTCCTGACAATTGTCTATAAAACTTACCCCAGCAACATTGAAATCCCCGTGGTGCATTTCTTCAACAGTCCTTTTATATTTTGAAGAAAAAGTCCCATATAAAAATTGATTGATAATGGAAGACTTGCCTACTTTAGCGGCACCCATTACGACTATTTTGTGTCTGACGTTGTTAGTTGGCGATACGCTTGCGCTGACGCTAACGACGTGATCGTTTTTTTCGAGTGATTCCGCATCTTCACTTTTCTGAGACCTGAAATTTCTATCATCTTATTTATATGGAAATATCCCATTTCCAAACGTGCCATAATATCACGTACTTCACCAGAAATATTTACCTGGTCGAAGGGTGTCTCTCTTCTTCGGGTTCTTCTTTGAGAAAAGAGGGTTGCAAGCTAAACCGCCTGCGAAAGTTGTGTCTGCTCTTCATCAAACCTTTGTGCTGTTTTGACGCCAGACTTCACTGATCATAAATTCAAAAAATTAAAACTCAGTCAAATAACTAAACCACAAACACTATTGCATAAAAATAGACTATAAACGGAGGCTGATTCCGTTGTTTTGTCTCAGTTCACGATAAAAAATTTAGAAAAATCACATCTCAACATCAAAATCGATCGTATTGAGAGTTTGAAAGAAAATAGTCACTTTTTTATATACAATTCCATCGGAATCGAGAAAAAATTTTATAAGAACTTTTCAGTTTTCAATAAAAATAAGAAGTTGAGGTCAACTATCTTCTTCTTTGAACGCAAAACTATGTGTATCTGAAATCTCGAGAGGTAGAAGGCCGAATTTGGCCCAGGGTTGCCACAAACGTTCTCAAGATGACGTTTATTTAAAAAAAAGTGTCAAACGGCAGTTATTAGGTTAGAACTGTCAATTTAGAACACAGAATGCTAAGTAGATTGAGTTCTAATTCGTTCGAATCAATCTCAATAGAGAAAAATGACTTTGAGTCAAATATGTCGGTCAAATTGAGGCAATTTCTTTCCCAATGATAAGTAACTGGAGGTTGAGATCGATCGTCGCCATTTGTATGTGATACGGAGCATCCTTAACATTACACAACTATTAATTCTTCTTGTTTAAACGCGAAACTGTATGTATCTTAATACCTCGTGAGGTGGAAGGCCGAATGTGGCCCGGGGTTGTCACAAACGTTCTCAAGGTGACGTTTATTTAAAAAAAAAGTGTCAAACGGCAGTTTTTAGGTTAGACCTGTCAATTTAGAACACAGAATGCTAAGTAGATTGAGTTCTAATTCGTTCGAATCAATCTCAATAGAGAAAAATAACTTTAAGTTAAATATGTCGGTCAAATTGAGGCAATTTCTTTCCCAATGATAAGTAACTAAAGATTGAAATCGATCGTCGCCATTTGTATGTGATACGGAGCATCCTTAACATTACACAACTATTAATTCTTCTTGTTTAAACGCGAAACTGTATGTATCTTAATACCTCGTGAGGTGGAAGGCCGAATGTGGCCCGGGGTTGTCACAAACGTTCTCAAGGTGACGTTTATTTAAAAAAAAAGTGTCAAACGGCAGTTTTTAGGTTAGACCTGTCAATTTAGAAGACAGAATGCTAAGTAGATTGAGTTCTAATTCGTTCGAATCAATCTCAATAGAGAAAAATAACTTTAAGTTAAATATGTCGGTCAAATTGAGGCAATTTCTTTCCCAATGATAAGTAACTAAAGATTGAAATCGATCGTCGCCATTTGTATGTGATACGGAGCATCCTTAACATTACACAACTATTAATTCTTCTTGTTTAAACGCGAAACTGTATGTATCTTAATACCTCGTGAGGTGGAAGGCCGAATGTGGCCCGGGGTTGTCACAAACGTTCTCAAGGTGACGTTT
The DNA here is from genome assembly GCF_026250575.1 of Diorhabda carinulata. Taxonomy (NCBI): domain Eukaryota; kingdom Metazoa; phylum Arthropoda; class Insecta; order Coleoptera; family Chrysomelidae; genus Diorhabda; species Diorhabda carinulata. The sequence goes on along the minus strand of NC_079465.1, from coordinate 23,181,423 downwards.
ATTTAATTAAAAGTGTCAAACGGCAGTTTTTAGTTTAGAACTGTCAATTTAGAAGACAGAATGCTGAGTAGATTGAATTTTCAACCTCTCAGTACAGGAATCGATCTCAATAGAGATAAATAACTTTGAATCAAATATGTCTGTCAAATTGGGGCAATTTGTTTCCGAATGATAAGTAACTAGAGGTTCCACGGTTTCGGTTTCAGAGATTAATTACTCAACTAAATTATATTAAGCGACAGGATTAGGGAAACTTGAGAGGTGTGGCGAGAAAGTTTTCAGTGTACCAAGTTAGTTAATTAGTTGAAATGAACGATTTACGTTTTGTAACTACTTTTGCACGAAGTAATTATTGAAAAACTCGACCAATTTTCTGGGTTAAAACTATAGTGGAAACTCTAAGATAGATATAGACTATCGATGGAATCAGAGCAGTACATCATGATTGAATGATATCCAGAGTTATTTTCTGGACATTGTACTGTTTGTACAAACAGAAAAAACACAAATAAACGACGTCAATAACAAATAAATTATATATCTGAGAAATAGAAATAATCAGATGGAATACCATCGAAATATCTCGACCTCAATCTTATAAACATTTTTTCAAAGCGATTTATAAGGAAAAATACCAAAATTATCATTTATATGTCAAGAAAATCCTTCTAAAATTATCCAATTGAAATTCTTGAAACAGTTCTATACTTTATTGAGATTTCCAACAACGCATCAGTTCGGTTGAACGAATTTATTGCATTTCTAACCACAGACGTACGTACAGTTAGTTAAATCGATATATTTTCTTAAACCAGGGGTCGACAACCCCCGGGAACATCTCCCGGACTTGGCAGTTCAAAACCACACAATTTTTAATGAAATTTTGATAAAATTTTCTTCTACGTCGAAACTGTCGCTCATTTTCGGTTTCCCAGCCTTTATCAAACACTTTTCTACTTAATATCGCCCAAAAACCTTCAATAGAAAAAGCCCGGAAATGATTTGGGAAAGGAGAAACCTCCAACGAAATCCGTTTCCGGTATAAACGTCTTTTAGATCACGAATCGTTTTGTAGTAGTATAAATCGAGAGTGAGGATGACGAAGTTTTTGAACGATTTCATTGGTTACCTGGCTTAGAACCGCTTCACCGATAAATTAATGACAGATGCTTATGTAACCTGTCATCATTCGACTTTCAAGACCTACTAGAAAAACAGATGTATCTCATAAGCACTGCACCGGGTCCACTTAAGACGTTTAAATTATTGAAACTACTGTCGAATTAGCTACCAGGGTACTAGGATGCTTGTTTTTATATAAAAATATCAGGAGATTAGAAAGTAACCACAGTTGTAGAAGGTTACATCGACGATAACATATATAACAAGTTTAATAGAAGATAAAAATCGTACTATCATGAACAGATTTAGCCCCTAGTGATTACGACTTCTACTCAAAGCTAAATGAACACTAGGGTGGTAAACGTTTGTTAAACAATACACAACAGTGTAAACTTTACACTATGGGAGGTGTATTTTGGTACAATCCTCGTATTTTAGGTGACGATGGTTGCTATGAAAACTTGATATGATTTTGATTAATTTTCAAAACAATTTTGTTTCTAGTGGATTAAATGATGGCTTATATTGAAAATTGAAAGAGTTTCTTTGAGATTGGAAAACTTTTGTGTTATTATTGAATAACGAATCGATATGTATATTAGATTCTGACGTTGGAGACAGATAAATATACAGTTGCTTCGAATCGATACAATTTTACTCAAAACAAGTTGACGTGTTCGTAAATATTTATGGTGTAATCCTCAATGAAAGTCGTGTTTTTGTATTTTTTCAACAAATCCTTTTAAAAGGATTACTAACTAAATTATTTTAAATGTAATTTTCTATACAATGTGATTAAAATTTAAAAAAATGACATTTTTATAATCAACTGAATTGTTTGTCTTGATTCAGAGGTTGGTTTTAATCTCTTTTGATTAAGGATGATGGAATGTTATCACATACATAAAGAATTAAAAAAAAAGGAGAGGAAGAGCAAAGGAAATGGTTGGAGGACGTTTCACAGTAGTGGGGGGTGAGGGATTGGAAACATGAGAGAAAAAACAGAAAAAATGAAAAGAAAAGGTGAAAAATCACGAAGCAATTAATTATGTACGAAACGAAAGTGAAAATTAGAGAAAGAGATAACAGAAATAATGGAGACAGTTTCTGAAGACAAATGACAGTTTTTAAAGACAAATAACAGTTTCTGAAGACAAATGACAGTTTTTAAAGACAAATAACAGTTTCTGAAGCCAAATGACAGTTTCTGAAGACAAATGACAGTTTCTAAAGACAAATAACAGTTTCTGAAGACAAATGACAGTTTTTAAAGACAAATGACAGTTTCTGAAGCCAAATGACTGTTTCTGAAGACAAATGACAGTTTCTAAAGACAAATAATGGTTTGTTTTTGAAAGAGAGAGTCTCTAGAAGCAAATGATGGTTTATTTCTAATGAAGACAGTTCCTGAAGGCAAATGACAGTTTTCAAACATAAATGAGAATGTCAAAACACAAATGACACATTCTAGAGACAAATGTCAGTTTCTGAAGACAATTGACAGTTTCTAAAGACAAATGACAGTTTCTAAAGACAAATGATAGTTTGTTTATGGAATAGACAGTTTCTAAAGACAAATAATGGTTTGTTTTTGAAAGAGAGAGTCTCTAGAAGCAAATGATGGTTTATTTCTAATGAAGACAGTTCCTGAAGGCAAATGACAGTTTTCAAACATAAATGAGAATGTCAAAACACAAATGACACATTCTAGAGACAAATGTCAGTTTCTGAAGACAATTGACAGTTTCTAAAGACAAATGACAATTACCAAAATAAAAAAAATGTCAAAACACAAATGACACATTCTAGAGACAAATGACAGTTTCTGAAGACAAATGATAGTTTCTAAAGACAAATAATGGTTTGTTTTCGAAAGAAACAGCCTCTAAAAGCAAATGACGGTTTATTTATAATGAAGACATTTTCCAAAGACAACTGACAGTTTGTTTTTGACAAAGACAGGGAGAGAAGGTTGAAAAATGAATATTAAATCCAAGAAAAAAATGATTGGAGGAGGGTTAGAATGGATTAGAGAACAGTGGGAGACAAAATGAGGCAACCGATAGAAATAAATGGAAAGAAAGATCTCGAAGCCGATGGCCAGATATGCATTTCTTAATCGCCATGGCTACAACTTAACTTTCCCCATATGAATTGGGCACGACACCTGGCGATAGCGGAAGACGAAAAACTAGAGAAAGAACAGCGAAAGCAAGTCAATTAATTAAATTAAATGAAATCGCAATAAAATACGCGCGGGAATTTACAAAAAAGTTGTTAGACAACGTGGTTTCGAAATATACGAACAACTGATATGACATTCCACCGAAAAACAACAAAAAAACTTGATCGTTAACTATGTTAACAATAAAATGCTTTATTAATTTCTTTTTTGATTACCACTTGGTGGTGTCGTTCCTTTCAACTAATTTAACAACTAGTATCTCGACTGAACTACCCCCTGGTGATCCTTAGCTGAATTACAGTTTCGTGCATGTTTACTTAGACGAAATCGTACAGTAAAGTGACTTTACAACTCAAAATATCGCCCTATTACTACAGGGTTTTTCGAAAACTTTGAAAATCGGATAAACTCAATAGAAAGTGTGAAATTCCAAAAATGACATCATATATTTATTGAATAATTTTCGATTATTAAAAAAATATGGAAAAAATACAATTTTGATTGTACTAAATTCGAAATACATCCAGTTATCGCGTTCTTCTGTTGAACAAAACGAAACAGCGAGAAAAATCCAATTTCCCGTTGTAAAGCGTTGTTTCCAATCATGTCATCCATCAAATTTTAACGGAACGACAATAAAAATTTGAAATTATTATTCCACGAGGTATTGGAAACCATTTTCTGTGTTGATTAAACCGCAACGCGATTGTTTAAATTTAAAGAAGAAGCATTGTTTTGGACCCTACATCCTTTTAGTTGTCTTCTATATTTATATAACGGAAAGCCCACAAAATAATGTCAAATAACCGTAAAATGAAGAAGATTAAAATATCTGAGATCCTAAATTGGACTTGAAAGCACGGGAAATGATTTGATGATTCCGAGTATGTTTGAAGGTGTTCAATCGAATTTTCGCATCGATGTGATGAATCGACTCCAAAGCTTGGAATGACCCTTAAATTGGGATTTGAATTACTTCCTAATACACCGTATTCTCCGTATCTGGTTACCAGCGACATTTTCCTGTTCTCAGACCTCAGAAGATCGTTCGCTTGCTATACAGGAATTATGCCCAGATGGAGAGGTTATCGTCGAAATTAATGCCTTTGATCGCTATCGCCCGCGAAATCAACAAGTTGAACGGAAAAATAAAATTTTAACAGAAAAATATTTTGTTCATGTTAATCTATGCATTTTTTTTGAGAGCTCTGCAGTTTAAGCACTAGCCGCCTCTGGATTATTCCTTTTTATTTAATAAAGTATTGGAATGTTTGCAACAATGCACCTTATGCAAAAATACCTGTATGTATGTTTGAATTATTTATGTGTTATTAATTTGCGAAACTTGATTTTTCACAATTTTAACCTTTTGATTTTCGTTTCATAGTAACGTCGATTATATTTCAAATATGATTATATAAATAAATATTTTAGATTAAAAACCACAGCAGTTTCCAAAGATAAATGACAGTTTGTTTATTGAAAAGACAGTTTCTAAAGACAAATGATAGTTTGTTTATGGAGAAAACAGTTTCTAAAGACAAATAACATCTTCTAAAGACAAATGATAGTTTGTTTATGGAATAGAGAGTTTTTATAGACAAATGACAACTTCTAAAGACAAATGATAGTTTGTTTATGGAAAATGACAGTTTCTAAAGACAAATAACATCTTCTAAAGACAAATGATAGTTTGTTTATGGAATAGAGAGTTTTTATAGACAAATGACAACTTCTAAAGACAAATGATAGTTTGTTTATGGAAAATGACAGTTTCTAAAGACAAATAACATCTTCTAAAGACAAATGATAGTTTGTTTATGGAAAAAACAGTTTCTAAAGACAAATAACATCTTCTAAAGACAAATGATAGTTTGTTTATGGAAAAAACAGTTTCTAAAGACAAATAACATCTTCTAAAGACAAATGATAGTTTGTTTATGGAATAGAGAGTTTTTATAGACAAATAACATCTTCTAAAGACAAATGATAGTTTGTTTATGGAAAAAACAGTTTCTAAAGACAAATAACATCTTCTAAAGACAAATGATAGTTTGTTTATGGAATAGAGAGTTTTTATAGACAAATGACAACTTCTAAAAACAAATGATAGTTTGTTTATGGAAAATGACAGTTTCTAAAGACAAATAACATCTTCTAAAGACAAATGATAGTTTGTTTATGGAATAGACAGTTTCTAAAGACAAATGACAACTTCTAAAGACAAATGATAGTTTGTTTATGGAATAGACAGTTTCTAAAGACAAATGACAACTTCTAAAGACAAATGATAGTTTGTTTATGGAAAAGACAGTTTTTATAGACAAATGACAGTTTGATCATGGGAAAAATAGTTTCTAAAGACAAATAACATCTTCTAAAGACAAATGATAGTTTGTTTATGGAATAGAGAGTTTTTATAGACAAATGACAACTTCTAAAAACAAATGATAGTTTGTTTATGGAAAAAACAGTTTCTAAAGACAAATAACATCTTCTAAAGACAAATGATAGTTTGTTTATGGAATAGAGAGTTTTTATAGACAAATGACAACTTCTAAAAACAAATGATAGTTTGTTTATGGAAAATGACAGTTTCTAAAGACAAATAACATCTTCTAAAGACAAATGATAGTTTGTTTATGGAATAGACAGTTTCTAAAGACAAATGACAACTTCTAAAGACAAATGATAGTTTGTTTATGGAATAGACAGTTTCTAAAGACAAATGACAACTTCTAAAGACAAATGATAGTTTGTTTATGGAAAAGACAGTTTTTATAGACAAATGACAGTTTGATCATGGGAAAAATAGTTTCTAAAGACAAATAACATCTTCTAAAGACAAATGATAGTTTGTTTATGGAATAGAGAGTTTTTATAGACAAATGACAACTTCTAAAAACAAATGATAGTTTGTTTATGGAAAAAACAGTTTCTAAAGACAAATAACATCTTCTAAAGACAAATGATAGTTTGTTTATGGAATAGAGAGTTTTTATAGACAAATGACAACTTCTAAAAACAAATGATAGTTTGTTTATGGAAAATGACAGTTTCTAAAGACAAATAACATCTTCTAAAGACAAATGATAGTTTGTTTATGGAATAGACAGTTTCTAAAGACAAATGACAACTTCTAAAGACAAATGATAGTTTGTTTATGGAATAGACAGTTTCTAAAGACAAATGACAACTTCTAAAGACAAATGATAGTTTGTTTATGGAAAAGACAGTTTTTATAGACAAATGACAGTTTGATCATGGGAAAAATAGTTTCTAAAGACAAATAACATCTTCTAAAGACAAATGATAGTTTGTTTATGGAATAGAGAGTTTTTATAGACAAATGACAACTTCTAAAAACAAATGATAGTTTGTTTATGGAAAAAACAGTTTCTAAAGACAAATAACATCTTCTAAAGACAAATGATAGTTTGTTTATGGAATAGAGAGTTTTTATAGACAAATGACAACTTCTAAAAACAAATGATAGTTTGTTTATGGAAAATGACAGTTTCTAAAGACAAATAACATCTTCTAAAGACAAATGATAGTTTGTTTATGGAATAGACAGTTTCTAAAGACAAATGACAACTTCTAAAGACAAATGATAGTTTGTTTATGGAATAGACAGTTTCTAAAGACAAATGACAACTTCTAAAGACAAATGATAGTTTGTTTATGGAATAGAGAGTTTTTATAGACAAATGACAACTTCTAAAGACAAATGATAGTTTGTTTATGGAAAATGACAGTTTCTAAAGACAAATAACATCTTCTAAAGACAAATGATAGTTTGTTTATGGAAAATGACAGTTTCTAAAGACAAATAACATCTTCTAAAGACAAATGATAGTTTGTTTATGGAAAATGACAGTTTCTAAAGACAAATAACATCTTCTAAAGACAAATGATAGTTTGTTTATGGAAAAAACAGTTTCTAAAGACAAATAACATCTTCTAAAGACAAATGATAGTTTGTTTATGGAAAAAACAGTTTCTAAAGACAAATAACATCTTCTAAAGACAAATGATAGTTTGTTTATGGAAAAAACAGTTTCTAAAGACAAATAACATCTTCTAAAGACAAATGATAGTTTGTTTATGGAAAAAACAGTTTCTAAAGACAAATAACATCTTCTAAAGACAAATGATAGTTTGTTTATGGAATAGAGAGTTTTTATAGACAAATGACAACTTCTAAAAACAAATGATAGTTTGTTTATGGAAAATGACAGTTTCTAAAGACAAATAACATCTTCTAAAGACAAATGATAGTTTGTTTATGGAATAGACAGTTTCTAAAGACAAATGACAACTTCTAAAGACAAATGATAGTTTGTTTATGGAATAGACAGTTTCTAAAGACAAATGACAACTTCTAAAGACAAATGATAGTTTGTTTATGGAAAAGACAGTTTTTATAGACAAATGACAGTTTGATCATGGAAAAAATAGTTTCTAAAGACAAATGCCAACTTCTAGAGACAAATGATAGTTTGTTCATGGAAAAAATAGTTTCTAAAGACAAATAACATCTTCTAAAGACAAATGATAGTTTGTTTATGGAATAGACAGTTTCTAAAGACAAATGACAACTTCTAAAGACAAATGATAGTTTTTTCATGGAAAAAATAGTTTCTAAAGACAAATGCCAACTTCTAGAGACAAATGATAGTTTTTTCATGGAAAAAATAGTTTCTAAAGACAAATGATAGATTTTCATGGAAAATGACAGTTTCTAAAGACAAATGATGATTTGTTCTTGACAGCCTCTTAGACAAATGATTATATTTTTGAATACACGTGTATTTTTCGAAAATTTTTGTTGGAAATTGTGACTAATAATAATCTATTGTTGTTTGTATATAGATAAGATCGACGGTGCATCTGTTATCTATTGTTTGGGGATATCAATTTGACCTTGATTTTTTTCGGTATCGATCTAATAAAGAATTATTAGTAATACGCTTAAATATTCTTATCAAATTCTAGATAAAAACATTCATTTCGAATGTCTGCCGTTGGACAAAAACAAAAACTAATAATAATATTTCGACAATAGAAGCATAAAAGTAAAATGCGTCAAAACCTATCATAACCTCAAAATAGTATAAAGAATGCGTTTCATATTCCATGTAACTTCCCATGACTATCTATGAAGATAAGAACAACTATTAAAATGTTAAAAGAAGTGATACCACATCCCCCATACAGTCCTGATCTGGTACCATCTGATTACCAATTATTTCGAAGTTTGCAGATGAAGTACAAACCTTGTATATTTGATCTCGTCTCCGTAACCTCTTAAAATTCATATCATAACTCCGAATAATAATATATTCATTTTTTTCCTTTGTTTCCAGATTTGAAAAAGTATTTTCTCTTTCAAATTCGATAGGAAAGAGAAGGAGAAAAATCGTTGTGATGAAATTCAAATTCATTGGAGCGTCAAATTAGAGGCAAGAATATTTTTAGGAATGGCGTTGTTGTTTCTGGAAATGAAGGAGTAAAGATGAATATGAATGAAGCGGATTGGATTGAATTTTTTATTAGTTTTAGATGAAACGTTATAAATTTTCAATCAAACCGCGCACATAAACGAATTCTTCATTGATGACATTAAAACCAAAACAACATTTTTCACGAAAATTTGTCAAGGAACAGATCAAGTAGTTTGGTAGAAAGAAGAAATATCTTGTGCTAATGGAGACAGTCTCCAAAGATTTGGCGGCTTAATTTTGAAAAATATTACTACCAAAAACAAATGACGATTTGTTTTTGAAAAAGACAGTCTCCAAAGATATATGGCGGCTTAATTTTGAAAAATATTCCCTCCAAAGACAAATGACGATTTGTTTTTTAAAAAGACAGTCTCTAAAGATATATGGCGGCTTAATTTTGAAAAATATTCCTTCCAAAAACAAATGATGATTTGTTTTTGAAAAAGACAGTCTCTAAAGACATATGGCGGCTAAATTTTGAAAAATATTCCTTCCAAAGACAAATGACGATTTGTTTTTGGAAAAGACAGTCTCTAAAGACAAATGGCAGCTTAATTTTGAAAAATATTTCTTCCAAAGACAAATGACAATTTGTTCTTGAAAATGACAATCTCCAAAGATATATGGCGGCTTAATTTTGAAAAATATTCCTTCCAAAGACAAATGACGATTTGTTCTTGAAAATGACAGTTTCCAAAGATATATGGCGGCTTAATTTTGAAAAATATTCCTTCCAAAGACAAATGACGATTTGTTTTTGGAAAAGACAGTCTCTAAAGACAAATGGCAGCTTAATTTTGAAAAATATTTCTTCCAAAGACAAATGACGATTTGTTTTTGGAAAAGACAATCTCCAAAGATATATGGCGGCTTAATTTTGAAAAATATTACCTCCAAAGACAAATGACGATTTGTTCTTGAAAATGACAGTCTCTAAAGACATATGGCGGCTTTATTTTGAAAATACAGTCTCTAAAGACATATGGCAGCTTGTTTTTGAAAAATTGAATTTTACATTTCTTTAGTTAAGTAACTAAAAAAATATATCTGTTCAAAGTATTTCAAATATAAAATACAGGGTGCGTTCAACATAACAGATCACCGTTAACGATTCCCTATACAATTTTTAAATAAAAAGTTCTAATAAACATATTTAAGATGAGATATTTTCGTTAATAAATTTATGAGGGCGTTCAGATTATACTTTTCATCCAAGTAACGCGGTTGATTGTATGTATAACTTTTCAAATAACTTATTGTGTAAAAAAAACCTCATTGATTAATTTATTTCGATGTTATTTCGACTCAATGTCATCGTTATTGATCCTAAATTAGACGCGCTATTAACTTTGATGGAAAATATAGAGGAAGTCGTTAAAAAAACAAAGAGACCACTCATCAAATTTATTTGTTTTCCGTAGTTCTTTATACAATAATTAGAACTTTTTCGAGACAATCAATGTACCTAGTAATTAGTCCAGTCGACATCTGCTAGCATGTCATGCATCAATACGAGGGTTGCTACTTAAGTTTTGAGATTTGAACGTTGCTTTGCAATTTATTTTTGATGTTTTGACTGTTCAAAAACGTTCTTGTTTCAAATGATGTTTGAGATCTCGCATTGTCGTGATAGAGAAAGATTTGACGAAAAAACAGCAGATTTTCGATGACGATTTTATCCGAAACCCGGTGGTTCAATTGATGTTGATTTAATCCACGTCAAAAGTCTTAAAAAATCATCACACGCGATGGATGTTTACAAATATTTAAGCAACTCAAATAGAGCTCTGAACAACTATCAAAAATGTCAAACTTTAAGAAGTCAACGTCAGATTTGACACAAAAAATATCCAACCCTCGTAGAGTTATAAATATACGAGGGCTTCAAGAGATTTTTCTCTCTCAGCCTCTATTATAAGTATGATTTATGATTAAATTCATTTTTTTTCTAATCCACTAGTTGGTTAGGTTAGATTAGCTGATACACGTTGTCATTTGTATTTAGAAACTGTCTTTTTTATAAACAAACTGTCATTGGTCCTGAGAAGTTGTCATTTGTCTTTAAAAACTGTCTTTTTTATATAAAAACTGTCATTTGTTATTGGAAACTGTCAAATCGCGATCTTTAGAGAATAATATTATTTATTTTCAGGGGCTGCGGTTTTCAATCTAAAATAATTATTTATATAATCATATTTGAAATATAATCGACATTACTATGAAAAGAAAATCTGAAGGTTGAAATTGTAACATTGTAAAAAATCTAGTTTCGCAAATTAATAACACATAAATAATTCAAATAAGGTATTTTTGCATAAGGTGCATTGTTGCAAATATTCAAATACAAAAACACAAACAAAATATTTTTTTGTTAAAATTTGATTTTTTTCATTCAACTTGTTGATTTCGCGGGCGATAGCGATCAAAGGCATTAATTTTGACGATTACCTCTCCATCTGGGCATAATTCCTGTCCAGCGAGCATCCTCTTGAGGTCTGAGAACAGGAAAAAGTCGCTGGTAATCGGATATGGAGAATACGGTGTATTAGGAAATAATTCAAATAATAATTTTCGTCGTTTTCATTGTTTTATAACACGATGCGATGTTTTAACGTAACATAATTTTCGTATTCCTCAAATAAGGCAGCTATTCACGATTTCATCATTCAAACGTTTCCTTAATATTCATGTCAAATGTCAAACTTCATGACATCAATATTGCCATATCTCCAAAATTAATTATAAATATAATAAAAAGCGAGGTTGCGTTGTTTATTGGCCCTCATAATTTTTGATTAGGAGGGTAGAATAAGCCTAAATTCAAATTTCCATACGTGTTATCTGTATAAATTTGGAAAATTTTCACTTTTGTTGACTGGACTAAATACTCTCCGATATAAGAATAAAAAATTAACAATACGAAAAAATATATATCAGTTGAACCCTTATGAAGCATGGAAATGTAACGTTTAAAATTGTATGGATTTAAAAGGGGTGAGTACAGCTAAAAATGAAAATATCTCCACAGAAATTTACGACGAAAATGACATTTGCTTGAAATTGTGTTTTTACAACAAAATCGATGCAGGAAAATAATGATACAGTTCGTTATATTTCTAGATCTAACCCCTTTAGACTTTCTTCAGTGATAATTTTTATTTATAGGACAATCTGTATTAAACATTTGTTGATATTCATAGAATTTTTTTTTTGGAATATTTATATGAATATCTACGAATAACGCGTTTATTTTGTAGGTTAAAAGGATGGAATTTTCCGTTTTCTTTTCAATTGTTATACATAACGAACTTACCAAAATATTTATAAACCGAAATTGAAGCTCGTCGCACTCTATCCGCACAATACAGACGGCGTAGAACGTAGCAGAGTCATTAACCGTTTAAAGGGATGAAAAATCGTGAGACGTCTTCTTTCCAAAGTTGCGTAGAATCTCGGGAGTCAACAGGTGAACAGCGGGTTGGAAACTGCTCCGGGAACGTCGAAACAGTTCTCCGGGCCCCGGTAGCAGCGTCGGCGCCGTAACGAATTATCAACATGTGCCATTCCAAGATACATTCGACGACGCTAGGGACGCGAAGAGACAATTCGATCATTTTGTATGGTAGACATCATGGATGCCGAAAGATTTTTTTATATTAGTAACCATTGTAGTTAATTAGATTTGGCAACATTGTTTTTATTTGGTATTAGTCATTATTAGTAGTAATATCGTTTACATTGTTGTCAAATTTTTGAATTTCAAGAAATAATTTTGTCAAATCTTTCTCAATTTATCTATATACGGGGTGGATAAGTAAAAACGGCCGTCGGCCATATTTTAGGAACGTTTTATATCACAGGAAAAGAAAATTATATCAAAAATGACTCCTAGAAACACGCGGTAAGTTTTTTGCATCACTCGAAGGGATTTTCCAAAATATATTATAAAAAAATCAAATTTTTCTAAAAATTTTCGCAATTAATTAACACTTAGTTATTATTAGTAGTAAAATCATTTATATTATTGTCAAATTTTTGAATTTCAAGAAATAATTTTGTCAAATCTTTCTCAATTTATCTATATACGGGGTGGATAAGTAAAAACGGCCGTCGGCCATATTTTAGGAACGTTTTATATCACAGGAAAAGAAAATTATATCAAAAATGACTCCTAGAAACACGCGGTAAGTTTTTTGCATCACTCGAAGGGATTTTCCAAAATATATTATAAAAAAATCAAATTTTTCTAAAATTTTCGCAATTAATTAACACTTAGTTATTATTAGTAGTAAAATCATTTACATTGTTGTCAAATTTTTGAATTTCAAGAAATAATTTTGTCAAATCTTTCTCAATTTATCTATATACGGGGTGGATAAGTGAAAACGGCCGTCGGCCATATTTTAGGAACGTTTTATATCACAGGAAAAGAAAATTATATCAAAAATGTCTCCTAGAAACACGCGGGAAGTTTTGCAACATTAGAAGGGGTTTTTGAAAATATACAATAAAAAAATCAAATTTTATCAATTAAGCAACACTTTATATACGATAATCGATTTTTTCAACAAAATTTTCAACGACAAAATATCAAAATAAGTCCAAAAAAAATAATAGCTGATTACATATTTCTTAAGATATCTCGAAACAAAAAAAAGATATCGATACGCAGTTTTCGCCATTTTAATAATAATTTATTTTACTTTGAAAATATCTACTTTAACTTGTATGTTTGTATTCAAATTCACCAAGAGAAATCACAATATTTAAACTATCCCAAGCAATACCATATAGCTTAAAATTGATATTTTTTGTATTAATATACAAAAAATCTTTCAAACAACATCAAATTTCATCCACGTCGCATCATATTTTAAGTGTAGCGTCTTCAGGTGTTTTTCCAAGCGATAGAACTCCTGTTAGCAGCAGATCTACTCTGGTTATAGTTTCCCAAAAAAGTCTTTGCCTTGTAAGTTTTCCCAATAAAAAGTTTACCTCATATCCACCTTCTTTTCTAGTACTTTCCCCAATGTTCTCTAACTGATACCACAGAAGAATTTAGGTCCCATGAAGGGCTTGTTTGTACCCGCGACCTTATCAGCTTCCTCATTTCCCTTCACTCCTATATGTCCCGGAATCCTTTGTAGGATAATTTTGTTTGGATTTTATTTTTTTTTTTAACTTAAAACTCTAATAGCCGCATCCTGAAGCACGTCCCAAGTTTGGTCGTTATTTAGGAACGTTTCTGAATATCCCAAGTGTTGTTTGTACCATCGAGAGATTATTCCTCGTGGTATCCAAACTAATTCTAGTACCCCATATGTGAAGATGGGTGGATTACAACCCCAATTTCTCTTTGCTATCTTTCTATACACCATCAGGACTTCTAGGGATTCAGTAATTATCTCCCTTAAGTATTTATTCCATAGAAGTTTTCTATCTTGGATATTTCCTTTCAGATTTCCACTGAATGCCTTTTTTCTTTGAGCTATTTTTACTGCGTCGTGTAGAATATTGTCAAAGGCTTTTTTTATGTTTAAAGTTTGTATTTATACTAGAGATGGGGTGGCGTTATTTTGGAACACCCTATATTTTTGTTGTTCAATGAAATTTTTCCTATTAGTTATTAATTCGACTATTGTCGCTACTTTTGGTGAAAGTGGATAAAGGTCACGAGTTTTGAATACTTCATTGTATTATTGAAACTATTCGATGAGTTGTTTTGAAAAAATTTACTTGATTCTAAGCTGCTCGAGGTTTGTGTCGGTACGAAATGTTGATCAAAGATTTTTATAAGGGGAAAAATGTTTTCATCACTGGTGGTACTGGGTTTTTGGGAAAAGTTTTGATCGAAAAATTACTCAGATCCTGTCCTGATATCGGTAATATTTATATGTTGATAAGGGAAAAGAAAGGGAAATCCATCGAGGAACGTATGACGCATATAAAATCATTACCAGTAAGTTTTTCTTTTCTTTTTTCAATTTAATTAATCATAAAATAAAATTTTCGGATATTCAAAATATTTTTTCAAAATTCAAGCCATTCATATAAATGTAACAAAATTATTATTCATTAATATCATGCAAATTATAATTCAAACAATGTTAATTTATGCATTTAACAAAGGTTAACATCATTTGTATTTACGTCAATGATTTGCAATTTTTTGAAAATAAAATTTTCGTGTTCACATTGTTTAATTTCGTTTTCTCTAACCTCAATGTTTCAAAATCACTAGCATTCCGTATGATTTGAATACAAAACTTTGTTCCTCGTTCTCAAGACTTAGCTTGGAGTTGCGTCCAGAAGACTTTTATCCACCTTAGTCTACCGATTTCTTTTCATTGACTTTTATCTACCGCAATTTAAACCATACTTCCAGGTTTGATTGGGAAGATAAAACGGCAAATGTGGAAGATTACCCTGTACACTTCCCTGTGGAACTCCAGCTTTTATGTGATGGAACTTCTAGTGTTTATGTTAGCATTTAACAAGGAATTGGCGGTCGATTAAATAGGATTTACGGTTTAAGGGAAAGAGCTTCTTAAGCTTATACAACAGTCCAATGTACCAGACTTTGTCAAAAGCCTAGCTCACATCGAAGAATTCAACAGAGCGGTACTTTTTATCTTCTAGATATTGGAAACAAAATGTTCTGGGATTAAACTGTTATCTCAGATAATTGTTTCTAATTTAGCTTTTTGGTTTACCAGGTTTGGGGATTGAGATGATTTGGGTCACTTTTCATTCGATTGGAAAATATCCTGATCTCATAATAGCTTCAAAGTACACTGGGGTAGTTCGAGGAGGAATTTGCCATTTATCAAGTGATTTTTTAGGTTTAAGATCTTTGATTTCTTTCAGGACTTGGTTTCTAGATATTTTTGTTAGTGGTAGTTCTGATTAATACGTGAGTCCCTGTCCGATTGATTCTTCGTGACCATCTATTTAGTTAGAAGACCTTTTTCAATTGGTCAGCAAAGGCATTGTTGTTTATTCTAAGCATTCTTCTTGGTTTTTGATTGATGTTTGAGAGTTGGAGAGCTCGCATTGTTTTAATGGTGGATAATTTTTCTTCTGCGATTGTTTTCCCTGATTTTATCGAACACTTCTGGTTAACAAATACTGAGGTACCATTCAAAATTGACCGATCTTCATTACTCTAATGATACGTCCAAATTTTCGAACAAATCTTGTTGGATTTAGCTTATCTTGGATTGTTTCTTTGAACCACTGCGATTCAACGTTTTCATTGAACCAATTCAAACGAGCTTTTTTGGCGATTATCAAATTATGCGGTATACAACGCGAAAAAATCTTTTCGACAGCTAAATGTTCATGGAAAATTCAATATATGCGAATAGAACTAATGCCCAATTTTGCCTTAATCTCGCGGTATATCAAATTTGTCATAATCAAATCAATATCATCATAATGTGAAAATTCCCGCCAAGGAGGTCATCCCGCTGGAATTAATTTGCGTGGGAGAAGATTTATTGGTGGGAAAAATAAAAAAAAAACAAGTAAGTCTCTGAAGATGATAGCTTGGTTAACGAAACGCGTTTCAGACAAAGTAATTGTGAATATTGGTGGTTTGAAATTGCATATTTCATTATTTTGAATTCAGTTCTTTTTTGACGTGATTAGAGCAAGATTTTTCCATCGAATCTTCTACCAAATGAGACCTAGATCTATCACTACATTCTTGACACAAACAAGAGTCAAAACAGAGGATTTTTAAGGACTAACAATTTTTTTGTAGTCTTTGTAGGGTGCTCAATAATTATCTTCAAAATATTGCTGCAGAATCTGCAGTGTTTGACTCATTACTTGTAAGAGATCGATCTCTTAGTCTATTTCTAAATTTGTAATACTTTAAAACTAAATTTCGTCGTTTTTATAATAAATTTTGCATTTGGGTTGTGGTAATATTCATTTAAGACAATTTTCTTTTTTCCAGCTCTTCGAACTTCTCAGGAATGAAAATCCAGAAAACTTGAACAAAATTATCCCAGTCAAAGGAGACGTACGTGAAATAAATTTAGGCAAGTATATTTGAAGCATCAAGCATCCGATTCTTCTTCTTCTTCTACTACTCTTCTTCTACCTTTTGCTTCTTTGTTAATATAATTCCAAGATGGCTACTCTTGTCTTAAATATTCTCTGCGGATGCTGAAACTATCGTTGTGGGCCATAAATTTTCATCAAATTACTATTTTTACAAATTGAGCTACCTCCTATAGAATCCTTGAAGGGTCTTTTTTATTACTACACTTTCTAAAAACAATGTAAAATGACTTGTAATGCTGAAAAACCGCCATTTGCATATTATCTAGCGTCATGTCCCACCATTTTAGGCTTAGAGCGACCATTTTGTCGCAAAGCTGTTTTCATGTCAGTATTTTATTGAAGACCAAGGGATAGTTCAACCCCATTCGTTTTTGAGGGTTTTTTAAACGTATTTGTTTCTCGTAGTGATTAATCGTTGAGGAGTTTAAACTCAGATCTTCATTTAATCATTTCTGAGCGATTGCTCGATCTTCTAGGTTGATATTGATCAAGGATGTGATGCAAAAAAAGATTTGAGAAAAATATCGGCGGCATCTTGGAATTTATTATTTATATAATAAGTTTCAGGTAATTTCGAAGTGTAAATATATAAATATCTTTTCTAGGTCTGAGCGAAGCTGATAGACAAATGATTATTGATAACGTCAATATTATTTATCATACAGCGGCTTCTGTTCGTTTCGATGATTTTTTAAAAGACGCAATTTTTATAAACGTCATAGGAACGAGGGAAGTCGCAAAATTAGCTTTAGAATTGAAGCAAATTTCCATATTTATTCACGTTTCCACTACATATTGCAACGTCGATAAACCCGTGATAGAAGAAAAGTGTTATAATGCGCATGCGTATTGGAGGGACGCTATCGAAATAGCGGAAAATTGCGATGAGGCCACATTAAATGGACTAACAGAGAAATATATAAGACCGTTGCCTAACACATACACGTTTGCTAAATCATTAGCAGAGAATGTCGTTGATGAAATGTGTCGTGGCAAAATACCGGTTTTGATAATGCGACCGTCAGTAGGTAAGTAAATTTTGAAGTAAGAAATATCGCAACATCCATAAAAATCGAAAAGATTTCTTATAAAATCAGCGTTTTTCTCTATTATATTCTCTATAAGGCCTAGATTCGTCCATCTTTGGAATATTACCCGCACTTTTGGACCTCGGCTCCGAAGCATGCCCTGAAGATACTCGAGTCAATACAGAAGAGGTACATTCGACTCATAGACGAGCTGTATAACATAATTGCGTCAATTTGCAAGATCTATTCGATAAGCAGACGTGGTGAATTAACCTCGAGTTCACCTACAAACACCCAGAACGTCGATTCATCGAGATTCCTTTGTTTGGAGACGTGCAAGCTACCAGTTCAACCTACAGAAGTTCAAAACGAATATCCATAGTCATCTCCATCGAAATTTCGGATTACTTCTTTAGCTCTATCCCAAATTAAGATCTCTTCGACCAATAAATGTTGAGAACTTGACCAAGCTCGGGATATCTCATTTATAGCCGTAGAATATTTCTTAAGAGGAGAAAAAAATGTGTCTGCGCCATCTACAGTGTGTATTTACTCCAAATTTTATAAGAAATCGAAAGATTTCTTATGAAATCAGCATTTTTCTCTATTCTATTCTCTATAAGGCCTAGATTCGTCCATCTTTGGAATATTACCCGCACTTTTGGACCTCGGCTCCGAAGCATACCCTGAAGATACGCGAGTCAATACAGAAGACATAAATTCGACTCATAGACGATCTAAAATCAACTAGGAACTTAGAGCTTTGAAGAAATGATGACTGTTTCTCCGATTCTACCATGTAAGATGCTCTTCTGAGCTGTATAACATAATTCCACCAATCTGCAAGATCTATTCGATACGCAGACGTGGTGAATTAACCTCGAGTTCACCTACAAACACCCAGAACGTCGATTCATCGAGATTCCTTTGTTTGGAGACGTGCAAGCTACCAGTTCAACCTACAGAAGTTCAAAACGAATATCCATAGTCATCTCCATCGAAATTTCGGATTACTTCTTTAGCTCTATCCCAAATTAAGATCTCTTCGACCAATAAATGTTGAGAACTTGACCAAGCTCGGGATATCTCATTTATAGCCGTAGAATATTTCTTAAGAGGAGAAAAAAATGTGTCTGCGCCATCTACAGTGTGTATTTACTCCAAATTTTATAAGAAATCGAAAGATTTCTTATGAAATCAGCATTTTTCTCTATTCTATTCTCTATAAGGCCTAGATTCGTCCATCTTTGGAATATTACCCGCACTTTTGGACCTCGGCTCCGAAGCATACCCTGAAGATACGCGAGTCAATACAGAAGACATAAATTCGACTCATAGACGATCTAAAATCAACTAGGAACTTAGAGCTTTGAAGAAATGATGACTGTTTCTCCGATTCTACCATGTAAGATGCTCTTCTGAGCTGTATAACATAATTCCATCAATCTGCAAGATCTATTCGATACGCAGACGTGGTGAATTAACCTCGAGTTCACCTACAAACACCCAGAACGTCGATTCATCGAGATTCCTTTGTTTGGAGACGTGCAAGCTACCAGTTCAACCTACAGAAGTTCAAAACGAATATCCATAGTCATCTCCATCGAAATTTCGGATTACTTCTTTAGCTCTATCCCAAATTAAGATCTCTTCGACCAATAAATGTTGAGAACTTGACCAAGCTCGGGATATCTCATTTATAGCCGTAGAATATTTCTTAAGAGGAGAAAGAAATGTGTCTGCGCCATCTACAGTGTGTGTAGAATTCCATAAGAAATCGGAATATTTTCTGATTATCAAAATTACGGATGTTTGTGTAAAAAATTATTGATACAACTTTTAGAGATAATAAACTTATCATATATTACTCGTATTGTACCAAGTTGGTTTGACTTTTGATTAATTTCGAAAAATTAATTTTCTAGTGATAGCGACTTTTAAAGAACCGATGGTCGGTTGGATCGATAATTTGAATGGTCCAGTAGGATTGTTGGTAGCTGGAGGGAAAGGTATGAAATACAAAAACAATTTTTTTGTCGTTTATTTTTCGATTTTCTTTCATCTTCTAGGTATACTTAGAATAGTGTACGGAGAACCGAGTTCTTATACAGATTACATACCAGTGGATATTGTGACTAAATTTCTTATTGCAGCATCCAGAGACTTCCACAATAAAATGTAAATATACAACGACAATTTTTTATATAAATAAACGCAAAATTATCTTCCGTTGTCATACCAATCACCTTCATTGATATAGACATAGCATTAGAAAATATCAAAGAAGATCATAATTTGAAACTTCTGTAGCGAGCTCAATAAAATTTCCGTCCCACAAGGGATTATACTTGCCCCTCTTCCATATATCATTCTACCTACTATTCCGAATACGTTGTCTATCGTGCTTGTAAACAAATCAGTGTAGCCGTTTTGTTTACAGCGATGAATATTTTTCGCATCCTTGTGTTTTGAACACTTCAACCGTTTTGGAGGAAATTTTGACATTCGGGTGACCGTTTCACAAGTTTTACATGAAAATTTTAACATTCGAAAAGTGTGTACAAAGATATTTGTATCGACGTTTCGAATGCGCATTGAGTCAAAATTAGTATCGAATCTTCGAGCTCTATGGGAGCAAAAACCATCAATTCATGATTAGGTTTCGAATGCGATGTCTATAGTGCTTGTAAACAAATCAGTGTAGCCGTTATTGTTTGCTTTACCGTAAAAATGATCGATTTAAAAATACGGCGACCGATTGTTTTCTAATATCTTTCGATACTTGAAAAAACTGCAACTTAAACTTATAATTTATTGAAATAAGTGTATGGCGATGAATATTTTTCTCGTCCTCGTGTTTTTGAGCGCTTCAAGTTTCGAATACGCATTGAGTCAAAATTAGTATCGAATCTTCGAGCTCTATGGGAGCAAAAACCATCAATTCATGATTAGGTTTCGAATGCGATGTCTATAGTGCTTGTAAATAAATCAGTGTAGCCGTTATTGTTTGCTTTACCGTAAAAATGATCGATTTAAAAATACGGCGACCGATTGTTTTCCAATATCTTTCGATACTTGAGAAAACTGCAACTCAAACTTATAATTTATTGAAATAAGTGTATGGCGATGAATATTTTTCTCGTCCTCGTGTTTTTGAGCGCTTCAAGCTTCGAATACGCATTGAGTCAAAATTAGTATCGAATCTTCGAGCTCTATGGGAGCAAAAACCATCAATTCATGATTAGGTTTCGAATGCGATGTCTATAGTGCTTGTAAATAAATCAGTGTAGCCGTTATTGTTTGCTTTACCGTAAAAATGATCGATTTAAAAATACGGCGACCGATTGTTTTCCAATATCTTTCGATACTTGAGAAAACTGCAACTCAAACTTATAATTTATTGAAATAAGTGTATGGCGATGAATATT
This sequence comes from Diorhabda carinulata, assembly GCF_026250575.1. NCBI lineage: Eukaryota > Metazoa > Arthropoda > Insecta > Coleoptera > Chrysomelidae > Diorhabda > Diorhabda carinulata. The sequence goes on along the minus strand of NC_079465.1, from coordinate 23,160,080 downwards.
TTTCTCGTCCTCGTGTTTTTGAGCGCTTCAAGCTTCGAATACGCATTGAGTCAAAATTAGTATCGAATCTTCGAGCTCTATGGGAGCAAAAACCATCAATTCATGATTAGGTTTCGAATGCGATGTCTATAGTGCTTGTAAATAAATCAGTGTAGCCGTTATTGTTTGCTTTACCGTAAAAATGATCGATTTAAAAATACGGCGACCGATTGTTTTCTAATATCTTTCGATACTTGGAAAAACTGCAACTCAAACTTATAATTTATTGAAATAAGTGTATGGCGATGAATATTTTTCTCGTCCTCGTGTTTTTGAGCGCTTCAAGCTTCGAATACGCATTGAGTCAAAATTAGTATCGAATCTTCGAGCTCTATGGGAGCAAAAACCATCAATTCATGATTAGGTTTCGAATGCGATGTCTATAGTGCTTGTAAACAAATCAGTGTAGCCGTTATTGTTTGTTTTACCGTAAAAATGATCGATTTAAAAATACGGCGACCGATTGTTTTCTAATATCTTTCGATACTTGGAAAAACTGCAACTCAAACTTATAATTTATTGAAATAAGTGTATGGCGATGAATATTTTTCGCATCCTCGTGTTTTTGAGCGCTTCAAGCTTCGAATGCGCATTGAGTCAAGTTAGTATCGAATCTTCGAGCTCAATTGGCGCCAAAGCCATCAATTCATGATTAAGGTTTCGAATGCGATGTCTATAGTGCTTGTAAACAAATCAGTGTAGCCGTTATTGTTTGTTTTACCGTAAAAATGATCGATTTAAAAATACGGCGACCGATTGTTTTCCAATATCATTCGATACTTGAAAAAACTGCAACTTAAACTTATAATTTATTGAAATAAGTGTATGGCGATGAATATTTTTCTCGTCCTCGTGTTTTTGAGCGCTTCAAGCTTCGAATGCTCATTGAGTCAAAATTAGTATCGAATCTTCGAGCTCTATGGGAGCAAAAACCATCAATACATGGTCATAGAGAACTGGTAGAACCAGATGAATTCAGTAACTTGGAGTGAAACCCCTCGGGAGCTAAGGAAAGTTACTGGACACTGTTGGGTGTTGTCTCTTCTGTAAAGAACCAAATGAACCGATTTTTGAGTTCGAAACAGAGGAGGTAATCCGCATATCCTACCAAGTCTAACTGGGTACACATACCTCATCTAACCTAACCTAACCTAACTTTTGACTAAATTTTCGCGTGTTAAGAAACTGCATTACTCCCAAATTTAACATCTTTGACATTGTTTTTCAGAAATAAAGATAAGATCGAAGTATTCAACATGTGTCAAGGAAAATTGTGTGATATAAATATAGGTGAAATGATTGAAATGGGCTCGGAATTACGAACCAAACATCCATTTTCGAAAATATTATGGTACCCGAGATTTTCCATGACAAGTTCCTGGTTATATTATTACATAAACGTCTTGTTGTTTCACATGTTGCCAGCTTTTTTCATCGACGTCCTTTTAAGGATAACAGGAGCTAAACCAATGTGAGTAAATAACCTTTTCAGCAACTACAAAATGTTTCAATTTAACAACCACATTTTTCAGGTTATTTTCGATTCAAAGGAAAATATACATCGCTAATGTTATTTTAATGCCTTTTATGTCGAATACTTGGTGTTTCAAAAACGAGGAAGTTTTGAAAATACTGGAAAGATTGTTACCAGAAGAGCAGGAAGCTTTCGCTGATATAAAATTCGCTCTAAGTAATAAAGAAAAGTTTGAATATTTCAGATTGTCGAAAATAGGTAGCGCTAAGTACGTGCTAAAAGAAGATTTCGATGAATCCGATGCTCCAAAACGAAACTTGAAAAGGTAAGTTGCGTTGTTTAATAATCCCAATCTACGAGGTCTGGTTAATAAATAACACTTCTTTCCGTACGTTTTTTCCATTAATCGAAGCAGTGCTGGAAGTCTTCTTTGGAAGTTTACAACTTCCATCGACTTAAATCGGATCCTTTTCAAAACAGATCTATTCTTAACCTTTCAAGCTTTTGGTCAGGGGTCAGATGTGTTATTCCTCGTGTAAAATTTTTCTTTATAGGCGTTTACAGCCTAGGTAATCATTCGGATGTTCAATCGATGATCTTCACGTACAATTTGGTTGATTTTGGTCACTGTTTCCGGAGCTGAAACAGACACGGATCAATCTGGACACTTGTCATCTTCAGTCCTCTCACTAAAACGCTCACACGACTCAAAACCACCCCCAATAGGCCTCTTGCAACAATTTATATCTGTGAAAGTACGACAAAAGATTTATCTAATAAAGATTTTGACAGTTTCGAATCTAAATCATGTCAAAAGATATAATTTTTGTTAAAAACATATTTGGAAGTTTGTAAGTCGATGTATTTGGGCGAAAGAGTCATTTTCCGCTTGCAACATCGTTATTTTTTTTTTGTTTCCATCCATAAAAATATTACTGATGATGAGTGGCGTTTAGAAGGATTTGCAGCTCTTTTCAAACAATTTTAGTAACGTTTTACGAACTTTTTGTGTATATAATTATGAATAGAATTAAACGCTACACTAAATTATTTTGTAGGTTATGGTATTTGGACATTGGAGTAAAAACTATTTTCTTGGCTTTCCTTTTTTGGTCATTGATAATTAGGATCAACCTTCCTGGTTTAATCTACGATAAGTTATATAATTATATCGACGAGTTGTAATTTATGTAATTTTATAACAAATAAAAGGTATTTGAAGTCATTATAAACCTTTATTACAGGGAAAAAAATATAACAAAAAAAGTTTAGTATAACATCGATTTATTTAACAAAATATCAATTTGCAGCAAAATCCAGCGCCCTCTATGAGAATTAGATATATTTATGGGATGTATCACTTTCTTTTACTTAATTTCATGTTTTTCTTGGTATTCCCTTCATTCTTCTTCTTCTTTCTATATATTTCTCGCTTTCCATGAATAATAGTAAGCTTTGATTGTCCTCTTTTCCATCATAAAACCTTCTGATCTTTGTCCATTCAATTGTACTTTTTTTTACTTTTTTATATACACGCTTTTTTTAGTATTTCTAATTTGTTTAATATATTCCACACGATTGAGTCAAAAGCTTCTCTCAAGTTTATGGACGTTGAGTGCAGTGTTTTTATTTTTCCGTAACGTTTCGTTTGTCTTCTTTTTTTCTATATGTTGCTTCTTCTTTTTCCAGTTTCTTGTCTACTTCTTCTTAAAGTCTTATTTTCATTATTCCAGTGTATATCTTGTAAAACGGGCATATTATTATGTAGTTTTCGTATTTTTATCGGTATATTTCTTCTTTGCAATGTTGCCAGTAGTTTCAAAAAATCGTAAGAAATAATTACAAATTGTATTACTTCAACAGAAAACTGTAAATATTTTTTTACATTTCCTTTTTTTTTAAACAACCTGTATAAAATTATAGGAATATAAAAAAACAAATTTAGAATTCTAATTTTTATTTTGCATACAAGAAAATTTGAAAGTAAAATAATATGTTTCGAAACTAAACGAGATATCGATTTATTTTCGATATGAATCGATTTGAAAAACTACGCGATTGTATATATTGGATTTCTTCAATTTTATATTGGTGAGAAATATACAGGGTTTGAAACAAAACGTCATTGTCCTAAAGCTACATATCAAAGAACTAAATTTTTTTGACAACTTCCGTATTTAAATTAACTATAAATTTTGAAAATAATTATAAATTCCGTTCGTAATACATTGTACCGTATTAAATTGAATAAAAAACAACCACCATGCGAAAGAAAATATGAACGTTCTCCATATTATATCGGCGATTTTAAATCTAAAATAAAACATTTGATAAATTTTTGTTTGGAAAACTGAAAAATCCTTTTTTTCACCTTTGCAATCTTTTCCTTTCGGTCTCCCCAGTAGGATCCATCGATTCTTTTAGAACATATTTAATTACGCCTTTTCCAGACATGATGAGATAATTGAATAAGCACTCTTTTGATAATTCGGCGGGGTAACCGAAATCCGGGTTGGTTTTTACTAGATTTTCCTGCATCTCGATCATTTTGTTATTTTTGAATGTGTAATTTGGTAATGAGAAAGGTCCCAATATATAATTTGCTGTATAAATTTTTCTTTGTAACTTGACTACCCTATGATAGAAAATTATTTCTTATGTTTTCGCAAAATGAATTTCTTCGCATACGAGGTCTGGTTATTAAATAACGAGACTGCGCGTCTAGACGCGTGAGGTAAAAATTCGGTAAACTGTACGACACTGTATAATTGTGGGTTAATTAGGAGTGACCTAATCATAAAAAAAATTTATTTTATTAAATTTAATTTACTTTTTTTTGCTATTACAGTTTTTTTTTATAAAACTTCACCACTTTTAAGAAAAATTGAAAAACAAAAACACGTTTTCAAAAATTTCATTTAAAAGTTAAGAGAAAAATCGAGATTTGACTATTAATGTCGACGCCTAAACGATACAGGGTGAGACATAAACTAGATAGTTGTTTTTACTGGTACACGGAATAAACTTATAGATTTACAGAAAGAAATAAATACAGTGTGTTTAAAAAATTTTGCGACTAAATAGAGATATCACCTTTGAAAAATGGTGACTAAAATCGAGTTTTTTTTGACAGTTTATTTACCGCGTTTACTTAATATTTATTCAAATGGTAATTGACTGATAGTTAATTCTCTACAACGAGTTCAAGTTTTCAATAAAAATTTTATAAATAATGATGTAAGGGTAGACGAAAATCCCCATGAGATTATAGAGCGATATTTTCGAATCAAATCCGATCAATTCCGAGGCTATACACTTTAATTTTTGCTCAAACGGGTAACTGATCTCACTTGGAACCCTCTTTCATCCGGGTTTGAGACCGAAAGCTCTAAGCCCACCCGACGTAATCATAGACAGACATAGCTACGGACTATTTTCGATAATATACACCAAAAGTACAAAATGAGTGCGGACTTTTAGCCAAAGACGTGATGTCATCTGGTATCTCACCAAAACATTTGACAGAGTACGATTGAGGGATGTAACAACTCTACTGAAGAGAATGGAAAATAAGGGAGATATGTGACATCCAGGATGGAGAGATCACGTGGGTATTGTAAAGGAAAAATAACCGAATACATCTCGATCACTGCTGGAATGGTCGATAAGAGCCTCCTCGATTCCCAGAGTTAAATACTTGTGATTTCTATTCATCGGGTCATTTAAAATCATTAATTTACACGGCCCCATAGTTGATTTCCGCGATTTGAACACCCCGTATGTCTTGTACAGCTACTATAGATCGTGGAGGTGGTAGTAATTATGAAAAATAAAAGTTGGTTTGTATCAATAAGTTTCAACAAATAAAAATTGTACCATTGGGGACGATAATCGAAGATGAACCAGATGCAGAAGGTCCTTCGATGGTAACTACAGCTGGAACCAGCATTTCCAAAACAAGGATTCTACTTGAGCATGGAGATACGTCAAAAATTAGTAAATTAGGTATCGAATTCCCAGCGCAATGCAAAATCAGGTATGAGGTGATGAAAATAAGTTTTTTTACTATGATTCGAAGCCAAAAAGGGATTCCATATAAGGACGGAAAGTCCGTGCCAAAAAAAGGTCACAAAAATCACCAAATAAGTAATGGCTACGATATTTCTTTATGTTTGATATTTTTCTTGGCAATTTTCATTTGAATGTTTGTTCAAATTGTAAACTTTTACGAATAAATTCAATTTGGAAGGCGGGTGCTTATTTAATGCTGATTAAAAATTCATCTGTACTTACATCGGTTTTTTTTTGAATAATTTCAATAAAATATCCCAAAATATGGCGGGCAGTAGATGAAAAAATATCACTTGTAAATAATAATTATAGTAACAGGTAGTTACGAAGTTTCTTGGGTACCATACAATATTTGGTACTGGTGATATTAAATTCATTTTATTTGCTTCATCAATAAATTGTCCATGCGAACATTTTATTATACGTTGGGTGATATTATAAATTTCGACGTCACCGCTATTACTGAAAATTAGTTTAATGAAAAAATTAGAAATAATGAAAACAGTGATACTAAAAAATTTTTCGTAGTTGAGAAATTGCGTCCAAAAATAAAAACAAGAACACCTGAAAGGTTTAGATCAAAAAATAAAAAGTTGTAATAATTTTTATATAATTTTTCGAGTTAGCAATATTTAAATTTTGTCAATTATCAAACCAATACTTAAATATTATTCCCAAATCCTAATTTTTGAAACTTTTGACATCCCAAATACTTCTATCAAAGATTTTTTTTCATAAAAACTTTGACATACCGGTTATTTATATTTAACGATTTCTAAAGTGCAATTGACCGTCTCTAGTTGATCTAAACTTTACAATAAACTCGTTTTGTTGTCAGCTTTAGGTAAAAATGAAGCTGCATTCACTATCACATGAAGTTTTTATAAATTTGAATATTTTATGTCGTAAAAAATTAACTGCGATCCTTTTTCAAAATTTCTTTCATCTTTCATGAGGTGTTATAACAGATTCAACATCTATTTGTAACAGAATATACGCGAGGAATCGAAATTATTTGACATTTATAAACAAAGATACAAAATACAATGTTTTACTGAATTTTGAGTTGAAACTTTGACTAATAGTGTACGTAGATGGTTGCATTTCGATTTTGTAAGTCTGGTACTGCGTGCTTACCATATAACTATCATTTAATAGTTAAATTAACGAAATTTGAACAAAACTACATTTTTTTGTTCCTTCAATTAAAAATAGATCTACAAGAATTTATTCCTACTTACTTTTTAATGAAATTATCGTAAGTTGCTAATATAATTCCTTTTATCGCTACATCTGCTGGTATATAGTTCAATGTATTATCGTAACGACCAATCGATAATCGTAATATTCCTGATAATTTATAGAAATAATTTGTAAACAAATGCAGCACGTAAATACGAATGTTGCTACTTAACTTTCTAGATATGGCAACACTGATATAAAAATGTCAAATCTGACATTGACATTATGAAGTTTGACATTGACGTATTCAGAACGTGTGTTATTGTCTGAATTTCTATGATTTTCGACGAGGATTAAATCAATATAAGAACCCCGATCAACTTTTGGTGATGAAGCCCATCTAGAACTACTTTGTGAAGATCGTTCTTAATCGGTCGTTGTACCAAGAGATTTTTCACTTTAGATTTGACAATTTCTCAAAAAATAAGCTTGCAAAAGGGTATAAAAGATCCTAACAATAAACTGTATGGATTTTTCAAGATAATCCAAATCAAACAAATGTTGTTGACGCACGAAGCATTTTAAAGCAAAAGATCTTCTGTCTTTTGATTTGTCACGTTGCCAAAGTTCCATTAGAGCAACGTAGAACGGTCAATTAAGAACGATTATACACCAGAAGAAAGAAATCCGAAAAACTAATCGCAATTTTCACCAAAATACCTCAAATCAAAACGTTTGTGAACATTCAAAATATCGAATTGATGCTTCATCCACCGTATAGTCCTCATTTGGTACACGATGATTTCTGTTTATTCCCGTAGATTAAAAATAAACGTTTTTCCACATCTAGAGAAGCGGTTGAAGCGTTTAAATTATATGTTTTGGAGGTACCTCAATCGGAATATTCATTTAAAAATATTTGTTTTTATTTATCTATCTTAAAACTTAAGTAGCAACCCTCGTATAAACCAAAACACTAGAATATAATTTACCTTTACCACCAGCGATCATTAAACCTATAGGACCGTTCAGATTGTCATTCCATCCAGCTAGGGGTTCATCTAAAGTATTTATAACTAAAAAATGTTTACATTTTTCAAAATTATTATAAAATCATAAACCAAAGAATGCGGACTACATTTAGTACGTTACGAGGGTAATTCAAAAAGTTTCAGATTTAAAAAAAACAAGTTGCTATTACTCTATTGATAATCAGACTTTTCCTCCAGGTTTTTAAAGTCCACACCTTTTTCTTCTTCAACTGCATGTTTCTGAGTGTATTGGGTAGAAATTTCGGAAGGTACACCACCGTAGACTCGAGACCCTCTGTCGGGGAGGCGATGAACTCTTTTACTGCTTGGGTTAATTCTGAAGAACCTTTTCGTCGGTTCTTTCAGTATGAGGTTATGGACCTTAGGTTGTCCAAGCCATACGTCGAACAATTTTCGTTTGAGATATGTCAGTATATCTGATTTTTTGTATTATATACATTCTACACATGTTTGTACCTCTTCCGAATGATTCTACCATCGAATTGCTTTCGATTAGCAGTTCACCAAGTGCCTCTTACAATAAATCAAATAAATAATAGTCACATGGTGATAAGTCAGGACTATAATAAGACGGTTCCAGTTCTTTTCAACCTCATTTAATCTGTAGATAAGTTTCGACGTGTTCTAGTTGTTTAATATTTCATCCTCCGGTTATAAAACGCGCGTTTACTTTCCGAAATATTGTGGTGTACCTAAATCTCCTGAATTTTTTCCTTCCTCTTCATACCGTTTTAGGGAACGCTTGTAAATTTACCAGCGTGTAAATTTCCGAAGTCTTGACACTTACCTTGATGTCTAGGCTTTTTCAGAAAGCGGAAAACCTTACATATACTTAAGTGTTAAAAGGGCACTCATCTCCTAATGGATCCCATGTTATCTTTTACTAAACCTAACCAAAATCGACATTGTTTTCTTCCCTAACTGATAAGTTTAACATATAAGAAATTTATGACGAAAACAAATAAAATTTGATCAAGAACTCACCTACTGATGGTCGAGTTATGATGGCTTGTATTTTCCCTTTACACATGTCATTTACAACATGTTCTGCTAAACCTTTCGCGAAAGTGTATGTATTAACATGGGGATAAATATATTTTTCGGTCATTATATGTAATAATTCCTTATCGCAGGTTTCGGCTGAAAGTATAGCGTCTCTCCAATCGCCGTGCGGTGGGTATAATTTTTCATCAACTTCATAACGATCTCCGTTACAGTAAGCTGTAGAAACGTGCACCAAAATAGTCGGATTCTTCAAATCTAAAGCTAATTGTGCGATTTCTCTTGTCCCTCTGATGTTAATCATTATGGATTTGTCCAGAAAATCATCGAAACGAACGGAAGCTGCTGAATGATATATTATATTGACATTATCTACCAATAATTGTCTATCCGAATCGCTTAATCCTAAAGTAAACAAGATGTTAATAAGAGAATGTTTTTCCCAATAAGAAACGAACCTAAATTTAGTTCTGTTACATTTCCTTTGATGCCTATTATTTTATCAAGTGCATCAGGATTATTTTCCCTTATTTTATCAAATACCTGTAAGATTTAAAACTTGTTCGCCCCGTATGCGATTAAAGAATCGATTCTAAACACTTACCTCGCCATCTAAAAGTTGTTTTAACCTTTCCTCAACGTTTCGACCTCTTTTGGATCTAAGTAAAACGTAAATTTTCCCGATTCCCGGACAAGATCTCAATAATTTTTCAATCAAAAGTTTTCCCATAAATCCAGTACCGCCTGTTATAAAAATATTTTTCCCTTCGAAAAATTGCGCTAGACTCATTTTTTGGAAATACTTCGCGATGAAACTAAAATAAAAATCGATTTTCTACCCCAAATAAAAAGTTGTAAATATCCGACTCGAAATAAATGAAATTTCTAATGATATTCTAACCAAAATTTGAAATTATTATTCTCAAAATTCATGCATACGATATAGATCTAACAAAATGATTGATTTTATGAAAAAATCAAAATAAAAACGAAAGAAAAAAATGAATTTGTAATAGAGAAAAAATTGACAAACTTAGGGTACATTAAATTTTACTTAAATGGCACTCGATATCGAAATAATTTGTCGAACTCTATATTAACCGTCAGAATAATTGTTTTTATTTTTAATACCTCTTGAGACGTTTCTAGAAATGTATCCACAACTCGTTAACCACCAACTCGGAAAAGTAATGAAATCAGGTAGAAATTCAAACACACATTACTTTCGTTTTGGATCATAGATAAAAAAGAAAATAAGAAACCCTTGACAATAATAATGTTACTTGACCTTTGAAACAGTGAGAAAATACAAACAATTGAATGAATAATGCATTTTTTGGAAATATTTACCGATAAAAATCGATTCTTAACCCCAAATAAAAAGTACCCAGTTCAAAGGAGCTCGACTAAATAATTTTATACAAAGAAGATCGTTTTTAATGAAATACATGAAGTTTTTAATGTTGTATATACAAAAAGTAAAATGAAAAATTAATATAATACGAGATGTGTTACTTAAGTTTTGAGATATGGCAACACCGATATGAATATATCAAATTTGACATCGTCATCTCAAAAATTTGACATTTTTAATGGTGAAACCTTCATTTTGGTAAAGAATTTCGTGAAGTTTCGACTGTTGTACCAAAAACCATTGATGCTATGCGTAAATTGATATTGCAAGGGGTCGAAATTAAAATCAATAGATAATTAAACAGTTGGAGGTCCATGAAACTTATTAAGATCCAAAGATATCTCAACCTCTGTGTTATATGGTGGGTCATCAATAAGAAAAACGAAAACTGAATGCATGAAAAAGAAGATGAAAGGAAAAGTAAGAAAAACATTTGACTGTTCATAACCATGGATCCATCACTTCATACTCGAACCAGAAAAACCATCAAAATAATGGATTGAAAAGGGAGAACCGGCTCTAAATTAGGGAGAGATAGTTCTATCTGCTGGTAAAGGTTATGGCGTCGGTTTTTTGGGATAATTTCCATTGATTATCTTGCGAAGAAATCAAGCAAAAACGACAGCATTTGGTCAAAAAGGAAGTGTTGTTTCATCAGAATAATGCACCAGCTCAAAAATCCGTTATATCAATGGCCAAAATTAATAAATTTAACTTTAAATTGGTACCCCATGCTCTCTATTCGCTAAATTTAGTTCCCTCGTATTATTTTCTGTTCCTAGACTTAGCGGTAAAATATTTTCCAACAACGAAGAGATGATATCAGCAATTAATGATTATTTTGAGGTATTCGACTATTCCTATCATGACAACTTATTAAAAATCTTTTGGAAAAGTATTTGGGGCTAAAAAGAAATCACGTTGATAAATTTTTGTGTTTTCTTTTATAGGAATCATGTGTATCCTGATCCGGACCTTTGGAAACGAATTTTCTTCGCAGATGAGGGTGGAATTGCCGGTTACAAATCACCAAATTCAAAATTTTGGAAATCCGACAAATTTTTAGTAAACTTTGGAAAATAGAAGTTACCATCGGTAAAACAAACTTATAATGAAAACAATTTTAGTTACCAAAATGAATAAATCCAATTGAATATTTATAAGGGTGATTGGTAAGGAATTTTCGTCCCAAAAATGAAGAAGAGCGATGGGATGCCATTGAAACACCATGGGAAGACCTTAATTCAAATGGAATTAATGAAATTTTTTTTGTAAAAACTAATAACCGGTGACAAAAAATAGCAAAAATCTGTCTCAAGACTATTTCAATGTACGTTTGATGAATTTTATGGATTACTTTACAATAATTATGTATAACAAATAAATTAGACGCAAATAATATGACAGATACATTTACCGAATGAAATATAATCACTTGACCACTACTTTTTGATTTTTAACAGGTTTTCAATCACTTGGAATATATCTAAAAAATATATTACGTAGAAAGCGTCAATTCTGATATTGTTCGATATCCAAAAAACAGATAATGTAATTTCGTTTCCGAAAATTTATAAACAGTAAACTTGACTTGCTTGACCTATACGAAATTAACATGCAAAAACATTCTTATAAGCGTAAATTATGCTAATCAAATATTTTAATCGAAGAAAAAACTCGAATCATTCTGCTTAAACCGCTTGATTAGGCCTTAATAAAACTTCAAATAGAACAAGTGCATTAAAAACTGCATAAAAGATATTCATAAGTTAAATTACAGCTTACTAGAATAACCACGAGGGTTGTTACTTAAATATTGATATATGTCAATACTGATGTGAATATGTCAAATCTGACATTGACAGTTTGACTTTTTTAATGGTGAATGTAATCAGAAAGTGTTGTCAGATACTTGGAACATTCTTTTCTGTCAAAAAATTGAATAGCAGTGATTTTTTCACTTTGGGTACCGTATAATTTGACAATCGCTCAAAGGATGACCTTTCAAAGGGATCCAAAAGATCCTATCAGGCGACGAATCATAGATCTATGCCTATTAAACCGAAATGTAACAACCATCGACTGTATGAGTGTTTGAAGAAACAAATCCAACAAAAATTGATGGTTGATCCGCCGTAAATTTCTTATTATTGCAGCAGATCGAAAATAAAACTGTTAATGCGGTCGGAATGGAAAAAATGCTTCGATAGGTGTTACAAACTCATTTATAAATATGAATATTTTGAAAAACAATGAAGCCGTATCCATTTGTAAGTATTTGTTTTTTTCAGACATATGGACCTAGATGTTTGGACGCTCGAAAAAGCATTTAAAGTTCTATGAAAGAAGAAGAAGGAATCTAGAAATCAAAAGATTCACTTCATCGAAATGCGTTTAATCTGGTGAAGATCCTTCAGTTGGTTATATTAAATACGAAGTAATCGAAAAAAAATTAAGATTAAACGAATAAAAAGCTAACTACTTATGTACAATTACACAGGGAAGATAAAATAACGAAAAAGAGGAATCACAAACAAAAAAAAGGCAAAAAGTCATCGTCTTCTGATGAAGGCATCTCAAAATTATATTTGCCTTTCTGTCATTCTGTTATTTGCCTGGCGCTATTAGTAGACTGTGTTTTGGGGAGAATTTTTTTTTATTTTTTTATGCAGCTTAGAGCGACAATAAACTCTTAGAAATATAGTGAAACATTGACCAAACTACGGCGAGTAAGTCTAAAGTTATATGGGAAATTTACTTTTTTTACAACTCTCGTAGTATAATCAACGATAAAATTTATGGAAATATGTGCAAAAACCGTAATTTTCTATTGAAATTCGAACTTTTTTTGAATACGTTAATAAAATTAAATATTTTAGTGATCGATATTTAGTTTTGGAAAATTTTGTTTTTAATTATTCATTCAACTCGATTGTAATAAAAAAAATAGTTTAAAAATTTTCATATAGTTAATTAAACGAGTGCATCAAATACAACGTTAATCACTTGAACAACAACCTTCTGTATTTAAATCGAATACGTTTCTGACTTCCCGGTTTCCAGCAATTTTCGTTCTGTCTTTGAGCCTCTCGCAATTACTTCCTTTATTTTTTGCTCGTCGAACCGCCTCATTAAACAAAAACAAAAAGATTTACGAAATACGAAACCGGCCGCCGTCACTGTTGCGTTTATTTCGATATGGAAAATAATAAAAACTCAAAAATTCTTCGGGAGTGACTGTCTGAATAGATCTACTGTATGTACAGATTTAGCCCCCTCGGATTATTAATATATTAATAATAAATAATTTTTTTGTTGAGTCTTTGTTGGGTGAGATAAAAGTGAACAAAACCGTCGGAACGTACCGCATGATCGTCGAACGTGAGTCAGCATAACACCAGACTGTAGAGTTTACCAAGTTTTGGTCTCAAGAATGGAGGAAAAAGGAAGAAGAGGCGCCAGTCAAAGCGAAAACAATCAGGTTCGTTTTTTTACACAAACGGTTGATTTTCTTCATGATCACGCTCGATATAATATCAAAACTGGCGAAGGAGATACTAGAATATCCCCCCTACGATCCTGACTTATCATCCTGCGATTACCACGTGTTTGGACAATTGAAAAACGCACTCGGGGATCGGAAATTTAATGTCGACGAATAATAAATATGTGAAAGCGTTTTTCTCGATGAAATTTGAACTACCCTCGTATTATAAACCTGTTATCGATCAATATGAGTACGATAATTTTTTTTAGTGATGTTATATCATACTGATTTGTAAAATATCGCTTCTATTTTGAAAAACGTGTGGAAAATCTTCCTTTTTAGAAATATATCTTAATCGAATAAATCAAGTTCTATATTGCAATATAATACAAGATGTCTCCGCATAAGACGATAGAGAAATGAATTTCCCTTGACAGTTCCCTCAGATCTCCCACAAGAAATCCTTACAAACCCTTCCAATTTCCCCATATACTGAGTGATCAGATTTATCTTGTTTTTTGTTCTATATTTTTCATTGGACCCTGGTAAGTTATTTTTGTAGCATTTTTTGAAAACAGATTGAAAAATTCGTTAGAAAAATAAAGAAAAGAAGCTTAAATTTTTATAAATATTCATATCTATTGTCATTTTGAAGGATTTTTCGAAAGTTTGCAATTTAATATTAAAAATAGTAATTTTTTGAGTTTTATTTCCACTACAAACTAATCAAAACCGTTTATTTTCGTCCTCGTATTTGTTGTTTGGAACAAAAAGAAAAAAATATTCAAGAGGAATCGATGTAAGAGACAGGAGGTAGCGAAAGACTAGAATAAAGCAAGAGAAAACTAAGTAGAAAATGTAAATAAGAAACAGCTAAATGAAGGCATGACACGTCAATGAAGAACCAAATAATATACCAAAAAATATTTGATTAGAGAAACTGGTGTCAACCAGCGCCATTTTAGACAGTTTTTGAACTGTAATTTATCGTATCCAGCTAGACATTTTTTCAAATTCTCTCTTATAAAAGATTTTCCCACTTCTTTTTACCTTCCATAATGTAAATATAATTTATAAAACGTGAAAATAAAATAATAAAAATTGAAAAATAATAAATTATAGAACTAATTTCTGTAATACAAAAATCAATAATTCATAATTTGCTTTATGTAAAACTCAAAAAAAACTACGTCGAATGAACCCTCGGAAGTGATTATATATTTTGTTAAGTCGTATACGAGGTGCGTTAAAAATATATATATTGTAATACATCACTAAAGTCGTGTGACTATAACACAGATGGCTCTGCCATTGTCAAATCCATATGACGTTTATGAAGTACCAACTTTCAAAATGCTATGGGTTAAATTTCATCGCATGAACAGCCCTTTAAGTGAAGCTACTTTTGTTATTTTCAAACCAATCTGGTATGTTAATTAATCATTGCTTTTTGATGAAAAAAATACTGTACAAGCTCAGCAATAGCTTTAAACATGTTATACGGGCTCTGCTTCATCGAAGAGAATGATTTGCTGAATTTAAACATGGTCATACAGACAATGATGTTGATTAACGTTCTGATAGTCCAATTGAGGTGGTTATAACTTATTGATGATTCAGAACAGTATTTGTTGAAATTAACACGTGATAAATCAGAATTTTTGCGTCGATTTGTAACAATGGATCCTTCACTTCAGTCTGGAATCAAAATGATTATCATCTGTGTGAACTGCGGCCGATAAACCAGGTTTGAAGCGTCCAAAAGTACAAAAGTCATCTGGGAAGGTTATGGCTTCAGTATTATGGAATATTGTTCATCGATTATCTCCAAAAGGGAAAAACAATCAAAACATAAAGTTTTTGGATCGTTTGAATGCAAAAATCAAGAAAAAACAACCTCATCTGTGGAAGAAAAAATGCACCGATTCACAAGTCGATGATTAAATTGAATAAATTGCTTTCTCATCCACCGTATAGTTCAGATCTGGTCTCCAGTGACTACTGGTTATTCGCTGATCCAAAAAAATGCTCGCCGGTACGAAATTCAGCTCAAATTGCTGAAACTGAAGCATATTTTGAGGCAAAAGATAAATTCTTCTACAAACACGACATCGAGAAGTAAGAGAAACGTTTGAATGATTATATGGCTCTTGGAGAAGATAAATAAAATTAATTTTTGGTAAAAAATGTGTTTTTTTTTAGTCACACGAGTAATGTATTATCTTAATGTTATTATTTCATCATCATCGTAACTTTTATTTTAATCCCAGTAAATTTTTATCAAAAATTAATATAAAAAAATATTTTTATAAAAAGTTTTTACGTTAAATTCCACTAATAATAGAAAAAATCATAGCTATTTATTTGGATAAATAGTAATTGTTTTGTTTATAAAATGATAAACACTCACCCATAATTTTCATCAATACCATTGGATCTGCTACATATTTCCTACCATTTTCACTAAAATCGCGAACCATATCGAATCATATTATCGACGAGCTGTTGCCTTTACCACATTTATCATTCACATTAATTCATACATCACATAAACTATCCCCATGATACAAACTTGAAAGTCCACTACGTTAGAGCAACCCCAAGTTTAGTATCTGTGTTCATAGAGTAACTAATTTGAATCGATTATTATGAAGAAAAAAGCGTAACCCGGCAGCATTGTCCTGGTAATTAAAAAAAAACCTTGTAAAAACTGTTCGTACATTTCAATTTTCATAGATATGTTCGAGCAGCTTGTAGATATTATGACGTAAAAAAAAAATTATTGAATATGAGAAAGATTTTCAAAAAATTACGAGTCTTTATTGTCCCGAGAGATAGATAAGCGATCAAATTTAGAATATCACACACAAAAATTAATTTTCTAATCGAAACTTTTCGATTTTAACACGTTGACTGCCAGCCTTAATTGTTGAAAAAGAATTTGATAAATATGGTACCTAAACTTTACGACGAGAATTTCGTTTGTGATAATTTGGAAAAAAAAACAGATGGTAACAACAACGAAGAAGATTTATACCATTGGAATGTTTAGAATCAAAATATTTTGTTGATATCGTAGCTTTTTCTAATTCTTTATGAAAGTCAATTGAAATGCAATGTTTTCAAACTGAAGTTTTGTTATTTTTCGAGAAAAAGAAAAAATAAAAATCATAGAAAAAGAATTTACAATTATAGTGTAAAACATACTAATGTACTTCGAAGTTGGGACGAAAATTTCTATTTATGTTACATCTCAAATATTTAATAAAACCTTCACTTTTTAGTAATTTTTCATTATTTCAATATTAATAACATTTATTATTTGATAAAGAAGACGATTTGCAACGTTTAAGCGAAAGAATTAAGCTAATACAGCCCTGAACTTGAAAAAAATGGAAGATTACGAAAAATAAATATATTTTTCCATAATTTCAGTGTTTTTTTTTATATTGGGCCATGTTTGAGACCATTCTCGTAATACACACGGCAGTCTACATGTTAATAAATAAACTATTTTGTAAAAACAAACAATTAGAAAGAAAGAGAGTTTCAAATATTGTAAAACTTAAATAATAACTACAAGTCTTCATCAAAAGATATGTATCTACAGGTAAACAGATTCAAAATTTCATTATAATAAATATTTATTTAATAATTTTATCAACAATATAGTTCTTAACAAAATTTGTTTTTATTTCTATTAAATATCATTGAATATTGATTATTGGGTAACTAGATATTTATTTAAAGGAACTAAATGTGAATTATGACGTTACGGACCTGTGCAATCATACCGTATTAAAGGAATTTGTTTTTTTTAAATATAGAATTTATCTTGGAAACTCTCTCTTCCTCTATCGAATAGAAAACGTACTAAATTGTCATATTTTTTATTTGTAACCATCTATATTTTCAAAAATTATCGTCCTTAGAAATTTGAAAATTTTGTTATTTTTTATTATTTTTTCACTCGACTACTTTGACTTAAGATCCAAAAGTAAAGTATATCTAATTATAATAATGTTAAGAATAAATATTAATTAATCAATTTATACCAAAAATCAGCAACTATACACAAGACTAGCTTGTAATTTCTTCAATTCTTAACAATTTTGTATTCTGTATAAATACATGATTTAAAAAAAACCAATTAACAATATTAAAAATATAAACATTAACAAGTCTATAATTTACTATAACATTTTAATTAAATTCGTGATTTAAAATTCCCTTAAATATCAAACTACCCTGGTATACTCATAAATAAATAATCATGACAATTTTGACGTGTAATAAAATATATCCGAAAGAGAAATATGTCAAAAATCATAGAAATATATCAGGCACACTTGATGAATAACGAAAATAAAACATTTTTGATAAAATAATTAATATTAAATTCAATTCGAGTTTCACTAATATGGAAAAATGTAGTTTTAATTTATATATATATATATATATATATATATATATATATATATATATATATATATATATATATATATATATATATATATATATAAATGTATTTACGTATGTGTGAAATAAAATTTCCGCCATTTTGGACGCTTAGTTTTTGATTAACGTTCATATTTATATGAGTAGATCTTATTTGATATTTCTGTTTGAAAGGAAATACGCCCACACAAATAAAAGAAAAGTTAATAGACACTGCACCATAGTTTACGAACAAACATTTTAGGGAACTGATATGAAATGTAGCCCTATCAGCTTGTAGGGTATTTATCTTTTGCCGCCTCTACAGACCTCTGAAATTCGATATCTTACCACGAAATTATTTAAATTGCATTTTCTATCAATAAAATTTGAGATTTAAGATCCTCGATTAAAGCAAATAACATTTCAATCATGTACAATTTAAATTTAATTAAGAAAATATTAATTATATTGTCGTATGAAATCTTGTTAAGTCTGACTCCAAAATTTGCCGTCCTAGACTACAACCTATTCAGCCTGTTGATTAATCCACCACTGATTTAGTTGAAAAATTAGGTAAATAGACTTTAAAGGGGATTACGTTGGAATGAAAAAACGATTATGGCAACAAATGTATTGTTTTATCATGAAACTTTTCATACAATCCTCGTATATTCTCAATGTCGATTGTGAGCATTTTGAAAATATTTTTATTCTCGATATGCATATAACAACTATGACCTACCAACACCTAGGCAACACGCTATATTCGCGACACAATGAACGTTAAAATATGTAAGAAACTCAAAAATCAATTAGGAAACTAGACTTTTCTGAATTCCTAATAATTTATTATTATAACAAGTTTTTGAATATTATCATGATGTATATTTGAAATTTAATAAGGTTATTGACCTATCCATATTACATATATAAAATTTAATTCTCAATAATATGTTGTTAAATGAAATAATATTTTAAAAAACGTTATTTTCGAGTAGGGACATACCAAAAATTAAGATAATTCAACAACAAAAACATATAAAAGGGTCTAAGAAATGTATAAATTACGATTTACAATTACAGTGAAATTATATTGAAATTGAAATAATTAATATCTCACCTGTAATCGTGTTAATTATAATCCAAACACTTTTATTCACCACACTTTTTTCACAATAATTAATAAATCACTATTTTAACAACAAACACTAATAAATTTAATAATTTAATCACTTTAAATAAAAAAAAGCCTCCTCAGTAATTCAAATACGACTACCATTCTGTCTACTTAATCTTTCTCTTGAAAATGCTAGTCTTTTACTCGATTACCATGGCAACCGCCGTAAAACGTCTGAATGACTCTCAATATGGCGGTAAATATTTGAAATTTTTAATTGAAATTATGAAGTAAATAAAAGTTTTTTATATATATATAATTATGGAGAATTTTCCGCTTTTCGTTTTATTCATATTTGTGAATTATAACAGACAATTTTATCTATTATAATTTTTAGTTATATAGTATAAAATATCTTGTAACAAAATTCAAAATGGGTGACAAGTTCTATTGCACATGACAGGAAAATAATGGCGGCGGTTCAAAAGTTCATACAGAGTGATCCAATACTTATTTAATTTAAGAATAAAATTGAAATTGTGAGCGAAATAAAAGTTATTTTGGATGTATAAATATATAGAATTTTCCGCTGTTCGTTTTATTCATATTTCTGAATACAAAAAGACGAATTTTCTATTATAATTTTTAGTTTTATAGTATGAAATATCTTGTAACAAAAAAAGAACATGCGTGACAAGTTATATTGCACATAACAGGAAAGTAATGGCGGTGTTCTAGAAGTACATACAGAGTGATCCTATACTTATTCAATAAAAAAAAATGAAATTTGAAAAATTGAAATTAAAGTTTTTCTATTATATATAAATATATAGAAGTCGAGATGGGTGACCAAAAAGGAACAAGTTGAACTTAAATTGAAAATAAATACGGGTGCGAATAAATAAGTACATACAGGGCGATACTGTATTCATTTAATTCTTTATTAATATTATACAAATTTTTTTATGAGTTGTATACGAGGTATGATCGAAAATTTGAGCAGGTACATTTTTGTTAAAAAAAAAATGATTCAAAAAATAGAACCTTTATGTAAAAATCAACTCAATTATATTATCTACTATTTTCAAAATTGCATTAGTATTTCAATTAGATGGATGTTTGTTTTTTCTATTCGTGATATTTCGTTTTCAAAATTTGTGGCGTCAGAAATTGATGTTTCCAAATAATCATTCCCTACGTCATTCAATTGTCTGCATCAATTTATTCCGATTTCCAAATGTTGCATAAATCAAATTACATTATTACCTTGAAGGTTATACGAGTTTTAATGAAAATTTTGAATAAATTTTCATAAAATTGATAAAAAGTGTTGAAAATCTATTATTCGTCAAATGATTTCGTTATCTACAGCCATATTTACTAATTGGATTTTATGATTATTGTCAATAATACGAAATGAATCATTTTAAATTTATATTACATCACAAAAAAAACTAATTTATAATAATTTTACAATTTTTGAAAATAATTATAGACTTGATTCTGGCTCCATTCTATTGTATTAAATTTGAAAAGTAGCAACCAACACGATAAACAAACCAATATAATTTTCAATATTATATCAAATATTTTTAATCTGAAATCAAATTTAAAATTTCTAATCAGCTTCTTAATCGACAATATTTTTCTTATTCTTACCTTTGCAAATGCTTCTTTTCCGTCTGACCTGTAGGATCCATACTTTCTTTCAAAGTGTATTTGACAGTTCCATTTTTCATATCAATTAAAAATTTACATAATTCTTCATGAGACAATTTGATCCGAAAATCAAAATCTGGGTTTGTTTTCCTCAATTTTTTTAGTATATTAATCATTTTGTCATTTTTAAATGTGAAATTTTGCATTGTGAAAGGCATTAGTATAACAGTACTTATATATAATTTTCTTTGTATTTTGACCACCCTGAAATAAAAAATAGACCTCAACAACAAAATTCCCAATATAATAATTAATATTTTGATATCGAACTCTAAACATTTTTTCCAACTTTCTCTAACCATTGCAAATGATTTATTAACGAAAAACTCGTATGTAAATGTTTTTCATAACGACAAAAAAATTCATAAAATAAACATAAATAAATTAATAAAACATAAAAACATTCAACTTTATAACATAACATAACCTCAAAAAAATCATTTTCATTTGTTTACATTTATAATTATGAGCCTTCAATAATGAACTATTTCCAAAGATAATTTTTAATTAAATTAAAAATAATTTAATAGTTTGTTTTTTGTCATTGGTAATGGACGTAAAAAATGATAATTTTTAGAACAACCACGTCGTAATTGCATAAAACATGTTACATACTTATTATTGAATATCCCACCAGGGTCGGATCCAGGAAGGGCCAATTGCCAACGAAAAAGAAATAAAAAAATCAAAGAATCAACTTCAGCTTAAACTAATATTGATATTGTTTTTATAATTATTGGCTGTTCGAGCCATATCTCTGGATCCGCTACTGTATCCCAAAATCTAATCTTAAACCGATTACTTACATTGTTTTTTTCCCCATCAATTTCAAAACAATATCGAAAAACATGGCTGGCAACATTTGATAAAATATCGACTGTAAATAAAAATTGTAATAACAAGAAGTCAATGAAGGTCTCGGATACCACAATACATTTGGTACCGGTAAATCTATAACAATACTCCTTGCTAATGTACCAAAAGGTTCATGGGTTAGATTTATAATAGGCTGGGTGATATTATAAACTTCGACTACTTCATTGCAGTTGCTAAATATAAAAAATACATAAGAATTTTATCAAATTTGTTAAGTTTCAAATCCATACGAACTAACACTAAATAAAAATCCCACCATATTTAGCAGAGCTGTAGGAATCGCCCGTACTATATTCATCTGGGCTAGTTCTCAGTCAAAAAATAGATAGAATATTTTTGTCAATGCTAATGTATTAAAATTTATCTATAAACAATTGTATTTATTATTCCAAATTATGTTGATCTTATTTAAACTTTACTCGTTGTTCGTTAAAACAATTTCGTTTGTAATCAATTCTACCTAACCTAACCTAACCTAACCAATCACTTTTGCTTTGAACTTATATACTAATTATTATCTATAATTTTGTTACTCATTGTTGTTTTCTTCTGTATATTAAAATTTTATTTTATTAGTTTGATCTTTATTTAGTTTTTACACGCTTTTGTCTACAAATTTTGATAATTTTTTGACAATAAAACATTTTTCTCTCCATATCTCCTTCTTTGTAATATGCTTTTCATTTATGGCCTGTCTTTAAAGGCCTTTTTTATTATTTGGTGCTAGTAAACATACCTACTATATAGGCAACAAACAGTTCACATTTATTTATTGTTTAGTTCGCGTAGATTCGAAAAATATTAATATAAATATATACGCTTCTAAATGTTCTTCATTTTAGATCTCTTCTGATTTAAAATTGGTTTTTTCATAATTATTTAAAGAAAAATGAAAATTTGTCGTTTCCACTTCTTTTATTTTGATTTTTGATATTTTGGTAAAGACGAAAAGAAGTCGAAACGTCAAATTTTCATCTATCTATAAAAAAACAAAGAGACCTAAAAACATAATCATATCAAAAGATATAAGTAATAAGTAATTAAGGAAATTTATATATAAACTTACGATTCAGTATAATTATCATATGTGGCCAAGATGATTGCTTTTATCACCAAATCTACAGGTATATAGTTCAATTTAAGATCTAGTTTACTTAAAGATGTCCGTAATAATCCTGTGATTTTAGAAAAACGATTTTTAACCAAATAGCACAATGTAAAAATAATATTAATAGTATAATGATTATTTCTATAATTATTAAACACGAACGAAGAACAAAACAACTTGAAAATTATGAAATAATCAATTCATTTTATTCAAAGAATAATTTACCTTTCGCAGCAGCTAACATTAAACTCATGGGACCATTTAAGTTGTCATTCCATCCCGCAATTGGTTCATCCAAAGCGTTTATCACTAAAATCCATAATATATGAACAAGAAAACTCATAATTTTTTTATCGGGAAACTTTTTTATTATTATCAAATTGTGAATTATTTTTTCGGTGTATATGACGGTAATTTAGTTTTAATTAGCCCCGTGAGATGAAAGAACGTGATGTGTTTTGCACCAAGACATCTTTTTGTGAAATTTGTAAACGTGATCAACGATTCAAGGTGCCAAAGATAGCAGCTCAGATTAATGAATCTTGAGTATTTCTACAGTGAAAAGGATATTTAAAAAAACGCCTTTTTTGTGAGGGTGGCAATTAAAGCGTCAAACTAAAATTAAAATTGGGCTAAAGAACATAAAAATCATGAGTCAAAGCTTGAGCATTTTTCAAAATTGTAAGAAGAGTATTTGACAAATTTGGAGACGAATAGTGGATTTAAAGTAATAATTTGAATTTGAGACATATGTATCTCATGTATCTCAACTCGATTGATAAATGATCATTTTTCGTCAAAAATATTACAGAGAAAACCAAACTTTTTTTAAACGTTTTTTCTTTTCAAAATTCTGAGTTTATTGAATTCAAGAATTCTCAATTATTGTAGAGAAGATGTTTTCGTTGAAATAAATGAAATGAAATGATCTGTTAGGCTAGATGAACGTAATCGCCTTAGATTGAATTTTGAATTTACATCGAAATACAGAAAATTTGTGTGTATACAAAGTTATGATGATGTGATTCAAAAAATGAAAAAAATCATAGTGACATTTTCGAACATGGTTTGGGTCGAGGGAATTCACCTTACTTTATATTGTGAATTAGTATAATATGATGAAAAATGCAATGAAAAGTCAAATATTCGACAATTATTGGATGAAGAACTCACCTATTGATGGTCGAGTTATGATGGCTTTTATTTTCCCTTTACACATGTCATTTACGACTTGTTCTCCTAAACCTTTAGCGAAAGTATACGTATTAACATGGGGATAAATATATTTTTCGGTCATTATATGTAATAATTCCTTATCGCAGGTTTCGGCTAAAAGTATTGCGTCTCTCCAATCGCCATGCGGTGGGTATAATTTTTCATCAACTTCATAACGATCCCCGTTACAGTAAGCTGTAGAAACGTGCACCAAAATAGTCGGATTCTTCAAATCTAAAGCTAATTGTGCGATTTCTCTTGTTCCTCTGATGTTCATCAGTATGGATTCGTCCAGGAAATCATCGAAACGAACGGAAGCTGCTGAATGATATATTATATTGACATTATCTACCAATAATTGTCTATCCGAATCGCTTAATCCTAAAGTAAACAAGATGTTAATAAGAGAATGTTTTTCCCAATAAGAAACGAACCTAAATTTAGTTCTGCTACATTTCCTTCGATGCCTATTATTTTATCAAGTGCATCAGGATTATTTTCCCTTATTTTATCAAATACCTGTAAGATTTAAAACTTGTTCGCCCCGTATGCGATTAATAAATCGATTCTTATTACTTACCTCGCCATCTAAAAGTTGTTTTAACCTTTCCTCAACGTTTCGACCTCTTTTGGATCTGAGTAAAACGTAAATTTTCCCGATTCCCGGACAAGATCTCAATAATTTTTCAATCAAAATTTTTCCCATAAATCCAGTACCGCCTGTTATAAAAATATTTTTCCCTTCGAAAAATTTCGCTACACTCATTTTTTGGAAATACTTCGCGATGAAACTAAAATAAAAATCGATTTTCTACCCCAAATAAAAAGTTGTAAATATCCGACTCGAAATAAATGAAATTTCTAATGATATTCTAACCAAAATTTGAAATTATTATTCTCAAAATTCATGCATACGATATAGATCTAACAAAATGATTGATTTTATGAAAAAATCAAAATAAAAACGAAAGAAAAAAATGAATTTGTAATAGAGAAAAAATTGACAAACTTAGGGTACATTAAATTTTACTTAAATGGCACTCGATATCGAAATAATTTGTCGAACTCTATATTAACCGTCAGAATAATTGTTTTTATTTTTAATACCTCTTGAGACGTTTCTAGAAATGTATCCACAACTCGTTAACCACCAACTCGGAAAAGTAATGAAATCAGGTAGAAATTCAAACACAGATTACTTTCGTTTTGGATCATAGATAAAAAAGAAAATAAGAAACCCTTGACATTAATAATGTTACTTGACCTTTGAAACAGTGAGAAAATACAAACAATTGAATGAATAATGCATTTTTTGGAAATATTTACCGATAAAAATCGATTTTTAACCCCAAATAAAAAGTACCCAGTTCGAAGGAGCTCGACTAAATAATTTTATACAAAGAAGATCGTTTTTAATGAAATACATGAAGTTTTTAATGTTGTATATACAAAAAGTAAAATGAAAAATTAATATAATACGAGATGTGTTACTTAAGTTTTGAGATATGGCAACACCGATATGAATATATCAAATTTGACATCGTCATCTCAAAATTTTCGTTCTGTCTTTGAGCCTCTCGCAATTACTTCCTTTATTTTTTGCTTGTCGAACCGCCTCATTAAACAAAAACAAAAAGATTTACGAAATACGAAACCGGCCGCCGTTGCGTTTATTTCGATATGGAAAGTAATAACAACTCAAAAATTCTTCGGGAGTGACTGTCTGAATAGTATCTACTGTATGTACAGATTTAGCCCCCTCCGATTATTAATATATTAATAATAAATAATTTTTTTGTTGAGTCTTTGTTGGGTGAGATAAAAGTGAACAAAACCGTCGGAACGTACCGCATGATCGTCGAACGTGAGTCAGCATAACACCAGACTGTAGAGTTTACCAAGTTTTGGTCTCAAGAATGGAGGAAAAAGGAAGAAGAGGCGCCAGTCAAAGCGAAAACAATCAGGTTCGTTTTTTTACACAAACGGTTGATTTTCTTCATGATCACGCTCGATATAATATCAAAACTGGCGAAGGAGATACTAGAATATCCCCCCTACGATCCTGACTTATCATCCTGCGATTACCACGTGTTTGGACAATTGAAAAACGCACTCGGGGATCGGAAATTTAATGTCGACGAATAATAAATATGTGAAAGCGTTTTTCTCGATGAAATTTGAACTACCCTCGTATTATAAACCTGTTATCGATCAATATGAGTACGATAATTTTTTTTAGTGATGTTATATCATACTGATTTGTATTTTGAAAAACGTGTGGAAAATCTTCCTTTTGAGAAATATATCTTAATCGAATAAATCAAGTTCTATATTGCAATATAATACAAGATGTCTCCGCATAAGACGAAAGAGAAATGAATTTCCCTTGACAGTTCCTTCAGATGTCCCACAAGAAATCCTTACAAACCCTTCCAATTTCCCCATATACTGAGTGATCAGATTTATCTTGTTTTTTGTTCTATATTTTTCATTGGACCCTGGTAAGTTATTATTGTAGCATTTTTTGAAAACAGATTGAAAAATTTGTTAGGAGAATAAAGAAAAGAAGCTTCAATTTTTATAAATATTCATATCTATTGTCATTTGGAAGGATTTTTCGAAAGTTTGCAATTTAATATTAAAAATAGTAATTTTTTGAGTTTTATTTCCACTACAAACTAATCAAAACCGTTTATTTTCGTCCTCGTATTTGTTGTTTGGAACAAAAAGAAAAAAATATTCAAGAGGAATCGATGTAAGAGACAGAAGGTAGCGAAAGAATAGAATAAAGCAAGAGAAAACTAACTAGAAAATGTAAATAAGAAACAGCTAAATGAAGGCATGACACGTCAATGAAGAACCAAACAAGATACCAAAAAATATTTGATTAAAGAAACTGGTGTCAACTAGCGCCATTTTGGACAGTTTTTGAACTGTAATTTATCGTATCCAGCTAGACATTTTTTCAAACTCTCTCTTATAAAAGATTTTCCCACATCTTTTTACCTTGATTATTCTGTATTCTGTATAAATACATGATTTTAAAAAACCAATTAACAATATTAAAAAGATAAACATTAACAAGTCTAAAAGTTACTATAACATACTCCATTTTAAATAAATTCATGATATAAAATTCCCTTAAATATCAAACTACCCTGGTATACTCATAAATAAATAATCATGACTATTTTGAAGTGTAATTAAATATATCCGAAAGAGAAATATGTCAAAAATCATAGCAATATATCAGACACACTTGATGAATAACGAAAATAAAAAATTTATATATATATATATATATATATATATATATATATAAAGGTTATCTAAAAAGTGAAATGAAAACATCATCAGTTAAAGTTGAAAAATGTATTTACGTATGTATGAAATAAAATTTCCGCCATTTTGGACGCTTAGTTTTTGATTAACGTTCATATTTATATGAGTAGATCTAATATGATATTTTTGTTTGAAAGGAAATACGCCCACACAAATAAAAGAAGAGTTAATAGACACTCTGCACCATAGTTTACGAACAAACATTTTAGGGAACTGAAATGAAATGTAGCCCTATCAGCTTGTATTGTATTGTTTTATCATGAAACTTTTCAGACAATCTTCGTATATTCTCAATGTTGATTGTGAGCGTTTTGAAAATATTTTTATTCTCGATATGCATAACAACTATCACCTACCTTTTAGGCAACACGCTATATTCGCGACACAATGAACGTTAAAATATGTTTATTATTATAACAAGTTTTTTAATATTATCATGATGTATATTTGAAATTTAATAATATGTTGTTAAATGAAATAATACTTAAAAAAATGTAATTTTCGAGTAGGGACATACCTAAAATTGAGATAATTCAACAACAAAAACATATAAAAGGGTCTAAGAAATGTATAAATTACGATTTACAATTACAGTGAAATTATATTGAAATTGAAATAATTAATATCTCACCTATATTCGTGTTAATTATAATCCAAACACTTTTATTCACCACACTTTTTTCACAGAAACTAATAAATCCTTATTTTTAACAACAAACAGTAATAAATTTAATATGTTAATCACTTTAAATAAAAAAAGCCTCCTCAATAATTCAAATACGACCACCATGCTTAGTCTACTTAATCTTTCTCTTGAAAATGCTAGTCTTTTACTCGATTACCATGGCAACCGCCGTAAAACGTCTGGATGACTCCCAATATGGCGGTAAATATTTAAAAATTTTAATCGAAATTATGAACTAATTAATAGTTTTTTTTATATATAATTATACAGAATTATAGACAATTTTATCTATTATATTTTTTAGTTTTATATTATAAAATATCTTGTAACAAAATTCAAATTGGGTGACAAGTTCTATTGCACATGACAGGAAAATAATGGCAGAGTGATCCAATACTTATTTAATTTAAAAATTGAAATTGTGAGCGAAATAAAAGTTATTTTGGATGTATAAATATATAAAATTTTTCGCTGTTCGTTTTATTCATATTTCCGAATACAAAAAGACGAATTTTCTATTATAATTTTCAGTTTTATAGTATGAAATATCTTGTAACAAAAAAAAAAACATGCGTGACAAGTTATATTGCACATAACAGGAAAGTAATGGCGGTGTTCTAGAAGTACATACAGAGTGATCCTATACTTATTCAATAAAAAAAAATGAAATTTGAAAAATTGAAATTAAAGTTTTTCTATTATATATAAATATATAGAAGTCGAGATGGGTGACCAAAAAGGAACAAGTTGAACTTAAATTGAAAATAAATACGGGTGCGAATAAATAAGTACATACAGGGCGATACTGTATTCATTTAATTCTTCATTAATATTATACAAATTTTTTTGAGTTGTATACGAGGTATGATCGAAAATTTGAGCAGGTACATTTTTGTTAAAAAAAAATGATTCAAAAAATAGAATCTTTATGTAAAAATCAACTCAATTATATTATCTACTATTTTCAAAATTGCATTAGTATTTCAATTAGATGGATGTTTGTTTTTTCTATTCGTGATATTTCGTTTTCAAAATTTGTGGCGTCAGAAATTGATGTTTCCAAATAATCATTCCCTACGTCATTCAATTGTCTGTATCAATTTATTCCGATTTCCAAATGTTGCATAAATCAAATTACATTATTAACTTGAAGGTTATACGAGTTTTAATGAAAATTTTGAATAAATTTTCATAAAATTGATAAAAAGTGTTGAAAATCTATTATTCGACAAATGATTTCGTTATCTACAGCCATATTTACTAATTGGATTTTATGATTATTTTCAATAATACAAAATGAATCATTTTAAATTTATATTACATCACAAAAAAAATAATTTATAATAATTTTACAATTTTTGAAAATAATTATAGACTTGATTCAGGCTCCATTCTATTGTATTAAATTTGAAAAGTAGCAACCAACACGATAAACAAACCAATATAATTTTCAATATTATATCAAATATTTTTAATCTGAAATCAAATTTAAAATTTCTAATCAGCTTCTTAATCGACAATATTTTTCTTATTCTTACCTTTGCAAATGCTTCTTTTCCGTCTGACCTGTAGGATCCATACTTTCTTTCATAGTGTATTTGACAGTTCCATTTTTCATATCAATTAAAAATTTACATAATTCTTCATGAGACAATTTGATCCGAAAATCAAAATCTGGGTTTGTTTTCCTCAATTTTTTTAGTATATTAATCATTTTGTCATTTTTAAATGTGAAATTTTGTATTGTGAAAGGCATTAGTATAACAGTACTTATATATAATTTTCTTTGTATTTTGATCACCCTGAAATAAAAAATAGACCTCAACAACAAAATTCCCAATATAATAATTAATATTTTGATATCGAACTCTAAACATTTTTTCCAACTTTCTCTAACCATTGCAAATGATTTATTAACGAAAAACTCGTATGTAAATGTTTTTCATAACGACAAAAAAATTCATAAAGAAAAATAAAATTTCGTGTACAGCGATATTTTTATAAAGTTAAAATTCATGTTACGGTCCTCTCCAAGGACTAGTGTGCGATTTAATCCGTAGATCGAGCGGCGCGACGTAAAATAGTCGAAAAGACTACGGTATTAGAACAAGTTAGTAAAATAAATATTGGAATAATTAATTCATAGAATTAAGAGGCTTAAGGTTAGTAAACGATTATCTAAAATTATTTCATATACACTTAATAAAACATAAAAACATTCAACTTTATACCATAACATAACCTCGAAAAAATCATTTTCATTTGTTTACATTTATAATTATAAGCCTTCAATAATGAACTATTTCGAAAGATAATTTTTAATTAAATATTATTTCAAAATAATTTAATAGTTTGTTTTTTGTCATTGGTAATGGACGTAAAAAATGATAATTTTTAGAATAACCACGTCTTAATTGCATAAAACATGTTACATACTTATTATTGAATATCCCACCAGGGTCGGATCCAGGAAGGGCCAATTGCCAACGAAAAAGAAATAAAAAAATCAAAGAATCAACTTCAGCTTAAACTAATATTGATATTGTTTTTATAATTATTGGCTGTTCGAGCCATATCTCTGGATCTGCTCCTGTATCCCAAAATCAATCTTAAACCGATTACTTACATTGTTTTTTTCCCCATCAATTTCAAAACAATATCGAAAAACATGGCTGGCAACATTTGATAGAATATCGACTGTAAATAATAATTATAATAACTAGAAGTCAATGAAAATCTCGGATACCACAATACATTTGGTACCGGTAAATCTATAACAATACTCCTTGCTAATGTACTAAAAGGTTCTTGGGTTAGATTTATAATAGGCTGGGTGATATTATAAACTTCGACTTCATTGCAGTTGCTAAATATAAAAAATACATAAGAATTTTATCAAATTTGTTAAGTTTCAAATCCATACGAACTAACACTAAATAAAAATCCCACCATATTTGGCAGAGCTGTAGGAATCGCCCGTACTATATTCATCTGGGCTAGTTCTCAGTCAAAAAATAGATAGAATATTTTTGTCAATGCTAATGTATTAAAATTTATCTATAAACAATTGTACTTATTATTCCAAATTATGTTGACCTTATTTAAACTTTACTCGTTGTTCGTTAAAACAATTTCGTTTGTAATCAATTCTACCTAACCTAACCTAGCCAATCACTTTTGCTTTGGACTTATATACTAATTATTATCTATAATTTTGTTACTCATTGTTGTTTTCTTCTGTATATTAAAATTTTATTTTATTAGTTTGATCTTTATTTAGTTTTTACACGCTTTTGTCTACAAATTTTGATAATTTTTTGACAATAAAATCATTTTTCTCTCCATATCTCCTTCCTTGTAATACGCTTTTCTTTTATGGCCTGTCTTTAAAGGCCTTGTTTATTATTTGGTGCTGGTAAACATACCTACTATATAGGCAACAAACAGTTCACATTTATTTATTGTTTAGTTCGCGTAGATTCGAAAAATATTAATATAAATATATACGCTTCTAAATGTTCTTCATTTTAGATCTCTTCTGATTTAAAATTGGTTTTTTCATAATTATTTAAAGAAAAATGAAAATTTGTCGTTTCCACTTCTTTTATTTTGATTTTTGATATTTTGGTAAAGACGAAAAGAAGTCGAAACGTCAAATTTTCATCTATCTATAAAAAAACAAAGAGACCTAAAAACATAAACATATCAAAAGATATAAGTAATAAGTAATTAAGGAAATTTATATATAAACTTACGATTCAGTATAATTATCATATGTGGCCAAGATGATTGCTTTTATCACCAAATCTACAGGTATATAGTTCAATTTAAGATCTGGTTTACTTAAAGATGTCCGTAATAATCCTGTGATTTTAGAAAAACGATTTTTAACCAAATAGCACAAAGTAAAAATAATATTAATAGTATAATGATTATTTCTATAATTATTAAACACGAACGAAGAACAAAACAACTTGAAAATTATGAAATAATCAATTCATTTTATTCAAAGAATAATTTACCTTTCGCAGCAGCTAACATTAAACTCATGGGACCATTTAAGTTGTCATTCCATCCCGCAATTGGTTCATCCAAAGCGTTTATCACTAAAATCCATAATATATGAACAAGAAAACTCATAATTTTTTTATCGGGAAACTTTTTTATTATTATCAAATTGTGAATTATTTTTTCGGTGTATATGACGGTAATTTAGTTTTAATTAGCCCCGTGAGATGAAAGAACGTGATGTGTTTTGGACCAAGACATCTTTTTGTGAAATTTGTAAACGTGATCAACGATTCAAGGTGCCAAAGATAGCAGCTCAGATTAATGAATCTTGAGTATTTCTACAGTGAAAAGGATATTTAAAAAAACGCCTTTTTTGTGAGGGTGGCAATTAAAGCGTCAAACTAAAATTAAAATTGGGCTAAAGAACATAAAAATCATGAGTCAAAGCTTGAGCATTTTTCAAAATTGTAAGAAGAGTATTTGACAAATTTGGAGACGAATAGTGGATTTAAAGTAATAATTTGAATTTGAGACATATGTATCTCATGTATCTCAACTCGATTGATAAATGATCATTTTTCGTCAAAAATATTACAGAGAAAACCAAACTTTTTTTAAACGTTTTTTCTTTTCAAAATTCTGAGTTTATTGAATTCAAGAATTCTCAATTATTGTAGAGAAGATGTTTTCGTTGAAATAAATGAAATGAAATGATCTGTTAGGCTAGATGAACGTAATCGCCTTAGATTGAATTTTGAATTTACATCGAAATACAGAAAATTTGTGTGTATACAAAGTTATGATGATGTGATTCAAAAAATGAAAAAAATCATAGTGACATTTTCGAACATGGTTTGGGTCGAGGGAATTCACCTTACTTTATATTGTGAATTAGTATAATATGATGAAAAATGCAATGAAAAGTCAAATATTCGACAATTATTGGATGAAGAACTCACCTATTGATGGTCGAGTTATGATGGCTTTTATTTTCCCTTTACACATGTCATTTACGACTTGTTCTCCTAAACCTTTAGCGAAAGTATACGTATTAACATGGGGATAAATATATTTTTCGGTCATTATATGTAATAATTCCTTATCGCAGGTTTCGGCTAAAAGTATTGCGTCTCTCCAATCGCCATGCGGTGGGTATAATTTTTCATCAACTTCATAACGATCCCCGTTACAGTAAGCTGTAGAAACGTGCACCAAAATAGTCGGATTCTTCAAATCTAAAGCTAATTGTGCGATTTCTCTTGTTCCTCTGATGTTCATCAGTATGGATTCGTCCAGGAAATCATCGAAACGAACGGAAGCTGCTGAATGATATATTATATTGACATTATCTACCAATAATTGTCTATCCGAATCGCTTAATCCTAAAGTAAACAAGATGTTAATAAGAGAATGTTTTTCCCAATAAGAAACGAACCTAAATTTAGTTCTGCTACATTTCCTTCGATGCCTATTATTTTATCAAGTGCATCAGGATTATTTTCCCTTATTTTATCAAATACCTGTAAGATTTAAAACTTGTTCGCCCCGTATGCGATTAATAAATCGATTCTTATTACTTACCTCGCCATCTAAAAGTTGTTTTAACCTTTCCTCAACGTTTCGACCTCTTTTGGATCTGAGTAAAACGTAAATTTTCCCGATTCCCGGACAAGATCTCAATAATTTTTCAATCAAAATTTTTCCCATAAATCCAGTACCGCCTGTTATAAAAATATTTTTCCCTTCGAAAAATTTCGCTACACTCATTTTTTGGAAATACTTCGCGATGAAACTAAAATAAAAATCGATTTTCTACCCCAAATAAAAAGTTGTAAATATCCGACTCGAAATAAATGAAATTTCTAATGATATTCTAACCAAAATTTGAAATTATTATTCTCAAAATTCATGCATACGATATAGATCTAACAAAATGATTGATTTTATGAAAAAATCAAAATAAAAACGAAAGAAAAAAATGAATTTGTAATAGAGAAAAAATTGACAAATTTAGGGTACATTAAATTTTACTTAAATGGCACTCGATATCGAAATAATTTGTCGAACTCTATATTAACCGTCAGAATAATTGTTTTTATTTTTAATACCTCTTGAGACGTTTCTAGAAATGTATCCACAACTCGTTAACCACCAACTCGGAAAAGTAATGAAATCAGGTAGAAATTCAAACACACATTACTTTCGTTTTGGATCATAGATAAAAAAGAAAATAAGAAACCTTTGACATTAATAATGTTACTTGACCTTTGAAACAGAGAAAAATTACGAACAATTGGATAAATAGTGCAAAGTATCAATTTTTGACGCAGCTAATTTTGTAAAAGAATTTTGGAATTAATTTTCATTCAAATGCTTATCACGTTGTTCACAGATATTTCGACTTTTCGAACTTTTTGACATATTAAAATACGATTCGTAACCAAATGAAAAAGGAAAATCGCTTCGTTTACCAAATAGAAACTCAAATCAGCGCGTCAAATAAATCCAGCTGCTGTTCTTCCGTGAAACGGGTGCAGTTTTACGGCTTTTGAAGATAACTTATTATTCGATGGAGCTTTGAGCCTCTTAACAATCTTTGCGAGGAACATCGTGATGAAAATCCTGGTTAGAGATCGAGATAACCTTAAGATTCGAAGCTGTTGAGCACTGAACCACTTTTAAACTTGTTTTTCTTCAAGCAAAAAATATTTTGGGGTGTCCTACCAAGCCATTCCTCCTGGAGACATCTGTGTACCAGATGCCTCCATTATTCAATACAGCGGGTTTGGGGTTACCAATCCGCTGCTCCAGCTCAGTGATGTGTGCTTCCAAAACAATTATTATCAACAATCGTAGGCGTCATTTACGTGGCCGGTTGAAGGTAAGAACTTGTTTGTTCAATATCCGGCGGTTTTATTTAAAATAAAAACTATTTTTATTAAATAACAATCTAATACAACAACAAATAAATTTATATAAACAATATAAAGATATTTTCAAATTTACAAATTAAAAAAGAAACTTTTATATTATGTAAAAATGGATTATTTACATTTCTAACAATAGTATAAGAAGAAAAAATCATCATATATCATGTTCTATAAAAAAAATATGAATTTTACATTCAATTGAACGAAAAAAAAAATTGATATTAGATATCAAATATAAATCTGATATTTTTATGCAACTGAATACGTTCTAATGAATATTGGTCGATCGTTTGTTGGAGTCATTTCTCGATTCCCTTCTTCTGATAAGTGTTGTTCAGATTTTGATGAGGCTTTCACAATAACCTCCTTCAATTCTTGTTCTAGAGCCGCCTCATTAGACTGAAACAAACGACGAAAACTCAACGTTCCAAATAATAATAAAACTGAAAATTTTAATTGAAAATCAATAAAACGTTTATAGGAATATGTCTCGACAACGGCTAAACCGATTTGGCTTATTTTGGTCTTGAATTATTAATGGAAGTACAAGAAAACGTTTAAAAGTTGATTAAATACGAAAATGCTCGGAATTAAATGAAAACAATTCCGTTTTCATCGATGTTTTGTCACGAATTAAATTTTTGAACGCTACCGTAATATTATATGTATATATACAAAGTTTTAAATGCTCTGGAATTGTCTGTTTTACCACCTCGCAATTTGTAGTTAAAATAATAATCAGTTGCCATCATTGGCTGTGAAAAAGATGATGAATAGTGTCATTGAGGCATTCGATTTTAAACGTTCACAATTTCCGGTTCGTCTGGACTTTGTGATGACCATAAATAAATCGCAAGGCCAGTCCGTCGTACATTTTTGGTACCCAATAATATTCTTATTGTTATTAAATTACGAGGAAAACATTTTTCTACAGCCGAAGAAGCGATTTTGATAGAAAATAAATTATAAATATTTGTTAAGTAGAAACTTTTGCGTTTTAGTAAAAAGTTTCATCTTTTCTTTGAGAAAACGCCGATAATAATAATAAATAAAGTTTTCATAGTATACGGAAAATATTATTTCTAGAAAGTAACTCTGAAAATTATTTATTTCCCAACTTCTACGGGGTTGATGTTCACATCTTATTTCCGTTAATAAAATAAACAAAACGTCCAACGATACACGAAAAATATTTTCAACTATTAATAAACTGTTTGATGTCTGGTATGTCCAGCATCACAAATTTTTATAGTTTTCTATAATTAACTAACTAAAATTTATAATACAGGGTGTGGCAACCACTGGGAATCGCGAGTAATCTACTGATATAAAAAATAACCCTCAACTTACCCTTAAAAGTTTCTTTTTTCTATGAGAGGCGTAAAGTAACGATACTACGTATAAAAACATTATAATAAATCCGCCAACGAGGGCAGATAATCTTGAAGAACCATAAACCACGGCGTGGTATACACCTAAACCTACCAAAAATATAATTATTCCAGTAGCTAAAGCCCTTCCGGTACTGCGTCTTTCTTCCTGTAATTAAATCGAGTATTTCATTGGAAATATACAGTGTGGAATCGCTATAACGCTTTGAATATTGATAGTTATGAGTCATCGTTTTGCAGACAAAAGAATCACTCAAAAAACTTAGAATAAGAGATGTTGTGCTTTAATTGATCGACTTTTCAAAATATTTCGAGGTTTTTGAACAAAAAAGAGTTGTTGTAAAGTCTTTTTCTCAAAGATTAATTCGTAATAAAAGAAGATTGAGTTGAAACGTGACGTACTGTGAAAAAATAACATCAAGCACGAAAGGACGTCGAGGTTGAGGAAAAAACGGAAAAAGAGTGTCCGCTTTTACTTTAAATTGATACCAAGAATGTTTCTAACAATACAAGCATCGATAGAAAGATTGTATTCGTTGTAATTGGTGGTATCGTGTTTTTTTTAGTTAACTTACCCTTAACAAATCATCTGATTCTGTCACCGGCACTTCAATAACTTTATCTTTTTTACGATTTTTGTTTTTAACGTTTTTTTCTACGTCCTCGACGATGGCCATTATGGCATCTTTAAAAATCACACATGTCGGTTCGTATAACTGTTTAAAACTAACATCAAAATTCCAAATATTCGATCGTGGAGGTAATAGAGATGTAAAGTTAATAAATCCGTAGCAAATGATCAATTAATGATTTTATTTAGTCAATATTGTGGAACAGAAGGTCGGCGAATATATAAAATTGATGCGTCACGTTCATTTCTAACTACAATATTTACAGAAGAGGCTGATAAATAGGTGTAATCATTTCCCATCACACCAGATATGATCATAATTCATAAAAATATTTCCACAATGTAAATATACCTCAATGAAAATATTCTGAATAGTAAAATATGTATTTGTTTATAAAAAGTATTCATACTAAAATTAAAGTGAGAATAATTAAATTTTTTGGATAATAAAATGGTAAATTCATTCATGTACACAAGTATTGTGAAGTTATTTTATTGTTGAATTTATGATTAAACGAGTTTTCCTTCTATAATAATTTTTCTTTGTAATATTGGTTGCATATCTATTGACGCTAGCTATAGTAGGTGTATCAAATATGTAGAAAGAAAATTTAATTTAGATACTACTTTCCATATTCTATAATTTTAAACAAGTTATTTTTATATCTTTGTAGTCCCAGACCGAATTTGGTCTCCAAAAGTTTAATTCGAAAAGGATAAACGTAACAATCCACTCTTTGTGATGTTGGTTGCATAGTTGTTGATGCTAACGAAGATGATTGGTAATTCAATAATTAAATATTGTATGAGTAATACCTAAGATTTATTGAAATAGTGGAATAATATCTGAAAAGAGTAGTAGAAATATATTTTTGTCGTATATATTCTTCTAATACAAAATTCCAAACATGAATAATTACTAAACTAATTAATTTAATAATATAAAACTTGATGGCTTGTTGTCTTACTGAAAATTTATTTTTATATTCTACTAATAATAAAATGGTTTTTTTTTTATCTTAAAACAAACTAATTTTTATTCAAGTCTTGATTTTTCAACAATGTAATACCGCTTGCATAAATGTTGGCGCTAGCCTAGACGATTGTAGTGTTGGTTGCATAGCTGTAGGTTGTATAGTCGAGATAACGAAAATTAATCATTAATATCGTACGAAATTTACCTAAAATTGATATAAATAGTAAAATAACAACCTGAAAGAATGACTTTGATATGCATTCTCATAATTATTCATGGTATGAATAATTTCAATTATAATTGAGGACTAAATTGATTTAATTAACAAAATATTACGTTGTCGAAAGACTGGTCACGAATTATTATCGAGATACTCAACTAATAAGGAAATAGAGTCGTTTCTTTAATTTCCAAAACCAATTTCTCATTTGATTTTTCTTAATATTTTAGAAAGTAATACTGCTTGCATAAATGTTGGCGCTAGTCTAGATGATTGTAGTGTTGGTTGCATAGCTGTAGGTTGTATAGTCGAGATAACGAAAATTAATCATTAATATCGTACGCAATTTATCTAAAATTGATATAAATAGTGAAATAACAACCTCAAAGAATGACTTTGATATGCATTCTCATAATTATTCATGATATGAATAATTTCAATTATAATTGAGGACTAAATTGATTTAATTAACAAAATATTACGTTGTCGAAAGACTGGTCACGAATTATTATCGAGATACTCAACTAATAAGGAAATAGAGTCGTTTCTTTAATTTCCAAAACCAATTTCTCATTTCAATTTTATGTTTAGATGATTATAGTGTTGGTTGCATAGCTGTTGGCTGCATAGTAGAGATATTTATAGCTGCCAAACAAGTATTGAACAACGTGGCGTGTTCAAACCTGAAACTGATGATGTATAGATCGTGTACTTACTAATTTAGTGGTATTTTACAAGCAATTACGCTAAGTACTTCCGGGACCATCATCGTAAAATGGAGTGACGATGTACCCACTAAAAAATTTTGAATTATTTAGGAAACGCCCCTGTATACCGCATACTGTATAGATATTGTGTGTCCTTTTCTTTCGATTAACACGGATATACTTTGTCACGGTATATTCAAAAGAATTTATTGTTTCTATGCAAATCAATTAAGCAATGAATTATTCCATGATTAAATAAAATGTAAAAAGGATTAAATATTTCATGTTAAAGGATGTCACAAATTCATTATCTCAAAAAATTGTTTCTAGTATCAAATGTATCTTTTTCCATTTCAATCTAAATACGAGATTTGATAACATTAGTTGTTGTGTACAAATCTCAGCGTTAATATGGATGCGCTCTTTTCCTCAGTCTCAGCCAGGGCCGGATTAAGATTTATAAGGCCCGGGGCTAAAATAATGACGGAGCCCCCTTAAGGAATTCGGAAACCCGGAAAAATTCACAAAATAATATCAATTCATTAGATTTGTGGTATCAACACATCAAAAAAAAACAGAATGATGTCCAAATGATGGGGCCCGGGGCTATAGCCCCCCCAAGCCCCTAGGTTAATCCGGCACTGGTCTCAGCTCGTCTCAAACACTCATTGCTCACGGTTTAGAAACATACATAACATTCTCCATGTCTTTACTATCACTACTTTACTAAGTTAATTTTTGACTTTATTTTTTTCCATTGCTTATTCGCCTGTATGTTCTTGTTTGTATTATGAATGTTTTAAATGGTTATACCAGAGGTGGGGAACCTTTTTACCATTAGAGCCCACATTTAAATTAGGCAGCAATAAGAGAGGCCGCATAAGCTGATTGACCTAAGAAAGCGACTTTTGTGAAATTATTATAGTTTTTCTGTAGATTCAACAATTTATTGCATTATATAGAAAAAATATAATACTACAAAATTTTAAATATAATATACATATGAAATAATATAAAAAAATTGTAAAAGAATACAATAAAAAATATTTTTTTATTCACTAAGTTAGTGACTTATTCGGCTTTGTTTTTTGTTTGACAGTAATTGTATATTTGGATCAATCTTCGTAACACACAGCTTTAATTGATCCTTCAAATGTGCATCTGTAATTTGCGTTCTTAAATATGTTTTTATTTTTGACACGAGAGAAAATGTTGTCGCGCAACAGTAGAGGTACTTCCGAAGCAGGAA
Organism: Diorhabda carinulata; assembly: GCF_026250575.1. Taxonomy (NCBI): domain Eukaryota; kingdom Metazoa; phylum Arthropoda; class Insecta; order Coleoptera; family Chrysomelidae; genus Diorhabda; species Diorhabda carinulata. The sequence continues at coordinate 23,119,742 of NC_079465.1, read as the reverse complement.
AGTAAACGGCGAGCACGTTCTCGAAGGCATGGATATTCAACAGCATTTTTCCAGATTTCTATGGGGATCCTTTTTAGCGTTAAAAAAGGGATTTGATGATACTATCTTCCCCTAAATCAATTAACTCCATTTGTAGTTCTACAGGAGCCTCGGATATATCCTTTTGAGTGTGGTTCAAATGTCAGTTTCATAGCAGGAGTGTGCTCGTTAGTATACTCTTCTATTAAGCAATCCAAGACACCTACATATTCATAGAATATTTTATTTTCACAGTTGTGCTTATTTAACATTTTAGCTAGCTCCGGGAAGTGTTGTGCAGATATTTCCGATCGACAAAGCAATGTTTTCAAAAATGATAATTTTTTTCTAAACGCTTGGATATTTTGCCACATTTCATAAATATACCCCGTTTTACCTTGCAAGTAAATATTTAAATTGTTTTGTTTTGTCATCATATCAGACAAAAATGAGAAATACTTCTGATAGATTACATTGTTTTAATTGTTCTTGATAAAAGTTTAAAATTTGTCGTCGCAAAGACAAAACTTTTATCAAAACCTGACCTGTTGATAGCCAGCGAACCTTGCAGTAGTATGGTAGGTCAACACTATACGTTTCCTCATTTAAAGAGAGCATGACAATGGCAATGGTTCTATCCAGAGTGTCTTGCAAAATGGTAGATTTTGCTGATGCAAAATGCAGTGGAATGGTATCAATTTTTTCAAGTTTAAGTTTTCCTTTTTTAACAAAGCAACAAATCCTTCTTTTTTGCCTCTCATGGAAGGTGCGCCATCGGTGCAGACACTGACTAAATTACTGACATTCAATTGTAATTTATTACATACTTCTTTGAAGTTTTCGAAAATATCGGCTCCGCGAATTCTTCCAGTTAGTATATCCAACGCAAGTAGTTATTCGTAACATTGAAAATCTTTAGTTATAGCACGAATAAAATATAAAACTTGGGCCGTATCTGTTTTATCAGTGCTTTCATCTAAAGCAATTGAAAAATAAACATCTTCATTTTGTATAGGTAATTGTATGAAGTTGCTCTGTTACATTTTGCGCTAATTCGTGCTGTCGATCTGTTACAGTTCTTCTTGAAAGAGGTAATTGTTTGTAGTTGTCGACATTTCTTGGATCTAACATACTCATTGCTTCAACAATGTCACTAAATGGTTTACCCTTTTTTCCAAGTATATCTGTTATTTTATACGTAACAGCAACTGCAGCGGAATTTTGATTTACAAAGACACTAAAAGATGCCTGTTGATGATGCTTCTCATTTTTCAATTTTTGAAGTGCAGCTTTTCGTGATTCACCTTCTAAAGCGAAATATTTATGTTCTTTATGAGTCAAGTAGTGTTTATTTGCATTCGCTTTTTTTTAAGTATTTAAAACTGTATTGTACAACAAACACATCATTTAATATTTCTCAACAGTAAAGAAAAAATCTAACTCCCATTCTACATTAAATGTTCTGTTTTCATCACCTAATTTTCTTCTCTTACTATTTGACATGATGGATAAAAAAACGAATATCGAATAATATCTTTAACAAAGTTTATACTTTCTAAAAATACAATAAAACCGTGTAACTGTTGTAAGCACGCACTGTTAACTACAGTTTGCTGAAGATCGCAACAGGGAAGCGTTGAGAGATGAGAGTCAGAGAAGCCAAAGTAAGGTGTGACCAGTGTTGCCAGAGCTAGTACAATTTTAGTACATTTTAGTGTATTTTATACGCTAGTACATTTTCCCATTTTTCTAATACATTTTCGCTGCGTTCGCAAATATAAAGTTATTTTATATTTTCGTTTAATAAAATAAACTAGAAATTGTACTAGATTGTAACAATAATTAGAAAACAGAGCCAAGTTGATTTATATTTAGATCGTGAGATTTTTGTACTGCATTGCTAATTTTATCGGTAAACTTTATATAAATTTTTCATCCTTAAAATAATAATTGACACAGTCTATAACATTTTTGGAAAAAAAAATTTAATTTAAACCTAGGTTTATACATCTTTCTATAATTTTATGAAATTTATTTGAAGTTGGTACAATCTAGTACATTTTCTAGTTCAATTTTTACATTCAGCTTTTAAATTGTGGCAACACTGGGTGTGACACTCAAATGGGAGATCTGAAACCGAGTTTTGTTCACTTCTTAGACAAAGTAGTTGGCGCTGCTAGCGCTAATTTATGATGAATTGCTCTGTGTAATCGATGATGCAACCAATCAATATCGATTTAAACATATCGTCTGCTAGTATGTGGCTGCTCTGTATGACAAATTTTGTAAATAGTATTTTGTAACTTTAATTTATTTTCAAATAAATATTATACAGAACATTATTCGTTCTATATGTAAATTATATAAACATTGTGGAATTTTCAGTAAAGTGAAAAATTATTTATTTGGATATAAAACCAACATTTCGGCACATTTCGGCAATACTCTGAAAAAACCATAATTGATTTTTGAAATTCTGAAATCTTCGAATAAATAATTTATTACTTACCTAAAAATTCTACAATTTCTTAATTCCCAATATTCCTTCTAAATAAAAAAAGAAAAAAGAAAAAACACACACATAAGCCGGCTTTTTTTTCGTTTAGTTCATTCTTATTGCAACTTGGGGGCGCTAAAAACTGTTTAAAAAATTAACATCGAGTGACCGAGTCTGAAACGGATGGTCTGTGGGCCAGATCCTCACTCATGCGTGATAGGATCCGTTTCAGACTAGTATTCTGACGTCATGTTACAATAGGACTGTCTGGCGGGATTTTTCGCGCAACAGTCATGGCGTTGATGTGCAATAGTTGTTTGAAACGAACTCTACCATTTTGTACTAGGTGGCAAAGGGCCGCACAAGAACCTCGCGGAAGCCGCAGGTTCCCCACCTATGGGTTATACCAAGGTTTCAAACAGCTTGCAGAACGTTGAATACGATAGACTAAACTTTTTTTTGTACGATTATTTGTAAATTAGAGACATCCTCTATATCTACTCAATAGTATCATTTTTTATGCGAGGTTTAAATAAAAATTTTAATATTTTGTATTGTCATTGTTTATAGAGCTTTATCGTCAGACGACTATAATTTATTAGTAAGTTATTTTTTTTTTTTATAAAAATTATATGACAGACACATTCGATTGAAAAACGTATAGAAAAATAACTCTTCATATTCTCTAATCACCGTTATTGTTAATAATTTTTTTATTAATAACAGTTATTTAGTATTTTTTATTGAATTTATTAACAATATAAGAGATTAGACAATATAAATTATAGAATTAAACATCACGTATTATCTTGTTATATTGATTGTATTGGGGTTTTTTCAACTAAAATATAAAGGTTTATATACATAATTTAATGTATTATTGTTATAATATAGAATTTAAATAATGCATAATTACTAATTAATGAAAATTACTATTCGAAAAATATTATTAGGTATGTTGGAAAGATTGCGAAAGTCAAGGTTTTACATTATGTAATATTGGTTGCATAGTTGCATATATATATATATATATATATATATATATATATATATATATATATATAAATACTCTAAATACGATTCTTGAATAATGAATGTATGTAAATCTGAAAAACTCGAATTGATTTTCCGAAATTTGTATAAAATAAATCCGATTTAATATTTAATAGTTTTTTCGTTCATATTGATTAGCCCCAACAACTATGCAACCAATATTACATAATGTAAAACCTTGACTTTCGCAATCTTTCCAACATACCTAAAAATGATGCAAAAATAATATTTTTCGAATAGTAATTTTCATTAATTAGTAATTATTCATTATTTAAATTCTATATTATAACAATAATACATTAAATTATGTATATAAACCTTTATATTTTAGTTGAAAATATATATATATATATATATATATATATATATATATATATATATATATATATATATATATGGGTGGTCCAATATTATTCTATTTTATACGAGGTGTATATTCCACAATTTAAGTGTGTTTGACAAAGATGGGAAATTAATATTTAGAAAATGTATATAAAATTTATTATTTATAACTGATTTGAATATTTGTTGTAGTACATTTTTTGTTAAAATGAACGTGGTAGAATTTTTTGAAGGAAAAACAATTTTCGTAACAGGCGCGACTGGATTTATAGGAAAAGTCCTTATAGAAAAACTATTGAGGTCTTGCCCTGGAATAAAGCAAATCTACGTTTTACTTAGACCTAAAAAAGGGAGTGGTATTGAAGAAAGATTAAATAAACTCAAGGAATCGACTGTAAGATCGAAAAAATTTATAACAAAAAATAGTTTCATAACTTTTAGCATTTACAGATATTCGATTTAATCAGAAAAAATAATCCTGAAGTCCTTAATAAAGTGATAGGGATTAAAGGAGATGTTTCAGAATTGAATTTAGGTTTGTTAAATAATATTTTTTTGAAATATTTATTCACAAACAAATTAATTATAGGATTAAGCGATTCGGATAGACAATTATTGGTAGATAATGTCAATATAATATATCATTCAGCAGCATCTGTTCGTTTCGATGATTTCCTGGAAGATTCGATCATTTTAAATGTGAGAGGAACGAGAGAAATTTCACAATTAGCTTTGGATTTGAAAAATCCGACTATTTTCGTACATATTTCTACCGCTTATTCCAATACACATCAATACGAGCTTGAAGAACGGCTCTATCCTCCGTATGGCGATTGGAGAGACGCTATACTTCTAGCCGAAACCTGCGATAAGGAATTATTGCATATAATGACCGAAAAATATATTTATCCCCATGTTAATACGTATACTTTCGCTAAAGGTTTAGGAGAACAAGTCGTAAATGACATGTGTAAAGGGAAAATGCAAACCATCATAACTCGACCATCGATAGGTAAGATTTTTTACGTGTTATTTAATTTTTTCGCTTTTTTATCTCACTACATCAATTTACGAAATCTTTTTTTACGATTTGTAGTTGTTAATACTTTGGAAGAACCTATACCAGGTTGGAACGACAATTTGAATGGTCCTCTAGCTTTAATGACAGCGTCTGGAAAAGGTATAAGTTGATAAATTTTGAAAAAAAATCTTTTATTATACATTGTCGATCATGTATTGAAAATAAATAATCTATCGCCTTCTTAATATATTGTAAACAAGGCATGTAAAAATGACCAAATAGGTACTGTTGAACTACGTCATCAACATTCCTCTAATAGAATGTTTTATATACTTCTTGAGCATGTCGTCAAATATTCACTTATTCATTTAGCTTTCTCAATTTTTTTAATAAATTCTCAATCTGAAGAAACAAAAATATATATTTCGTTTTCGATTGGTGAATGTTATGTCTACGAGAGTTGCTACTTAAGTTTTGAGATATGGTAACACTGATTTGAATATGTCAAATCTGACATTGTCATTTTGAAGTTTAACATTTTTAATGGTGTTGACTATTTTTGGCGTTTTTAGATACTTAATTTATAGTGATTTGCCGACAGGGATGGGAATAGACGGCTAGAACAGCGTCGTGAAGATGTTTCTATCGAGTGTTTGACAATGTTTCACAGAAATAAAACCGTTTCGTAACTATAAATCAAAAGAACAATCAAGACCGTTCCATCTGCAGGAAAGGTTATTTAGGATAATTTTCATTGACTATGTTGAAAAGCGAACTTTAGAGAGAAAAAATCGAGCAAAAAAGGTCCGCATTTGACTAAGAATTGTTGTTTTATCAAGACAATGTACCAGCTCAAACATCCATTTTTGCAGTAACCAAATTTAATGAATTCAAGTTTGAATTGCTACATCATGCATTTTATTCGCCATTTTAGCTTCCTAAGATTATTTTCTATTACTAGACTTGAAAAAATGACTTTGTGGTCAAATATTTTCCAACTAGGAAGTATCGACTTATTGAACATCGCTGAGAAAAGTGCAGAGTTAAAAGAAAATTTTATTGAAAAATAAATATATTTTTGTGTTCTTTTTGTTGTGCTAGGTACTTCCTTGTACATCATTAGGTACGATTTATAAAAATTGTCGAATAGTGCCACACGAGTGTACTGATATTTTAGCAAAGGATTGAAAGTATGTTAAAAGCTTGTTGTCCTGCTGGAAGATGGTGAAAAATGGTTTTTAAACAATCCGAATATGGAAAATCAATAATTAGACTAAGGACAACTACTTAAATCTTCTAACAAAACAGAAATTTCAATCTAAAAGAGACATTAAAAATACAGAAAAATTGGAAACTGATGTTATTTATGGTTGTCATTGCATTAAACGGTGGTGGTTGATGTAGTTTTAAGAGATCTGAAGAACTGTAAAATAAAAATAAATGACAAAAATTATATTTTCAAATTCAAGGTATTCTACGAGTGGCTCTAACTAAGAGAGAATACACTCTTAACTATGTCCCAGTAGATATTGTAATAAAAGGGATTATTCTAGCTACTTATAATAATACCAAGAAAAAGTGAGTATGGGAATTTGAGAGTAATTTCAGTTTCAATATATAAAAAACTGAATTTTAGCAATAAGAACGAGGTTGAGGTATATAATATCACGCAATGTACTTTCAATACCACTCAAGGAAAATTTTTTTCAATGGCCCAGGGGATAAGTCTCAGGAAACCGTTGCCGAACCTCCTATGGTATCCAGATTTGAAACTAACTGCTTGTTTTTACAACTATTATATCCAGTTTATTCTATTTCACATTTTACCCGGATTTTCACTCGATCTTTTATTGAGATTAATAGGCAGAAAAGCGATGTGAGTACTTTGTTATTAACAGTACATGGTTGAATAATTTTATTTTTAATAACCCACAAGATAAGAAATAGTTTTCGTTTTTGAAAATATTATTTTTTAGGGTTGTACGAATTCTAAGAAAAATCTTCATGGTTATGTATGTGTTAAAACATTTTGTACTTAAAAATTATTCATTCAAAAATGACAAAATGATCGAGATGCAAAAAAAACTGAAAGAAGAAGAACGTGATTTTTGGTATCCACATGAATTAACTGAAAATGAAATTTTTTCTTATATAACTAAATCAATAACAGGATTAAGTTTATACGTTCTAAATGAATCTGTCGATCCTACAGGACGAAAGGAATTGAACAGACTAGTAAAGTAAGTATAATATATTGTTTATTTTGACATTAAATATCACAATTACCATGTTCACCACATAATATCTGATTTTGAAATCATCAAGTGAAGCAATCAAATGTTGAACGTATGTCTGAATATCTTCATCACGACATTCTACCTGCCCCTGATCATATCTGGATCAGGATCTTTACTTTTCAGAAATTCTAAAACTGCAATTGAATATGCAAGTTGTTACAAGTGACATTCGCTGGACTCCCGTCGAGTTTCCCGTTAACAACTTTGGGAATCACTGATTTATATATATTTGCAAAAGGTTAAATACAAACAAGTATAAAACCAAATTTATTTTTCTCTTTAATCAAACATCATTCCATTTTGGTTAAATAGAATAGCTCAAATCACTTCTTTGAGATATCCAAAGATGTGAAAATCATATGGTGATAAGTCTGGAGTGTTTGGGCATTGTCTCTATAACATCTGTATAAGAAAACTCTTAGGTTCGTTTTGTTTTTATTTAAATTCAATTTAACATACCCAAAAGAAAATTAGAACGGATTTATAGCTTGGTTTTTCTTTCTACTGGGACTAATTTAGTCATTTTTCAAAATTTATTGTATTTTTTAGGTTTTGGTACGCAGATATTTCGTTAAAAATATTTTTTTCCGTCTTATTGATTTGCTTACTTATTGTTAAAACAAATTTCTTAGGAATATCGAGAAACATCTTGGATTATTATTTTGAAAATACTTCAACCACGGTATCAATGTGAATAAAAAGAAATTCGCTATGGCAGGAAATAAGTTTTTCTCATTTTTATATTTTAATTTTAATAAACGGAATTAATAATATGAGTTATAGTTTCTTTACAGCCTTCAACTCCATTTTTAAAAAAATTATATGAATGTCAAAATGACATCCGAAACAACTTCATTCAATAGACATTAAAAACTTCTAGATTATTTTAATAAATGTCAATTACAATACGGTTCAATGGGTTGATATACGAGTGCTATTTGAGTTGTTTATAGATACTAGAAACATTCAAAAAATTTAAATTGGGACATGATTTGGGTTTTTACTTACTGTAAAAATCCTTGAAGCAAAAATTCTTTGTGTAGAATTAAAATATATTAACCTGAGGTTAATTAATGTATTGATGCATTATTTCTATTGAAAAAATGATTATTCAATGCAAATTTTTTATACGTGTATCATTTCCTGTCGAAATAAAAACTTTCGAGTACAATAGGAATGTACATATGTAGTCTGATAAACTAAAAAATTTACCTGAGCGTTTAGCCTAAGGCAGATCTTATTTAGGATGTTAATCGCCCTTGTGCAAAGTTCTAATGTACTCCCCGTCTCCTATACTCCATAATATGAAAAAAACTGTGGAAATTAATCAAAAAACCACAAAGAAATACCGAGAACGGCCATATAGATTTAATACATATTGAATATCCTAAAATACAGTTCCCTTATTTAAACAGTAACATTTAGTTTCGCTATTATCTACTAGAAAAAGTTGCCGGCGCTTCTATAGACGTAGAAATATTAAAATTATTATTTTGGAGGCAGAAATTGAGTATTTTTTTACAAAAGATAATTTTACACAATTGCAAGATTATTTTCAAGGTTTTACTCATTCTTTTTAATTGAAAAAACGATGCTATTATAATATAGAATTATGACACATGATTTGGAACTAGAAAAATTATTTCGAAATAAAGAGAGTATTAAATTAAATGGAAAAATTCTCATAATTGTTTAATAAAAGAAATTTAATAGTTGTTGATATCAATTTCCATAGCTACAGCCTTGATATTATACCACATTAAAATTCTTAAATTTGCAAATGCACTATTTCTGTTGAAGGACAACTTTTATATTAGTACAATGATTGTATTTTTTACGCTTTAACATAAATTTATTTTTGTTTTGGTTAATGTAAATTCTATTATAACAAACCTTCGCTAATTAAATCATAATGATCAAATTTAAATATCTGTAACATTTCAACCTCTTTTATCACAGAGGAAATTTAGTAATAAAAATAATAATAATATTTGATCCTACTAATCAAATATAAACCAAAAATTGACATTTTTCATTTTTTAGTAAAAAATTAAGTTCCACAAAAATTTGATTTTAGAATAGCAGTGGCCTTTCATATTTTAATTAGTTTTAAATGAATCAAATATATTAAAAACTTTACGGTTGACAACCGTGAATATATAGCACGCTCCAACTAAGATGCAGTTAAAGCAAATGAAACTTTAAGGTTAGGAAAGAAGAAAAGTCACTGGGGATTAGATCTAGTGTATAAGTTGAGTGGTGAACCAATTCTTGAATTTTATCAATTGAAGTTTTAGAAGCTTATGGAAAAGCATTTCTTTTTGTTTCAAATAAGGACGCTTATTTGTGATTTCTACCAATAAGCTTAATAATTTGTCCTATTGAACCATTTTGGTTGATCCGGTTGTATATTTATGTTGTGTGTGAATATTAATACAATATTCTTTTACCAATTTTAAGGACACTTATACTATATTATAGATGTTAAAATAAAAAAAAAATGTTTTTTATTAAATTTATTTTCAAAATTGTGAAATGAAAACAATAACAACATAATGTAATGGCGTGATGACGTTTGAAACAAAAATCAAATGTAATTTAATTTTTACATATTTATTGGACTAGAATATTACAAACACTGATTGGTATTTTATCTATTTTTGAGTAAAACAGATCTACTTTATTTTAATTACGATTATTAAGTACAGTGGCGTATAACCCCAGCTACGCCACTGGTTAAATTCATGACCACAGCACAATAAACACAAGTATTCAAGTAAAAATCGATTCGACAACCAGCATTACAGATTGTAATGGGTATTGCCTGTATATCAGTGATTTCAATGAAATTGTAATAAGAAAAGTAATTAAATTTTCTTTTTTATATATTTTTCAGCATTTAAGTAGTTTGTATAAGATTTTGAAAGTTTTTTCTACCTTTTTTTTATCAAAATTTACAACTAGATGTCGTGGAATGATGAAATCATTGATTCCAGAAGTATATTAAAAACTTTTTTTGATAAAGGCAGTAATAAAATATTTAAAAAACTATATAAAAATTAGTGTTAAGCTAATATTGGACAATATGAATGAGCCGAAGAAACTAAAAATATATTTATTCATTATACTATGTGTTTTTTATACAGTGGTCGTTAATGTAATTATAAATAGTGCAAATACAGGGTTATTCAGAAAAAATGAGCATAAACTCCTATACTAATTATGTATAAGATGATAAATTGTGAAATTCAGTGTTTGGGAAACTTACAAATAAATAAATTTGAATTTGTTCCGATTGGTTATATATATATATATATATATATATATATATATATATATATATATATATTATATACAATAATAAATAAAAAATAGTCTATAAACATAATTTACAATATGATACAGTTTTTAGGAGAGATGATATAAAAATTTTTAATTGGATTCTAGAAAATTTTGGTTGGCCAAAAGTGTCCCGAAATATACATAAACTATTTACAAGTTTCTACAAAAGTTTTACTAAAGGTCATTTCAGGATGACGTCACAACCAGCCGCCATATTGTCTCGGCAATATGGCCGACGTTTCATGTTACACGAAATGACTTATTGAAAAATATCAGGGTAGTCATGAAACAATTTTATTCAATATTTGTGTGTGTGAGTGTTCATACTGCCACTGCTCTTCGCTAAAAAAGGTTTTATATCTTAAATATTTCAAATTTCCATTTTCAATTGTAAAATATAAAGACGATAAAGATTATTTCTTTGAATATATGAATACCCTGATATTTGTTAAACGCTTATTGTTAAACACAGAAAATATAGGAGAATTCGGTTCGATATTTCAAATGGAATGTTGCTTTATATTTATATGGTTTACTGCTAGTAGATAAACGTATATTTTGAATGAAAATATATAATGATAAAACTTGTAACGTGCTAGATCCTCTATTTCTTCTATTACCCACATTTTTGCAGATATGGTATGGAATAATTAAGCAAACAATTTATTGATATATAAATTGATAATTATTGTATATTAATCATAATATTCAGATTTGAAAATAATAAAATAACGATTTATACACTTTGGTAAACTATAATTTCATACGGTAATACGACATGATGTTTCTAATAGTGGAATTATTTGAATTAGTAATAAAACGTGGAATGCTGGTTGCCTAGCCAGTAGGTATTTCTGATAATATAATAAAAAACAAGATTTTGACAGCAAACGATAAAAAAAGAAGACACATAATATAATATTTTTTAAAATTGTTTTTGTTATTTTATATTAATCCTGTTTAATTATATTATATTATTTATTCATCTATAATGTTATTTCAAATAAAAAATATCGGAAATTCTCGAAACAAATGTTTTTTTTACCTATAATTTAATGTACAGGGTGAAATACTTTCGTATTGTGAAGTTACCACATTTTTTTACAGATTTCTCTTGTGTTGATTACAAAAATGTTACTTGAGGTACAGGTGTTAGTACTAATTTTGCAAAACTCAATATATTAGCTGAAGCTCAATGTTACCCTTGCTTTTACTCACTATTGTGGCAAGTAGGGTTAAAATAATGGCGAATAGTTACAGTTAAATATGGCAGTGACTTTTACAGCAGAATTTATAGGAAAAAAAAATTGTTTCGGGAATTTTAAATATCAATTTAATTACGCATTTATTTGAGGACGTACTGTATAAAGATGTGTGTGTGTGTGTGTGTGTGTGTGTGTGTGTGTGTGTGTGTGTGTGTGTGTGTGTGTGTGTAAGACAACCCAAACAGAAAGAAATGGCATCAAATGGCGAAATAACAAAATGTATAGGAAATAATTGCACTATATTAAAATTGCCATTGTCGATCGCAAAACCGATACAAACCCCTTATTAAGTCAAAGCTAATTCGGCGCTTAGTTGCGATAAACGCCTCGGATCCCTTCTACCCCTATTCGAACTTCTGATACTCGTATGATTGCTATAACCCGAATCCGAACCTAAAGCGGAATCTTGCGAATAAGGTTTCGGAACGGGTCTGAACGTGGCTAAATGTCCAATCACCGGCACCGTTTCGTAAGGACCGGGCGTCATACACTGTATCCTTTGAGTTATACTGGGTATTTGTCGTCCTCGAGTCGGAGGATGTTCGACACTTCCTACTCTGGGATAGAGTTGAAGTAGAGCGTCTAACAACATACCTTCGTGGAATTCTTGACGTCGTCTATCGAGACTTCTGTGACGTTTATTACCCGGTACGGGCGGGAGAGGTTCGTGTGGACGTCGAAATCTTGGTATATCTCGACGTATACACTGAAAAAACAATTTAAAATATATTAGTTATATTTATTTAAAAATAAATTCGTTACGACTTACCGTTTCGGGTCGATATGGCGGCGGGGGTATATCAAGTCTTCTTCGTTCCATTTCGCCAGCAAGGGATAATTCGTCCTCGGCGAATTCGTCTTCGCTGTGAGGGGCTGGTGTTAATTCACTTTCCGGATCACTCAATTCTTCGTATACTGGATTATATATGTCCTGCGAACAATACGGATCAGGTCCTGGTGAAGAACATAAAAAAACCGGCGGGTGTTGTGATATGGGATAGCCGCTAGGATAGTGAATATTATTTTTAACGTCGATCATCTGAAAAGACGCAAAAAAATAAATATTCGGTTTTACGAAAGATGTCGTTAGTTAATTGGGAATAAATATACTATTTAAATCGAGAAAACGTCATATTTCACCTTTTAAAACTTACAATTTATCCGAATAAGCATTAAATCATTATATCGAAAACATATTTTCGATTTAAATTGATTTATAAATTAGAATTAACCGCCACCTGTCAAAAACCGAACTTATCGTTATTTAGATCGTATCTTTGAAGGGTTTAAAAGATATTGTGAAAGAAAACATCATTCAAAATATCTCTCAATGATATTAGCAATCAATTAGACAACGTGCAGTTCACAATTTCCAAAAAAATTACTGAAAAAACCTCTACCAAACGTTAAATCCAAATTTGGGTTAATTCGCACGTGGGATGCCCATACAAAACAAAAAGTTAACATTTTAATCAATTTATTGTTCAAAAGCATTTTACTTTTTTCAGTATTCATATATTTTTTTCTTTTAAATTAAATATCAAAACGTAGAGAAATATTCATAAGTACGCCACTGCTTATTATATAATTTATAAACAACATGCTTTTTGAGGTCATTTCTTTTACTTATGAATTAACCATTCAAAATTTTTTTGTTCATTGATTATACCATTGATTAATATATCGTTCTATTAGATAAAAATTTAAAAATATTGTAAATTTTAATTAATTTATTCATAAATTAGTCATACACTTGTTTTTATTATATTTCAAATGTAATGGTCCTACTAATTAGCGCCAGTAGATATGCAATCAGTGTTACATACGAACTAATTATCAAAATTTTATTATTTTAAATATGTCAGAATACAATAATATTGAATTTCTATGTAGAAATTGATTTCAAAAATATTTTTCTTTATTTTATACTTTCAGCAATAAGTTAAAAAACGGTACTTTTGCTTTTAGGAAGAAAATACCCTGTGCAACTGTTAATTTTAATATAAACCAAAAGAACTTGAACTATATTGGTCTGTGATTATTTTTATAATTATGTTTATTGAAAATAACGAATTATATATACATCAATATATATATACAAGGAGTATTAAATAAAGAAAAACAAAAATATATATCTGTGATCTGTAGTTTATCAATTACCAGATTACTTATTAAAACTAGATTGTAATTTTATACAAAATAAAAAAATAAAACTCGAGTTTAAATTCCAAAGATTCCATTTTTAATTTATTTATTAGAGATTTATTGTTTAAATAATCTGAACTAAACAATTGGGTCAACAAGCCCCAATACTTATGCAACTAACAGTATGCGATAAAAATTTGAAAATGCATTATAAATTATAAAACTACTTAAAAAGTAACAATATATGATAAATTTTACTTATTATTAATAAAATAATGAAGAAATTGAGTGATAAATTATTAAAAATGATAAATAATCTATTTTCTTATTGTTACTAAGGGACCATGGAGCAGACATTTTTCCAGAAAATTAAATATGTCTACTTTCCACGGTAGTTTAGTATGTGGTTGTTTGAGTCGTGTCTGGACAAGTTTAGAGTGATGGCGATGTGTGTGAACTATTGTTTAATTTTTTATTAATTTATATCTATTCATCTTAATCATTTAGTGTTTTATTATTAAAAATTGTATTTATGTGCAGTGAAAGTGTTGTGAATAAAAGTGTTTGGATTATAATTAACATGAATTTCGGCGAGTTCCATTTTCTTTGAAAACAAATAAACATTCGCAAACTTAATAAATAATTTTAGCAAAAACTTTCTATTAAAAATCTAGTTTACAATTTTTATATGATTCAAAATGATATATCAATATATATAAACGTTTTTAATAGAAAAATTTAAATAAATTGTCTAAAATATAGGTTAGATTTCGCATGGGTAACCCTATCGTACAAATATTACTTGATAATAATCCAATGGCAGGTTTTAATTGCACAAAGAACGAAGCACACATAAAACACAAAAAGCAGTATAGATTATTATTAAATTAAAATGAATTGTATGTACTTATGAGTTCAGTTTCCTCTATAACGTTTTTATATTCTTCGTCCTTTCTTCTACAAGAATCCATTGGCTCACTATACAAGGTGTTTATTGTTACCAGCGGATGACACTAACAACAAAATATTACCAGTTAGCTTAGCTGTAGTCTAGCTATAATTTACCACAAATACCTGGCTTTTAAATTTATCGCGTAGGTGTCTTTGGACGATTAGATAATTTTATATAAGATGGAGTTTTTGTGGATTCAATGAAAAATAATTATACGTACTGATAAACGATGCAAATATTTCTAATTTTCTTTTATTCTATTATATAGATTCTATATCTATTTATATACTAAAATCTTTACTTTCAAATATTTCCCTACATTTTGAACGTATTTCAACTTATTCAAAATAACTTTATAATTTCTCTCATTTCTTTTTTTATCCTACTCTATGTCTACAGTTTCTTTCTCATTTTTTTACAGATTTTAACGTTATTTGTGTCGAGGATATAGCGTGTTGCCTAAAAGGTAGGTGATTGTTGTAATGAATGTCAAAAATAGAATATAAACGTTTGATTTTCAATTTTTTATCATGGCAGGAATAGATTCAATAATATTTTCAATGCTTAAAAAAAAGATAATTTTATACGAATTACAGTATATTTTCATATATAAGAGAAAAATTAATTTTAGATTTTAGTTATATTATTATAAAATTAAAAATATCTCACTTTTTTCAATATTCTATTTTTGTTATTCATTGAAATGTTGTCATATTTAGATTTTCTCTTTCAGTTATATTTTTTGCAGTTTATAGGTTAGGACACGTAAAAATTGTCATGTTTTATTAATTTTCGTCTATACGAAGGTAGTACGACAACTTATTCGTTTTGAATACAATATTTTCGAGTCTAAATTTTAAATATATTCATATTATTTATAAAAATACGAACAGTAGTGTGAATTTTGATGATATAGTAGTTTATATTGCATTATTTGAGTTTGTAAGATATATATATATATATATATATATATATATATATATATATATATATATATATATATATATATATATAACGTTTTTTCAATAATATAACATTTATTTTACTTGTCATATGTCATATTTTTTATTAGGGTCAAGATTTAGGCGAAAATAAATTTCTTTCATTACCTAACAGTGATTAGAAGTGATTATTCTTGATGTAGGAAATGAATTATCCATTGATAGTCATGATATCAGGTGTGCACGTCCTTAAATATTTTTGAACGGTTCAAAATAAACCAAAACGTCCTTATTGCGATGATTAGGCTCAAGATTTATGCGATAATAAATGTCTTTTAGGACATAACATTAATTAGAAGTGATTATTCTTGATGTAGGAAATGAATTATCCATTGGTAGTCATGATTTTAGGTGTCTAGGTCCTAAAATATTTTTGAACGGTTCAAAATAAACCAAAACGTCCTTATTGCGATGATTAGGGTCGAAATTTAGGCGAAAATAAATGTCTTTTATGACATAACGGTGATTACAAGTGATTATTCTTGATGTAGGAAATTAATTATCCATTTATAGTCATGATTTTAGGTGTCTATGTTCTAAAATATTTTGATACTGTTCAAAATAAACCGAAACGTCATTTTTTACGTTTTTTTTTGAAATTAAATTGATCAAAATAAAAATAAAAACGTTTAAAATGTAATGACTTGAAGAAATTAATTTTACTGTAAAAATTCTTCATTGAATGAGTAAGTTAGATCGAAAATTACAACTGATCTTGTCGTAACTGATAGTTACGAGGCGAAAAAAAAAACAAATAACAATGTTTTCTTCAATAATATAGCATTTATATTCATGAAAAACATGACAATCATTTCGTATTCCATTTGACGGAGAGAGAAATTGAATTTTTATTAAAAAAATAAATTTTGAATCGAAATTACGATGATTAGGGTCTTGATTTAATTAAAAATAAACATTTTATATTACATAACAGTAATTGGAAAGTGTCGTAAGTCTCAAAATTCTTTTATCAAATCCGAAATAGTTCGAAACGTCAATTTTTACGTGTGCTCTGAATTCGAATTTATCAAAAAAAAACATACTAAGAAGTAAAAACTTGTTTTTGAATTGTAATGAATTTTTGATTTAGACTGTTCATGAAAGAAAAAATTAAAATATTTTCAATATATTCTACAATGGTGTCCATTACTGGTCTGGAGGAAAAATGAAAACAAAAAAATTTTGAATAATAATAATAAAATATTAACGAATAGTTTCGATTAGAAAATTAATTTTTGTGTGCGATATTCTAAATCTGATCACATATCTATCTCTCGGGACAATAAAGACTCGTAATTTTTTGAAAATCTTTCTCAAATTCAATATTTCAATACGAACAGTTTTCACAAGATTTTTTTTTAATTACGAGGACAAGGCTGTCGGGTTGCGCTTTTTTCTTCATAATAATCGATTCAAATCGATTATTACGGGAAATTAGTTACTCTATAAACACAGATACTAAACTTGGGGTTGCTCTAACGTAGTGGACTTTCAAGTTTGTATCATGGGGATAGTTTATGTGATTTGTGAGTTAATGTAAGTGATAAATGTGGTAAAGGCAACCGCTCGCCGCGAAAATGGTTCGATACGGTTCGCGATTTTAGTGAAAATGGTTGAAAACATGGTGCAGACCCATTGGATTATGGTGCGGATGATGATTATATCTAGAGGTAAGTTTTTACTTCATCTACGTACGATACGTACAATTTCAATAGTTTTTATGAAAATTTTTCGAAATTGTTGACTTTTTCGTAAAATTATATTTGATTTTTATTGTTTTTACTTACCTCTATCGATGGGGCGACGATATGTCTTCCTGCTAGTTGGGGATGATGGTGGTGGGTGGGTGTAGGCCTCGGTATAACATCGTGAAGATCCTCGTAGATACCGGCAGCCGCGTTCACATCACAGTTATTTCTAGGGGAATTTTTACAAGGGAGAAAATTTTGTACTTTCCTTTTGTGTCTGTAAAAAATTTTAATTAATAATACAAGATTATTATTTTGTTTTTGAATTGAAGCAGTGGAAAGATATACTAGTGAATTTGGAATGTGTACAACCCCCATTAAATTGAATCTAAACTTTTCATGTCACACTTTTTAGAAACGATTCTCATCTTCAGAGTACGAAGATTTCTGATAGACAATCAGATTAATATGAAAGAATTTTTATACAACGCCCTTAAATATTTTATCTTATATCTTTTAACTCGATCTTCAGCTTTGCGAACAAAAAATAGTCGGATAGGTCTAGATCAGGGATATATGGTGGGGAAAGACGTTCTTTGGTAGCTGATTCCACAGGCTTGCACTCCGCCAAAAGAAGCAACGTCTATCTGTCGAGTGGGTTTTGCACCGAGAATCTGTAGAACTAGTACAGATAAAACAAAATTAAGTCGGCGACCTCCTTTCTATGCTTCAAGTTTCCGGTCAACTTTGTATCGCTTATAAATCGAATTGTTTTCTTCTGTATTAAGTCGAGCGCCTTTCGAGGTATGCTTGGAAGTTGAGCTCCCAATGTGCAAGCAATATTGACGAATTTGGACCTTGTAGAGGATTAGAAGCTGTAGATTTTTGGTCTTGAAGAGGGCTCCAAGTTTTCGTGAAGTTGCCTTGGCTAAATCGTCCACGTGACTTTTCCAGAACATTTTTCTTACAGCCTGGTTCTTTGATCAGACTGTTTCCTCCCCATTGGTGATGATCTGTTACTGCCTACGGTTTTAGGTAGTAGCCGGGTCGAGTCCTTGATGTACAAGAGAAACAGAGTATATGACAAGATTTATCCCTGGGGGATGCCTCGTTAAGCTCAAACCTTTATGAGGTGTGTCCATCCATAACGACTTGAATGGATCGGATTGATCCCAAGCAGCTTTTCAAAACCTTTTTTATATGATAGAGAAAAGAATTTTGCATAGCAGACTTGTTAGTTCAGCAGCGGAATTCTTCAATACGATTGGTGGTATTCCATCTGGGGCAATAGTTTTATTGATGTTCAAGCCTTTGATAAGTTTTGCCACATCTATTTCTGGGATAGATTTGGGTTCTTGACGGGCTTTTCTAACTCGGATTTAAGGGTTTATTTTCATAAATGTCTTCAACCAAGAATGTCCAGCCTTTTTGTAAGGATTGCACTTTCTGGTTCTTGGGTTTTGCGACCCTTATCAGCGTTAACAATCTTAGGCTAATTCTTGGTGGATTGGAAGTGAAATTGACTACTTTTGTTATGTGTAATCTTTAGAATACTTGTTTTGGAAATGGCGGTCTTTGTTGCAATACCTTTTGTTTTTAGAATAATTTTTTCCTCTAATTTGATGATTTCTTGAGGACCTCACGCACGTGTATCATCTTCTAATGATTCTATGATTCTCGTTCCCACCGAATCAAGTCTGTTGGTGATGAAGTAGCTTATTGAGACTTAGATAACGACGTATATATATTAAAAGGTCTAATAGTGAAAAATTTTTGATTGAAACGATAAAATCCATGTGCTAAAATAGTAATTACGTACGTTCCGGTTCATTATCATTAAAAGTATCTATTACCACCCCCCAGGAAGTCATTAAGCCGTCGGAAAAGCTAATGGCTCTTCTCGCTACTACCAGGATTATCATGGCTGTTAGAAATTGTGGAAGTTGCGTTTTCCTAACTTTCCCCGACTAATCCCGCACTCCGATGTGCATTGTATTCAGAATTCGTTCAGTTTCCACACACATACAACACAAAAATTTTTCTAGTGTCCAATTTAACGAAATTTATAGGGCTTTTTGTCGTTTTTGTTTATCATTGTTTTCTGTCGTTTTTTTTTTTCATCTCTATAACATTCAAGATGTTCTGCTAACTCAGTAGGCGTTTAGACATAATTCAAACTAACGTTCCGAATACAAAACTTCTAATTCCGTTAAATATTTCAAATGTGTTTACTAGAATTTTTCTTTGTTCTCAAAAATAAGAGAACGGCTTTTCCTTCAGAGATTTTCATTCACATAATTCAAAATTACTACCAAAAGTTTAGTTATATTCTTACAGTATATTTCTCGATATATTTTGATAGTTAATACGAGATGATGACGGGCCCGAGATGAATTTAGAAGTGTTTCTTGTTTTGTTACAAAAGGTCTAATCTTTTTTTTTAAATATATACTTATTGAAATCATGCTGTGGCTATGTAATCTTCAGTACACGGTAATTTTGGCCTGTCCAAACCTTGTATTACCTCAGGTATACGAGCATGGACCCAGAAGTACCGGGCCTCACCTAGAGATGGTGGTAATTGCTTTAAAAGTACCATTGTATTAGAAAGTACACAATCTGTACAGAAGACACCACGTTCTTTAGTATTGGTTTGGCAGCCATCAATAGTTTTCAGTGGTCATCGTTACGTGGCCTCAGCCCAACCAATATAAAAGCTGCACTTGATTCTACTCTGGGTGATATTGCTATTTATCTGTGGAAATATTCATAATTATTGTTACTGTTGTTACAAAAACGCCTGGACAGGAGTGCTGTCCAGGTCCTGCTTCACTACGCTTCTACCGAGTCGTAATCTTCTTTTTGAGCGTATAGATCCTGGTGGATCGCTTTTTAGATGATGAAGCTTTACATAAAATTTGATCGCGTATTGTTACGATTCTCCACGACGTGGCGTTTCGACAAGACTTGACTTAGATGAGCAAAAAGCAAAGTTTGAACTAACACAGTACGTGTATCACCCTCTAAAAAATCATATATTCTTGAAGGAATCATCGTTCTTTCAGTAACTTATAAATGCCCGCCTCCCTGTAGACGTTTAGAATTACTTTCTGAGAATGTTCGCTCCATAAATCATACCTGCCGATCCCGGATGAAATTCGAAACCTTAAACGTGGACGAAATCGTAAACATCCGCTTGTCTTTTGCAAAGATGTGATACCCACACCATTAACATAAGAAAAAAACTCCGCTCGGTGTGTTGGGAGAAATAAAACACTGGCCTTCCTCAAGATCGTCTTACAAAAATATTTTGTACCTTGTCAGATACATTACAATGCCCGTCGGGAGTTACTCGACTGAATAATCGTTGCGAAATGATTGATCGAGGTGTAGATTTCATGTATCGAGGGGGTATTTTTCGCATCCGATTGTGTTTAAAGACGTTTTTTTTAATCTTATTTTAGTTGGTATTATTTTTATTATGATGAGGATTAAATTTGAAGCTCAGCTGGGTGAATTATTATTTAAAATGTCACAACACGGGTGCGACTACTTGTCATATTTCGAGGTATATTTAGTTTTAAGATTAGAGTTCTATTAGAAGTTACTCATTAGAATTCCAAGCGGGAAAAAACGTCGAAACGAATGATGATATTATAAGTTAAGTTGACATTTAGTTATAATTCCTAAGGGGGAATTTATGACGTCTGAATGGTTATAGTGTGGCGGATTTATTACTTAAAAAGATCGAGCAACAAGAAATTTGGTTTAACACTCATCCCGTATAACAACGGCCAAAATTAATGATTTAGAGTTCGAAAATCTAACGCACCCGCCATTTTCGACTGATTTAACCCCCTCGGATTATTTTTTGTACCCAGACTTGAAAAAATAATCGGTGGTCAAAGATTTTCCAACAATGGATAAGAAATGATACATTTTTTTCCAAATTTTAATGTTTTCTTTGTTGCGCCAGGTACTTTAGTTAAATTTTTCAAAATTTGTACAAAATATCTTTCATTGCGACCACCCTATGGTACAACTCCTTATTTTCAATTACCAATAAGGTATAATGAATACCAAAATTCAATTCTTTGACCAACCAAATTGGTAAGTGTCTAAAAACTTTTCGCAAGTCTCTCATTCCGTCATTATCGCTGTGTCGATGAAAGTTTATATTTTTGGAAAATATCTTATTATTGAAGAAAAAAAAAATAAAATAAAAAAAGTTTCAAATTTTCTTAATCTTAAATAACCAAAATAAAAGTGGAATCCAATTGTCTCTTGAACTAAATACTGTTCGCAGAAATTAACAAAGTTTTATTTCGAGAGTATCCAGAAAATTAAATCCCAAGTAAAAAAAATCTCAACTCAACATCTCATTTCCATCTAAGAAAAAAGAATTAAAAAGTTCGTTTAATTCGGTCCTCGGATACTTGTTATAATCACAAACTGAGGAAATTCAATTTTCAGACAAAAAGATAAGTCCCCATCCTTCGCAAAAGGAAAATTAGGTTTGCAAATAGATTCATAACCCTCGTGATCAAATTATCAAACTCTCTAAATGCAAATCTCATAATTTCGTCACCTAGAGCCTGATCAGGTGACTTAGTTCTCGACAGTAATCCCCAAATTATCGGACTTAGAGTATAATTATTTAAGGATAAACGCCAATAATATCCTTGAAATTTCACAACCATTTTTATAAGTTTTTATTCGTTTCACCTGTATATTTGTTAAAACAGCTACCGAGCTGCAACTGTAGAAATATTTAACGAAGTAAATAAATGGTCAGTGAATCGCCGTCAATAATTATATCTGCTGCCGTCTTCCTTTTGGATCCTAATGGATAGATTGGTTGTTAAGTCAAAAATAAATAGATTTCTCACTAGGGTTGCAGCTTACACGCAATAACACGCGAAAACAACGATAATGTTGCCAGTGCAAGATCTTGCATGAAACATAAATTCATCTACTTATGCTTTTGAGCAAGAAATATTGCGTTTTGCAAAGCATTGCACGTTGTATTGCATCGTGTCAAGCGACTTTTAGCTGAACTTCATCTGTGCACGTTTTTGAACATGAAATATTGCGTCTTGCAATTTAATGCACGTTGTATTGCATCATACCAAACGGCCTTTAGCAGAACTTCATCTACTTATGCTTTTGAGCAAGAAATATTGCATCTTGCTTTGCATTACACATTGTCTTGCATAATGTCAAGCGACTATTAGCTGAACTTCATCTGTGTACGTTTTTGAAAAAAAAAATATTGCGTCTTGCATTGCAATGCATGTTATCTTGCATCATGCAAAGCGGCCGTTAGCTGAACTTCGTCTGCATAAGTTTTTGAGCAAGAAATATTGCGTTTTGCAAAGCATTGCACGTTGTGTTGCATCATACCTTTAGCAGAACCTCATCTACTTATGCTTTTGAGCAAGAAATATCGCGTTTTGCATTGCATTGCACGTTGTTTTGCATCTTGCCAAGCGATCTTTAGCTGAACTTCATCTGCACAAGCTTTTGAGTAAGAAATATTGCATCTTGCATTGTATTGCACGTTGTCTTGCATCATGTGGTATCAAGAACACGTTCGATTTTCTTTGAACCCAGTATCATTTCTCAAAAAAATCAATTTCTAAATTTATTTCCACATTTTCGTCTTTATTATTTTTGATAAATAGCACCGGTGGGCCAGTTAGCTGGTATTAAATATATTTGACTTAATCGTTTTAAGACCACCAGATATCTTGTATTCTACAGAATTGGATTAAAATATTATAAAACGTGACATTCTGACTGTCTCCCAACAGCTGGTTTTCGTTTATAGATCGTCAACGTTTATACCAGAAGTTATATACATTCGACAGAACCGTATTCGAAAAAATTATATCAAGAAATAACTTTATTGAAGTAAATTTAAGTATTTTGTCATTTGTACTATCCCTGTATTTATATACACAAATCTTAAATTCATTAATAAAATCTAGTATGGTATACACAGAAAATTAAAGATGAAGAAGAAAATGGATACGAGACGGAAAAAATATCAGAAATCAGAAAAATTTGTAAGATAGTAAAGTAAAAGAGGTTGATGCAATAAATAAAGAATTAATAAAAAAGAAGAACAAGTCTGAAGGAAATTGTTGTTCAAAATAGTTCAAAAATTCGTATTGATTATAACGAAATTAATATTTTGAAAATTTATGACCAGGACTATATACTAAGTGTTTTTCCATGGCGCGAATTATGATGCACATCTCCGTTTTCGAAATTTTATGCGAGTTCGAAAAATTTAAGACCAGATATAAAAGTCGGGAATTCATGGATAAAGTGGTAAAGTTAATAGTTGTTGGATTTTGAAGGGTTCTTGGGATAGAGCGTGTTTGTGGCCGTAACTCTACTCAAAAGAGAACGAAATTTATGATCCAAAGTTTAGAGGAAACAATTAAAACGTTTTACGAAAATCCGAAAGTTTGCTGAAGAATTTTCACAGTTTTTCAAGTATTTTCCCAACTCGAAAAGAATCGGATCGTTTATCATCACTTTTATTTCAAAAATTTCCTAATTGTCTAGAAAATCTGTATAATTTTCATATATTTTTTTTCAAATCAGTCAGTTTATAATAAATATTAACGAATACAAGAGTAACTTGAGGTAATCCGATACGATACGTTACTGGAGGGTGAAATAAGGGACACTTTGTATCGCTTAATCAGATGATTGATGGTTCCCATCAAGAGAACTGAGATAATTAGTTGCAACCCTCGTAGTTGTATAATAAAATTTTGTGAATTCAACTGCCCGAAATTTTACAGTCGTAAATTATAATACAGAGTGATATTTCATTAGCGTGGGTTTATTGCCTTTCAAAAACAAACTGCTCGATACTTAATTTTTTCCTTTTTCGAAAAATTTTCACATTAGCCGTCCAAATGGTTGAAATTTTCAGAATAAGATTGAAAATTTAGTACAACTCTTGTATATTGAAAATCAATTGTAAAAATTATCAATTCTATAATTATTTCGTAACGTCAACTTGCATTTGTAATTATAAAAATTCGTGTTTCCGTATAAAAAAATTTTTATGCAGTTACGATTTATTCGGATTCAGTCTCATATTAAATATAATTTTTTCATTTAAAGTAACCGCGCCATCATTGTTCAGACAACAATGAAAAATATAATAGAATTTTCAGGAGTGACTGGATATTGGACTGGTACAGTAGATATTTCCGCATGAATGAACGCATTGTGTGACATTTGCGAATCAATTCTACATGTTTAATGAAATTTGAAAACTCTTTCTATTTTATTTTGTTTATTATTCTCTAATGTACGAGGTTGATCCCAGATATACCTGGCCCACACGTAATCTCCTTTTAACTTTCCCCAGCTACTCAAAATAGCAATTAATTACTAACATCACCATATCGTCGATGAAAAATCTTCTATCATCAAGTTTCGGAACAGAAAATAATACGAGGGAAGTAAATCTAGCGAATAGGGTGCATGGGGTATCAAATCAAACTTTAATTCATTCATTTTGACTATTGTAATAACGGATGTTTGAAACAACACTTTTTTCTTAGCCAAAAAAAGACCGATTTAGCTTAATTTCTCCTCTTAAACGTTCCAATAAGTTCGTATGATACTCGCAATTGATAATTAATGAAAATTATCCCACGCAGATCCCAATAAATCCACTCCTTGCAGATGGAACGGTCTTTGTAGTCTTCGGAGCTGATTCCGTTTTTTTTAGTCCATTGTTTTGATTGTTTTCATGTTTCGAGTATGAAGTGATGGATCCACGTTGTGAGCAAATGCGGCACCCATATTGAGCACAGCTTTTTCATGTCAAAATTTTCAATTGATATGCGATGTACCGTACTTTTTGAAATATCAACTATGTCTGCTAGCTCGCGCAATTTCAGTGCGCTTTGTGGATTTCGTCGTCACCTCATTCGGTCGTCCACTGCGATGCTGGTCCTTTACGGCCTTGTCTCAACCAGAGTAGAATCTAGTTAAGTTTCTATATTGGTTGTGCCTTTCAAATAAAAGTATGATATCACATAACGATGACCAATTTCTTTCAACGTGGCGTCTTCAAACTTTAAACAATTTTTCTAGGTCAGGCCGGGTACTTCTTGAACCACCCTCGTTTGATTTGATATTGTGGTATTATATTTCTAGGACAAAGTGTATGAAAAATTTTTCAGAAAATGTTTATAAAGATGCTATCAACCGTAAAAGATCTTTCCGTTTTTCAGCTCAACGACAAAAAAATGACAGCACCAGAGATGACCTAAATCAATTAAAATTTAAAATTAACGATAAAAAATAATCTGAAAAAATTCGAGTTTTAGTGCCTTCCCGGCATCGTTTAGGTGGTCTTTGACGGCCTCGAGTGGCATACTTTAGATAAAAAATCCCTTAACTTGTTTTGGTTTTTGTCAAATTTACTAAGTAGCTTGTTTGCTCTAATTCTTAGATAAACTTGTTCCACCGATACATTTTTTTATATTCCAACTCCATAGTACAGGAAATGTTGTCTCGAAAAACATGTAAGTCCGGGAAATATATGATTTTATCAACTAAATTCCGCATATTATAACTGAAGCTTTTCACACATCAAAATTCAGCTCATGAAAAACTTTATTGGCATTGATTAATAAATGAGTCGAAGAAATCTGCCGTCTCACGTCATAAAAGCAAAAAATTTTGATCGACAGTGTTTAAAATTTGGAAATTTGGAAAACACATAAATTTAGAACAAAATCAATCATAATATGAAGGAAATTTTTCTTTTTACAAATTTGGAGAACCTCACAAATATTTTTTCGTAAAAATGTGGTTTATCTAACTTCCCCGAACTATCTTTTAATGATTAAATTAGTTAATATATTCTGTTCATCCCTTTGATGTCGATAATATTAAATATAGTCCTTGTTTGGTTAGAATTTACAATCGATATAGAAGAACCATAAGGCGAAGGAAATGTAGTTAATACTTTTTCTTCTTTCGGGAACCGGATGGAACGGGGAGTTGCTATAGCGATAACTAATTAGAGAGACTCGTTTTATAAAGATACATTTACCCCGCCGCCGCCGCCGTCGTCGGTGTCATGCTCCATCATGAAAACGTTCTTTGACGCATATCAGATCATAAGAAGGAATCGACAAATTTTTAGTCTTTGCATTTTTTTTTTATAAAAAATACAAAAGCTTTCTACGTTAAATAAATTTAATAACGACACACCCTATACTTACTTCCAAATTAATATAACTGCTATAAATACAAGAAGTCCAAGAAGTACGGAACATAAAACTATCACAGCCGATGTCTGGAGAGAAGGACTACTTCTATAACTAGCGTCGATTAACTGGAACAAAAAAAATAATAATAAATACATAATTAGAGAAAAATACACTACATATCAATATTAAGAACTTGTACATAACCTGGAACCAATATTCAATCAGACCACGTCCTTTCCACAACAGAATCCAACATGAAGATCACTGATAGGAAAAAACGAAAAGCAGAACCAACAAAAAGTTAACGATTTTGGTCATATCACGACCAGCTGATCAAACACATGTAGAAATAATTGTAAATAAAGCAAAAGAAGAAATAGGATCCAAACAAAAAGATCAAAAAGAACAAGAGCAACCTATTTGCAAATGAAAGACCACAATTACAAAAAAAAGGAATTACCAGAGCAAAAGATATCTCAAAAGATAAGAAAACTAATGAGCAAGATCGAGTACCTGGTTGAACTGCTAAAATTATCAAACAACGAGGGTATCAAGAGGTTTCAAAAGCTTTTTAACTAAATTTAGATCACAGGAAACTTCCCACATCTCTATTGGTTCACCCCGATTTAGATTAGGTACGAAAGAGGCACTAGTTGCAGCCCAAGTACTGGTTCAGAACTGCTACGATCCGAGGATATGTGTAGTTATGTATTTTATAGATTAAAAAAAGCTTTTGACAGGGAGTCAAAACTCCCATAAACTCCCATAAACTCGTTCAAAAACTGTATACTTATATTGGAACCAATCAGCTGCACTTAAAGTTAGTAACAAAGTTCCTCTTCCCTTTCTGTTTAATCTTTGGTTGGAAGACATCTTCGAAGGTCAATAATCCTGATAGCAGATAACATGTATGACCTCCTAAGGCTCCTGGAAGTAGTTGGAATACACAGTCGGCTTATGGGAATCAATATCAACAAAGTTGAGTTCCAGAATGGGATCTTGGTTATGTGAAGACTGGCCGCCAGACGTAGAGATCAAGTGCCGGATGAAAAAAGCAAAGAGCTCGTTCATGGAATTCAAAAACGTGAATATTGACCTCTACCTCAGAATAATCTTGTTATATTGTACGGCATGGAAAGATGGTTAACACATGAAGAAGGCGTTCTTCCTTTTATTTTATGCGAATCATTTTTTTTTTTTGGTTAATAAAATTTGTTTATGACGCATTAATTTTAAATTATATTATATAAAAATTTTAGTACTTCAATAATAACCATCATAACCATAAATATTTCTACTATAATAATGGCGTTTATCAACGTAGTATAATATACTCTGTATTATTTATTAAACGAGGTTATGTAAGCCATAATCTATCGGTAATAATTAAATTCATAATAATTTGATCAAATTTGACCCGGATTAATATATTAAAACTGGTTTTTTACGAAAATCTACTTTATCGCGATTTTTAATATTTGAAAAGCACAAAACATTCAGTAAAGTCGTCGCGACGATAACAGCAAAACATTGAGGAAATGATGCTCTAAATTCTCAGAGGGTCTCGAAATCTTTTATGGATTAGTTCGTACTAAAAGAATTGAATCTTTCGTCTTAACCGCATTTGTGAATATACGCCGTCTCATTCCAGTATAACAAGATCGTTGTTCAACCACAGTATTCTCCAGATTTAGCTGCATGTGATTTTTTTCTCTTCGAAAATCAATGAAACCATAAAACACGAATAGCTTAAGGTATATAAGTCCATCCTAGCCGAGGTTTACTATGCATAAAAAATTTGATCCAGCTTGAAAGTAGGCTAATGAAAATTTGTATGAAAATAAATGGAAATGTTGTTTTTCTTTGGTCAGTATGCGACAAATATGTCGTCTGGTTGCAAAACTCTTCATAATTGCAGGAAAGCCGATTATCTGACATATTAAAGAAAATTGAGATCCACATATCTTGTAGTTGAGTTATCACTAGTCATTATTAACCAGAGATAATCGTTGCCGGCAACGTATCGTGTGCTGTTATAATACAGCTTTCATTTATTAGTTAAGTATAAATAAAATATTTTTCTATATATAAGAATAAAGTGAAAAAACCTTTTATAGGTTAAATTGTCCCATTATTACTTAATCACGGAAAATATTAAAAGCGTAATAAACTTAAATACGATAAAATAAGTTAAATTTCAATATTATATACATAAAAATGAGACACAGCAGTGTAATCGTGAGTGTTGGTGTAGTGGTACCATAAACAGTATTTTTGTTGTATATTCGAATTTTTTGGCATCATAAAAAACTTTATCAGACGTTTCTAACTACAATTTTTCGTATTATTCAAAGTTTAAGTTCATTTTAGGATAACCGAATCACTTTGTATCATTTGTTCAGTGTTTATTTTATACCTATGACGTCACGTAATATGGCAACCTTACTGAAACGTTTAAACTACCTACAAAATGTTTGAATTTTGAATAATTTTTTCTCAAACCGAGCAATTATCCTATTGTTGGGTTTAAAGATCTAAAGATATTATATTAATTTTTGCGATTAATTTCAAATAATCTTTATATAACGATTCTACGACGTTAGAAACTGACTGACAAACTTGTTTTGAAGTTATAACAAACTCCCTAATCTAATTAAGTTGATTAGATTTTGTACGGATGTGAATATAATCTTTAAACAAGTTACCGAAGTTCAATATCGCTCTAATCTGATGCAGAAACTAATACAGCAGCTTTGCCTTTTAATCTAAAGTCTTTGTTTGAAACTCGACGACGGAACTTTACGAGATTTGCGCTATTTCATATTATCAACTGTTTATCAACAAACTATTTATAATAAATACTAAATAAAATAAGTAACTCGTGGTTAATTATTAGAAGTTTGTGTCTATAAAGAATTCAACGTTAAAGTAACGGTTTCATCTCTATTCGTAACGGTGCGTTCTCCCTTACAGATCTCATTAGTAGTCGGGCGTCGTGTAACTCCCAAACTCCTAAATCATAGCGAAATTAATTACGTTTTCATGCCCGTTATCAAGTAATACACAAATCACGTCTATCTGTTATCTGTTACTGCTAGATTACGATTGGAATAACTGGTCTTATCAACAGTTAGAGCGGCCCTTATACCGCGTATCTACCTCGTGACAGTTACAAATTTCGAATATTTATTATCGTTGATTAAACGTATTTGACGAGATGAAAACCATGACATGTAAATATACAGAAAAAGAAAATAAAATACGAAGGGTTTTCATAATTAAAAGGCTTGGATAGCTTTCGCTATATGATATTGAGCTTGTAGAAGACTTCCTGCTACAATTAAAAAACATGGGGTACAAAATGTGATTTCTCCAAGTCACATTGACAGGAAAATTCAAGAAATTTGATTGAAAAGCAGGGAGAGCGACATGGAAAAGCTCTAGCAGGGTTTAAAGGCATTAAAACGTTTTTTAGAATTCAATTACTAGTTTTTTAAACGATTTTTTCGTTTTTTTTAACTAATTTCTAAAAAGGTCTATATATTTATTTGTTTAATTTCTAGAATTTTCGAGAAATTCGTTTTGGATATATAAACGTGCATGCTTTTGATCAAAGTTAATTCGAATGCAATTAAAATGTTTATAATTAATATTAATTCAGTCAGTCAATCAGTATGCGATTTAATAGAATTAGATGAAATTTTTTTGTTGAAAAATGATGTAAAACATCAGTTTATTCCTATTAGAACCCAACGTTTAATATTAATATTATTATTATTATTATTATCGGTCGCAATAGTTCATTAATATTTAATTTCCTCATGTTGGATTTCCCTTGGGTCACAATAACGTTTGGTATGTAAATATCCCGTTTTAAAACACAATAAACCGTTAGATTTTAGTTGGGAAGGGGGCGGTAATCCAATTTTAAATTTTGTATTACTAATTTCGCTCTAACGACGCCATCATCGTCGAATTGATGTTTATAATATTGATTCAGAATGTAATTTGCGGTGAGTTTTAGCTTTTGTATTAATTAACTTTTGAATTCACTTCTATAATATAAGTTAATGAAGTTAAATCGTATAACAATTTTTCGAGGATAATATATTCTCTTAGTATTTTTAATTATCAATTTCTAATTTAATAATCAACAAAACTATGTCCCGTAAACTAAATTTACGCACTTTCATGTTTTAAATAAAATTTTACAGCTGTCATTTGTCAATTAAATTTCCACATGTTATGTCATTGTTTTCTATATATAAAGACGCGACATCGAGTAGCAGCTGTTTAGTTATTTTTTTTTTAAATATCTTTTAACCAGACATTGGTCATAAAGTGTCAGATTTAAAACTTCTAGGCGAATTCAAATATTCCCATAACTTTGAAAATGAGTTCGACGCCAATGGATGGCAGCACTTCAAGTCTGAATATTCGGAACTGTCATAACATGCTTTTCAACTTTATCAAAGTCATCATATTTCTCGTTCCACGAGGCCGTTTAAAACAAATTAAATTTTTAAATTGAATTTTAATCCTGACGTGCGAAGACATCTTAATTGTTTTTAAAAAGAGCAGGAAGTCCATTCAGATTTTAATTACTAAATGTATTTCCTGTTATTCCACAAAAACTACTTCTAAATCGTGCGTTTTTGTATAATTTTACGCTCGTCAGTCTTTCTATTGTGTAGGGAAAGGTCTCTTACATATGTTTAGGGTATTCGGACAATCAGAAAAACGTTCTACCTGCTTTTGTATTTCCCTTAAATACCAACTATTGTCACCATCCATGTAACCAACAAATGTTACACAATACCTACCAATTCATTGGGGTCACTTCGACGCAGTAGTATCAAAATGTAACAGTTTTAATAAAAATATAGTATCAAGTTAAAATTACATTTTACTAAATCAAAATTTTCATTTTTTAATACTGTGGATTAATTGAGTCGGATAATGACAAATAGACAATTTCTCATGAAAATTACGGTTGTTTTTTGAAGAAGCTTAGATAGCAACAAAGGAAATGTATATCGTAACAAAGCGGAGCTCTTGAATGGAGCTAAAGCTCTTGAATAAATTGGGGAATAGGAAAAAGTTTTTATATGATGGAACATTAAACCTATTTGCAGTAGAACTCGAGTACGGGGATGATTATTTCGAAGTTTTTGCTTTCAAGTGAAATTTTACAATTCCAAGTAGTAAGGAAATTAGGAAAATTGCCCGGTTCAGGTAAAATGAGATTTTGTTTTGTTGTACAAGGAAGGAAACTATATAATTTTCAACTATCTGAAAACATTTGCTTCGTTGGGTTTTTAAGTAATTTGTTCGTTCGTATTCAAGTCTGAAAAATTATTGTTTATGATAAAATTTCAAAAAAATATTCAAAAATTTTGAAGAAACAATCAAAATTCATGTGAAATTGTTTAAATTTTATATTGCTGTGATATGAAACATATCGAAGAATTACGATTTATTATAAATAAAGACATTTTTGGATTCAGCACGTCAAAAAAATGAAAAAACTAATATCCCACGAATTTATTTTGTGATTTTTCTATTATCCACGAGGGTTACTTCTTAATTTTTGTGATATGATGCGAATCTGTCAAATTTAACATTGCCATCATTAAATTTGGTTGGACATTTGACATTTGACATTTTTAATGGCGATCGTACTCAGAACGTGTTGTCATACGAAGGGTATTTGGGTTGTTGTAAATTAAAAAGTGTTTTTCGTGGAAAATACGCAATTTTTTGATTATTTTGAACCTAACACCTAAAATAAACTCATTATTAAAAAGAAGAACCCAACCTAATCTAACCTAAACGAAAATTCACTCATTCTTAGAAAAAAAAATCAATTTTTGTTTGATATTTTATATAATATTGAACATTTGCTCATTTTGGAAAATCTTAGATGTTGCTGACGGTTTTTGATTTTTAGTTTTGTCTTAATGATTATTCAAAAGTTTTCTAAATGTGCCTGTGCGCTTTTCGCACCTTACCCTTAAGTAGCAGCCCTCGTATAGGATTATTTAGGATCTGAATTTACATATCGACTATCCCAAAAAAAAAAACAAAGGTTTATAAGGAAATATCCAATCTGGAATAGGAAAAATCTCTGTTATGATTATCCTTGGAAATCGAGGGGAATTTTTAAATACTTTAAATAAATTAATGATTTTGAAATAAGAATTATTAAATATAGAAAATGACGATAATTAAGAGCAGTTCAACTAAATGGAAATTACGTTTTCTTATATAGCCGGCTGGTGCCAATTAAGACATGAAAAATGCTTTAACGAAGCTCGTCCGTCGAATGTTGACCATTTTAATTAAGTACAATTTAATAATTCTTTATTAGGTTCTAATTTTCCTTTAATTACGACTATATAATACGAGGTATGAACAAAATGAGCGTTTATATAAATACCATAAAGCTATTAGGTAAAAGTTACTTATTGTTATTTCTTTCAGTCGGGTATTTCTCTCGTTACATGAATGGACTATAATGTAATTTCCATACTAATAAAAAATAATGTCGCGTAGATTGTTTAGTAAAAAATTCGTGCCCTATTACAAAAATATATCATCCAGTGAAATTGCGACACTTTTTTTATTTCGTTCGTGAGGAAAAAAGTTTTCAATTCGATTCAAAATGAAATCGCTGAAAGTTTTAATTTTAAAGAATTGAAAAAGTTGCTAGAACCTTTTACCAATTTAGTCGAATTTCACTTGAAATATTAAAAATTGTTTCCGGTTCTCTTTGCGAGCGTTTTCGCTGACATATAGGGTAGTATTTTAGAATAATTTCCATTATTAGAAACGGTATTGAAATAATTTGATGATAAAGGTCAACACAAAATTCGAATTCAACTTTAAAAAAAAATAATCTATATCTTATATCCTAATTGGACCAAAAATTATATAAAAAACTTTAGTTTCTGTTGGTATTTCATCTACACTATTCTTCATTAATTTTTTTTCTTCCACGCTCGTTTTTTTTCAGTGGTTCATAGGACCTAATAAGTTTTCGTTGAAGCACATTGTATATCCCGTGAAAATTTAAAATTAACGATGTCGTTAAGGTGGAAAGAATTCGAAAGTTTTGACTCAATTCTCGAAATATTAAATTTACGGCTCATAATGAGGGTCGTAAAAGTATCAAATAAAATGAGAAATTTGTCTACAATTTTATGAATAGTTATCTAAAACTTATGATTCTCAAATAGCAATTTAGGTGATAGCTAAATGTTACTATACAGTGACGTAACGAGATTTTTTATCATTGTCTCAAAATCTTGAATTCTATATAAAATGTAATTCCAATTGTGCCTGTAGTGTGGAGATATCTTTATATATTGATCTTGAACTTCTGTAGGTTGTAGTATTCGGTCTTGGTAGTCGCACTTCTCCTAAAAGACTTCCTGGGCATCTGCACGCGAATCCATTGTTCATGAGCTAAGTTTTCTCTTGCAAATACTCCTCTAGGTGTAAAAGTGACTTCTATGCTCAAAGCTCTCCAAGTTTCTGGATCGCCTATAAGTCGAATTGCTTTCTTCTGTATGCTTGGAAACCGAACTCCAGGAGATGTCTTGGGATATTGATCTTCAACTTATATAGGTTGTAGTATTCGGGAAAGACGTGCCTTGGTAGTCGCACAGCTCGGAAGCGTCAAAACCAAATCCTGACCTTCCAGTTTTCGATGTATTAAACTCAATCAAAATTGCTTTCACTCCACACCAAAAAGCTCTCGATATTGGTATTGATGATGATGGTCTGTTGAGATCTACAGATTTGGGTGTTAGTTGAGTTTATTGAAGCCACGACACCAATATGCAGGTTGTATCCTCGGGGGAGCACAAGCGTTAACTTCAGACCATTCTGAGATGTGATAGCAACCTCGATGGATCGGTCTTTGAGGAAGCTACTAAGAAAATCGATAAGTAACCATGTAACCCCTACCAAATCAACTGCTTTTCCTCCATATGTTTTTTTCTCTTTGGAATCTTGAAATTTGATGAGTTCTTTACACGCTTTCATTATTTCTGTGAAATATGGGTCAGTTTTAGAGGACGTTCCGAGCTGTGATAAATTTCCAATGAAATTCCAGTAATTTTTTCACATTTTTATTATTTATTATTATCCTGTCATTCATTTAATTGGAATTTGACTAAATTCCAAAACCCTTTAGAAAAATACGTAAACGGGACAATTTAAAAATAATATTCACGTAACTTTTAGTCGGTTTCTGTAATCAGAGCTATAATAATGAAATAAAAACATTTTTTTGTGACATAAAGTTTTTCTTTATTTTGATTGGATAATTAACAATGAAGTAGTGTAAATCCAGAAAGCTAGTATAGAATACGACCGCAAATCATCTGTTTAACAAGTCGAGTTATTAATAATTTTGTATACATATGTTCTCTCCGCGTTGTCAAAAGCAGAACGAAGAAGACGCATCATATAGCAGACATGCTGCAATAAAATTTAATGTGGACAAATATTAACATAGCTAACGTTTCGGTATACATACAGGCTTAATATAGACGCCACTAACAAGTACACTTTCTTTGTCTTTACGAAAATATTTCAATGTAAACAAATATTTGATTTAAACACTCCTATTTCGTTAATTTTATATGATTTATTGAAAAAACAAAACCGGTAGCTTGTTTAATGATATCATAACTTCGTATTTCGTAAAAAAATTGTACAATAATGAACTAAAACACGCGTCAATAGGGTGTCTAGGAGCTTTGAGAATCGGGGAAAACCGTGGTTTCCACGCGAATTTTTAGTAATTTGAGTGAGACACCCATGAATAGCAAACATGTTGAAAAACATGTTGAACGTCCCTCGTAACTGCACTCTTACGGGCTCACGTATCTATGGTTACTTAACTTGAAGCATGTTTCAATTTTTTCAGTTCTTCTAGATGAGGAATATTCTTTTCTGATTGCCCTGCGTTCCTTTCGAAATTCTGCCTATAAGTCGAATTGTTTTCTTTTGTATTCAGTTTAGTATCCGCAGAGCTAGAGCCATTCCTTGGATCTCTTTATGAAGACTGAATAACTTAATGAGGCTTAATAAGGCACTCAAGAAAGTGCAAGATATCGATTTAGGGTATAAGGTCAAAGATTGCAAGGGTTGTAAGAACTGCTTGATGTATACATTTGGAAAACTGCCCTTTAGCATTCAAATTAACTAAAACTATAAGTTACCTTAATCCCAATTAAGAATAAAAACGATTGGCAACTGATGTCTGAAGCATTTGACAGCATCATAGCTATAGATGTTCCGAAATGATAAAATTAACTGAAATGTGGTCCCGTTGGTCAAATAAACGTTATAAGTCATCGATCAACAGTAAATGACAATAGACATGATAATTGGCTTCACAGAGACACCTTTCAATTGTGATTTTCACCCAATTATTCAATATAATTGTCTAAGTTTGATTCCGAGTTGTATTCTTCACATCAAGAGGTGATTATTCCAAAGAGTCTTCCATCTAGAAGCATTCAAAGATTTTTTGTTTTCTCGTCTCTTTGTGAAGATCACGTGACTGTATTAGACTCGAAATAGCAAAGCCAACTACGCTGCTCCTTGAGATTTAGGCACGCGCGACTTAGCTCAGTTTCACGCGATATATTTTTCTGTATATTGTTTTGTTAATGTTTATATGGTAAGTTTAAATGATTATCAAACTTTGTTTATTGTGCCACATCTTTTTTCATCATTTTTCATTAATCGAATCTCAATTATTTTCCAATTTTCTTGGATTGTGCATCTTCTATTTGAACTGAAGTTGGTGAAAAGGTTAGGTTAGGTTATGTATCGTAATTTGCAGGATAATCTCGTATTGAAACCTTGTGATATCCGAGACGGTCCTGTCATATAAAATAGAATAAATGGCGCATTGCGACATTATATAAATATCTGTTGATCTAGGGTAAGATAAGAAAAGTTGAGATATTCTACATTTTGTGTATTATCGAATTCTAACATATTTTGTGTTGGAAAATATGCGAGTCCCTGCCGGTGTATATCTATATATATCACATCTAGTAATTTGATATAGTGGCTTTTTCCTTAATGCCCGGTCGAACGTTCCTGCCAAAAACCGTATATTCCAAAAATTTATTTGCGAATTTATTACTTTCTGGTCGCAGTTTATATCCGGATAGAGAGTAATGAAATTTTTATTAACGATATTACGTACGAAACTTTCGATCTTTCGTCGTAAATAAGTCACGTGTTTATTTTTCAAATTTAAAATTAGATATCTACCCTTATCGATTATATTTTAAAATAATTATAAAACAATAAATATTTGTATGGAAAAAAATCTCCCATTATTTCCTAGATGGGCGAATTATAATTTTAACGAAATCTACTTCTTACAGAATGAAAATCAAACGATTAACTGTCGAAATCAAGATTTACAATCAGATCTGGTAAAAAAACAAGATTCAAATCCAGGCTGCGTGTAGGCAAGTCTAAAGCGATATTTGGACCTATTTTTATATAAGATTGACAACTAAGTACTTTCGCTTTTTACTGATAGAGAGCGTTGCTTTATTTTTTGAATAACTTATGTTAGAGTTGTACCGTTTGTCACGTGATACTTGTCATATTGACGTAACTTTAGAAGCAGGTAGTGCGTGATTTTTATTGAGGCTATTAGTTGTGGGTTAATTTTAAATGGAGTGCAGAAACAAACATTATCGGCATATTTTACTGTTTTATTTCCATAAATTAACAGAGAGAACGTTCCAGAATTGTTATGATCTTCATATAACTGTTCGAGAGGTTGCGAAGAGGCTACATGTCTTGGGCTAGTTCAGAAGCTTGTAATTTGGGTACCTCACGAATTGAAAGAAATTCATTTAACACAAAGAATCAACATTTTGCGATATGCACTTTAAACGAAATGAAACGAATCCTTTCTTGAAAAGAATCATCACTGGTGATGAAAGATTGGTCATGTACAGTAACATAGTTCGAAAAAATCAAGGAGCAAACACGATGAATCACATCGAATGCTGGAAAACAACAAAAAAAGCTCATGCTGTCTGTTTGGTGGGACTACGAAGATGTTGTGTTTTTTTTGAGCTGCTTTCAAGGATCCAAACGATCAATATTTGCACCTTAAATGAATTGGAACGCATCCTTTCTTGAAAAGAATCATCACTGGTGATGAAAGATTGGTCATGTACAGTAACATAGTTCGAAAAAATCAAGGAGCAAACACGATGAATCACATCGAAAGCTGGAAAACAACAAAAAAAGCTCATGCTGTCTGTTTGGTGGAACTACGAAGATGTTGTGTTTTTTTTTTGAGCTACTTCCATGGATCCAAACGATCAATTCTGATGTTATCTATTAATAAGTAATGGAACTGGATCAAACAATGAAAGAAAAACTGCCAGAATTGTCAAATCGGAAAGGTTTAGTGATCCACCTCACACATCTTCAGCAACTCGTTGAAAACTATTGGAGTTTGGCTGGGAAGTGATGCCACATCCCCCATACAGCACTGATCTGACACCATCTGATTAGTTGCTCGCACTATCATAAATTCCACTAAGGATGCTTTTATAAGCAATGTTGCAATTTTTATAGGTGATGCTATATATTTTTTTGGGGGGGGGATTGTATGAGAATTTTATCGAAATAAATTTTAAAATAGCTATGGACAGTACTAGGAAGGTAATTAATGTAATTGGGAAAAAATATTGGTCGTTTTTTGACATGAAAAACTTTTATTTTCATCTCTTTCTGTAGCACGGTCATAAATTACGACAAGGTCCATTTAACGTGGTTCATATTCCACGGTCGATTATGTAAACAGTATTTAAATTATTTTTATTTGAGCCCAGGTTTGTTAGTAACGCCTTTTAGTAATTTATATACCCAAATTGCATATCCTGCAAACTTCACTTTCAAACGTAGGTATTTTTGTCGTGAAAAATTTTTTTTACATTTAACTACAGGGAAAATTTCCGAGAAAATCCATTGAATACGTTGAAAGGTCTCGTAACTTTCCACCGAATAGTTTCAAAGTAAATCGACTTTGAAATAGTGTAAACACCATTTTTTTTTTCATTCAAACATTACTACACAAACAATATCTCTTTTTGATGTTGCTTTCCATTAAGGAAACATCAGAGAAAACACAGGGTTACGAGCCCTTTATTATCAACTACACAAATCCATTGATATTTTCGTTTATTATTCTCCAACAAACAGCGAAGCTGTCTTCCAATTAATCAACCCGAATCAAGGGTGGAACACAAATTATTTATAACGGGAACTCGTTACAGTTTTTTTGCACGTTCTAAAAATTTCATAGAACAATAGATCTGGCTAATAAAGTGGCTACGGAAGCATTAATAGTAGAATCACGATCCACCCAAGTGGAATTAACTCCTTATGGAATCATCTTTTTCACTTCAGACTCATACGAGCTTATTTTGTTCTCGGTTCATTTGGTGTTAGCCGTTGTTGATTTTGGTGATTCTGGACATGGAAAACTGATGATTAGATAAAGAACTCTTTCCAAATAAAGATAGAAATATCCAAGTTTGGTTAACCTCACCGTTATAACACTATCCATTCAGATCCATGGCTAAAATCTTGTCTATGAAAACTTTGGATACGATTTTCTGCATCTAAGCTCAAAGAATAGTTCTACCAAGATTTCAAAGAGCTTGTTGAAACCATAGAATACGATATTTCTAATATTAAGGCTGTTAAAGGGAACTCTGGATATCGACATTATTCATGAGCCACCCTATATAATTATTCCATTTCTTTTTGAATTACTTTTTCTTTGGTATCCTTCTCTTCTATTATTTGCTTTCTATTGTTTCTCTAAAGTTGTCTTTATTGATGCAAATCTCAGTTTTATTTGTTTCTTTATGTAATACTGATTTTATATTTTATATTCCATCATAATTTCTCGTATTTTTATATATTTTTTACATGCTTATACCAGTTTCACGGCTTATTTAATAAAAATTAAGCACTTCGATAACCGTACCAACTACACCGTTATGGCTCGATACAAGTTTCGACGAGATGTAGGTATATAGTAGTGGTAGTTTAAAAAAACTGAAAAATACCCTTTCAAAGCACATGAAACTAAAAAGTTGAAGCGTGAGGCGTTTCTTTTTTCATATTTGTCGTACAACTTTTTAGTTCGATGTGCTTTAAAAACGTAGTTTTTAGTTTTTTTAACCATACGTGTCTCTAAATGATAACATTTAGCTCAACGCGATTTCGATACTTTCTCTATAATGTTAAAAATTGAGAACGCCACGATATAGTAAGCAATTACTTTGAAAGAAATTAAAAGCTTTACTTCGAAAATATAAAAAAAATACCTCCTGCTTAGTGAATTAACGAAAAAAGATTTTCTAGCGCTATTAAATTGAAATCTTGGTGCTTATAAACAACCCGACTGGCTGTAGTTCAAAGATTCTTAAAACAAACAAGTGAAAATCTAAATAAACACGTTTTTTTCCTTTCGGCTTTTTTCCCGTTTTCTTGAAAGCTCTCCAGTGTTTCGGAAGACCGTTTATTAACAAAGCAAAAATAGAATTAAATTACTTATTTTTTCTACGAAAGGATTTGTTTCTATGTACATATATCAGCTTCCATTTTATTTTGTTTTCTCAGTCGGAGCGTTGCACTCAATTTATTTATAAAACTTTGTTTTTATGTATACAGAGAGTAAAAAAAAGTTAAGTTTTTAACTTACCGGTAAAGCGTCGCAGGTTTCTATCGGTAACGGATCTTCGGAGCAGTAAGTAGGATCTGCTGGTTGTATGATAGGCGGTCGAGGCGGTGGAGGTAGTAAAAATTCCGGTGGCGGTCCCGGACAATCGCAATCCGCGCCGGTGGTGGCGTCCATGCTCCACATGTTATCTGATGGAGGATCCTCGTAATCTGCAGGTCTTGCCATAAGACCTTGCGCCGCCGTTACTATAAAAAATATATTTTTTCAATGAAAACGTTTTGAATTTTTAACACATTGTATATATGTTTGGCGTTTGATCAAGAAGATTTCTTATACTAGAATGATCCCAGCTTCGTGAAGATGTTTCCATCGAGTGTTTGACAATGTTTCATTACCATGGATAAAACGTGGGTCTATCACTTCACACCCGAAGAAAAAGAACAATCAAAACAATGGACTGAAGAGGGAGGACCAGGTCCAAACAAGGCAAAGACCTTTCTATCTACAGGGAAGGTCATAGCGTCGGTTTTTTGGGATGCGCGTGCGTTAATTCTCGTCGTCTATCATTGATAAAGGAAAAAATATCAACGGCGATTATTATGCGAACTTATTGCAACGTTTGAACATAGAAATCAAACAAAAACGGCCGCAT
The DNA here is from genome assembly GCF_026250575.1 of Diorhabda carinulata. Classification (NCBI taxonomy): domain Eukaryota; kingdom Metazoa; phylum Arthropoda; class Insecta; order Coleoptera; family Chrysomelidae; genus Diorhabda; species Diorhabda carinulata. Next base: position 23,078,456 of record NC_079465.1, on the reverse strand, counting down.
TTGGCTAAGAAGAAGTTTAAATTGCTACTGATCAAACTTATGCAGTTAGTAGATATAAATATCGATGTACGGATCAAATAATCCGCGTGGATAAGACTTTTTGGGTGAATATTGGCCTGCTAGATTCCCGGACCTTACATTAAATGATTTTTTTATGGATAAATATAAAAAAAACATATCCTGAATGATATTATAATAAAAATTGGAAATTACAATTGATATCGAAAGTTGATATATAACTTTTATTTATATTTGCCACTAAAAAAACATTTTACTGTACAGAAAAACTGACTTTTTAAAAAATATCCGAAGCAAACTTAATTTTTTATAGTAAAAACCCGTATTAGAGGGAGAGCGACACATATTTAAGTATCAAAATGAATTATATAGAGCAACGCACAGTGATTAAAAATGGTGCTACAACGGAAATTACAAAATATAAGTTAAATATGAAATATCACATGATGTAGTGAAAATATTATGTCTTGAGTATAATATGGTATTGAATAGTAACATATCAATAAGTTTTTGTCATGTTAATATACGGGAACTAACCAAAAAGTTGTAATAAATTGAAATTAGAAATTAATTTCATTATTTATATTTTATGGACACACTGTATACGTATATCAATATAGTGATATCGAATTTCTGCAATGAGATATTATCAACAAATTTGCTGTATTTCTATCTTTAGTAACATGCTAATATCCCCAGGGAAAAATTAAATTTAAAAATAAAATCTGAGGAAAATTCAATCATGAAACTTACAAAATTACAGCTGGTAACATTTGAGTCGCTCTTGTTTATATACTGATTAATTTCGATTAGTATGAATAAGAAACTTGATCCATACGACAAATTGTTTCGAATCATTCGTAATGATGATGACAACGATAATATTTTTTAATTAACGTGTCGTACGTCGCGGATATCGAATTTATACTCATTCGGTAAATCATTAATCATTTATATCATGGTGAATGTTATGGCGTTTCGCGTCTCCTATAAATCTATCAAATAAATTTGAATCAACATTACATGTACCTAATGCGACACGTAAATTCCATTGAACTACCAAAGTAAATATTTAATTATACGTCAAATGGACGATGAATTTGTTTGGATTTACAACAGATAAATTTTTATTTTGGAATTATCAATTTATTATTCTCGATATCATAAAATTATAACTGAAATAGTTAACCAACACAATGAACTCGTCCGATGATATAGACCGCGAAGCCGGTTCTGTTTTAACGTGTTAATGAAAGTTGAAGTTTGTTAAATGCGACTTTATCGTAGCGACTAATTTTTTATATTTTTTTGTGAGCTGCTTACATCATGTTGAGATTGTTTTTATAGAGACAATTTCTAATAAAAACCTTTTCGTTTATTTACGGCAAATTAGAGATTTCCAGGATATCTAATATTCCGGAAAGTGATGATAGTGTATAAAAAACGAGTTTTAAATAAATTAGATGTTAAGTGTTAGGGAAAAGTCTAGTGTGTGAGTGATATTCAATAATTAGTGTTTTGAACTAGTTCAAGCGTCCCTTCAACTCTTCATCGTGATCATTTTTAAATTTAATTAACCTTTTCCATTGCATGGTGTTTATTGATTTTTGAAAATTTGTTGTTGTAATGATAATTTCGGAGTGTACATCGTATTTTAAATAAATGTACGTTTCGAAATGTACATCGTTTTATTTTAAAATAATTACGGTATTAAAACAAAGCGCGGAGACAATAAAATAGTGGATGCCACATTTTCCTATTAACTTGATTAACGTTTGATTAAATAAATTATAGTCGGTTTGATAACTTTATTTACGATGAGATAAGACAAAGTTTATGTGCTTCATAAAATTTGTTTTTCCCATGAACTATTCGTCATTTTTTTTTAATTTATTTTACGTGTTTATCGATTTTTTTATGTTGTCAAGTATATTGCGCCAAGTTTGATAACAGATTGCGTCCTAATATTTCAGTATAGTAATTCTTTTTTTATTTCTATGAGTAATAAGTCCGGAATTAAAATTTTCGGTTTTCGAAAATTATTTTTAAAAATTTATTTTACAATAATTGAACGAATATATAAAAGTGTGTTTAGTATATATAAGATTACTGGTTCCTACATTAATGGGTAATAATAAGTTATTTACTTTTGTAATTGTTATGTCTTCTGTTTTAGTTGTCTTGTACAGTAGTAGTAATACCAATACTGTCGTCAGCTTCATTATTAGCTATCTGAAGTACTGAAGTTCCTCGTTCAACACGTAGATCTAGTGCTGCTGTACTGAAGTACTAAGTCGGAATTTTTTATCGCACTTTGCGTGAAAAATCGCGACCGCACTAATCCGAATGACTGCGCCAATTGTAATTTTCGGTTTTCGAAAAAATTTATTTTACAATAATTGAATGAATACATTAATCTCAACCTAACCTAACTAATATTCATTGAATGAACTATATATTCAAGAGCGATACATAAATTCATTGCCAAGTTGTATTTATAATGAAATAATTGCTGATGAAGTGTTTATGATATACAATTGCGTTTTATATAAATGTCCTTCTAGAATTTTCTCCATGTAACTCCGGTAGTAGGGCCCATTTTAAAAAAATGTAATATTCTTCGTAAAAAGTACAGTTTTCTGGAAAAAATTTAGGAATTTATGGTTTTTGGATTTTTTATTAGCAAAAAAGGTTTTGAAATATTGTTTTCCAAGCTTAGGTTTCATTTGGCATCGAAAAAATTTACAAATTTATTGACATTCAATATGTGAATTTTTATTTTCAAACTCTTGACTGACTTCTTCAAATGATCGCTAAAAAAATCATCCCACAAAAATTTAAATAATTAACCAAATTGAGAAGAAGAAGAATATAAATAATAGAGTGAATGCTTTCAGATAATCAAACGTCTTTTTTTTTATCTGAACCTACAAGTTCTTTTGCGGAATTTTCAGCTCTTACCAGCAGTTACTAAGATCACACAAACTAGTAAAATTATCTACTTTTGTACGAACCGTACAGCATTAGAATGTAATTCCTAATAATGCATACAACCCTAATTTTTTCCAAACTAATCGTTTTTTTTTCTTCCATTACTTAAGAGAAGTTCATTTTTATAGAACGGATTCATTTCTGCGTTCAACTTTAATCAGATTCGGATTAACTTTCGCTGGAAATACTCACAAAATATAATTGAAAAGCTGATTAATTTTTTCATATAATTCCCAGAATGGATTTTTTCCAGAGGAAATGCTTTATTTGATTATTGTAAAAATATGTGGAAATTTATTAACTATATAGCACCATCCAATTCTGTTAAAATAAATTCCTTAGATAATAAAGACATAACCCTTATTCAAATCTAAACTACCTATAATCGTAAGTAATTAAAATAGTAAATTGTAAGGTTAAACGCATTACATTGATCGAGTGGAGTATGAAGCTTCACTTTCGCTTTCAATTTGTTTCCTTCTTATAAATACTATGGCCTTATTATATGCTAGATGTTGATGTACCTGAAGTTCGAAACGTTCTTGTACCAAATCGGTTGAAAAGTAGGAGGTAGAAAAAAATATTAAGACTATACCATGATTAGGGATGTACCAGGGGTGGTATGGTCTTATTATGTTTTCTATCTTTCTTATGTCCTCGTTGGTGATTTCTAAAAATTTCAGATTGATGCTCGACTTTGGTTAATTTTTTTAATCATTTGTCAACAGGTGCGTGAGTGGTAAATTAATTAAACGTTTCGAACTTAGGTGGGTCCATAAAAATTGATATTTATTTACAGAAATTAAACCCTGAGTTTTTTAACCACTTTCTCTTGGTATGACGTCTTGAGCTAAATTGAAGAGGGTTGTGGATATCGGGTCTCATTGTCCTAACACTTTTTGTTCGGTTTTATTTCTTTATTTTTTCAAAGCTTACTTACATTGTTCATTAAACCACTAATATTTTATCTTTACCTTTGGGCTTTGTACCTTAAATTTTTATTTATTATTATTAATTTTATGTTATAAGTGATTTACAGAGACTCAATCCTTCATTTATCCAATATTTACTGTCTTGTTTAATTTTTGGTAGCATATTTTGTATCATGTCACTCCTACATGTTTCCTGAAACATGACTAAGTCACGTCAATAACCAATATTACTTGTGAATATTGTTTTGGTCGAAGATTTGACAGTTCTTGATAGAACTTTGATGTTGATGTCGTCGTCTATGTCTTCTGAAAAGGCAATTGATTTGACTAAGTCACGTCAATAACCAAATTTCTTGTGGATATTCTTATGATCGAATATTTGACAGTTCTTGATAGAACTTTGATGTTGATGTCGTCATCTATGTCTTCTGAAAAGGCAATTGATTTGACTAAGTCATATCAATAAACAAATTTCTTGTGGATATTCTTATGATCGAATATTTGACAGTTCTTGATAGAACTTTGATGTTGAAGTCGTCATCTATGTCTTCTGAAAAGGCAATTGATTTGACTAAGTCACGTCAATAACCAAATTTCTTGTGGATATTCTTATGATCGAATATTTGACAGTTCTTGATAGAACTTTGATGTTGATGTCGTCATCTATGTCTTCTGAAAAGGCAATTGATTTGACTAAGTCATATCAATAAACAAATTTCTTGTGGATATTCTTATGATCGAATATTGGACAGTTCTTGATAGAACTTTGATGTTGATGTCGTCATCTATGTCTTCTGAAAAGGCAATTGATTTGACTAAGTCATATCAATAAACAAATTTCTTGTGGATATTCTTATGATCGAATATTTGACAGTTCTTGATAGAACCTTGATGTTGATGTCGTCATCTATGTCTTCTGAAAAGGCAATTGATTTGACTAAGTCATATCAATAAACAAATTTCTTGTGGATATTCTTATGATCGAATATTTGACAGTTCTTGATAGAACCTTGATGTTGATGTCGTCATCTATGTCTTCTGAAAAGGCAATTGATTTGACTAAGTCATATCAATAAACAAATTTCTTGTGGATATTCTTATGATCGAATATTTGACAGTTCTTGATAGAACCTTGATGTTGATGTCGTCATCTATGTCTTCTGAAAAGGCAATTGATTTGACTAAGTCATATCAATAAACAAATTTCTTGTGGATATTCTTATGATCGAATATTTGACAGTTCTTGATAGAACCTTGATGTTGATGTCGTCATCTATGTCTTCTGAAAAGGCAATTGATTTGACTAAGTCATATCAATAAACAAATTTCTTGTGGATATTCTTATGATCGAATATTTGACAGTTCTTGATAGAACTTTGATGTTGATGTCGTCATCTATGTCTTCTGAAAAGGCAATTGATTTGACTAAGTCATATCAATAAACAAATTTCTTGTGGATATTCTTATGATCGAATATTTGACAGTTCTTGATAGAACTTTGATGTTGATGTCGTCATCTATGTCTTCTGAAAAGGCAATTGATTTGACTAAGTCATATCAATAAACAAATTTCTTGTGGATATTCTTATGATCGAATATTTGACAGTTCTTGATAGAACTTTGATGTTGATGTCGTCATCTATGTCTTCTGAAAAGGCAATTGATTTGACTAAGTCATATCAATAAACAAATTTCTTGTGGATATTCTTATGATCGAATATTTGACAGTTCTTGATAGAACTTTGATGTTGATGTCGTCATCTATGTCTTCTGAAAAGGCAATTGATTTGACTAAGTCACGTCGATAACCAATTTTTCTTGTGGATATTCTTTTGGTCGAATATTTGACAGTTCTTGATAGAACTTTTATGTTGATGTCGTCGTCTATGTCTTCTGAAAAGGCAATTGATTTGACTAAGTCACGTCAATAACCAAATTTCTTGTGGATATTCTTATGGTCGAATATTTGATAGTTCTTGACAGAACATTGGCGTCTTCGACTTTTGAATAGACATGTGCTTTGCCTAAAGTCATTTTTCTGTACTTTCCTTAGATACTCTCTCAAAATTTATATTTGCTCAACATTTTATTTAAATTTGAAAAGTTATTTTGCGTAAGAATGGACAAATAGTGAATTCAAGTAAAATTATTTAAATATGTTACTGCTATAACTTTTAGGTTTAAATATGACACATTTATAAATATTTGCCGAATGTTTAATTACCATAAGAACCAACTAGTTCTAATATAGTAAGTGGTGGTATTCAATTCTGTTTAAAATATAATTTTTTATGAGTAGCTATATCTTTTTCAAAAGATCTCCATCAGAGACGAATGTCTGGGGACAAAGTTAAAACAGTCATAAACTGACTTTATAACAGACGGTTATTTTTATTTGGATCTTAGATCATCTGTTTTATAAGCTTTCATCATGTTTCGGTGAGAAGGAAGATGAAAATACATGTTTACAGATTGACCAAAACAAGGACTGGTATTTTGAAAGACAGACTTTTAACTTTAAAGTAGATAATCGTTTTCGTATGGTCGAGATCTGTATATACTTCTATGTTATAGTCAGTTTAAGTAAATAATACAAACTGTTTTGATACTTTTAACAATATATCTTGTGTTCTACATATAAACTTTTTAGGAGGGATATAAAATTTTACGACGCACTATTTTTTTTCTTAATTGGTATAAAAATGTAATTACGTCGAGTACTTTCAAATTAGAAAGAAATTCAACTTTTATAGTGCGTTCGTTTAAAAAGAAAAACAAATTACTTGAGTGATAACAAGGTTAGATAATTTTATTTTTCTTATTTGAAAGAATTTGGATCACAACATTGGTGTACCAAAACGAGTTTTAAGTTGGCGCTTATAATACAAAGTCGTACGAAAAAATTTTACTAATTAGTAATCACAGTGAAAAATCAAAGTATATCGAAAGAACCGAAAGTAATCAGATCAAAAAGACGATTGATTATTTCATATAATACATAATAATAATAGTGATAATGCAGCAGGTAAAAACACCTGAAGCCACTTTAGAGGACTCACACACAGATAACAAAATTGATCTATGCTCTATAGATTTAGAGAAAACTGTGGATGTGTACTGTATGAGACATTTTCAGGTCGTATAGTCTCTCGTTTTGATGATCGGTATTGACCTCCCAGATCGTGTGATTTGACATCATTAGATTTCTTTTTATGGGGTTATTTAGAATCACATCTCTACGTCAACAAGTCCACAACAACGTGGACGAGATTCAACGTTGTATCAACGAAATTCATCCATATTTATGCAGGATGATCATAAACACTTTTCATATAAACCTTATCCTATATACATTACGATTCAGAGAAAAAATTACCATGAAAAGTCTAAAAACTATGATTTATATTTATTTCTAATCTTGTGTTAATTTTGGGATTCCCATTATTTTATGAAATTGATGTGGTTTCGACAAGACTGCCCCACATTCTATTCAACCCATGAATCATTTCAATTACTGTATGATACAGTTCCAGGTTGTGTAGTTTCTCGTTTTGGTGATCGGAATTGACTTCCTACTTTTCATAAATAACCTTATCCTATATACATTATGATTCAGAGAAAAAATTACCATGAAAAAACTAAAAACTGTGATTTATATATATTTCAAGTCTTGGAATTTCGATTATTTAAGATATTGAAGTGGTTTCGACAAGACTGCGCTCAAATACTGTATAAAACAGTTCCAGGTCGTGTATTTAAAAACCAGACAACTCGAGTACTTGCCACCGACAATGATTCAACTAAATCATCTATTTTGAGAGTTTTGAATAAAGAAAAATACCACTTTTAGAAAGTTCAGGTGGTTCAGGAGTTAAACGAAGATGATCCTGATAGAAGACAAGAACAAAACAGTTTTTCCTTTTCATTTAAACGGAACGGTTAACAAACAAAACTATAGATATTGGAGCAGAGAAAATCATCATTGGATGTGTGAGGCTCACACTCAATGTCCTAAAAAAAGGAAACGTTTGGGCTGGTATCATGATCGATCTATTTACTATCAACCAGACGGAGCTCCGCCGCATTTTGCAGTTATGGTTTATGATTTAAACGAGGTTTTTCGTGATACGTGGATTGGAAGACGTGGAACGATCGGGGACCTATTTTTGTTAAACATCCCGTACTTCATTATCGGAAAACTTTTTGAAATGATACAAGATACACGTACCTTCGAATCCATTTATGAAAATTGACTACTAAGCTGTCATCTTCATCACTTTACACACATACACAATACACAACAAAAAATATATTTTTCTTTTTCAAACAAATCAAAATAATCCAAACGAAAACACAGAATCACTTCCGCAAACAATAATAAACAATCCAAAATCCAATTCGCGCGTAACGTAGAACGAAATATGTATAAATTTTACGACTAGCGACCCAAACATCCACGTTTTTCGAATTCAGCGGTAACGTACATATCCACTCGTCGGAAGTTGAGGACGAACTGAGCATTTGAGCAACGCGTTCTCTCACCGCTAGACGGAGCCGAGTCAACAACGCCAGACTTGATTCAGTTGATCCTCAGACAGCTGTATGTTTACACCTATGACTTGCACCCCCACTATGTCGATATGACCAATGGAATCCCGATTTCGAAGTAGGGATAATAATGTCATTATTTTGTAATTTACAGTTGGCCATGTTGATAGTCAGGTAGGCCGAGGGAAATGCGGTCGTGGGGATGTCGATATTAGTCTCGCTTGGATGAATCTTGCGGTTTCATAATAAACATAATAAAAGATTTTACTTTCGATTCAAAGGTATAACGAAACCATTATTCTAATTTCCAAAAATTGTATACAAAAATAGAAGAAAGAGTTTTTGTTGTTACAAAATTTGTGTTAATTGTATTATGTACAATCTTCTTAGAAAAAGCTGAAAGATGGTCCACAGGAATTCTTCAATAAATAAACTTTGAACCTTAAACTAAGAAATAAACATTCAAATAACTAAATAAAATCTAAATATAAAGTAAACACAAGAAAGCTACAATCGATAACAAAATTAACTATACAACAATCTTAAAATATGTAATTATTAGATAAGGTACTTTGCCCTCAAATTATTGGGAAATGCGGGAAAAGATCTGATTCCAATTGTCAAATGATTGTGCATTTTTTTGGATTGTAAAGTATTGAGCCCTAAACTAATTCTTAACGTGGAGTAGATAGATAAAGGTAGTCGTCCGCGTTCCTAAATAGATAGCAGTACAAAAATTGAAGAAGCGTGCTTACGAATTATATAAAAGATTATGAAAAATACTGAGGAAAAGAAGCGCAATGTTAAATAAAAATAAAAGACAATTGCGGATGAATAAGATAACGATAGATGCAGACGTGGAATCATTTTAAAAATAGATTAAGAGGAAATGATTTGAAATCAGTAAGACCAGATGAGAACGTCAACGAATAGGCTACACCAGTTCCTAGATATAGTCTTCCAAAATGCCAGATGGATGGAATGGTGGAGCCAAAGGAAAGGAAACCCAAAAATGTGTTCTAATCACAGATCCGTTACGATCTACAAGATTTCCACTTCCATCTTTAATACCAGATTAAAAATTTTACTGTAATTGCTGGTTATTATCATTCATATCATCATAGATCTTTTTACATGCTTGGTCTTGTTTGGACGCCATCACCGTGGCATAGTTACGTGGCCGAATTAGCTAAGGCAACTTTACAACAATTTGGAGCCTTCTCTAAGACCTTCTGATCATCTACAAGAACCAGATTTGTCAATTTTGTGGAGTATTCGGAGCTTCAAACCAAACTCAATACAGAAGAAAACAATTCGATTTATAGTCGACTCAGTGTTGACCGGAACTTGGATAGCTTGAAGCTGTTTTATCTATACTACTAGGTCAGATAGTATAATACTACCTAGAACAGTTTTTGCGAGATCTTCCTTTGGAGAAGTGCAGCTAGTAAGATACATTTTTCCCAACACTACAACCTGCAGAAGTTCCAGATCAAAACCTACAGGTATATAAAAAAATTGCTAATGTTTTCACATGTGAAGCTTCAATCAAGTGTTTCTACACAGTTTTTTGGACTTTTTTTTTGAGAATCGATTCACTTTTTACGTGTTTTATGTACTTTCCCAAATTCAGAAGAATTTATAACATCCTTGTTAATGTATTACTTAGAAAATTCTTTAACAGAAGAAAGAAATAAGCATCGGAATGTTTTCAATAGAAAAAACGTCGTATTTAGATAAAGTATACAACTATAAAGTAAAGGCTGGTGTCGACATTTTTAACATTGTTTAATTTTCGTCTGGTAGAAATTACAGGTAATGGCGCCATCCTAAAACATAATAATTTACGATGTGTCCTTTTAGAATTCATAAAACTGGAATGCTTACTTGACCACCGATACCTAAAATAAAAATAATGCGTCAATAATTTGTATTTTTGCTCCAACTTAATAGATTCTTCAGTAAAATTGATTTTTTTTTCAAGAAAATTAGTAAATATTGACGATTAATTCTAGATCTTTCTAAACGATCCAATGTAATCAAATTTGACTCTTACATACCAAAAAAAAAAAAAAATACTTTCACGTATTTTAATAATCTCAATTTAATTATTTTTAACGATTTAACGCGGATAGGTAATTCTGAAAACAGGAAAAGTCACAGGGAGTCAAATCTTGCGAATACGGTAGCTGAGCGATGATTTCTTCACGTTATGAGCTTTTTAATCATCTGGAATTAATTAATAATGAACTATATGATGGTAATCTTATGATACGATGAGTACAGAGCGCTGTTGAATAAGTTATAGGTTAGATTGAACACTAGTAATGACAAGATTGATGAACGTATAAAAAAATCTCATATTACTACAGTCGGATTGAAAACAGTGTTTTTTTCTAAAAAAACTTTGATATTTTTAACAGTTCCGGTATTCACAGCTATTTTTGTATCGTCTTTATATCATATAACAAGTAATTGAGCACATTTGGGCATTGATTACTTTTTATGTCGTCAATGGACTCATCAAACGTTCCCTGAAACGAATTTTTTAGTTTCAAAAATAGGAAAAAATCATAGGGGGACAAATTAGTTCAATTTGATAGCTAAGGGATGTTTTGGGCGAAAAAATCAGTCTCAATTATACTTGAATGTAACAACGCAATCGTTTGCTTACAAATTGCTTAACGTAGACGCCTTATTGACTGTTTAATCTTTTGGAACGAATTTATAGTGAACCACAACTATTAGAACTTTGATAACCTTAATTTTCGATCGACTTTGACGTGGTTTTCTCGATTTAGAGCTGAATTGATCAGATTATTGGTCAATTTTATTGTAAAATTCATAAACTCACGCTTAGTCACCAGTAACGATGCGTTAGTTGATAATAAGGTCCTCAAGTTCTCTTACGAAATGAAATTTTTCCAAAAGGAAAGTTGTTTACCTTTTTTAAAACTTGAACTCATCCTGGCATAACTCGGTACCACCTGCATGAGTTTTAACCAATTGTCGAGGCGTTTTTTCCATTCTGATTCAGATATCTCCAAAATATGTGATTTGAAAGCATCAACAAGCATCAACCGCTTCTTCAGGTGTAGAAAAACGTTGATCTCAAAATTTATTTCTGATCTGCGGGAATAGAAAGAAATCATTGGGTGACAAACCAGGACTGTAGGGTGGATGACCCATCAATCCGACGTTTTTATTTGGATTTGGTCGTGTTGGATAACGATTCGTCTTTTGCGATTGATTTCCTCGATTTTTTCGAACCACGACCACGATTGAAATCCATAAACCAGCGATCGGGACAACGCTAGAACCAAAAAATTTAAAAAGAAAAAAAACCTTGGAAACGAAAAAAACGAGGTACAGAAAAAAATGAACTATTTGTGGCTAAACTTTATCAGTTGTAACATAAATTCATTAATGAAGGCACAAATTCATTAATTGATACAAAAATTTATCAATTCAGACCTAATATCATTAATTAATTCTCAAGATCATTGGGACCGAAATTTATCAATTAATTTATTAATTAGTACTGGAATTTATTAATCAAGGTAGAAGTCCATCAATTAAGAGAGATATTTATTAATTGATGCACAATTCATTAATTGATATAAAAATTCATTGATAGAGGCACAAAATCATATATTCTGGCACTAAAGTATCAATTGAGACACATATTTATTAATAGGGACCGAAATTTATTAATTAAGGTACCAATTTATTAATTGGAACTGGAATTTATTAATCAAGTTACAAATTGTTCAATTTCAATAGAACCTCATCAAATTGATATAAAAATTTATTGAGACACAAATTCGTGGCGTGGATTTAGTTACAAAAGTATGTTTTGAGAAAAAAATTTATTAATTGAAACCGAAATTTATTAATTGATGCACAATTTCATCAATCCATATAGAAATTCATTAATTGAGGTACAAATTGCTCAATTGATATAATAATTTATTGATTGGGATTCAATCTTATTAATTAATAGGGAATAGAAAGAAATCACTGAGTGACAAACCAGGATTGTAGGGCGAATGACCCATTAATCCGACGTTTTTGTTTGGATTGGTTAGGTTGGAGAATGATTCGTCTTCTGCGATTGATTTTCTTGATTTTTTCGATCCACGACCACGATTGAAATCCAAAAACCAGCGGGACACGTTGACTAGAGATGGCGCCTCAGCACCAAAAGTCGAAGCGAGTTAATCAGTACACCGTTCGATAGAAAAATTCCATTATTCAAATCAATGTTGCCATATCTCAAAACTTAAGTAACAACCCTCGTATTGATGGCTAAAAAATAGTTGAATAATTAATATATAATTTAATAGGAATAGATAAACATTGACTTCAACGTATATGGTTAGTTAAATATCGAATACCAATGTCAGAATCAATAAAGTTGATTAACCTAGATTGGGATCTGATATATGATATCTTTCTTGACTTGTTTACCTTACATCTAAGAGATTTTATATATCTAGATAGATCATATCGTCATCCGGCATTTTTTAAAAGGAAAACTCTTGTTTTTTCGAAAATATAAATTCCTCTTCTCTAATATTATGTCGGGAACGGTTGTGTCCATCAAGATCACAATAATATAAATTGCAGGTAGACTGGTTTTCTTTACCTGTGGGTAAGTAAAGCGACCATACGTCCTAGCCTTGGTTAACTTTTTTGTATATTTTCTGAAAGAACTAGTTTAAGTTTATTATTGTTAAATGATGCGTGAACAACTTGATTCGTTCCCTTCGGTTGGCATGATGATATTAACCCTTTTTTTTAATACTTAATTTGAGTTCGAAGGTAGTATTTGTATGTAAATACTCTACCGGTTTTACGAGATAATCGCAGAGCTGATTATCAGATTCTATATACACAGGGGTACCAATTTTACGACAAACTTCGATATATGAGTTATTTTTTGAGAAGCCCCGTATATAATGTCTCAAAATTACCGTAACTAATTTAGAAACTTTATAACTGTTTTCTCGGCATGTTAAATTTGATTCTAATTTTGTCTTATTTGTTACAGGTGAGTCGCCAATTGTTAAATTAGAAAAGTAGTTTATGGCTGTGACGTACAAAAGGTAAATCTTTATTTTTTTCATCTCTGATTCGTTTTGCACCACAATTCCATGTAGGATATAAATTATTTCAACAGATTTCCACTTAAAAGTACTAAAAATACTATAATTTACAAAAAAATAAGTGGTTGCAAGGTATTTATTTGTTTACGAACCACGAACAACTTGACAAGTGTTCTGTTGTTTTATTGGCAGAAAATAAGGTCTAAATCATCTATTCCATCGTTTAGTAATTGACTTGGACATCGCATAACAGCTCCATGATCCCTTTCTTGGGGAATTGCTACCTCATGCACAATATTCGCCAGATTTAGCCCCGTCGGATCATTTTCTATTCCTAGACTTGAAAAAATAGCTCGGTGATAAAAGATTTTTCAACTAGGAATAGATGATGTCGGCTAGTTTGAAGAATTTGACGATTCTTTATTATAAAAAGTGTTTTGTGTGTTGGGTAAGGTACTTTTGGGATCATTTTCGTAATTCATCGCACGGTTTTCTTTCACAAAAATTTCATTTTAAGACGCATAGGCAGAGGAGGACTAACCGCGTGTCTAGCTCGGTCATCGGGATTATCAAAGACGTTAAAACATGTACAAATGTTGAAAAACGATATTCAAAAATAGAACATTTTTCGAAAAGTTTAACAAAATAGAAAATTCTATAATCATAATCTATTCATATACTTAAAATAGAACGAATATTCTCTTTCTCAGAAACACATTTCGAACTGAAATTAATGTTTGTAGTAATGGGAATGCCAACGTTACTTAAAACATGACAGACAGCCATTTGACACCTAATATATCTTTTTGTTTAGATTTACATTTCGAGTCATTTAAAAGCTGTTCCGATGATTACATCATTGAAAATATCATTTAGATTCGTTTTTTTTTCTAAACTACGAGTCACTGGTTAAAGATATTGCACGTAAATTTCGAGAAAAACAGCGCCACTTAATTCGTCATTATAAAGTGGTAAAATTGGTCAAATGGTTCCATAGAAACCGTTCAAGTTTTTGATATAAAAGTACATCGAGACGCTGAATATTCCAAAGGAACGTGTTGGGCATATTTAGCGAAAGCTCTTTTCAAAGTGACGAAAGTAACAAATTGATGATTCTATGTCCAATTTTTGCTTCGATTTGACACATAGTTCAATTATTTCACACCAGACTTCATTGAACAATCTGCCGAGTGGATTGCACTTGATGAATCGACTCCAACACGTGGAAAGTCCGCTGGAAAGGTTATAAACAACGATTTTTTTCCAAAATTTTCATTATTGGGACAGGTATTTCTGTGACCACCCTTGTACATCGTCAGCATAGGTATTTGAAATAAAAATACTTCATCATTCATATTTTCTAAGAATTATATTTATAGAAGCACTGACATAATCCTGTCTACTTCTATCCATTATCCAAGTCCTCAACAATCATCAGGACAATTTTTTGTGGCTGACATTTTTAATTAAGATAAATGGAATCAGATATATGTATCATATTTAGTGATTAATAGTTTCTAATGCACACATGTGCATTGTTTAATTATTTAAAAAAATATTTCATGATTAGAATGAATTCTAGTACTAGAATGAATTTGATAAAGTATATATGTTGTGACACCACGAAAATTATGTATTATAAAGACCGAGTCGTTAAATTTTTAAAGAGAGCGTGACTGCAATATGGTCTAGAACATTCCTTATTATTTTCGTACATGTCAGAGGATCTAATTGGCTAAACGCTACACTTATTTTCCGAGCAAATCAAATAAAAAGTTCTGGCATCTATGATGTTACCTCCTATTTCTTGTGAAATTTATCATGGTACCAGTTTTATTAATACAATCTCGCTCTACACATCTGGCACTACTCATCAAAACATTGGCGGATTAAGAACAAACGATAAAAAAGGATTCCAAATATTATAATTGTTGATAAATTCATGAGGGTTATTCAGAAAGAAAAAAAAAAGACTATTTGTGGCTAAACTTTATCAATTGTAACATAAATTCATCAATGAAGGCGCAAATTCATTAATTGTGGCACAAATTCATTAAGTTATACTAAAATTAATCAATTGAGACCTAATTTCATTAATTAATTATCAAGTTCATTAATTGATATACAAATTCGTATATTGTGGCACTAAAGTATCAATTGAGACACACATTTAATAAATGGGACCGAAATTTATTAATTAAGGTACGAATTTATTAATTGGATATGGAATTTTTTAATCAAACTACAAATCCATCAAATTCGTATATTGCGGCACTAAAGTATCAATTGAGACACATATTTATTAATTGGGTCCGAAATTTATTAATGAAGGTACCATTTTATTAATTGGAACTGGAATTTATTAATCAAATTTATTGATTGAGGCACAAATTCATCATTTAAGACACAAGTTCTTTGATTGAGACACAAATTCGTAGCGTGGATTGAGATACAAAAGTATGAATTGAGAAAAAAATTTATTAATAGGGACTGAAATTTATTAATTGATTCACAATTTCATCAATTCTGATAGAAATTCATTAATTGAGGCGTAAATTACACAATTGATACAAAAATTTATTGATTGGGATTCAATTTTATTAATTAATCCTGAAGTTCATTAACTGAGATATAAATTCGTTGTTCGAGGCACAAATGCAGTAATTAAGACCCAAATGTATGGATTGTGATACACATTCATAAGTTGGGACTCAAACTTCTTAATTGGGACTTTAATGTATTAATTAGGTTAGAAATTCATCAATTAGGATACAAGTTCTTTGATTAAGACTCAAATTCGTGAATTTAGGTGCAAAAGTATAAATTGAGAAACAAATTAATCAATTGGGACTGAAGTCAAAAATTAATTGATTGAGACAGAAATTCATTAAACGATTCTCAAATTCATTGATTTAATTAAAGATTTATAGTAGCGCAAGTTCATTAATAGACGCAAAAATTAGACACAAATTCATTAATAGAGGTATACATTCGCAAATAATTGAGATAAAAATTCATTTAATTAAATAACTGAGACAAAAATTTATTGATCAAGACACAAGTTTAGTAACTGAGACACAAGATCTTCAATTGAGACACTCATTTATTAATGGAGGCCACAAATTATTTATGTGAGAAACAAATTTATCTACCGTGGTACAAATTTATCAATTCAGAACTAAATTCATCAAGAAAAACAAAATTTCATAGTCTTACTCAAACCTCTGTGTTCTGGTTATTTCTTCATTCTCGAAATCAAAAGAAAATCACTAGGTGCAAGTTCAGGACTATAGGAGAATGAGTATAAACTTTTGAATGAGTTATGGAATTATTGCGGTTATAAATCATGCACTTACAAATTGCCTAAAGTCTCTTTTATTCTCCTAAATAATTAATAACAAATTTTTGTCCATAATGTTTTCATTTCAAGTTACAAACTTTTCTACACGATATAACATTTACGAAAAAAAATTTTGTAATAACTACAAGATATATAATATATTTCTTGTGTTAATATCGATATGAGTTAAATCTGGAACAAATGAGGACTCTCTTTGATCCTCTTCTATTCCCTTATTCAGTAATTTTCTCATGAATTAGAAGCTTGAAGCAATCGATTATTCCTTATTTCCCTAATATCGCATAATTAAATCCACTTTAAATAAAACTTAAAATATGCTACTCGATCAAATTATTGTATGATCGATTTATTTAATGTGCGTCATAATATAAAAGCTGCTCGCCGCCGCCGGTAGCCTGTTGGGAACTAATGAAGATGTCACAAATTCTGGATGACGACGGGGGGGTTTAAGAGAAAAGGAAGCACGTGACGCCGCGACGGGCCGTAGCTAATTACGTCTGGCATTAAGTTACGCTACGAGTCATCTGACGGCGGACAGAGATGCCGAATACGCGACTTTCTCTCTTATTTTTCAACGATCTAATTCATTCACTGAATTCTATTTTAATTGTCGTTATAATGTGGTCGGTTTTTGATAAAATGAGAATCATTTATTACCGAATATGACGAAGTTACGTACTTAACTTGTTTGCGGCTAAAAACAAAATTATTTCCGTGCCTATAATATAAGTAAATAGATATTTGAGTGCCCTGATATAGGATTCTGCTCCTCTGCAAGGCTTGAGTTTGGATATTTTTTGGTTTACACAAAATATTATAAATGGAAAAAAGAATCGACTACATTATTCCCTATTTTTGGTCACCTGCTTCACTATTCCCTATCTGTAAAGAACTAGTTCAGCAGGTCACTGGAAAACCGTAGGATACTGGCAACACCGACGAGATTTTTTAAGGGGCTGATATGATTGCGATAAGGAAGAAACTATTAGAAAAATTCACCCTCTTGAATTAACTTCTTTTTTGGCTTTATTGTATATTAGATGCTAGTTTTACTTTAGACACCGTGTATATTAATCGAACCGCGTTTTCTATATAACAAACACGGAAACTGTTGAACGTTTAAAATAAATACAATAACGTTGAAGTTTGTTTAATCTACCCTTGATTTTGTGACTAAATTGTGTTTAATGAAAGTGCTAGAGGACGTACAATTAAATACCCGCCCTTGCTAATATATTCAGGCGGGATAGGATGATGATAGGACAAACAATTTTGTGAGAGACTGGAAAATTCTCGCCTGATGATTTTCTTCGAGTGCGCCACTTTGTATTAAAAGGGTTCAGATATTGCATTCATTAACATTTTAGACCGTTAAAAGGTTGCGTTTTCTTGTAGGACGTATAGGTATTCGTATCAAATATTTTGTTGATTACATTCCTTTTATTATAGCGAGAAACGCCCTCTAATTCGAAAAATGGTAAATCGAATATTCAATCTAACTTTCCCAAGAATTACACATCAGCAATGTCTTTTACGTGTCTGGTGGCTTTTGTTCGAAAATATCGATTTCTCTTTTTCTAGTATTGTGCAGACTCTTCCGGTGAACTTTTCCGCCCTTTTTTAGGCGGTTTCGCGAACTACACACAGACGTATTCACTGTACTTTCGTCCTCAAAAAAAAAATAAACCTTAGTTTTGACGAAATTTGAGCGAATAGAGTTAAAATTGCTCTTATTATAACATTTACGTGCTTTAAAATCGAAATGAATATGAATGGATGGACACAAGAATTTTTCTACTGCTTTTTCGTGGTTTGCATTCAAATGAGGGAATATTTCACGAAGGATGCACCTGCAGATAACATCAATGAAAGCCGCCGACCAATAAACGATAATTTTTTACTTTTATATTTTCGCTTGTTATAATACAAAGTCGAAAAATGCCGAATTTTGATTTGAATTAAGAAATCGATTTCCCAACATTATTTTCGAATTTAATTTGGACTATTATTGCTTTTTGGCATTTGATATCGTCAGAAATGAATTTTTTTATTCAATTTGGACTGGTCGGAACAAAAATTTATTAAAAACTAGCTTTTCCTATTCAAAGTTTGTTGCAAAAATGGTTTACAAACTCAAATTTGTCGAAAAATGGACTTTTCAATTATTTTTTGGACCGATAATGAACAGTTTGATATTCAATTTTCTTAAAAAAATGTCTTAATGTAGACAGAAATTAAATTTCCAGTTTTAATTTGATGATAAAGTCAAAAAAGTCAATTTTGTTAGAAAATGACTTTTCCCAATTGAAATCAAGTAATAATGGTTTTTAAAATTTTCATATCGCTTTTCCAAGAATATGTCGGACAAAAACTGACACTTCCAAATTCAATTTTTGTTAGAAATGGACTTTTCCGTCCAAAATTTTTTTTATTATATAGCATTTAAACTCGAATATTGTTATAAATCGGTTATTCCAATTTGAAACTTGCTAGAAAATGGCTTTTCCTATCCAATTTTGTCGGGCTTTTGTAGCCTAAATTTCGATATAAATGGTCAATTTTCTTATAATACGAGTATTCAAATTTATATCTTATTAGAAAATGTGATTTCCTGTACAAATTTGCTTTTCGAATTCAAAATTTTCCACAATATGGCTATTTCAATTTAAATTTTGCGAGGAAAAGGCTACTTTCAATAAATTGGGTTAGAAAATGACGTTTCCTGTCCAATGTGGGCCAAAATGGTTTTTCCAATAAAAATTTTCAAAGAAATTAGCTTTTCCAATTCATTTTCTTTCATAAAATGGTTTTTTCGATGCAATGCAATGCAATGCAATTCATTTTCTACTTGGAATTTTGTTATAAAGCTTTTCCAATTCACATTTTACCACAATATGACTATTTTATTTTGAATCTTCTGAGAATATGGATATTTGAAATCAAATATTGTTAAAAAATGTCATTTTCAGTACAAATTTGCTTTTCGAATTAAACATTTCCCACAATAAGGCTATTTCAATTTAAATTTTGCGAGGAAACGGCTACTTTCAATAAATTGGGTTAGAAAATGACGTTTCCTGTCCAATGTTGTTGGAAAATGACTTCTGTCATTCAAGTTTTTGTCATAAAATGGCTTTTCCAATAAAAAATTTCAAAGAAATTAGCTTTTCCAATTCATTTTCTTTCATAAAATGGTTTTTTCAATGCAAATATTTTCAATCCATATTTCTCTATAAAATTCATTTTCTACTTGGAATTTTGGTATACAGCTTTTCCAATTCACATTTTTCCACAATATGACTATTTTATTTTGAATTTTCTGAGTATATGGATATTTGAAATCAAATATTGTTAAAAAATGTCATTTTCAGTACAAATTTGCTTTTCGAATTAAACATTTCCCACAATAAGGCTATTTCAATTTAAATTTTGCGAGGAAACGGCTACTTTCAATAAATTGGGTTGGAAAATGACGTTTCCTGTCCAATGTTGTTGGAAAATGACTTCTGTTATTCAAGTTTTTGTCATAAAATGGCTTTTCCAATAAAAATTTTCAAAGAAATTAGCTTTTCCAATTCATTTTCTTTCATAAAATGGTTTTTTCGATGCAAATATTTTCAAACAGGCCTTTCCAATACATATTCCTCTATAAAATTCATTTTCTACTCGGAATTTTGTTATAAAGCTTTTCCAATTCACATTTTTCCACAATATGACTATTTTATTTTGAATTTTCTGAGTATATGGATATTTGAAATCAAATATTGTTAAAAAATGTCATTTTCAGTACAAATTTGCTTTTCGAATTAAACATTTCCCACAATAAGGCTATTTCAATTTAAATTTTGCGAGGAAACGGCTACTTTCAATAAATTGGGTTAGAAAATGACGTTTCCTGTCCAATGTTGTTGGAAAATGACTTCTGTCATTCAAGTTTTTGTCATAAAATGGCTTTTCCAATAAAAAATTTCAAAGAAATTAGCTTTTCCAATTCATTTTCTTTCATAAAATGGTTTTTTCAATGCAAATATTTTCAATCCATATTTCTCTATAAAATTCATTTTCTACTTGGAATTTTGGTATACAGCTTTTCCAATTCACATTTTTCCACAATATGACTATTTTATTTTGAATTTTCTGAGTATATTTCAAATCAAATATTGTTAGAAAATACATTTTCCATAAAAAAATTTATAATAAACTCAAAAAACTTTCATTTTGACGAATGATCTTTCGTTTTGGACAAAAACTTATTTTTCCGAACTAAAAATGACTTTTCCAATCTCAAAATAGACATAGATGATGCTTTTTAGTTAAAAATGGCTTTTCCAGATACAATTCAGATACAAAACAATTATTTCCATCCATATAACAAACACTTTATCAATAGAAATATTTACACAAATCGAAAACATTCATACTAGATGTTGATTAATCTTCGGAATCGATACGTCTTTGAGACAACTTTCAATGCTTCATCTTCTCCACAACATTTATATTCCAAGAGAGTGCGTAAAGGGTAACCTGTTGTCGAAGATCCCTTTGATTCATCAAAAGCTATTGTAACTGGAAATTGAATACTACGAAGTGGAAATTCAGGATTTTAGCTACCGGAGATGTAACAAGAGATCGTAATTATTAGCTGGTAATGGAAATTCGTTCTCATTGCCCGATACGACGTCGTCCTTGATTAATATTTTTTTCAATACTTTCGTTAATCTAATAATAACACTAAGAAAAAAGAAAAAATTTCCAGCTTTACTACCGAACAAAAGGGAAAGTTATTTCTAAGCTCGCGTTAAGTTATTTATCGTTTCTGTTACATATGTTACTGTTAAATGGTTGCCACTGGGTGTTTAATCATCAATTTATATCGGAGACGCGCCGGAAACCGTTTACTGGGAATTATTTATTGTTACTGCGTTGTTGTTGTTGTTTTTTCCTTCTTTTTCCATTGATATAAATAAGAATATATTGAAAGTAATCTGCCGAATGTTTTCAACACTTCTTGTAACATTAAACGTTAAGTAATTAATTTATTAACTCAACCATATGTTTATACATTAGATTTAATGTTAAAGATACGAGGATTGTCCCAAAAGTCCATTTCTATACACTTTTTTTCCCAGAGATGTTCAATAAGTTCGAACACCTCTTTTAAAAATAATAATCGTCAATTATATATATCAAAAAAGCCATTAATTGCCGACATCACCTCTTCATTGTTGGAGAATCTTTGCGGAACAGTAAATAATTCTGCTAAGGGAGCTAAATCTGGTAAATAGGGCGCAAACTTTAATTCATTCGTATCCCAAAAAACCGACGCCATGACCTTGTCTGCAAATGGTCATCTTTAGATCCGGTTCTTCCTTTTCGTCACTTGGTCGACCACTGCGATGCTGGTCCTGTACGGCTTTGTCTCGCCCAGAGTAGAATCTAGTTCAGTTTTTATATTGGTTGTGCTAACGCCTTTCAAACTTGAAACATACAAACAACTACCGCCATCTCTAGCCCTGAAATCACCTTTCTAAAATATTGATTTGATACATATACATTTTGAAAAAAAAAACGTCGTACCAGTTTTTATGAGAACTTTTGAGGAACTTCCAATTATAAATTTGTTTAAAACGATACTACAAATCATCGCGATTGATAAGTCGTCAACCCTGTATATATTTTATTTTGAAATAATTTTTTTTATAAATTTAAATCAATTTCGGTGTTTTGCGGTTAGAGTTTTCGCTCCTGCATTTTTTAATTACCTCGGTTACATTTAATTTCATTTTTTTTCCATTAACGGATCCAATTAACTAGACCCCGATTTTTAGCTTTCCAAGTTTAATTAACAAAATTGATCGTTTTTTTTTCCAAACGGAAATTTCGAAAGGAAGATTCCAGCTGTCGATAACAGACATCCAGACTAAGAAGACAGAAGTGTATATCTAATATCCAGAATCTTCCATAGAACTCAAGGAAACTGCGACGCGATGGAGGATGAGGACCTGTTGAAATGACAGGGGGTCGTGGATGCTTAGAGGGACGGGATTTAAAACGCGCGTGTGCAACCCTGTAAAGAACTATCGTCTTCATTAGGTAATGAAAGACATAATAACATCCTGGTTAACGAATCTTCGTCAATCATCTAAGATCTTGGTAGACGTGAATTTATTCGGAAATTTGTATTAAAATTATACTATCAGAAGACAAGGTCAGATACGACGTTCTCTATTGATATTTTGAGTAAATTTTTGCAACTTTGTGTGATGAGAAAATATAGTTTTGAAGTAAGTAATAAAATTTTTGTTGGTTTTTGATTGGATGATCGAACGGTTTTACGAGGCTTGTCTTCGTTGGTTATTTACGTTGAAAATCTATTAAATTTTCAGGTATGTTATTGAGAAACGCTTAGCAAGCCACTATTTACGACTCTGAATTATAAATACATTGTATTACATGAAAAATTCAAAGGAAATGCCATTTGTACCGGGTGTACCAATAAGAATGGCTCTCGGCCATATCTCGGGAACCGTTTATAGTATAACTTGGAAAAAAAAAATTTATAACAAAAGTGATCTCGAGAAAAACCTGAAAATTATTTACAGAGTTGTAGTTGTCCATCGCCAGAGGGCGTAATTAAATACCAAAAATTATAAAATGCATAATTTATAAATTTTGCCCAATTAAGATGCATTTAAACTATGATTATCGTATTCTTCAAGAAATTCAGCGTATATTTGATTTTGCAAGTTTTAGTCTATCTCTTCAAATAATAGTTGGGGGAAAGCGGGAACTCTATTATATAAAAACGCCGGTAAGTCCCGTTCTACTTAACCTATCTATGCAAATTTATTTTTTTTTGAAGAGAGCTTCTTTCTACCAATGTAAGAGTTATGATTTCGAAACAACCTAATGAGTAACGTATACGCTAGAGGGCGCTATTTATTTATTTTTTTAAATCTAGCTATCCTTGGAAAATGGTGAATGGAAACATGCAGTTTTAATTGAGGAATATAAGTGTAGACCAAGTTAGGAACAGAATAGCGAAAACCGCATGTCGATATCGTTTTTGTATTACGAGATATCTTAAGAATTGTGTAAATTTTAAGCATTTTCCTTTAAACATAAATTACTCCGGTTTGATTGAACGGATTTTAACATTTTTTGACTCCTCAAAATTGTCTTTCCTTCTTCTATTAATAATAGTTCCAATATTACTTTTGCTGCCATAACTGCGTTATGGAAGTTAAAATGGAAATATAACTTAAGATACCTCGCTAGTGACGATCTAAATGTTCAAATTGTCGCCCATCATTTTCGATACAAGCGTTTATTCTTTGAAGAGTAGATTGAACAGCAGTCTCGAAATACTCTGAATGGCGTTTCGTATTCTCTCGATCATGTTATATCTAGTAGTGACTCTAATTGCACAAACAAGGTTTTTAATCCGGCCCCAGAGATAGAAATCTAAGACGGTTAAGTCTGGTGACTTGGCTGGCCAAAAAAATAGGCTTCCACGTCCTATCCACCTATCAGGGTAAGCATTATCTAAAAATTCTCTAACTTGTCTGGAGGAGAAACGCGCCGGACACCAATCGTGCTGAAACAACATAGACCTACGAGTGGCTAGTGATATATCTTCTAGAAGAAGTGCTAATTCATCCATTATAAAATTTAGGTAGCGTTGTCAAAAATAAAAGGTCCAATTATCTGATCGTCTACAATACCATTCACCGACCATCGCCCCTGATACTGAACTTCTTCCATCCAGCGTGGATTATTATGTGACCAATAGTACATATTATGCCGGTTAACCGTACCATCACTGCTAAATGTAGCTTCGTCTGACCACAAAATACGTGACAGTAATTGAGGGTCGTCATATACCATATGTAGTAACCTTCTGTCGTAATCACGATCAACCAATTGTTGATGCAGTACTATATAATATGGATGAAATATAAAAGAAATATAATGTTCTATTAAATATCTTTCCGGAATGATAAATAAATTATTATGTTAACATAGAACCATGCCCACAAATAATATTATGCGGGTATATTTTGTTTTTACATCATAATTTACCTGTGTCCCGTCAAAATACGTTTAACTGTGGTTCTGCTTATTCCCAAGTCTCTATTTATTGCTCTGATACTTAAATGCGGGTTAAATTGCACATATGCCAAAACGACCTCTGCCGCGTCTTCTAAATACAGGAAGATTTATATTTCCAGTCGTTCTTAAACGGTGTATGAGTCGACGAAAAACTCTGCTACCTGGATGACGTCTTTGGGGTATCTTTGGGTCTTTATTGTATGGCATATAGCCTAGCCGCAACAGTTGCATTTCTCATACATTCAAAGTAGAATGCCTATCATATCAAATGCTTCTTCGTTTTTAAGAATCATTTTAGATATAACTTTTAAGTAAATTTTCTATCGAATTTAATGCACACAAATGGCAATGACACGTAAATGAACAAATTACTAGGTTTATTAATTTGACACAAGACATATCTTTTTGTTTTGTTTTTATCATGGCCCCACTACTTGTTTTTATATTTTAACATTTTAACTTCCATAACGCAGTTTCGCGGTGACAGCAAAAAGTAATATTGACATAATAATTGGAACTATTATTAATAGAAGAAGGAAAGACAATTTTGAGGAGTCAAAAAATGTTAAAATCCGTTCAATCAAACCGGAGTAATTTATGTTTAAAGGAAAATTTAAACAAAATTTACACAATTCTTAAGATATCTCGTAATACAAAAACGATATCGACATGCGGTTTTCGCTATTCTGTTCCTAACTTGGTCTACACTTATATTCCTCAATTAAAACTGCATGTTTCCATTCACCATTTTTCAAGGATAGCTAGATTTAAAAAAATAAATAAATAGCGCCCTCTAGCGTATACGTTACTCATTAGGTTGTTTCGAAATTATAACTCTTACATTGGTAGAAAGGAGCTCTCTTCAAAAAGAATAAGTTTGCATAGATAGGTTAAGTAGAACTGGACTTACCGGCGTTTTTATATAATAGAGTTCCCGTTTTCCCCCAACTATTATTTGAAGAGATAGACTAAAACTTGCAAAATCAAATATACGCTGAATTTCTTGAAGAATACGATAATCATAGTTTAAATGCATCTTAATTGGGCAAAATTTATAAATTATTCATTTTATAATTTTTGGTATTTATTTACGCCCTCTGGCGATGGACCTACAACTCTGTAAATAATTTCCAGGCTTTTATCGAGGTCACTTTTGTCATATTTTTTTTCCTGTATAGCTGTATTATAAACGGTTCCCAAGATATGGCCGAGAGCCATTCTTATTAGGACACCCCGTACATGTTTTTTTATCATAATGTAACATTCGAGATTTTTCTATATTTTCTTATTAAAATAATGAATTTTCAGGTTTTTTTTATTCATCTTCAGTTCAAAAGAATATTTTTCTCTTAAAAATTTGTTAGAAAATGTCTTTTCCAAAGCTAATTTCATTGAAAAATGACATTTTCCGTTCAATTTTTTTAGATAATGGCTTTTCTTGTCCCAATTTTGTTAATAAACATCTTTTCTAATCAAGATTTACTCAGCAAATGGCTTTTCCCATAAGAATTTTGTTAGGTTATGACTTTTCCAAGCAAATTTTATTGAAAAATGACACTTACCATTTGTCTCATCCTTAGCAAATGACTATTTCCTTTCAAATTTTGTTAGATAATTGCCTTTCCAAAACAAAAATCATTAGATGACGACTTTTTCAAATTTTTCTTAGAAAATGCCCTGTTTTGTCATAATTTTGTTAATAAATAGTTTTTCCAATCAAGATTTACTCAGCAAATGGTTTTTCCCATGAAAATTTTGTTAGATTATGGCTTTTCCAAAGTAAATTTCATTAAAATGACACTTTCCATTAATTTTTTTCTACAAAATCATTTATCTCATCCTAATTTTGTTAAAAAATGGTTTTTTCGGAGGAAACTTCTTTATTAAATGTCATTTTTCATTCAATTTCTATTAGAAAATGGCTTTTCTTATCCTAATTTTGTTATTAATAGCTTTTCCAATAAAAATTTTCAAAGCAAATGACTTTTCCCATGAAAATTTTGTTAGATTATGGTTTTTCCAAAGCAAATTTTATTAGATGACTACTTTTTGATTGTGGTTTTGTTAGAAAATGGATTTCCCGAAGCAAATTTCATTAGAAAATGACAAGTTGCATCAAATTTTTCTTAGAAAATGCCTTTTCTTGTCCGAATTTTGTTAAAAAATAGCTTTTCCAATTCAAATTTTCTTAACAAATGACTATTTCCATTCAAATTTTCTCAGCAAATGACTATTTTCATTCAAATTTTCTTAGAAAATGGCTTTACTTGTCCCAATTTTGTTAATAAATGTCTTTTCCAATCAAGATTTACTCAGCAAATGGCTTTTCCCATAAGAATTTTGTTAGGTTATGACTTTTCCAAAGCAAATTTCATCGAAAAATGACACTTTTCATTCAACTTTTTTTATAAAATAATTTGTCTCATCCTAATTTTCTTAAAAAATGCTTTTCCAATTCAATTTTTCTTAGCAAATGACTATTTCCATTCAAATTTTCTCAGCAAATGACTATTTTCATTCAAATTTTCTTAGAAAATGGCTTTACTTGTCCCAATTTTGTTAATAAATGTCTTTTCCAATCAAGATTTACTCAGCAAATGGCTTTTCCCATAAGAATTTTGTTAGATTATGACTTTTCCAAAGCAAATTTCATCGAAAAATGACACTTTCCATTCAACTTTTTTTATAAAATAATTTGTCTCATCCTAATTTTCTTAAAAAATGCTTTTCCAATTCAAATTTTCTTAGCAAATGACTATTTCCATTCAAATTTTCTCAGCAAATGACTATTTTCATTCAAATTTTCTTAGAAAATGGCTTTACTTGTCCCAATTTTGTTAATAAATGTCTTTTCCAATCAAGATTTACTCAGCAAATGGCTTTTCCCATAAGAATTTTGTTAGATTATGACTTTTCCAAAGCAAATTTCATCGAAAAATGACACTTTCCATTCAACTTTTTTTATAAAATAATTTGTCTCATCCTAATTTTCTTAAAAAATGCTTTTCCAATTCAAATTTTCTTAGCAAATGACTATTTCCATTCAAATTTTCTCAGCAAATGACTATTTTCATTCAAATTTTCTTAGAAAATGGCTTCACTTGTCCCAATTTTGTTAATAAATGTCTTTTCCAATCAAGATTTACTCAGCAAATGGCGTTTCCCATAAGAATTTTGTTAGATTATGACTTTTCCAAAGCAAATTTCATCGAAAAATGACACTTTCCATTCAACTTTTTTTATAAAATAATTTGTCTCATCCTAATTTTCTTAAAAAATGCTTTTCCAATTCAAATTTTCTTAGCAAATGACTATTTCCATTCAAATTTTCTCAGCAAATGACTATTTTCATTCAAATTTTTTTAGAAAATGGCTTTACTTGTCCCAATTTTGTTAATAAATGTCTTTTCCAATCAAGATTTACTCAGCAAATGGCTTTTCCCATAAGAATTTTGTTAGATTATGACTTTTCCAAAGCATATTTCATCGAAAAATGACACTTTCCATTCAACTTTTTTTATAAAATAATTTGTCTCATCCTAATTTTCTTAAAAAATGCTTTTCCAATTCAAATTTTCTTAGCAAATGACTATTTCCATTCAAATTTTCTCAGCAAATGACTATTTTCATTCAAATTTTCTTAGAAAATGGCTTTACTTGTCCCAATTTTGTTAATAAATGTCTTTTCCAATCAAGATTTACTCAGCAAATGGCTTTTCCCATAAGAATTTTGTTAGATTATGACTTTTCCAAAGCATATTTCATCGAAAAATGACACTTTCCATTCAACTTTTTTTATAAAATAATTTGTCTCATCCTAATTTTCTTAAAAAATGCTTTTCCAATTCAAATTTTCTTAGCAAATGACTATTTCCATTCAAATTTTCTCAGCAAATGACTATTTTCATTCAAATTTTCTTAGAAAATGGCTTTACTTGTCCCAATTTTGTTAATAAATGTCTTTTCCAATCAAGATTTACTCAGCAAATGGCGTTTCCCATAAGAATTTTGTTAGATTATGACTTTTCCAAAGCAAATTTCATCGAAAAATGACACTTTCCATTCAACTTTTTTTATAAAATAATTTGTCTCATCCTAATTTTCTTAAAAAATGCTTTTCCAATTCAAATTTTCTTAGCAAATGACTATTTCCATTCAAATTTTCTCAGCAAATGACTATTTTCATTCAAATTTTTTTAGAAAATGGCTTTACTTGTCCCAATTTTGTTAATAAATGTCTTTTCCAATCAAGATTTACTCAGCAAATGGCTTTTCCCATAAGAATTTTGTTAGATTATGACTTTTCCAAAGCAAATTTCATCGAAAAATGACACTTTCCATTCAACTTTTTTTATAAAATGATTTGTCTCATCCTAATTTTCTTAAAAAATGCTTTTCCAATTCAAATTTTCTTAGCAAATGATTATTTCCTTTCAAATTTTGTAAGATAATGTCTTTTCCACAGTAAATTTCATCAGAAAATGACATTTTTCATCAAATTTTTCTTAGAAAATGTCTTTTTTGTCCTAATTTTGTTGATAAATGGCTTTTCCCATTAAAATTTTGTTGGATAATGAATTTTCCAAAGCAAATTTCTTTAAAAAATGACACTTTCCATTTAATTTTCTTATAAAATGCCTTTTGTTGATAAATAGCTTTTCCAATCCAAATTTTCTTAGCAACTGACTATTTCTATTCAGATTTTATTAGAAAATGGCTTTTCCAAAGCAAATTTTATTAGAAAATGACCTATCTAGGTTCTGCCAAGTAAACAGAATTCAAGCAGTTTAGTAAGACGTTCTCTGGAAATAAATTTCCAAAATTTTCTATAGATTCTGCCGTCATTATTTTAGGGTTGTTCCCCGTTCATTTTAACACCTAACCTCATTGTTTGGTTGATTTATTCCGAATCATAATTATCCATCGGGCGGAAATACTTTCCTACATTAGGAAATATAAAACGCGACATGGCTACCCTTTTAAAACAAACTGAATTTTTCAGAATCGAGGAAATACTTGAAGGAACACACTTCTTCACTTATGACTACTCTCCACGATTTAATAGCACCACTCTCCACTCTACCGTTAAGGAATCTACTAACACGGAAAAGTTCTAGCGAGAGAAAAATATTTGTGGAAAGTACGAATGAAATTCCATTTTATTGGAAGATATTTGAAACTTTTCTCAAATTGAACTATCAACATTTTCGATTTTTTTCCATTCGTGAAAATTCCTCGCTAATGTACGAGGTTTTCTCAAAAAAATATCTCTTAGAAAAGGGCTTTTCTTATCCTAATTTTCTTTAAAAATAGTTTTTCCAATTAAAATTTGATTAGCAAATGACTTTTCCAATTCAAATTTTGTTAGAAAATGACGTTTTCAATTCAAATTCTGCTTAAAAATGACTTTTCTCATTCGAATTTTGTCAGGAAATGGCTTTTCCAAAGCAAATTTGATCAAGAAATGGCTTTTCCCATTCAGATTTTGTCAGAAAAAGGCTTTTTCAAAAACCCTTATTAGAAAATAACATTTCCTATTGAATCTCTCTTAGAAAAGGGCTTTTCTTATCCTAATTTTCTTTAAAAATAGTTTTTCCAATTAAAATTTGATTAGCAAATGACTTTTCCAATTCAAATTTTGTTAGAAAATGACGTTTTCAATTCAAATTCTGCTTAAAAATGACTTTTCTCATTCGAATTTTGTCAGGAAATGGCTTTTCCAAAGCAAATTTGATCAAGAAATGGCTTTTCCCATTCAGATTTTGTCAGAAAAAGGCTTTTTCAAAAACCCTTATTAGAAAATAACATTTCCTATTGAATCTCTCTTAGAAAAGGGCTTTTCTTATCCTAATTTTCTTTAAAAATAGTTTTTCCAATTAAAATTTGATTAGCAAATGACTTTTCCAATTCAAATTTTGTTAGAAAATGACGTTTTCAATTAAAATTCTGCTTAAAAATGACTTTTCTCATTCGAATTTTGTCAGGAAATGGCTTTTCCAAAGCAAATTTGATCAAGAAATGGCTTTTCCCATTCAGATTTTGTCAGAAAAAGGATTTTTCAAAAACCCTTATTAGAAAATAACATTTCCTATTGAATCTCTCTTAGAAAAGGGCTTTTCTTATCCTAATTTTCTTCATAAATAGTTGTTCCAATTAAAATTTGTGGATGATGATTCTTCTAAGATGGATAGACAAGTTTGAAGTATGGTTAACTTATGATAAGAGATAACAAAACGTATTAGTCTTGAACAAGTGTTCGTATTGATCATTTCTCGTAAAAAGTTCAGTTTTCAACTTAAAAATGATTAGTTGCTCAATTTTAGTGGATAATAAATAAAGTTTTTCTCGAGTACTCTTAATAAGCGCTTTATCCTTAAGGATAGATTCATAATCACCTTGTGCTTATTCCTCCGTGCCAGACCAGCTCCTAGTACGAAGTTTTAATGTATAAACTTACAATTTTGAAAAATAGTACAGCATAAAATATTCTGGTCATAATAATAAAACTATTCTTTAAGTAGAATAGTTGTAAGGTTCATTATGATGATTTAGATTTAAAAAATCATATCGCAACGAAATATTTCACTCACAAGAGTTTCTAAAAGAATAAAAATCATCATTCCGAGCGTAATTCCGCTAGAGAGACGACCTCTTAAGTCGATACAAATCAAATTTAACCATCCCCTTCGATAATAACATTCGTGTCCGTTGAATCGTATGATTGGCATTATAGACTGACTCTTTATATCTCATCTTCGGTAATTCGAATGGGCTTTGATATCTTCTTGCTTTCTTACTGGCCCGAATATTGCTTTCATCCTTCACTGACACATGAAAATAATCACAACATAGAAATTGTTAATTAAAAATAACATTGAAAAAACCGTAAATATTTTTATTTTAGAAAGAGATGCTTGAACTTTTGAAATTTGTGATTTGGTCGAATTTTTATTATCCTGATACAGGATTTGTTTCCACTGTAGGGTTTGACTTTGAATTTATTCTAAATGGAAAGCGTGTATGTGGAAATTACAACTATATTTAGCAAATACATATAGGAAAAGGATATGACTTCAGACTGTTCACCATGTTACAGAAAAATCATATAAAAATAAATCTCCAAGTCGAGCGTGAGTCAATCGAGTTTGCATGATATGTAATCTGAGTACAACTGAGTTTCTACGACCCAGGTAACTTTCTGAGGTCGATGGATCGTACCTTAGTGAAGCAGCTTGCCCAATGGAGGTTAACCG
This sequence comes from Diorhabda carinulata, assembly GCF_026250575.1. NCBI lineage: Eukaryota > Metazoa > Arthropoda > Insecta > Coleoptera > Chrysomelidae > Diorhabda > Diorhabda carinulata. The sequence continues at coordinate 23,046,133 of NC_079465.1, read as the reverse complement.
TCGAAGGTTGCAACGAAATTATTTTCTTTTCCAAATTTTGGGCTCTACTCGTTAAGGATGCACCTTGGTATAGTCATATTTTGGACTCGCCTACATGCCTCTGCGGTTCTAATATGGTACACCCTGTATATATGATTCAAAATATTGTTATTTCTTCGTTTTTGTGACCAAGAAGCTTTTACATTATATTATTTTCTTTTTCGCGATGATTTGTCTTGACTTTAGGTCTCGCTTTTATAACAACCAATTTAAAATGACATGTAAAAATCTTTACATGCCAGAAAATCAAGACAAATCACGAAAAACAGATAAAAAAAAGGTTTGAGAAATGAAAATTGGAAGAACATTATATTTTCTTTATTATTTCTTGAAAAAAAGAAGTTATAAGATTCATTCCTAAGATCGATGATAATATTACCAATTTTCGGCTTACAAATATGATATCTTCTAAAAAAATTTTCGCTTTATCCAACCGAACGACCTTATTAATTTTTACATTCCCTTCTGAACAAGCAGGAACTAAAAGATCAAAATGACCGGAAATGGCATTTCCGGAAAATAGAAGATAAACATCGTTTGGATAATCCGCATCATTAATTTTCACTGGATCGTTTTCGAATTTATAATAATCGTTTTGATTGTCGATTAAGGTATTTTTGTTATAAATATTAATATTTATATTATATAAACGAGATAAAGCTAAACATTCAACTGACGTACCGAAAATTCCATCTCGTTTCATATTAATTACGTATTCGTCGACGTTTTCTATTAAACCACATTCTTCAAGTATAAAAGGTCCCAAATCATCCCAATGAGATGACACGTAATTAACTGCCTCTAACCTCACTTTCTCGTGGTGCTCATCACTGTTGAAAACATGTCTGCTGAACGATCTAAATAAACAATTCCCGTCACCTTTAGTTTGAATAAGTTTAAAAATTTTCATTTTTAACTACTAATTTTATTAATTCAATTATTTTATTGTTAATTGGATTAATATTTTATCTGATTTTGATAAATAATGTTGATAAAATAACAAAGGAAATGAAAATACCAGGTAAAGTCGATAATTTTAACTTGCTATTACAATCCACTTTATTATCGTAAACCTCAAATGACCACTCGGTCGATTTGTCTTGAAAATTGTTGATAAAAGAAAAATTACCACCAACATCAACATATCTATCATTTTTGGCAATCAAAAAATGGTGTAAGTTGTTTCGTTGAGGACGAGAACCATTAGAAGATGACCCACATGTGATAGATCCTGGATGATGAAACTATGAGGTCTTTTATTTGTGTAAAAAAACATGGGGTAGTCAGCTGGTAAGGGTTGATACAACGAAATCTTCTTCCAAGGCAATAGAATGTGGAGTGTCCCAAGGTTCAGTACTAGACCCTGTTTTCTTTCTTCTGTTTATCAACGACATTTCCTATTTAGAAATCAACGGTAAAATATGTTTAGCTTGCAGACGACACTAGTTTCTCTTGGAACAACCCTGATCTCAAGACACTTCAATCTAATAGCACCACCATTGACGTCTTAGCATCTTGAAAATTCTTAGGGCTTGTTATGGATATTTCCTTGAAATTACAGTTACATATTGCCTCCATATCTAAAAAATTTAGTTCCCTCTGCTTTGCGCTGAGATGAATTTCCAAAGAACTGAAATTAACAGTTTATTATGCCCTTATTGGATCACATCTTCGACACGCTCTTTCCTTCTGGAATACATGTGGTGCGTTTCAATTTGAGCGAAGCTTCAAACCACAAAAAAAAGTTGTTAGATATTTACTCGAACTAAACAGCAGGCACTTCTTCAAAAAATTAAAAATTCTGACTCTTTCTTCTTTATTGTAAATAAACACTGTTCCCAATTTCAGAAAGATCGTTATCCACTTAAGAACGTGCAGCACGACCTTTACCTACCTATACCACGTTCATGATTAGTTAAGGGCTCTATATTTTACAATGCAAAATAGTGCACAATCATTTGCCAATTGGAATCAGATAATTTGAGGGCATATTTACTGTAAAGTGCCTTATAGTCTGTAAAGGTCTTTAATTCTAATAATAATATTTAACTCTGTATTTAATGCGTACTGGTTTGATTTTTGCTATATATTTTTCTTAAAAATATTTTATATTCTCTCGTAAATATAATCCGTGAAGTTTGTAAACATGTTTTGATAACGCATTTAAATCCACCGACCAGAATTCAAATTTGCGACATCAAAGAAAATCCTTTTATGTATCTTTCTCTTCTGTTGACATAATCAGATAACTTCATATTATACATACATTTCAAGCTGGTGTTTGTTTTGTTTTTAACAGATACTTACTAAAAATTCGTTGGAAATTCACACGCACTCGAAATACGAGATAAATTTTATGAGGGTGTTGTACAAATAGGATAAACCACCTCTGGATTTTTGCGTGTAATATATCGTAAAACACGGTACATGGATGTACGTCATAAATCAATCATTTTTTTTTCAATTCTACGCTTTTCCAAGTGGATGGTTAGGAAAATATAGAATCGCGTTTGGAAATTCAAAAAAAAAAAATGAACAATTGTTCAAATAACGCCCCGTAGCCATCGTTACATAAAGTTTTTATGACAGAAGGATATTATACGATATTTAAAATTTAATTCATTTCAATTGGAATCAAATTTATTAAAAAATTTATTTTATATTTTATTAAAGCTTTCCCGCTTGGTAAATTTAATAAGGTTCAATTTTTTTTTTGAAAAACTCCATTTTAGGTAATAGTGTTTATCAGGTCTTCGTTTAGGGGTCTAATAACATAGCTAGAACCAGAAATTTCCCCACTAGAACCAGCAGCCTTATCAACATCATGTATGAGCTACAGAAGGCACGTTTGATAGTCTAGGATCGATATTTGATTCGTTATCTTAGCCCTGATACGCCCATTTTCAACTGCAAGCTTCAGACGAGTTTACAGCTTCTCTTGAAAAAAAAATGCACTGATTTTCTTCTTTTTTTAGGCTTTTATAGGTTCTTTTCTGTCATCGTCATTTGCAATAGCTTCTATAACATTAATCATCTTTTAACTCATCTTGAATGGATTTCTTTGGATGTTAGTTATCTAATTGTGAGCTAAAATCTATTGTTTTCTTTGTGTATCTTACTTCTTGAAGTTATCCCATATTCCAAATTGCTCACAATGGAATAAAAACAACGTTGAGAAGATGTCCATCACTTCACATCCGAAACAAAATAACAATCAAAACAATGGACTGAAGAGGGAGAAGCAGGTGCAAAGAAGGAAAAGATCGTTCCATCTGCAGGCGAGGTTATGGCGTCGGTTTTTATGGGAGGCGCATGGGATAATTTTCATTGACTATCTTGAAAAAGGAAAAACGGGTCGCCCATGAATTAAAGTTTTACTTTCTACCTCATGCTATATATTAGCCAGATTTAGTCCTCTCGCATTATTTTCGGTTCGCAGATTTGTTACTTCTGGAACCATCCTCGTAGAATAAAAAATAACTTTTATTATGATCTATGTTCTCAGGAGAAACTTCTTAAAACTGTTTTCATTTTGCATGGTTCTACTACTATAAGCCATGGCAAAGTCCTGTTTTAAGCTTCCGAAACCATAGAATTACACGTTGGTATCCCATGCGTCCAGGTAGGTATCGAAACGTCTTAATAAAACTATAAACAGCTGACATTAATTGACGTAAAAGACAGAAAAATGGCCGAGCAAAAATCTTTTGTATAACATATGTCGCTCATTCATATATTTATATATAATAAAGGAAATATTCGATGGGATGACAGATCTTTATCCATCTGTTGCTCGTCGAATCGATATACATGGGTTGTTTGGAAAGTTTTCGATCCCAATTTGAAAATATTCGCGTTTATGTCGAGAGTTAATCTTTGTGGACGATTTGCACTCTAAATTAGTTGACCCTCGCCCGTATTCTGACTTCTAGCGACAATTTTCCTTTTCATATGGTCTATTTTGAGGAATGCCTGCATCGAGCGCACATTTGCAGGGGTATAAATCATTTTTCCTATCGATTTTTGTTGAATATTTTATATAATATTGAACATTTGATTATTTTTGAGAATCTCAGATGCTGCTGATGGTTTTTGATTTTTAGTTTTGTCTTAATAATAATAAACCCTAGTAAAAATAAAGATTTTCCTCTATATCATAAGTTATTTCCGTCCTTATTTTTAATAATACTAAATCGATTTACTAAACTTTTGACTATACCATCAAAAGACATAAACCATTTCTTTCTACCTGTGACTATTCTCCCTGTCAAGGGTTGAGAATCTGACATGTCGGAATTGGCTTCAATCTTCGATTCTCAGAAGCACGCTGTTACTTTTCTTTATTCCCTTAATTAATTGTGGGTTTCTGTTCCACCTACTTCGGTCGGTGTAATGGTTCAATCTCGCTAGATGAATGGTTGATATAATGATTTCTCATTTAGAATACTGTCTATTATACCTATTATAAATTTAATTAGGTATTTGTAATTAATGGTGGCTAAGCAACAAACATATGTTTTTCAAAGAAAAAGAACTTAGATAAACGTTAGCGAAATAAAATGGAAGTTTATTTAAAATTAACCCCTTTCTTTAGTCGACACGTAAACCGTCTCCTCCCCTTTTTAGCACCTTCTGCTGGTGTCATCGGCAGTTGCCTTTAAGAGAGCCAATTTGCATCGCGTTTGTTTCCAAAGCGAATGAAGTAATGCAAAAAAATATCATTAGCGTTTATTTACTTGAATATTCGCGTACGTTTGCAGGTTTTATACGTGATATAGCTCTGAATTATTCTTTTCAATCGATAGAACGCGTTCTTAATTAAATTAATTCTTGTAATTTCGCTAAATTCCTCATTCTTAATTGCATTAACAAAGAAAATAAATTAACCATCGTATCGCAATTTTGGTGCTACGAGGATGGTTCCAGAAGTACTTGATCAGACTTAGAGATGGCGGTAGTTGCTTGAAAAATACCACACGATTTACACAGCATATGTTTCAAGTTTGAAGTCGCCACGCTGTTTAGTAATTGTTTGATCATCTTTATATGACAGAATTCTTTTTATTTGAAAGGCCATTTTGGTGGATTATTCGTGTGTTGTATCAGTTCTTGGTGATTCTCGCTATTCCAACAATCTCTTAACCCTTTTTAATGATTGTTTTTGTTGAATGACAAAAACTGAACATATCTTTCTATTACAAACTTTTTATTACATTTTTAAATATTGAACAAGTCGAAATTTCGTTCCAAGTCTTCGTGCTATTGCCTCTTTTATCTTGATGTCATAATCGATTTAAAAATCGAAAACGCTGAAAATGACCAACAACAAGGTTTAAATCCTAAACATGTATAATGATCGTCCATGACTTCCACGTCCTCGTTCTAATTTGCTCGAATGTTTCTCGATCTATTAGGCTATCGAAAATAACTACTGCTACTTGACGTTTCGTCAATTTGTACGACTGACATCTTCAGGAATTGCTTGTAGATTCGAGTTATTTCTACTGTCAGTAACAAGCAACTTCTAGAAGACCTAGAAGATATGTGTTACTATTTATTTTCTAGAATTTTGAAAATACTTAACCACCCTCGGATCTTTTTCCCTTCATAGCTTATTTTTAAACATGCAAAATACGTCACGTAGATCGTTAAGTAATCGACGACGATCGTGATAGCCTTACATAATTTACACGTTGTAACTTGTTATTTATATTGTCGTCGATTTCATTAATTGTAATCAATGTGATAACGTCACTACTCCGATTAAAAAAGAGTTAACTTAATGTTAAACGAAATAAACGATAAATAACTTTCCTATACATTCAGAAATGTCTATTTTCCCGGCCCTCCTGCGGATTCAAAAAAAAAAAACGTTTATATAAGAAAAAACCTAAACAGCTTCATCTCAAAACCGAATGGAATTTAATTTACATACATAATATGGCGTATGACAGATTTTTATTACTAAATTTTATACGTGTGTCAGTTATGCTGGAAAGGTTTACGTTGTTTCCTTGGGTACCTATTATAACGAATCGAATGTTGAAAAAAAATCGAGTACAACACCCTCTCTTAATTAGGACGAATTTTAGTTTCTTTCTTTTACATGTTCATGGCCGCAAACAACATAATCTCGCACAAACGCTGAGCAGCTGTTGTATTTTTTTTTTTGTCTTAACAAGTTTATAATTCTTCGGTGCGAGGAGCTTCGGCGTTTCTCTACCTGAAATCGTGTCCGGCACAAGAACAAACCATCTATAATAAACATATTAGGTCAAATTGATACATCAACGCCGTCACACGCTCCGCTGGTTTTCGTTTCTTCCCAAGATTTTAATGTCAAATCTGTTATTTTATTTTGTTGATCGTTAATAACATTTTATACTTTGATTCATATATATGTTTGATGCAATAGAAGAAGAATATGTTAGTGAAGAAATAAGAAATCTTCACCAAGAGGTGCAGGAAAACACAAGGTAAAAACCAGAGAGCACTAGGACTCTGTAGGGATAAAGAGGAGGCAATCAATCAAAGAGACTTGTACTTGAGATAAAAAAAGTGGACTGAATATTTCACAGAGAACTTCTGCAGTACCACAGGATGATGGAAAGGAAGTAGAAGAACCTTGATTAGAAAAATTTGAAGATAACAACGCTGTAGTATCCCCTATCTATAAGAACCTGCGAGAGCTACAGGGGCAAAGTCCTACTGGATGTAATCTACAAAGTTTTGGCCAGGATAATAAGAAACTGGGACCAATTGATAACCAAGAAGCTACAGATACAAGGAAAACGAGGGCTGAAGCAGGGAGACCCAGGATGTAGTGAAATGAACGAGAAATCGGCGAAGGGAATGGAAAGATCGCGTGGATAGAATACCAAATGACAGGTTGACAAATATTGGAAACGAAGAAAAACCGAATACATCTCCACCATCTATAAGATGTTATGAAAGCTGATCTTCATCATCTCAGCTGCAGCTAGGCAATCGTTGATGCAAACAAAGGACTAGGTCCTAACGTACGATGAAGAAGAAGATTGAATACATGGAAATGTAACTGCAAAGGGAGACTCGGAGGGAGAACAGACCTTTCAGGATGGAAAACTAGGAATATTATTTTGAAAAAGTTCATGATTATGATTAAGATTGATGAGACGAAAGAGCTAGAAAATCTGATAGCAAAAGCAAGAAAGATAGTACGTAATAATGATTATGTCGTATTGTATTGTATGGATGTGAGTCCTGGGTGTTAACCCGGAAGAGATGAACAAAAGCAGATCTGAAAGAAGAAGCAGGTCGAAAAAGAATGGAAATGACTTACAATTGAGTACGCCTTTGAAAATCGTTAATTTGAAACAGTAAGGGAAAACCATCTGAAAAGTTTCGAGCATATACATTCCAGCGAGTCGAAAAGAAAAAAAACTTTCTCAAACAATAATTCTTATTTCCATACGGATGCTTTTCATTTCCCTCTCAACAACTCGCGTTGTTTAATCAATTACAAAGTGAAATATACCTTTGAAAGAGTAACGGAAGTTTCGTATATATTTGTTTGTCTAAGTTTACCCGGAACTTTGAGTAATTAGAGAGCGCGGAAAAATCATGGAAAGAATTACTGAACAGAGAAAAAAATAAAAACTAAACGTGGAAAGTGTATTTAGTCTCATTAGCTGATTGAACAAATCACCATTGATATTAAAATGGATTTTTTATCGATCGTACTATTTTTTTTCGTAAATTTTGAAATCACTATATTAATTAACGTCGTTATTTGTTATTATGATAAAAATCCAATTGAAGACTCGTTCGTGTTTATCAAATGACTCTCTAAAATAATTGTCTCATTATAATCGATTTCTCAGTGTTTCAATACGAATTTCCTATTTCAAATTTAGCTCTTCCGACCCTGTTTATTTTAAAGGAGGTCAGACTATTTATTAAAAATTTATTTTTAGATTCAATCCTAGCATTTTGCTTGTATATTCTCATTCGGTCTTTGTACCCCTTCATTCCCTGTTCTTTTTCGATTCTTCTCATGTATCCGTATAATGTTTATTATTAAAATATTTATTTATTATAATAATATTCTTTGTTCATATTTATTAGTCTCCCGGTTTCATCATAGTTTTTGTCTTTCTCGTATTCAATATCATTTTTGATTCTTATTATTCTTTTTAAGTACTTAAAGGTGTAGACCACTTCGAAACTGTGGGAATTTATCTCTGCTGTTTCCTTTTTTCTTTCAATTTTCAGTTATTTCCTTCCCTGTGTATCCTGCTTATCTCACAATCGTTCTTTTTGGTCCCTTGCTATTAGGGTTGAATCCAATACAACTTAAAGTTCTTTATCTTGTCCCAAATTGCTCAGATCAGCCCCTTCTTTGGTCATTTCCTTAAAATTTAACTCTTAACATTCTCACTCTTATTATAATTATCTTCCTGTCTTCCAGACTGTCTAATGCTTGTTTGAAATTATTGGTATTATTAACCCAGTAAAGAATTCACATACTCTTTTTATGATCTTGAAAATTCCGTGTCTTCTCTGTATTTTTATTACCTCATCCATTATTCAATATGAACCTTCTGCTTTGTTGTGTTTCAATTCGTTGATTACCGCATTCTAATTCTGTCGATTTTCCTTCATATTCTAGTATTGTATCATTATCTTCTACATCTTCTTTTTGTTTATTTCCTTTTTTCATTGGTATAATTTTGAAATTTGATTCTTTTTCTTCAATATTTGTTGTAGCTGGTTCTATGATTCGTTTTTACTTCTAACTAACAGTTGTTGGCATTAATTCTTATCGGACTCTCATTTTTTTTTAATTTTCAATTTTCTATAGTCTCGAATAAAGCTCGTTACTTCATCTTCGTCCATAATAGGATATTTAATTAAGGAAAATTTCTCAAAGTTCATAGGCGGCTAATGAGGAAGTTCTATATTCACCAAGGAAATGCCTTAATGGAAAACAATGATATCACCCCTAATTTTAGATGGGGTTGTCGAGGACGAGCAAAAACTTTTTTACTAAATTTAAACCCAACTTTATGAAGTTGAAATATGAAATATACTAATAAAAAACTTTTGAATGTTACTATTTATTATATATAGTTCTTATTCGTAAAATGAGTGATTCCCTTCCATTCTTTCCTATTTTTTGCTTTCGTTTTCCAATTCTAAATTCCTCTTTCTCTCTTTTAGATCTTCCATCATCTCTGCGTACCATTTTTTCATTATTCTTCTTGTTTTTACTTCTTTCTCCCTGTTCTAAAATCTAGCTTTCTTTTAATATGTCCCAGGCACTCTATTTGATTATTTCTAATCGTAAATTGAAATTGCGTGAGATCAGAAGACAGTTTGTTTACAATTACAACAGATTTATGGCATCGATTTGTGATAATGGATCCATCACTTCAGTCTGGAATCAAAATTATCATAATATAAGTGCACTGCAGTCGGTGAACCAGGTTTGAAGCGTCCAAAGACACTACAGTCAGCTGGGAAGGTTATGGCTCAAGTATTTTGTAGTATTATTGTTGAAAAACGGCCTCAAATATCGACTGTTTCACCAAGACAATGCACCGATTCACAAATCGATAGCAACGATGATTAAATTGAACGAATTGCTTCCTGATCCACCGTATTATAAAGATCTGACCCTCAGTGACTAAAGGCTATTCGCTGAACTCTAAAACTGCTCACTGTTCAAAAATTCAACTCAATGAATAAGCATTGTTTTGAGGCAAAAGACAAATCACGTCATCGAGAAGTTAGAGAAAGAGATTTCATTGATGAATAAAATCAATTTTTAGTTTTTTAGTCACACGATTAATCGATTGATATTATACATGTTTTAGTACGATTCAGAATTTTCTAGTATCTCATTTATAGACTGAAAACTAGTATTTGAAATTTGGTTTTAACGCGAGAAATTACCAGGACTTTATGATAAATCGGGAGTTTATATTACGAATTCTACATGTTTTTTTTTAATTGTTGATGTCCTGAGATACAAATAAATCCCCGTAACACTCATTATGGGAAACTATTTTAATTAAATTCCCGTATAAAACAAACAATTAATAATTTAATTTCAGTAGCCACATTTTACGACAACATTGATGCCTATCGGATAAGTTTTTTTTTATTTCAATTACCACGTGTATCTTCGATTTTTCAATTAACGTCCACGTTTTACATAAAACCCATCGAAACGAAATTGCAATTAATATTTTTTTCTGTAACGAAACCGCATTCGTGACATTTTTACGAAATAGTCGAATCCCCGAAATTAGATTATGAAATCCACACGGGTTGTCGGTATTAAAAACCCTTAATTATTCAACCCCATTTTTTACTCTTTCCATACATTTTTTTTGTATGAAATAATCCGGGAATAATTTGTTTATACGATAAAATAAATAAAATGGATTTATGTACTCGATTAGACTTTTCATCGTGTAAAAAATTATCTCTTTTATCAAAATTTTTCATTTTGTACATTCCAGTTATTCATTTGTTAATATTTTCACCAAAAAACATTTCTTTTGACAGCAGACTAATAAACCAGAAAGGGAAAGTATTTTTTTCATCATACCTCGTATATTTTATTGTACGAAACAACCAATTGCTGTTTATATAGCCTTATAGTTACTAAATGATCTAGGAATTACTCATAAAAATAAAATAATTTCATAAAAAATTGATGGGACTTCCTCTAGATACTCAGATTTACGAGGGGTATAAAAAAATATAAATATTTCAACCTTTTTTTTATCAATAAATTGTTGAAGAGCGCAGATACTAGATGACATAGTTCATGACCAAAGTTGTAGAAGTTGTTAAAAATTTTGCATTTTTCGTCATGATGAATTAATTCTCTTACAGTCCTTATCCTTCTTTAAATCAAACTTTGATAGATGTTTGAGTAAAATACGAGAATTTTTCGTGCGAAATATCTACTCGTGTTTATCATACGACTACGCTGATTCTATCGAATTTACGTCAAACAAATAATAAATTCACCAACAGAAATCTAAAACAAATTCCATTTGCGTTTGCATAAATCATATCGAGACGCGGAATTTGTTATCTATAACACGTCAAAATTGATTCTATCAATACATCATCGATATCTCTATACGAACATACCATCGAAATCAGTCGTTATTTCCTTTTCGAACGTTTTTTGTTTTCGGGGTACACGCGGTGTACACCACTTAACGTATAGACCGTATGTATATCTGTTATTTATAACTCGCGATGGAAAATATGTTGAAATAACTGGAAAAACGTCGATTTTTATATACAGATTGTCTTTGACTATACAAATATAGAGGATGGAATTTAATTTCGAAACGATATTAATATAACTAACTGTCACAAACACGTGTTTGCATTTCTGAAGGTGCTACGACATACTAAGCAAAGCATATATGAATAATTAATGCGAGGGCTCGAAATGGACGACACTTTGCTTTGATGTGTATCGATTCAATAAGGTTTGAACTTCGTCGTGAAGTAATTAAATAGAAGTTCTAAGAGTGAAGTTACTTGGCAGGGGAGAGATTTTAACAACGATATTAAAGAATGACACGGAAAATTCAGTACAAAATTAATTAATAACAGAATATTGATAATATCAAGTAGTTGTTCAATGAAATTATTTAGAAGTAATGATATCATGTCCTATTATGGGTCTCTAATTTCAATAAGGAAATCATGATACGCCTTTCAATATCCTTGAGCCTAATTTTTTTGCGAGTAAATATCCTTTAGCAAATGTGGTACTATTCCATCTTCCACGACGCTTCAGCGTAGTCTTAGTTGCTCCAGCTTATACAAAAAATATTCTTCGGGATTATAGGTACAAGTATTAGAAAAATTGAGGCACTTATAAATAAAATATTCAAAGAGTGGATAGTGGATCGCGTACTGTTGTTGGTTGGACATGATTTGTTCTATACCATTTGATAAATAATCAAAGGAAATATCGTATATTTGAATTCGGTCATTATAATCATCATTAAATCACTAGATTTGAAATCCTCCGTTTTTCAGCCAAACCATACCTGATAAAGTTTTTTTTGTCAAGCATTTTTATGATCTTGTTCCTTTTCCTTTTCTCGTTTTATTGAGCTAATGTATTGAATTATATTTAACTAACAATAGTTAATTTACAAGTTATGTTAATGAGATAGCTACTGAATAGTCGGTTTTGAAGTTCTTCGCGAGATTAGCAAATGCTACACATATATAAACATATAATAGAGGCAAATGAATGATAAATACTGTCATATATTTATCCGACGAAAACATTTGTAAAGTAACATCAACTTTTGTATGTTCAACAAGAAGAAGAACAAGAATTCTTTTGTGAGCTACCACAATACCGAATAATCGCTTATATGAGGGTCTCAAATTGCAGGACCGTCTACAACATTATACGAGAATTGCTACTCAACGTTTGAGATATGGCAAAACTAATGTGATTATGTCAAATTTGATATTCCCATCATACAGTTTGATATTTTTAATGGTGAACATACTGAAGTACCTAGTGGTTGATGCGTTCAAATCATATGCTTAGGAGGTATCTCAATCGAAATGGATAATTGGTTCAAAGGCATTCAAAAGCGTATTCATCTTAATGAAAAATATTTTGAAAATCTCAAAACTTCAGTAGCAGCCCTCGTATAATTTATTTCGAATTATATAATGAAATAATTGTGTACATATTTATTTTTATTTGTTTTCATTGTAAAGTTGGATGAATCTAAATAATTCAAAGTTGAAAACCAAAGTTTATTAACATTAAGTTATGAATTTTTATTTTTTACCATTTCCAAATTCACAAAAACATGTGATATATTCAAGGAATAATTGTTTACAAAATTTTCATATTATGTTTATATGTACTTACGCCATTGCTTTTTTTCGTTTGTCCTATATAGACGAAACTGTTCATATAGGAACTTTCCGGTAATTTTAAACAAATTATTTGAATCCGAGTCTGTTAAGAAAGGCGATATGGCGAACGTAGCGAAGCACCTTACTCCGACATGCACCGGCCGGTATGGACCCATTCACTATTGTCCGAGTCTCCGCCATTAATCTCCTCGGTATATTGTCAGACCAGATACTTATCATTTGTAAACAAAAGAAATCAAATTGTATAGTGCGGAGTATATATGTTTATCGAGGATCGCCATCTTATTTTTTTGTTATTAATAATTATTTGCTCCATTTTTTCCACTTTTAAAAAGTTAGGTTATGTTAAGTTGTACAGATAAATGGTAGTTTAAAAGAAGTTTCATCGTACTTGAATATGTCAGGGCTAATTTTTTTCAAAATAGTAATGGTAGAAGAATAAATTATAAAAATTGTAGGGAGGTTTATGGAAATAATAACTATGTAAAAAAAAATAACTGAATAATTTATTTTTCTTGGAAAATGAGTGGAACAATAGACAATTTTATTTTGGTACTAAGGTTATTCAAGACTTTTTGCAAAACTAAAAATAACTATAATTTTGAAAATAAGATAGGTATTTAACTAAAATCAACTGTAACCAATGACAACATTTGATTTCAACAAAAAATGTATGAAAATATATGAAAACAAAACCTTGAGGCATCTAGGAAACAATAAAGTTGGAAGTTAGAAATTTAACTCAAAATTATACAAAAACAACAAAAAAAGTATTTTAATGTACTTTAAAACAATTGTATATGGAAAACATGGCCAAGAATATTTGATTTTTGGAAAAAGCAAAGAAAATAGGGGAAAATGAAGATTTTAAACTCAAATTGAATGAAAGATATTGAAACGATTGAAAATAACTGAAAGTTTTCAAAAATAGAAAATATGTTTAACTAAAATTAACTGAAAATAGTGGCAACAAGTGATTCGACCTCAAAATCTATCGACATAACTGAAATTAACTAAAAATTTTCAACAATAGTTATTATCAACTGAAAATATACGAAAAAAACTAAAATTAACTGAAAAATAATGAAACACCAGATATTCATCAAATAACCGATAGAGGCAACTTAAAAAATTTCAAAAAATAGAAATTAACGGAAAATTATATTGGGTATTCCTCTCCAGTCTCCCCTCCATACTTTCATGCTTTAATTTTGTAATATCCTCCCATTTACTACCACTTTGAACGTCTCTTATGAGTATTTGCCAGTATTCAAACGATATTTGCAAGTATTCAAACGATATTTCTCAGTATTCGAACGATATCTGTCAGTATTCAAACGATAACTGTCAGTATTAAAACGATATTTCCCAGTATTCAAACGATATTTGCCAGTATTCAAACGTTATTTCTCAGTATTCGAACGATATTTGCCAGTATTCAAACGATATTTCCCAATATTCAAACGATATTTCTCAGTATTCGAACGATATCTGTCAGTATTCAAACGATAACTGTCAGTATTAAAACGATATTTCCCAGTATTCAAACGATATTTGCCAGTATTAAAACGATATTTCCCAGTATTCAAACGATATTTGCCAGTATTCAAACGTTATTTCTCAGTATTCGAACGATATTTGCCAGTATTCAAACGATATTTCCCAATATTCAAACGATATTTCTCAGTATTCGAACGATATCTGTCAGTATTCAAACGATACCTGTCAGTTATCAAACGATATCTGTCAGTATTCAAACGATAACTGTCAGTATTAAAACGATATTTCCCAGTATTCAAACGATATTTGCCAGTATTAAAACGATATTTCCCAGTATTCAAACGATATTTGCCAGTATTCAAACGTTATTTCTCAGTATTCGAACGATATTTGCCAGTATTCAAACGATATTTCCCAATATTCAAACGATATTTCTCAGTATTCGAACGATATCTGTCAGTATTCAAACGATACCTGTCAGTTATCAAACGATATCTGTCAGTATTCAAACGATAACTGTCAGTATTAAAACGATATTTCCCAGTATTCAAACGATATTTGCCAGTATTAAAACGATATTTCCCAGTATTCAAACGATATTTGCCAGTATTCAAACGTTATTTCTCAGTATTCGAACGATATTTGCCAGTATTCAAACGATATTTCCCAATATTCAAACGATATTTCCCAGTATTCAAACGATATTTGCCAGTATTCAAATTCAATATTTTTTGAAAGCTCTTGGTTTCAGTTTCCATAGTTTCGATTTCGTTTTTCAGTGTAACAATAAAATCGAACTATCCAACTTGTTCTATAAATTTCCACCTCTTTGCTTCGAGTCATCATCTACATACTTCTTTCCGACATTTTATAAGGACCCTTATTGAAGTATAAATCTCCTAGTGGATATTCCTTTTTACATTATCAATAATTAACGTCGGAGCTATAATCCTGAAGAACCGAAGGACTAAAGAGGCATTAAGGCTTGAATTATTTAGAACGTCTTGACATATCCGGCCACCACTTGATCTTAACGTACCGCAGCAGGATATTCGTCGACTTAAAATCTACTTGAGAATCCCGTTCGTTATCTCGAAACCTTCAACGGCATTGTTCTTATTTGTTACGTTAAGAAGGGTGTTGTTCGGACACTTCTATTGTCCTGTACTGAGTAACTGTCACCACTTGAGTATCTTTTCAATTTCGACAAAGACCCATTCGATTTTATGAAAATATATTGACAACCTATTGTGACTAACTGTTAAATTGTGACCATCAAAATTTTAATGTTACAATAACTTGAATAAAATCTTTATATTATGTAGTAACGATCTAACATTACTCAAAAAACCAGTTCGCGGAATAAATATACGAGAAACTTGGAACGTCATTAAATGTTAACTGTAACTCCTAATTATAGATGTCGCGGTGTATTGTGTGCAAATGGAGTAGTCTTCGTTTACGAAATGATGAACGATTTACTTGATTCTACGACGTTTCTTTTTTATTTATCTGAACTACCGGTTAGCGAAAACTCATTTTGTATTTTATTATAATACGAATCCTTTTCCTTTCGGTATCCTTCTTCAATATCTTCTTAACCTCACAATTTTGTTTACTAGTTTGATAGTTGTTAACAATTGAAAACTTACTAATTTTCGTCCGTTTTTCTATTTCTAATAAATTTGAAAATTATATTCTGAACGCTTTAAATACGATAATAACATACAAAAACGAAGGTAAATCGAAGTTAATAATAATGACAACAGCACAAATGAAAATACAAATTTAGAACCGTCGCAAAGTCATGTTTTTACAGTCTCTACCCATAATGTAAATCATCAAAAATCTGAGTAATAAGTTCTTCTAATATTCGAGAAGATAGAAGAAGAAGGAAAGTTGTAAAAATGAAACATGCGTCACCTTTCTACGGCTTTAAATATTTTTTTTTCTGTTACGTACGCAAAAAGTTGATAAAAAATTCATTCCACGTATTAAGTGGCTGTTAAAATAATTTTTCTCGATATACGGCTTTAATTGGGTTATTATTATATACGTTAACAAGGCACCGTAATTATTTTTTGCTCTCTCTCTAATAGTGCAAACCATTATATTAAAGTTCAATAACCTCAATTGAAGGTTTTTCGCGTCGAGTTTCGATTTTCTGCTAATTTATTTCCAGGAAAATACTATTCCATCAATAGTTGTCTCATTCGATTCAATATTACGGTTTTATTTTAAGCAAATTTATATGGTCAACGACCGTCAAAATCAGATCTGGTTAACACGTCAAAAGAAACATCAAAATGTGCTACTTTAGTCTCCTTCCTTAGTGAAAATGTCCGCACTTTTGGACGGTACTCTCTCAAATACAACATGCACTTCTGAAAACATCACTGGAAGTCTTCAGTTGTTCACTTACCGTGTTGTTACTGGCTTCCACATCTCATAAATGCCGCCCCCGAAGCACCATTTTGCATTTTGAGAACAGAAAGAAGTCACAAGGAGCTAAATCGGGTGGTTTGTCACGGTTATCGAGCTTCGGGTCAACAACGAGCGCCGAGTGGACCGTAGTGATGAAGTATCCACCTGCTCGTGCCAAATCCGGTAAAACTCGGGCCACCACGAGACGTCTTAAAACATCAACGTAAAGATTTCCGGTTATTATCTGGCCGCGAGACGCCAAACAATTGGACATTGATTTTCGTGATTTTTTTGTTCAGGGATCTCTTGGTATCATCAATTCCTTGCTTTGAGATTTCACCTTCATATCGAATTCGTATAACCAGGATTCGGTTTTATTTCCTCTGTTTCCATCCAATCCTCACCGCAATGAATCCTCATTAATTTCTGTTCTGGAATCGATAACTTCGCACGCAATTTCTTTATTTCTAATTTTTGTGTCATTTTAATCATCGATGTCTCCTTCCACTTCTTCTCGACCTTCCTAGAAACTTTTTAACCACTTGCTTACATTTGGTTCCTTCAGAGAATTGTCTCAGGGCATTTCTGTTCAGCTTCGAAAGAAACTGTTAATGCGCTGTATATAAAATGGTAACTGAACGTTGATGGTATAGGGTGTAGCACCAGTGCGATCTGGCGGCTTTATTTATAGTTATTATTCAACTTTTATACATATTTTCCGCATAAATCTCTTATTTTGTATATTTTCCATTATAACTATTTACATATTTGATTAATATAATATTAATAGTACTAGTTGTAGTATTGGAAGGTAATATCAAAACAGGGAATTGGTTAACGATATCTCTAATTACAAATCAAGACAACAACGACAATAATAGAATTGAGTTAATCTCTTCTTATTGTATTCGTGGTAATACGAATCGCGTCCGAGATGAGACCGTACACGTATATCCAAAGCAGCTGTGTCTCTTGACAGGTGACTATCTAAACGTCGCGATAAGAGCGCATTTGTAAAGTTACATGACATCCTGACAGCTTACATCAAACACAGTATAAACATTTCTGAAGTCGTTAATGTGTTGATCTTACCCTTACTACTGACGCGTCTTTCACTTGTCATCTCGTCTTTATTATAAAATATTCGCATTCGGTTAACATTTTAGAATAATTTATTATTTGTAACTGAAGGTTTTTTCATCTCGTTAATGGACGTCTTCTACAACGAGGTTTCCCCTTCAAAATCTTTTTTATTCGGCGTCCATCCGCAAACCTAATTACCTAGGAACTCAGTTCCATTTTAACTTAAGTTAGTTCTCTATCCTGCATTTTCTTATCTATGTTTTCTTTCTAGCTTCTTCTCTAATTTTGTGATGTCCACTATTTTTGTAATTTGTTGTTTGACAGTCTTTGTACGTTATTATACCAGATCAGATTGAATTGTTTGGTTTCGATTTCATTGGTTAACAACTCTAATTATTTCCCTTACTACGTCATCAATTCTTTTTATTTCGAAAATACAAGATACAAGATAGGGTGAACAACAACAACCAACGACGTTAACAATAAATAAAAAAGGTGGAAATACCTTACGCATTAAATTACTAATAAAAACTAAGCAAACTCAAACTATCCACCAACAAATAAATTCATTGAAAAAATAATGAAATTCGTGTATCCAAAATATGAGATTGAGACTTATCTATGGAAATCCGGTATGGTTGCAGCCCCCAACTAAATTCCCAATTGTTACAGTTGAGTTGAATTTGTTTCTCGTGGTGTACCGGTTAAGTCTTTTGGGTATGGTCGAAACTCAAACCTGGCAGCTGTAGAACTGCGGAAAAAAATAAAATGAGGAAAGGAACGGGAACACAGATGGAAATTATTGAAAAAAAAAACGAGTAGGTGAAACAGATTTGAATAAAAAGGAGCTAAATCTCTATAGAAAACTATACATTTGATTCGGAAACTTGGGTCAAAAATAAATGATATTCCATGTTTTTTTTACAATTACAAAATCTAGAGCGTTCTTTCTGAACGTCATCCGTGAATCTTCTGGTGGACGTAGGGAGCGATATAACAACCCCCAAGAAACACTAGGGTTGGAAGCAATCTGTTTGTGATTCCCGTGCAAGTCAGTGCTAGATGAAGGACTTTATTTCAAATTATTTGACGATGAAAGTTTCTTTTTGTAAAGGATCAATTTGGATATAATTTTCCAAATATTTAAAATTAGTTTCCGTCAAGTTCGGTAGATCGCGTGTGGTTTTCCTTTGGTAATGTTTTAATTAAATACCGTCTTGATGAAAGTGTCGGATACGTTGTTGCGGTAGCATATTAAAAACTTTCGTTAGTTCATTAAATTTCGGCGGTTTCGTTTGCGGTCGTGAAAATTTCAATGATGCGCTTTCGCTTACACCAATTATGAAATCGAGTCGATTTAATTAAAATAGGCGAACTTGATATCGTTTATCCAGTTACATTGTTAATGCAGCTCGAATTTATGTTCAAATTAACAGTTTTACGAACAAAAAGAACTGGAGACTGTGCTGCGAGTATGAAGGTTTGAAGAAAACTATCGTATGTCTCGACTTTTTGAAAAAAAACTTAAAAAAAACGTACCATTAAAAGAAATTTTAATCATAAGCTCTGATGTCGAGATCCGAAACTTTTCGAACAACCCTCTTAGCTTAAAAATATCTTTGTTTCTCTTCTATTTAATGTCTGTGTTTTTTTATTGTGCGTTCGAAATTCCTCAAAATTTATTTTTAATTTCCACGTTAAATAGTTTTAAATTTACCACCGAAAACAGTTTTATTCAGTTTGCATCTAGATTTTTTTTATATTTCCGTTTATCTCTAATGGAATAAACTTTAAAACTTTGTGTTCGTAGCAATTAAACTTTTAGCAAATTCTTAATTAAAACTCAAACTACTATAAATTACAGCTAGATAATCTGAGAAAAAATACGAGAATCTCGTATTATAAACTGAAAAATTCATCTGAAATTAAACAGAAGCTTTTAAAAATATTTACGAGTGCAATAACACGAGTGACAAGTTATCAAAACTTTAAGAGAGAATTGTCGCGACGAAATTTACAGTTAATTTTGAAATTCGATCTTAAGCTACATCCTCATAAGCTCCAGTTAACGCAGGAATTAAAAGATATCGACTTTGGAGCAAGGTTTCACTTTTGACAACATCATTTTCATTTAAATGGGTTCGTAAAATTACAAAATTTGTCGTTATTGAACCGAAAAAATCAAAAAATGAAACTTTAAACACCACTGCATAGTCCAAAACTAACGGTATGAGCAACGATCTCAAACAAAGGAATTATTGGCCCTTTTTCCTTTGAAGATTAACGAAAACGATGTTGGATACTTGTATCTAGAACTTGCGAGATATCCCTAGGCCCCCACCTAGCCCTGACTTGACGCCTCTCGATTTTTTATGGGGACACGTTAAACAAAATGAACAATCCAAGGGAAATCGGTCAGCTAAAGGAAAATATTCGCCAGGAAATGGCAGTAATCACCTCAGATTTATTGACAAGAGTTTTCACAAATCTGCGTTCGCGTTTAGAGGAGTGCCGTCTTTTAAATGAGGTTATTTTTAAAAAATAATAATTTCCTAATTAAAATATCTTTTATTTCAACAATAACTTATGTATTTATTTTTTTAACCTATACTTAATAAATGCACGTTTTATTGCACAACCCT
The DNA here is from genome assembly GCF_026250575.1 of Diorhabda carinulata. Taxonomy (NCBI): domain Eukaryota; kingdom Metazoa; phylum Arthropoda; class Insecta; order Coleoptera; family Chrysomelidae; genus Diorhabda; species Diorhabda carinulata. The sequence continues at coordinate 23,025,515 of NC_079465.1, read as the reverse complement.
GTATGTTTTTATATTTTCAAGAAATGTTAAGAAATTATCTAAATAGAAGAATTCAATAGAAATGATTAAGAAAGAAGCTGTTGGCTAACGAATCCCCATATCTGACATACGAAAATTGATTATAAGATTTGAAATTAGATAAAAATTTGTTAACAAAGTATATCGCTTACATATTCACGGGAGTGGTCCCAGAAGTAGTTGACCCAACAAAAAAAAATAAGTTTGGAAACACAAAATAATTAGAGGGGGTTAAATCTGGCGAATAGGGTGCATGACTTAGCAATTTAAACTCCTAAGTAATTGCAAGATATACGAGATGGTGTATTGTCTTGATGAACAAAAACTTTCTTCTTAGCCAAATGCGATAGTTTTTACTTCATTTCTTAGCTCAAACGTTGCATAATATTCGCCCTTTATAGTTTTTCCTTTTTGAATGATAAACAATGAGAATTAACCAAAGCGCATCCCAAAAAACCGACGTCATGACCTTGTCTGCAAATGGTCATCTTTGGATCCGGTTCTACCTTTTCGTCACCTCATTTGGTCGATCACCGCGATGCTGGTCCTGTACGGACTTGTCTCACCCAGAATAGAATCTAGTTCAACTTTTATATTGGTTGGACTATAGCCTGTCAAATAAATGGCTGCCAAACAAATACTAAACAACGTGGCCTCTTCAAACTATAGATTCTGTACTTTCTAATACAGTGGTATGTTTCAAAGCAACTACCCTTAGAACCAACGCTTCTTTCTGTACTTTCCCAGCGTGTACATTCTGCATTTTTTCAACAAATTTAAAATATATTAACTATTCTTTCATAACATCCCTTAACTTCAGTTATAGTTCGTTCGTCGTTAAAACCCATTTTTTTTTTAGAAAATACGTGAATTAGCTTCGAGTTCCATCGTTCGCGCCTCTATCTACTGTATCACTTTAAATAGGAAATAGAGGGACGATTTACGGAAATATATTTTCCTGAATCACCGTTTAGATCGCGGTAAGCGATACACGTATTGCCTATATAAAACGGTAATGCCCATTTTATATAAAGAAAAACCCAACCGATTCACTCAATATATATGTACCGATTATTATTTAAGACATCTGTATTCCGAATAATCGGAGGATACTGATATCATAAAATAAATTTATTACAATATCTATACGTACATTCCGATATTAATTGTTTGAATATTTTTTAGTGAAAGGACGCTTCAGCATATGCATCCTCTTATCGTAAATAAACATTAGTTATACTTGGATTTTGGGAGCAGTTAAAACTATTTCAATAAACTTACCGACTTCCTTTATCCTTCTTATTCTTCAGAGCTAAATGTGCTAAGGAGTTGGACTGAAAATTCCTCTTTATCTCGTGTTAGACTTCAAATGTAGTTACCCATCATTATATTGTCCTTGATATCTTTTAAAGTTCATCATATTTTGGTGAAAACTCTTCCCAATATGCCCCCAAGTTATCTTCAAACTGATCTTGAGGAGCTTTTATGTGCTTCAGGGGACATTTTGGGATTGAAATTATCAAGCTTCAAGGCATGTAAGCACTATTTTTCCAAGCATTTTCCAGAGATAGAGATGGACATTTATTTACATCGTGAAAAAGGACTGCTTTCTGTAGAGCTGTCGTTAAAACAGAATTCGACATTCAGAAAGAACGTCTTCCTCTGTAAAAAATATTTGATGACGTTTTATTTAATCATTTACTTTAATATCATTCTTAAGCATGTTTTACTGGTTTAGCTGTAGATAATAGAGAAGAAACAAGAAATGTACTGATTGTTGATGATAGATCAAGGTACTGAATCTTATTGGCATTTTTGCCAGCCTGACGGATGTCTTGTCTAGCGGTGGAGGTGTCTTGTAGATGTTTTGGGAAAAGAACGGTTGAAAACCTGGTAAATATTGAAGGGATTCAACGTTTGATCGGTTGAAAATTTATCTTCTGACATAACAAGGCATCCCAAGCATTCCTCGAAGCTGTGCAAAAAGTATTCGAAAAAGTTGGAAAGGAAGAATGTACTGCAAGCAATGAGTTGACCTTCACAATCGTCCGACCTCAACCCGGTTCACGTTTTTGGAATATCCTGATAAACGAAGAGACGACGATTATATAACGAGAATGTCAAATAATGAAAGCGCAGGATGAATCGAAAACTTATAACTTTGATATAATACAAACTTAGTGTTAGTAACGATTAGTATATATAGCAAACAAAAACCAAACTGCTGATAATAATATGGATAGTAGCCACATAAACCTGATTACAACATACTCGAATGGCGAATTTGCACTTATAGTGCCCGATTATATGCTAATTCACAGGATTGTTTAGAATACCGCACCCGTTTTGCATTATATTAGTTATTGAACTACCAGTAGATCAATTTAAACAGATAGACCGATCGTTGAAGGTCAGGTAACGTCAAAAATCAATCTAACCCAAAACATTCAGAAAAATAATCATGGATCGATTGTATTAGTCATTAGGTTTCTTATTGTTATAAGGTAAATAAGAGCCCTAGTATAGGATTATTTTCCTCTGCAGATGGAAACTCGAACCTTCCCTTTACATTTTTTTTGCACATGAAAACTTTTATAGCACAAAATGAATTGTAGATTATACAACTCAAGTTTTTGTTAAGAATTCTCTATACCCATACTCTTATTGAAAGACTGGCAACTTGCATTCGGTATAATATTGTTACCATCTCGTCCATGACATGGACAGGGAAGTCGATCCTGTACTGTTATAATACGCGAAAATGTGTCTTTGCTATTGCCTTCATCGCATGTTTTTATCACAGCAGCGAGTTGTTTATATTTTTTTAACTAATTTCTATAACTCTTAAACAAACTTATGACTAAGAGGTTGTACATGAGATATGGTCACGAACATCTAGAACACCTGTATAAATGGGTAACTGAAGAACCGAAGGCTGAGGCGCGACGAAACTCTTCAAAAGTATGAAGTGGACATTGCCCGACTTGTCAGATTCATTTATCCATCATAACCAGAGAACATGATGGTATGTTTGGGCTTCTAGGCATTCCGTGATGGTCTGCGCGATGATAACTTCCAGGTTTGGGCTTCTAGGCATTCCTTGATGGTCTGCGCGATGATAACTTCCAGGGTTGGGCTTCTAGGCATTCCTTGATGGTCTGCGCGATGATAACTTCCAGGGTTGGGCTTCTAGGCCTTCCTTGATGGTCTGTGCGATGATAACTTCCATAGGACGCTTCGTTTAGTCCATCGGACTAAAGCCCTGACTGCTATTTCTGAATATGATGCAGCCTCGAAGGCTTCGGAATATAACGAGAATGGAACCACACAAGAAGAAGATGACGAAAACAAACTGGACCTGCACGTCAACTTGTTAAAATGTATGGTTAACAAGAAGCCAAGAAAGAGCAAATGTCGGAATTGAGCACGCAGATCATGTAAACGTTCCGGAGCTTCCGAAAACAACAAAGTTCAGCCAAAAGAAAAATATACAAGGGTTATACAACATGTTAAAGATAAAAACATCCTTTATTCGTCAGTTAAAACAAGAGATCACGTTCAATATCCGGCCTAGTTACGAATTTGTAATACTGTTGTTGTTGGCTATTGTTATTGCGATGTTAAAATTAGCGCAAAGTGCGATTCATACGAAAATTAGATTACTTTGACACTAGATGTTATTACGGCAATTTCGAATTTCGCCTATAATAATTAACGAGATTGTTTTCGACCATTGAAAAACATTTTAATGATTCATATCGTAGGAGAAAGACTTTTTGTAATCGATACTGATTGGGTTTTAATACCGATCGAGCTGTTAATTTTACACTCTAATCCTTGAGCCGGCTCTAAATCAGACTTAACTATTTAAATTTAAGTTAACAAGATCACGAACGATTCGTGGGAGATTATTTCGTGCTAGGGCGGATATAAATATCCCAGGATTTCAACAAATTTCTAATATATCGGTCGCTCTGATCGTAACGGTAATTTATTAACTTTCGGTTTGATGATTATGTGATAAGAAAACAAAAAACTTCATTTCCAGCAACAATTACTTCATATATTTTCATATTTATGACTTCTTAATCTCTTTTTTAGAATTTGTGATGTTTGTCCTGTATAATGCTTAATAGTTTGATTTATATAGAATATTAACAAGGTGCGTCCTTTATTCTAATTCAATTTCGGCCTTAATCAAAAGGTTATTTGTTCGTAATAAATCTGATACGGGGGATTTCTCAAAATTAATCGTAGTATTAATTATCGTTTTTATGTCTTGATCATGATCATGATCTTTTTTTTAGCTATCGTGTTATTTGCCCTATGTTATGCTTATTAGTTCCTGCTATTTTCTTGAAGAGTGAAATACAGTATTATACAAAAACGAGGCATTAAGCACTTTTTCGTTTAGAATAGTCTGAGAGGCACGTTTCTTCGTGAAAATCCTGTAGAATGTCGGAAACACGTCTTTGCTCCCGAGAGATGACTATTTCTTACAAGTGGTTGTTACCAAGTTAGCGTCGCGACGTCTGACGTCGCGTTAAATGGTTGAAATTATAATTAATCCTTCAATCGGATTGAATTCCCTTATTTAGGCCTCGACAACTACGAGAGATTTAGATTTATTCTGAATTTGCTAAAGGGAACTTTTTAAACTATCTAGTGACTTTAATTTGATGTACATTTTTACCATTTCTCATAAAAATTAAATGTAATTGAAATTTCCATTAACTTATATGATATCTCGTATATTAGAACTTAGATAACTAACTGCACATTTCGACGAACTCTCCGTGGAGTTATTTAATTGGTACATGTAAACATAAGCAATTTATTCCTGTTTTCGCTATAATTAAACCCTCGGGAAGAATTCGCAATTTCTACCATGATTATTTGCAGAGAATGCATAATTATTCGTTATACTGATAAATGAATCAACGTAAACTAAAATAAATAGTTTAACGAGCGCAATCGATAAAGCTACAACACTATCGATTTCGATATTGTATCTGAGAAAATCCCGTTTATTTTTTGGTTTTCCTTCCAGCTTTCACTGGATTATTCTTCATTTTTTTCCATTGTAACATAATCATTTATATCATCATCTAAGTATTCACTGTCTGGTTCCTAGTAGGGCGTTTACTTATTATTTTATTCGTTGTTTGAAGTATCATTTTCGCGAGTGTGATTGGACGATTCCATAATTCTCCAAACTGTTCGAGAAAGTATGTCTGAAGGGGATTCTCGAAGGTCTGTAAATTTTATTGATGATATACCGACTTATGGAAACATAAATTAGATTGTAGAAAGTAGAAGGAAAAATTTGGGAAATTTAAGTATAAATAATGTTGATTAAGAATATACGGAAAATTCCCCTCTGATAATAAAGTAAAACCAGCACGCCACGAATCACGTTGGTACCTGAAGAAAATACTAAAATAGTACAAAAGTACAAAAGTACAAAAATAAATATAAGTAATATGGAAAATATCTCAAATCTCTCATAGAGGGCGCTATTTACACGGTTTACATCAACATAGAGAGTTTGGACTGTCTAAATGCATTGACATGTACTTTCTGGTAATGGAAGTCAGGGAAACGAAAGCTAAAATCAAGGATTAATAAACAAAAAGTCTAAAATCATTTATGAAGTTCGAATTAAATGTAAAAGAAAGCTCGACATATTAGAAACCTCAGCCCTACATTAGATTTTATCCAAGGAACCTAACCAAAATAGCATCTAGAATAATGATCACAGAAGGCAGTACACGGTAGATCATTACGACCTCAACCAGCCGCATATTGACAAAGAATCTTCAAATAGATGGCTTCTTAATAAAACTCTCAATACGAAGAATGTGATTAAGAATTCGATAAAAGTACTTGCCAACTAGTTAGATCTTATACATCGTTCTACAGAAAGTGATCTAAAATTAGTACTGCATTATCGCCGATAGACAGATGACGAATAACAGATCATAATATCATCAACCAATATCAAAAGAAGCTAGTCAAGAACGCAGAACTCGCAATTGAGATTAGGCAAATGTCAGACGGCGGAAGTTATTAGCTGTTGTAATGTATAAGACCCTGGACGATATAAAAAAACAACTCCGCTGTCATCCAGATGATTATTATGTAAATTGAGCCTAATCCTTTTGATATTTTGTGTCCGGGATAGATGTAAAATGAAATTAGAAAAGTACGAAGGACACATCGAAATTTAACTCTGTATTATCTGCATAACCAACTATGTAAGAAGTTGAATACGACTATAATCCACATCATGGCGCTCTGCTTTGTAAAATGGCGCCCTGATCGCGTAATTATGTACTTTAATTATTAAATCTATACACGAATCTAAAAAAATCGCGTGTGTTCAAAATCTAATTTGATTTTTTATCTATTGGGATAAACCATATTTTTGCGATATTGTTTTTTAAACCACCAGACATTTTTATATAATTTAGGACCTTTCCAGTTGCAATTTAAAAATATCGCAAACATCAAAACGGTGGAAAAGTAGTAAAACACGATACGGTCATATATTCAACCAAAAAAAAAAAAAATAAAAAAATCTAGTCGTAAAGTCGGTACTTAAAATTCAGGAAACATCCATTCTTTATTTGCTCCTGGCTGTTGGTTGCCATTAAACTAGTCAAGAATATACAATGCAGCGCACATGTTCGAAAAATATTGACAAACGTCCTGTACGTTCCATATTAGATCTCGAGAATCTATTTATATCTTTTTTAAAATTATTTTTTTTTTAATGAATCCACGCAGTTTTCGATTCCGTTCATTTCTTTGCTTTAAAGTGAAACCATCAGCAAGAACTATCACGTCAATATATGAAATTCAATTACCTCTAATTTCCAATTAATTATTACCTAAATTTACGTTCCAATATAAATGATTTTCCTTTCTAATAATTGTTTTCCTTTTCTGCACTTTCAGTTCAATCGTCCACCTTAAAAATCTCCATATTAGCAACGAATTAAAACTATTTTAGTCACTCTATACATACTAGAAGAACTGTACACTGCGACCCAAAGAATTATGTCTTCCTTCTTTGCTGGGATACTAGGGAATCCAGTGTTTACAGCTGATATGTTGATCCCACTTGTTTCAGAAAGTCCAGAATGTGGAATGTTAGCTGTAGCTGTCAAAGATCTTCGTCTTTTATTTCATACGCTTCCAGGTATAATGCTTTGAAGCTCTGTGGTGTTATCTGCGTCCTTAAGTGTCAATTGAGGCGACAGTACTCCTTAAATTGATACATTCAGTAAATCTTCTCTATTCATAGTTTTCCGAAAGAGTATTTGCTTGTATCTCAGACCTAATAGGTTGTTTATGCTCCTATCTACCTTATTTTCCAAAAATTTTTCTATTGTTATTTAGCTGATACCAAAGAAGGGTTCAAGTCGTATGTCGTGGAATCCATTGTAGCTTCGAGCTCTAATTGATGATTTCCTGTTTGCGATTGAACTACACATTTTTTTAAAGAGTATGTGACTGATTAATTTCATTTTTTGTTTATTAGATTATATCTAAAGCATTGGTACGTACATAATCCAACAAAACCATTGTTATTTTTTTTCCGAACCATAAATTATCTTTTGATGCGTACATAATAACTTAATCCGGACATATGCCGCAGTCTTTTATTAAAAATAACATTTGTGGTGAATGAGATTTACCCGCTCGTTTTGGCCATGATAAACTACACCCCTTATAGATGCCAGTGCATTCGAAATTTATTACTGAAGATATAACAGAGAAGATACACGATTCGGTGTCGGTTGTGAGTTAATTAAAATATTAAAATCCACCCAGTATATTAATCCTAATTTAATAACATTTCAAAAACTTACTATTAATGTCAATTTTTTTTTAAATTTTCTTTTCTTCGAGATAAAAACAATTTTTCCCCGGGAGTTAAAATATTTAAAGCTTTATTGCAGGTCACGGCAGGTTATTTTTCTCACGTATTTTGAAAGGGAACAAACGTACAAATGAGACAAAAGAATAAAGTGGGAAACTGGCTGGAAGTTGAGAAATCTTTCGTTTCGAAATTAATCATTATCATGGCAGCTGGTTCCATTCCCAGAGACTAACGTTTTTCTTTTAAAGAATAGATTATACAGCTGAGTTAAAACATAACAGAAGATTTATTAAAAACGGTCGCGGATTATTTAATTATGTTTAATACCCTTAATTCACTTTTACGAAGATTAAATGACATTTTACACAAGAAAATTCATACAATTCGTTTATAAATTCCCCTCTTCTACTATATATATACTCTACCTGTTGTTGATATTTTCTTTTAATAAAATTTATACGCTGCTACAACAACTTTGAGATAAGAATGCGCCAACTCGCGACGTCAATATTTCAGGTAAACGGAAAGGTGAATACAAATCGTGATGGATCCATTCATATTACCTGAAATTTAGTGTATCTAAATCCTTTAGATTAAGTTGAGTTACCTAACCTAAATTCAATTCTAAAACTGACCTAGAGGTTTTTTATTGGACAATGATTTAACCAATAACATACATTTGGATCTGAAATGAATTTAAATTATTTAATATACAGTCCAAAGTACTTTTTCCAGTTGTTCATCATACATGGCGTTCACAATTTTCATAATATCCCGAATAAACTCTCCAATAACGTATATAATTTAAATACCGAGTTGTCTAATCTTCAAGACAACCACGATCACTAGTTGAAATTTTATGGCGGGTATTAGAATCACGAATTAGCACATTGATTTTGGTCATAAGTTGAAGTTAGTACCCAAGAAGATTCATTGCAATTGTGCTGGGTTTTTTGCTGAGGGTATGGGCTGCTCAAAGATCAAAAGTTCACCGACCGTAAACTTGTTACACAATTTCTTTAAGTTTTCCACGATACAATTGAGAGAAATTTGACAAAAACATTGGGTTATCGCGAGATGAGTGTTAGTTGGATTCCGTGGATGCTGCTTAACGAAAAATGGATGTTTCAAACTTTCTTGGCAGAAAAAATTGTGGCGACTGTGTTGGTTAAATAGAACTTGGTATTCCTCATCGATTTCATGCAACTTGGAATGAAAATAAACTCAGACAGACAATTCCTTTGTTAAGATAAGAAGTTATCTGCTGTATTAAATCCTGGAGGAAGTTTTTCTGGCTGCTGGTTTTTTGTTTATCATTCTAGCCACGAATGTAAACCTTTTTAGTTTGTTGTGTTTCAGGTATTTATTCAATATTCAATTCTTCATCCCCAAACAATTAATTTTTCTTCACGATCTACAATATATCTATCTGCATATTTAGAACACTCTTTATAAATTGAAGGAAAGATCAAATCTCGAAACAGATCTTCGGAATGACATTTTTTATACGACCCGAATATTTTATTCGTGTATATCTGAAAAGGGTTTCTTCGCTCTTCTTGTTTTTTATAGTCAATTACGTGAGTTGCCAATTGACGTTGTCTTGTATGTAATAGGATATTTTCCGATCGGTTGTATTACGACAATAATAGGATGCAACCGATTCAGCTGCTCACCTTCTCACTAAATTGCCTCATCGAGAGGAAAGATTCACCTTAGAAAATTAATATGAGCGACCAACAAAATCGTAGACCGTACTCTTGGTTTTAGAATAAGGTTCAAATTTAAATACGTATGTTTTTAATACAATTTTATTCAATAATTTTGATGAAATAGTCGAGAAAAATCATTTAAACCATTTCACTATCTTAGAAACGTACCAGGAATATTACTTACTGTTCAAAAATATATTTAATAGCACCTCAAACATGATTCAAGTATTTTAGAATTTCAAAGCACCCCAAAATGAAATATAGTACTTAAAAAATGTGTTTTAAAGTATTATGTTACCAAAATACTTCGAATATTACTCAAAAACTTCGAAAATACCTTAGATTTCTCAAAATCATCCAAAATTATATCCAAACAATTCAGAAAGGAGCAAAAGATCAATAAGTGTCTGAATATATATAATATTTTTAGAAATAGTTCTATAACTATCTCTAAAAATAAATTAGAGTATCTCAAAATATCTCACAATACTCAAAATTATCCAAATATCTCTTAATATCTCAAAAAATTTAAAAATATCTAGAGTAGTTTAGAAAAGGCCAAAGAATCCAAAAATATCTGAAAATATGTCTCAATAGCCTTCTAAACTTGATAAAAAGATGCATAGTACTTACAAATAAAGTTGAGAGTATCTCAAAATATCTAGTAATACTTCAAAAATATCTCAAATTGTTTGGAAAACAATTAAAATTTACAAAAGCTTCCGTAATAGTTTGAAAACCTTTCATAAGATTCCGAAAACTTCTCAAAAAACTTTGAAAACATATTATCGAGTCTCAAATTACCTGAAAAGGCATCAAGTACCTCAGTATATCACAGTATTGTTCAAAAACTTCCAAAATCATATCTTAATATATCATAATAGCTTTCTAAACTAGGTCAAAAGATTCATAGTACCTACAAATAGGCTGAGAATATCTCAAAATATCTCATAATACCTCAAAAATATCTCAAAATGTTTAAAAGACAATCAGAATATACAAAAGCTTCCATAATAGTTTGAAAACCTTTCATAAGATTCCGAAAACTTCTCAAAAAACTTTGAAAACATATTATCGAGTCTCAAATTACCTGAAAAGGCATCAAGTACCTCAGTATATCACAGTATTGTTCAAAAACTTCCAAAATCATATCTTAATATATCATAATAGCTTTCTAAACTAGGTCAAAAGATTCATAGTACCTACAAATAGGCTGAGAATATCTCAAAATATCTCATAATACCTGGAAAATATCTCAAAGTGTTTAAAAGACAATTAGAATATACAAAAGCTTCCATAATAGTTTGAAAACCTTTCATAAGATTCCGAAAACTTCTCAAAAAACTTTGAAAACATATTATCGAGTCTCAAATTACCTGAAAAGGCATCAAGTACCTCAGTATATCACAGTATTGTTCAAAAACTTCCAAAATCATATCTTAATATATCATAATAGCTTTCTTAACTAGGTGAAAAGATTCATAGTACCTACAAATAGGCTGAGAATATCTCAAAATATCTCATAATACCTCAAAAATATCTCAAAGTGTTTAAAAAACAATCAGAATATAAAAAAGCTTCCATAATAGTTTGAAAACCTTTCATAAGATTCCGAAAACTTCTCAAAAAACTTTGAAAATATATTATCGAGTCTCAAATTACCTGAAAAGGCATCAAGTACCTCAGTATATCACAGTATTGTTCAAAAACTTCCAAAATCATATCTTAATATATCATAATAGCTTTCTAAACTAGGTCAAAAGATTCATAGTACCTACAAATAGGCTGAGAATATCTCAAAATATCTCATAATACCTGGAAAATATCTCAAAGTGTTTAAAAGACAATTAGAATATACAAAAGCTTCCATAATAGTTTGAAAACCTTTCATAAGATTCCGAAAACTTCTCAAAAAACTTTGAAAACATATTATCGAGTCTCAAATTACCTGAAAAGGCATCAAGTACCTCAGTATATCACAGTATTGTTCAAAAACTTCCAAAATCATATCTTAATATATCATAATAGCTTTCTAAACTAGGTCAAAAGATTCATAGTACCTACAAATAGGCTGAGAATATCTCAAAATATCTCATAATACCTCAAAAATATCTCAAAGTGTTTAAAAGACAATCAGAATATACAAAAGCTTCCATAATAGTTTGAAAACCTTTCATAAGTTTCCGAAAACTTCTCAAAAAAGTGTTTGGTAATAATCAGAATATACAAAAGCTTCCATAATAGTTTAAAAAGCTCTCAAAGCGTCTTAAATGACCTGAAAAGTCTAAAAGGCATCTAAAAACATTTCAAATTATCCCATCATCTAAAAAAAACTGTTAGTGAATCTCGAAATAAATAAATATTTCGAAATTCTGTACCCCTATTTTAGTACGACTATGAAACGATGACGTTGTCTCAAATTACGTTATAAAAAGGGTTGATTTGAGAAGTTATCCTGTATTATGTAACACGGTAGGGTTTTTTGTGTCCTTTTTTTCTTAAACAAGTTTAGTCACATATTTGGTTTAGGTAGTAGGCGCTCCCTTTGATATTTCATCTATAATAAAACCAAATAATTATATGGCGTCTAATTTTCTTTTTTATTTTCAAATATAAATTAATGGATTTTAACAACTAGCACCAAAGAAATGTTGCGGATAGGACCTTAAGACGAAAATTTAAGAATATGTGACGTCAGTTGCTATACGAGGTATATCCACGAAGTTATACAAAATAGATACAAAAAAAATTACTGTTTACCAAATTTTCTTTATAATTTCCGAATTTTGTAGGTACTTTCCACAATTTTTGTATGCTTTCTTCATAAAACGTGTCATTTCAACCATGTGGTAACATCTTTCAGCTCGTCGCCATCTTTAAATTTTTCACCACTAAGGAACGATTTTAGATGCGAAACGAAATGAAAATCACTAGAAGCTAGATCCGGACTATACAGAGGACGATAAAACGTGTCACCTAAATATCTGTATGAGTTTTTTAGTCGAGACATTAATGGTGTTGTTTGTTGAGTTGTTCAGTAAGAATTTTATGTAAGCAAAGAAATAAAAAGAAACAATCTAAATATAGAATATTTTTAAAAAATTTTTCATTTCGTTGTATAAGAGACAAGCGAAACGCGGCTGTCTATCTCCTTGAGAAATATCTCATGCAGCTGGCAAACTGAATAGTCCCAAATATCGTTTTAGAAACATCACAAAATGAAATTCCTTTCATATAATTTCGTATCTATTTTAATACCATACAACTAGGTATTGAGAAGTTGCGAATGCGAGAGAAGAGTGATTATATTCCGAAAAGCACTCATTTTGTTAGAAATTTCTTAAGCTTTCTATCTTATTTACTCGGAATTTCACAGCACTGGAAAAATTACTAAACGAATTTTTCTTTTCAAGTTATTTTATTCACAATACAACTGGAGTGTATCAAGTTATTTTTCATTTAAAATGTTTCATTATGATAAAATGATGATAAAATCTGATATTCATTCCTTTTTATACTATTTTTGTGATAACACTCGTATATAATTCTTTCCTTTGAAGATTACGATAAATTTGAAAACATGATAAAAGTTTAATGACAAATTTTAATTCTTTTTACAAAATCTTCAAAAGTATCTGTAAGAAAAGGGTTTAATGTCACTCTGGCAGTCATTTTAAGAGATGTTAAGCTGTAATTAAGAAAAATTCTATAAAAACCAATCGAGGTTTTAGGAAAAATACTATTCAATAACGGTTCCATAGGATCGAACATTTACAAGATAATAGTTTCATAACTTTTCTTCAGTTTCTTCAATTGCTAAACCGAAAATCCCCTCTCTTGTTTCAAATAATACTGGAAGTGCTAATAGTGACAGATAAATAATTATTTAATTAATTTGGTAACGTGAATTATCAACCGACTCAATTCTTAACAAGACATGAGTCATTTTCATAGTTTCCAACGAAGATAGGGAAGTCTAAAGATTACCAATGTACGTTATGTTTGAGACGATGTCGCACAAGAAGTAGAGGGCTTACACCTGGACTATAATGGGAAAATTTATCTAAGAGAAGTGTTCAAAGATTATGAAGTCAACAGGGAACTGGTAGAAGAAGATTTAGCTTTTCACCGAATATTTGTAAACCCCTTTCTCATTGGAAGAAAAAGGGATAAAAGAAAACATCAAAAATAAGAGTTAAAGGCAGTAAAGCAACAGAAATTGTAAATAAATACAAACAAATATTTATAATTCGATGCGACTTCATTGTTTTTCAAAAAAATCTCCATTAAGATTAAGAATTTTTGAGTTTGAGCCAATTGTCAAAGCCGATTGAGGTACCCGCAAAACTATCAACCGCTTCTTGAGGTCCAGGAAAACGTCGACCTCGCAATTTATTTTTAATCTACGGGAATAAGAAAAAATCAATGGGTGCTAAATAAGGACTGTACAGAAGATTATTTTCCATCGATTCGATGTTTTGACTGTTCGAAAACGTTTCTGTTTAAACTGATGTGTTAGAGCTCGCATTGTCGTGATGGAAAACAAAAATAAATTAAAAACACAAAACGATTTATTAACAAAAAATCCATATATCGATCATTTGTTTTCAGTTTTTAATCATTTTGAGAGCTCTGCAGCATTGCGGCGCTAGTGTACTAGCTCGCTAGTATCGAATGAATATTTATACGTCTATGGTTAAATTAATAGTATATCGAGCATTTAATTTATATCACTATCATTATCTTTGGCTAGAGTTAATTAATTTCGATTCAATTAGATTATGTTTCATTAGATTTATTTAATTTGTAAATTTCAACGTTCATTAATATTGATAACATCGATTCTATTCGCTCAACGAGATTTGAAAGGGTATTAAATTTTACCATTTCATCTCCTGATCCGTATTCAACCAAATCCCCAATTATCAACAACATCATTCACTTTTTATGTGTATTATCGAAATTTATCGACATCTAGTGGCGTTTTTGGTTACTGCGTGAATCTCAAAACTGTCAATCAACGAATCTACTTCTTCTTCTTTCCATAATAGGTCTATTGCTTGTTTCTTCTTTTTTTTAACCAATCTATCGACCGTCAATTAAGTTCCTCTTGATAATTTTCATTTCTGTTGTCTCCAAGAGTTAAATCTTTGTTGATTTTTAAATTCCCGCCTTATCTAGTGTTTATTTCGTCATAATATTTAATTGCGCTGGCTTCTTGTCCTCTCTCCTCATCTCCATAACTGATTACGTCAATTCCAAAGTACTGATGTGAACGATTGTCATTCACATAAAGAAATTAAATGCGTGTGTTTGTCATCATAATAAATTTCTTTTAATGATAATCCTCGCGGAAAGCCGACTCACCGAATTCAATGTCGCCCGACTTAGTCTTAAGCTTCGGAGATAAAAAAAAGGTTAGAATCGTAACCGGATCGGTGATATGCTATTCTCGACACCTTCGACAAAAGATCGGTGTTAATCACAATCAGAAAGAGCCATTCATATTATAATGAACGCTCAAACGCGATTTCAATTCCACTCCATACGTTTCCAGGACCGCATTCAAAATTAATAATTAAACTTAATTTTTGTATTTGTCGTTGTTAGCGAAAAATTTTCAACTTTACCACGTGTTTATTTTTCGCGATAATCACTGAGTGCTAGATCAGTTCTTCCCATTGGAATTATCAGCAGTACCAAGTGTTTGGAGCTATTTAAACCCGAATTTTTGTATCGAAACGTGACAATCTATGAAAAATGATTCACATCAAAGTCCAATTGACTGTCTGGACGTGAAAAACC
This sequence comes from Diorhabda carinulata, assembly GCF_026250575.1. Lineage (NCBI taxonomy): Eukaryota > Metazoa > Arthropoda > Insecta > Coleoptera > Chrysomelidae > Diorhabda > Diorhabda carinulata. The sequence continues at coordinate 23,010,092 of NC_079465.1, read as the reverse complement.
GATTCCAAAGCGTGGAAAGACGCAAAATTAGTTTGGAACTATAGACAATCTCGCAGACTGGCTTCTTGTTACTTCGAGGAATAAATCGAATATAGTCTTAGTTGAGGAACATAAGAGAGTGGACAGGTCTTAGAGAAGCCAAGGAAAAATATTTTTAGAAGGTCCAAGGAAGTGCTGATACTAAATTTATTTGCTACCGCTTCCAATTGTCAAATCCCCACTATTGAAACGATTAAGTCAACGCTGTACTGGTGGCTTACCAACTGCGTATTTCCCTTCAATTTCTGGTAGGTATGAAAACCGACATTACTTAAAAACCACCCCTACTATTCATTTCTATCTTTGAGCATTAATTTTGTACTAATATTTTTATTATAATACCATAAATTTTCCATACGGTCCTGTACGAGAATGGAAATAAACGAGGGAGAAACAAGTACCACCAACTGCATTGACATGGATAATATTTGGACAGGAATTGAATGGGGTGTTTTGTTCGATTCAAATATTCACCCTTTTTTCAACAGCAATTGTAAGCACGTACATACCCCGTTTCTTAGAGGAGACAGACATTATTAAATAAAAAATTATGTGTACTCAACATGTAACATTACTCAAATAAGTCGTGTGACTGACACACAGATGGCGCTGCCATTGTTAAATCCATATGACGTTTATGCTTCTTGACGAAAAAAATCTCATGTACAAAGAAACATTTGCTTTTGTTTGGCTAGATTTAAACGTGGTCGTACAGACACCGACGATTATCAACGTTCTGGTCGTGGTTACGTAAGTAGGTGCCGGGTTTAGTTGCAGTGGATCGAAAACAACAACGTGTTGATGATTAAGAACAGTGTTTGGTCATGTTTATATCAGTTTTTTTACATCGATATGTGACAATGGGATCCATCACTCTTCTCCGGAACCAAAAGGAGCATCATCTGAGTGGACTACAGTTGGTGAACCAGGTTTGAAGCGTCCAAAAGCGCAACAATCAGCTGGGAAGGTTATGGCTTCAGTATTTTGGATGCGTATCGAATATTGATCATCGAGGTTCTCCAAAAGGTAAAAACAATCAAAACATGAAGTTATCGAAACATTTTAATGCAAAAATCAAGAAAAAACAACCTCATATGTCGAAGAGACAAGACAATGTACCGATTCACAAGTCGATGGTTAAATTGAACGAATTACACCTTCTCATCCACCGTATAGTCCAGATTTGACCACCAATGACTACTTGCTATTTACTGATCTCAAAAAAACGTTTGCGGGTAGGAAATTCAGCTCAAAATACTGAAACTGAAGCCTATTTTGAAACAAAAGACAAATTCTTCTACAAGCACGTCATCGAGAAGTTAAAGAAGCGTTGGAATGATTGTATGGCTTTTGAAGGAGATTATATAGATGAAAAAAATCGACTTTTGGAAAAAAAAATGCGTTCGTCATACTTTTTTCAATGTTAATTCGAAATTTTGGACCGTAGCATAAACCTCGTATTTTCTTTATCGCTTTTCCGAAAACGTCCAATTTAAAACCGAAGCACCATGTGTCTTGGAATAGTAGACGCGTACACGCACAAATAAACGAAGATATGCGTAATTTATCGCCGTAGTTAAACGAACTAAGACAAAAAAATTCCGGCAATTAAATAGGTATAAACGTGATTTCGCCGCGAGTGTTACATCCCAAACATAAAGCCGCATATTTCAGCCTTTCGTGATTAACACATACCGAAAGTAAATTACCCGCGAACAGGGTTCGGTTAGTGTGAAGTATCTGCATTCTCCTACGGGATCAAAGATACCGGGAAAGATATACTGCGACGACGATAGGAAAAAAGAAATAAAAATTACTGCGAAAATTCAACGTATTTGGAATCTTTCCAGATCTATTGGCGTTGATTGTCTTTCGAGTAAAAATATTTGCATGATTTTCATTTCGATAAGATACTTCGGAACTTTAGTTCATCTATACAAGGTAAAACAAAAGTTTTTCGTCTTAATATGAAAATTGAATCAAAACTTTTAATACAAACCTCGTATGCTACGTCAATACGACTCAAACAACACTCGTAGAACTGTACATTCACCATTTAATATGTCAAACTTTATTATGTCAAATTCTGGATACTTAAATCAGTGTTGCCATATCTCAAAATTTAAATAGTGAACCTCGTATTTAGCTATGATAAAAATCGTATAATTAAGTGGCTGAACTTGTATAAAATCTTAACTATGTTATGAACAGGTTGCTTGGACGTTGTCTTCATAATGTGATGCTTTATATTAATATAGTTTTGACGTGGAGGTTATTTAAATTCAACAAATGATGATGGACGAGCGGCATTGTCTTCAGCTTCAATCAGAAAACGAAAATTAAACTTTTCGAGATTTACTGTTGATATTTTTTTTATTGGTGTGGAAACCACTTGGCGTTGATTAACTCGGCCATTATTTTGCACCCAATATTATCAGACTCTACCGCGACTAAAACCCCTCAAAGTTTCTGTGAAATTTCTTTGGTACCTACCTACCAATAGGTATTGCTCCAAAGAGGAATAGCCCATCATCTCTCGTTCTCATTTTTAGTTTTTCTATTCCAGTTTTATTAAGTTCTTGGACTTTAGCCTGCCCTTTTCAGTCTTGTATGTTTTGTATGTTACATATGTGGAAAGAGGACTAGTACGAAGCAGGTTGCAATGTTGGGTATCAATTATCTTGTCCGTCATATTCCTCTGGCTCCATCTGCATCTCCAGGAACTTATCTTTACCGTGATTGCGCTTTCTATGTGAACCTGAAGATCAATTCGCATCAGATCTATTGGTTTATAATAAGAGAAACTAACTCAAAGGCCAAAATTTGTTTTTTTCAGTTATTTTTGATTCTGTAATAATATATTCTGTGTTAATTAATTCAAATAACTTTCTCTTTATTTAAACGAGACCCAATAGATATCAAATAATTTTCCCAGTACGTACGTTGATTTCTGGAAAAAGTGAAATGGTTTGGAAACCATCCTAAATCTCCGTTAGCCGAAATAAAAGCCTTTCTTCCAGACGAATAATCGTATTTCAGAAATATGAATTCCAGAAACATACTTGACATGAACGAAATTTAATTTTCGGAAAAAAATAAAGGCCGAACGTGTTAAGATTTAAAAACGTAGCCCTTTCCCAACGTTGTGGACAATAGACCAGGCAAAAAGGTCAATATCGATTCATTCATAATAATTTTATACATTCTTTCACTGTTTTCACAAAACTCCTTCGGAATTTTTGTTGTTTGAAATAAAATAAATAGAAATCTTCCTGATCCGTTTTTTGGTTAATAGCTTCAACGAACTCATAGCTTGTTTTTTTTTTCAATAGAAATCATACGCTCAGAATCACTCACATAAAGTAAAACTTCATGACAGACAATGATAAATCAAATAGTCGTCTCCTTTTTAAACAACCCTCGTAGACACACCAGTTCGGAGTTTTAAATGTAACAAATGTCGATGTTTTTTCAAAAAAATTACAAACTATGTGACAAATCTTTGGGAAATTCGCCGATAGCTCATTCGTCATTGCAATCTTAATCGTTTCAGTAAAAAAATTAAAAAAAAAAACGAGGGATAAACTAAAACAATAAAAATTATTTATGCTTCAACCGAAAAGTACCCGAGTCACAAACAACAAAAAGCAACTCTTCCTCACATAAATAAGACACTTAAATCCATTTGGAGGGTTTGTAAAAGCTAAGCGCACATTCAGGTCAAGCAAGCGGCGTCCCGGGGCGATTGTTCCTGATAACGAGCCAGGGATACGTTAAAATAACCGCCAGGAGGCGAAGGATTCTCCGGAGGACTGATCCGTAGTCCGGGACCACCGCAGAATTAATAACCATTACTCAGATCGAGAGCTTTTTTTTTCTAATGAACGGTAGACTTTTATGGAAAAAGATATATATCAGAATTATGTATGGAATTTCTTTCCATTATTTCCTTTAATTCCGTTAATTTTTTTCATAATACTATCCTTAGATATTTGCTAGTGGCACATTTTAGAGATAATGAAATTCATTTCCTTTTATCTCAATCGTAAATCGTATCGATTCTAGTGAATAATAAGATGTTTTTTTCCCTTTTTCAAATGACGTGAAAACTTCAATACACTAAAGAATAAGTTATACAGAAGACTATCAAAGTTATTGACATCAAACCAAGTTTCTGACTCCTGTTAGACACACATCCGAAAACCGCATTATACTCCTAATATTTTCTTGACAAGCCCCTGCAAAGTTGGCCATATTCGCCTCACGACGACGTTCAATTTTCACGTCGTATATATACAAGACGGGCGCACCCCCGAATCCACCAGGCTCGGACTCGTTTTCCACCAGATATAAAGTAATTTCTAATTATATTTATAAGATTCCTTAAGGAAAAATATTGATGAAAACGTTCACTATTATGTTCCGAAATCTATAATACGATCGGGGGGTCGACAAAATTTTCAATCTCAGCTTAGTTAGTTACCAAAATGAGTTAATAATAATCTTTTAATTTGTTGATGATGAAGCTTTCTAAATTTCTGTTTTATCGAATTATCTATCACTAACAATGACAGTTGCATTGACAATGACAGTGACAATGACAGTGATATTGACAATGACATTGACATTGATAATGACAATGACATTAGGAAGGTACCTGATTTACAAGTACCACATGAACCAACTAGGGTCGGAGTTAGGCTATGGGATGGTGCTGAGAATAGTCTAGGTTCATTCTGAAGCGAGCTTTTCGCGTGCTTAAGCTCTTCATGCGTTAGGTGACGCGGATTCGAATAAACACTTAACACTTAACCACTGCATCAACAATTACTGTGTCTGACGCGCGTTTCGATAACCAAGTTATCGTCTTCGGAGACTGAAAGTAAACTCAACACACCATATTGAAACATTTTAGTTAAATGAGTGGAATTTTTTAACAGTAACGATAATAAAATGGATTGTAAAGGACAAATCCGCTTCTAGAAAGGCAAATACGATTTCAGAGACAAGAAAATTGAAAATCCTTGTTTCTGTTTTCCAACTTCGATGAGGGATATTTTGTATTGGAAAATTGAATTAATTTCCTCTGAAACTCAACGAAAATATTGTTAAATTAAGGACTTTTAGTGACCAAGAATTCGAGAATAAAACGTGACCTAATGAAGAAAAAAGTCTTTGAACTTAATAAATAGTCATTATTGACAAATTTCCTAAACTTTTTGATATTTTTTGAAAATTTCCATCTACATAGCATAAGCATTAAAATTCGCTACGTAAATAGATAGTTCGGTACTGTAAGAAGCACTCCCATCGAGGCTTAGGAAACGACCTCCTGTCCGGTATATTGCAGACTATCATTCAGAGTGGTTATGTCTTGCACGGCAGTCTCGTGCATTTCCCTTGGTAGTGCCAAATATTTCTAACTATTCTATATTAGATATAGCAGAAAGGAACAATATTTTCCACCATTTTCCCATTCATACGATGTAATAAAACAGCGGTGGGAAAATAAAGTTGAAGAAAAAAACAATTTGTCTTCACGAAATTATCTCTAGGTCATATCGATGATGAGGTTCGTAGTACGAACATTCAAGCACGTAAAAAAGTATACAGCCCATTAAACGATCCGTTTTGTATGGATAAAAGGGTTGAAAGGAAAAACCGAAATTGATTTTCACTTTCGATTGCAGACTTTTGCGTTCAACCACGTTTGTATTGATAAAACTCAATCAATTTGCTTTTACTTTATTTTTCGTTTAATTGGATTTTCCGTACAATGTTGCCGGATAAGTTTTCACCATTAAAAATATAAAAATGATGGCAGATTTGACATTTTCAAATCTGAAACTTATGTAGCAACCCTCTTATTACCATCGGTTTTTACTTCATAATTTTCAAATCAAAATATTTCGTAGTAGCCAGTTCTACCAAGAGCACCTTTTTAAATGTCAAATTGAATGAAGTTTTAATTCTTTTAAAATTTTTTTGGATTGATAAATATTTAGTAGGAATCGTATAATTAGCGCCTTCTATGAAAGTTTTTATTACAAAAATGTTTATGAAGCAAATCCCAATTATTTATCAGTTTTCTAACTGTCATTAACATTTACGCATCGCCCTCTAAGTATAATTACTTTATGAACATAACCTATAATTTCTGACTATCCTTTAATTATTTTAAAATACGTCAACATACAATTAAAACGTATCTGATATCATTGTATAGATTATTATCGAGGATTCTTTTCGCGATTTATTCACGAATAACCGACCATCGCGTGGAGTTAATGTCTTTATCTCCTCAGCTGCTGAAGGTTCTAAATTATAGGGTGCCAGTCGCTTGCACAAAGCATCTGGTTGTGAAAAAATTAACTTATTTAATAACTTCATTCTGTGTACCGTTTCTGTTCGATGATTATATAGGGTGATCGGCGTATAGGATAACGTACAAAGGACCCTGTAATATTGACTGGTACGAAATGAATAATTCGATTTTTGGTTGTACGTGAACCATACGGAAAACGGCTGATAATTAATCATAACTTTATTCTAGAATTTCGTTTTTTATTTTCTTCACTGTGCTCATTTCCTTCCTCTTCAAATTTTGATTTCTCTTTATTATTTACTTTTTTTATACACGCTGTATATACATAAATTTCAAAAAAGTAATTAAATTATAATGATTCAATGTCAAACTCTTCTTTGAAATGATGAGTGCGGCGGTTACTAGAAAAACTTTTATAATTCGAAAGTGAAACCATATAATTTAGAGGAATGAGCGGTCTAGATAAAGACATTAACTTCACGCAACGATGAATCATGGATAATTCATGAAAATAAAAAGAACCACAGAAAGATTGTTATCTATACATCTATATTATATAGGGAATCCCAAAATTAATGAACGTTTTTTACCTATTTCTCTGGTTATGGTATTTTCACAATTATTTCTTAAATAAATTGTTTAACATCAGTTGATTAATTAAATAATTGAAACGAAGCATATTCCTGCTTCAAACAGTTTCCGAACTCGTTCAACAGTGTGGAGGACGTACCAGAAATTAGTAAAAACGGGCTCTGTTGCGGACGCGTCGCATTCTGGACTTCCGGTATCCGTGAGAGCACTTCCCGAGGATGATTTCGATCGAAAAATGGGTTTGTGCAAATTTCAAACTGACATATACATGTACTGGAACGACCAGAAACTGGTATCCATGGTCTCTGGGTAAATACTTTTTCGAGGACCAAAAATATTTGTAAATGCTCGAAAATTGGACGTGGCAAATGGACAACGATTCAACATCTGTCATTTCATACAGGATGGGCGTCAATTTGTATCGATATTATCTCGTTTTTTCTTCACATAATTCAACAAAAACGAAATAAGCTTAAATTGAAACTGAACAAATGCTAATTTGAGTTTTTTATCTGCTATTCTTATTAAGTTTATTTTAATAATAACATTCTCGGTAAGCAAGATGATTTATTTCGCAATTTTCGACATAAGCAAAATCCTCGTAAACGAAAATATAATTTTACGTCTGGAAATAAAGCGTCAACACAGAAAGGCAGACTGAAACTAATAAACAACCTGCCGATAAAACGGAATCAGGGCGAGTCGTTGCAAATAAACTAAACAACTAAATATCCAGTAGCGTTGTTTAAATATTGTTTAAAAGGATAAATATTTTATAATCAAAATTTTGATTTTCCTAAAAAGGTTTCCTAATCAAACCATCGATCAAATAAAAATAAGAAAAAACCAAGAAGAATAATCAAAGTACTAGTAAAACTATGAGATATGGAAGACCGATGGGGAAAAATACTAGCAATAAGGCGACAAGCTGAAAGAATTTTCTCAATGTATCGCATGGAATAAACTATTTTTAACGCAAGTATTGAATCACAATACATCGCTAGATTCAATTGTGATACAGATATGTAACTTTTTCTAATTCGCATCCAGCTCTCGTATAATCGACAAGGATGATCTCAGTAGTACCTGGTCAGACCTAGAGATGGCGGTGATTGTTTGAAAAAAACACTATATTAGAAAGTACACAATCTGTACGGAAGACGCCACGTTGTTTAGTATTTATTTGATAGCCATCAAACAATACGTTTATTTGAAAGTCCAACCAATATGGAAGCTTAATTAGATTCTACTCTGGGTGAGACAAGGCCGTACAGGACCAGTATCGCAGTAGTCGACCAAATGAGGTGACGACGAAATTTTGAAGAAAAAAGTGCTAAAGAGCTAGAAGACACAGTAGGCATCCAAAAAGTTCTGCACATCGCATATTAACTGTAGATTTGGACATGAGAAAGCTGTTCACAAGATGGGTGCCGCGTTTGTTCACCATGGAACAAAACCATCGTCGTGAAGATGTTTCCATCGAGTGTTTGACAATGTTTTACAGAAATGAGACCGTTTCATAACCATAGATGGAACGTGAGTCCATCATTTCACATCCGAAACTTCACAATCGAAACAATGAACTGAAATGGGAGAACCGGCTCCAACGATGACCATTTACAGACAAGGTCATGGCGTCGAGTTTTTGGGATGCTTCGCGGATAATTTCCCTTGAAAAAGAAAAAACTATCAACCAAAATTAAAGCTTCAATTGCTACCTCATCCAACCTTATTCGCCAGATTTACTTCCTCGAATTCTTTTCTGTTCCTAAATTTGAAAAATGAAGGAGGACGTGGAGATTAACGATTTTTATTATAAAAAGGGTACAAAACATCGCTGGGAAACGTGTATGAAGGTTGAAGGAGATTATATTAAAAGATAAAAATATGTTTTTCAAAATTTTTTTGTTTCTATTGTTGGTCCCGGTACTTCTGGGACCGTCCTCGTAGGATATAATCGGATTAACTAAAATAATCGATATTTTACTGATAGTTCGACTAACTTTCTTGGCATTGGCGTTTCTAGTTAATTTCTTTTGACAATATTGTCTGAATATAGTAAAAGGATTCTTTTGTTAGCAACCGACACGCCAATAGCAGTGTTTATAGTAATAAAAAGAAGTTATTGAGTCTTTAGAGACACTATGAACAAACAATATATACAAATCTTGGCAAAAAATGTAATAAAAGTTTGTCATATTTACATAAAACCGAAGTTTTTTAATGTCTGACTTGGAAGTACAGACCAAATGTTTATGTATTCTGTTTAGTTTGGCGCCACGACATTTTTGTCGATTTTAATTCAGGGTAGTTCGTAAATAAATTGTTTGTTTATAAATTAGATTTGAAAAAATTCGTTAAGACATAAAAAATATAATTACACCCTTGGTAATCGTTCAAATACTATTTTATTTCATCATTTTGTTTATTATGTTACACCCCTTGGTATATAAATTAAAATTCTAGCAGTGGGATGTCGAGTATTTCCCCTTTTGTAGATATAATTAAAAATTAAATCACCCCGATAAGATTTTTGATATTCCGAATTTTAAAGTCGCTTCAAATCTTTCGGGAGTTTTCCCCTTTTTCTGCTAATTCACCTTATTTAACATTCAACGTCGTCAGCCCCTTTTCTCTTTGAATTATCGACAAAGATAAACATTGTAAAGCCGAAATGGCAAAAATAAAATCTGTTTGCCTAATGACTTATACCTAATTAAAAAAAAAATCGGCGAATATTTTTAATGGAACGTTAAAGGTAATTTTCCAATGTTTGAATCTTCTGTTTCCAAGTTTTTCGACTTTAAAACTACCTCTTCGTGCTCTTGTCTCCATATTTTTGACCAACGGCCTTATGAGATGTCAAATCAACAAGGAATTGAACGAATGATTGAAGAATTATATGAAATTTTTATTAATAAACATTTCTGAACTTAAGACTCATAAAAATGACAGTTAAGGAGTAAAAGGATCTTGTAAGGATGTTCAAAAAGGAAATTAAACTTATATAAACTTTAAATATAGATTATTTGTAGATTTTTTCATTTTCTTGCTGCTTTTTTTACCAGAAATATGAAATTGCATCACTTTAAAGAGAAATTATTGTTTTTGCTACTATCAACTTGAAATATTTTCTATTATCAAAGTAATTTCACAGATCATTTGAAGAATATTAAAGTTCATATTAAATAAACTGTCTAGAATTCATCTGGAATGAAACGGAAATTTAGAAACAACAATTTTCAATGCCTAAATTCATATTCCAGTTCCTAGTAAAACATATGTGCATTGCTTGCCTTATTTATTATTTTAACAAAATAATATTCAATACTATGACAGCTACTAATTAAAACTTGAAGAATCTTCATTAATTCTGTTTATGTTGCTTCGAGCATGATAAAAGGATTGAAAACTTTATGGCTACATGAGTTTCCAGATTATTCGCTTCTGTCTTCAACCGAGAATAAATTATAAAGGAATAGTTAGAATAATAGAGATTCTAAATCAAATAATTCATATCTAGAAACGATTCTTTTTGTTTCTAAACTGGTTCAAACGCTTGCATAGATACGAATTTTGACAATTCCTTCTCATACTTTTAAACAGACTTTATTTTAGCAATTCTTCATCTAGAACTTCCCACAGCCTCCTCGTCATAGTTGTTGATATATCTAAATAGAACATTCGATCCACGGGTCCGTCTAGTTTATTTCAGACCACTATGTGATTATGAATGAAGTATTCATGTGAACGTCTTGGCAACATTCTAAACTTGAAACTGTCTTCTAACATACAAATGTTGACAAACTGTTTTCTAACATACAAATGTTGACGTAACTGTCTTCTAACATATAAATGTTGACGAAAACGTATTGGCAACATTCTAAATTTGAATAAAACTGTCTTCTTACATACAAATGTTGACAGAACTGTCTTCTAACATACAAATGTTGACGTAACTGTCTTCTAACATACAAATGTTGACGAAAACGTGTTAGCAACATTCTAAATTTGAATAAAACTGTCTTCTTACATACAAATGTTGACATAACTGTCTTCTAGCAAACAAATGTTGACGTAACTGTCTTCTAACATACAAATGTTGACGAAAACGTGTTAGCAACATTCTAAACTTGAATAAAACTGTCTTCTTACATACAAATGTTGACAGAACTGTCTTCTAACATACAAATGTTGACAAAACTGTTTTCTAACATACAAATGTTGACGTAACTGTCTTCTAACATACAAATGTTGACGTAAACGTCTTAGCAACATTCTAAACTTGAATAAAACTGTCTTCTTACATACAAATAGTGACAGAACTGTCTTCTAACATACAAATAGTGACAGAACTGTCTTCTAACATACAAATGTTGACAAACTGTTTTCTAACATACAAATGTTGAAGTAACTGTCTTCTAACATACAAATGTTGACGTAACTGTCTTCTAACATACAAATGTTGACGTAAACGTCTTAGCAACATTCTAAACTTAAATAAAACTGTCTTCTACCATACAAATGTTCACTTGAATGTCTTAGCAACATTCTAAATTTGAATAAAACTGCCTTCTTACATACAAATGTTGACAGAACTGTCTTCTAACATACAAATGTTGACAAACTGTTTTCTAACATACAAATGTTGACGTAACTGTCTTCTAACATACAAATGTTGACGTAAACGTCTTAGCAACATTCTAAACTTAAATAAAACTGTCTTCTACCATACAAATGTTCACTTGAATGTCTTAGCAACATTCTAAACTTAAATAAAACTGTCTTCTAGCATACAAATGTTCACGTAAACGTCTTTAACCTTATTCATTCTTTTATATCATATAAATCAATTCCCATAGGAAGATATCTGATAATGTTAGATCAGGTGATGGAGCTGGCTTTTTTATAGTGTTCATCTCCCAATCCATCGATATGGACATGATATGCCAGAGATTGCGTCGGTAATGATGTAATCAAAGAAACCCCATAACATTCACTTGACTTTCAAGATTTCTTGGAACAGAATATTGAAATGACATCAGTTTGAAGTATTTCTAAATAATGATTGATATTCAAATAGTCCTCAATGAAAAAAGGGCAATGTTATGTTTGCTAAATAAACATTTTGCCGCCAGGAATTTTAGTTTTTTTTGATATCAAACATCTAGAAATTATCTTTTTAGTGATTCTTTTGAATCAAACAGACTTGGACTATGTCGCGTGGTTCCCTACCATCATGTGTGTCTTCCATAATCAAATCAATGAGCAATTAGAGCAGAAACATATTTATTTCCCTGATGTAGAAGAGACGTTTTCTACTGTCAATAAAGAGACCCATGGAAGTTTCGGTTTCTCGTACGTTATGTAGAGTCTTGTCACTAATAACTCAGCACCTTCTTTAGAAAGTTTCTGATCAGATCATTAAGTTTAATCTGTGGTAGGTTTTGACGATTTCCTGCAGCATTCGTCATTTATTTTAAAAAAGTAGGTGTTTCAGTTTGATCTCTCTGAGATTACTGCACCAACTGGTGTGAAACTAGACTCGAAACATTTTCTTAACGATTTATGACGATTGTTTTTATTATAGTCATACGAAAATACCTCATAATATGGTTTTTGTTCTCGTCACGTGTATCTTTCGGGTTTATCTTTTGGTTTTACATGAATCCAGGTATCTAATATATTTATTATATTAATCACACCTATATAAATTTCTCGGTTGTTCGTTCTCCTCCCGGCTGCACCCACTTAAATCAAGTTTCAACTACAAATCAAATTGAAACCTTTTTAGCATAACGTTAACGTAATCCTCATCGTCAAAGGCTCAATTTGCATGCTTCACTAACAATAAACATAAATTTTCAACGAGTCAGAATATTAATATAAGATTATTCCCACCCATTTTGCGTTACTAAGGGCGTTATTCAAAGGAAACTTCATCTAAACTTCGAAGTTAACAGGATTTTTTGCTTAAACTTTACTTTTTTTCATCTACACGTCTTTTGTGCACGATATTAGTATTATTTCAGTAATAAATTTTAGAAAAAAACGTTTCAAAACAATCATTTAATCATTTATCAATGACTAACAACTACCTTTCTTGGATTTATAAAAAATTACGTATCTAAACTTGATCAACTTGATCCAAAACACTACTTTGTACATCCGCGTCTATTTCCTTCAGTAAGCATCTTTTTATGTCATTTCAAAGGCTTTTTATATATACGACTGTGTATAAGTTTCCATATAGTTTAGACGAGACTTTGTTAGGTTTGTTAAACTTTGTAAAATTTTTGAGACACTTGGATTGCATTTTTATATCTGAATCTAATTTTATTCTATTTTATAATAAATAGATTCCATATAAATATGAGTGTCTTAGATTAAATTAGAGATAATCTACAAGAAAATGATCGATTTCAAATAAATTTTTGATCTGAAACGTCTACTTAAGATTTGTCCTATCAGCTATACGAGATAACGTAATTCGAAGTAACCATTTTGACCGGATTACAAGGCATCGAACTCCTAATAATCGATATACAATACTTTTAATCATGTTCGTCCTTTGATCTTTTCCAGCTTAAAGAAAAGAGGGATGGAAAGTAATAAATTTTTCCTAAGGGTAAAAGCTCATGAAACTGACATTTATTTTTAGCAAGAATATTGTTGAAAATGTCTCGTTCTATTTGTATTTGCAACGTACCTAGTTAGAAATAAAAAAGAAATTCAGTGATTTAGTCCCGGAATATCAACGGCGCAGTTCCTGTCAGATGATCTGATAGGATGGAAAATTTCCTGTAGGGTTGAATTTTCTGAATACCTATTAGAAAAAACAGCGACAAACGATCTGTCAGTTAAATTTAATTAACCCTACCACGAAAGTAATGACTTGATTATAATCACTTCCCGTTGTAATCTGTTGATGATAGATTGAATGTGATAAATATGAAATGCAAAAAAAAAACACTAAAAAATATAATTAAATACTTATTTTGATTAGTATTAAGTATTAAGCCAAAATTTTCATCTTAGAACTATTCGTGTACCAGGTAGTTTCGTTATTTAGTATTGCAGACCTACCATAATTCGATAATTTCTCATCAAAATTATTGATAGACTAGTCGACCCATCAGACTTCGTACTGCCTCAATCGATAAATAAAAAACTTTCTTATAAAATAAACTTAAAACAAACAAAAAGCTCGGTATTAATGAAATTTTATTATTATTTACACTTACAAAACAGAATTGTCTTGAAATACTGGCTATTTATAAGGTTTCAGTTTGATATTAACGAATGCTCGCGACTAGGAAACTCCAAGTTGATTCGGCAAACTTCCAACGACTGGCCTTGCGATTTATTTATGGTTATCGCAAAGTACAGGCGTACCAGAAAAAGGAAACGTTTAAAATCGACCAAAAATTAAGATATAAAACACCTCTCCTTTCATGAATGATCTCCACATCCTTATCCAATCTTCTCAGGACATTTACTTGGTCACTTGATCTGCCCACATCTAATCCTTGCTCTCGAAACTGGGGGTCCAAGTTTCTATATCATACAAGAGGTTATTCAGCCCTGCTATCCACGTGAGAATTATATCAGTAGGTCCAAAATTGGTAGTTATTCCAAGGAAGTAGGACTTTTAACCTCTCAGGACGCCCGGAACGTACATACAGCCCCTTTTATTTCGGCGTTTAATCTCCTAAAATTATTTTCTGTTACTTATCTTTTCAATTCTTTCCAAAACAATAAAGAAATAATAAAGTTTTCCGTTAGATTAAGTATATCTTGCATCACCCTCGTATATGTATCAAAAAATGTTAATAACCCTTAATAACCCTTATGATTATTCGTTTATTTAACAGAAACTAAAATTCTTTGATATAATAATATGAAAAAATATATATACATTAACTGACATAATGACTGAGAATGTGTCCTGTAGATCGTATTCACACTTTCCCCCTAGAATTCATGATGGATTGTTCTTGTGATCTTACCCTGATAATTACAGTTATCTCTATCAAGGGACATTAAATCCAATTTAAAACTACTATTGTAAAATAAATTAAACGTCGTTAGGAAGTGGAAGAAGAGATCTCCATCATATAGTAGAAAAAAAAACGACGTATGACTGATAGGATGAGAGAAATTTCGGAGGGTGTATTATTCGTCGAGGGACAACTTATTATTATTTGACAGGATTTAGTTATTTACTCATTTACTCACTATATTCATCAAATATTTAAACGGACCAGTGACCTGCCGCGTTTGATCACAATGGAACAAAAACAGTGCCGTGAAGATGCTTCCATCGAGTGTTTAACAATGTTTCATTACCATAGATAAAACGTGGATTCATTACATCACATCAGAATCAAAATAACAGTCAAAACAATGGACTGAAAAGGGAGGACCAGGTGCAAAGATGGCAAAGACTGTTCCATCTGCAGGTAAGGTCCTGGCGTCGGTTTTATGGAATAATTTTGATTGACTATCTTGTAAAAGGAAAAACCATCAACGGCGAGTACCATGCAACGTTTGAGCGAAGATATCTAGCAAAAACAGACACGTTTGTTCTAAGAGGGAAGTCACAATGCCAATTGCCAAAATTAGTGAATCAAAGTAAGATTTAGCCGCCTTGGAATATATAAAGAAGACAAAAACCGTTTCATGTGCAGGCTTCGGTTTTTTTGGATCTTGAAGAAGGGAAAACTATAAATTAGCTACTTTATCCGTCAGATTTAGCCCTCTCGGATTATATTTTGGTATCAGATTTAAAAAAATAGCTCGATGGTCAAAGATTTTGCAACAATGTAAAAGTGATGTGGACAATATCGAAATTTATTTATAACTTTTTGAAGTAAAACACCTTAGGATATTTTTTTGGTTTTTATTGGGTTGTGTTTAGAGTGTAAACTTTACATCACCGCCTTATTATTACCCGCAACGATAAAAATAAAATTTTGTCTATGAGTTGAATGGAATTAACACAATCAGCTGCTTTCTCACTATTTCTATAGCGTTCTTGCATTATAATATAATAGATTTCTTTAGGAACATTTATAATTTCAATTTATATTCATAATAATATTAAATTTACCCTTATTTTTATAATTTTTGCATATCTTATATCAATTATTTACTTCTTTTTCTTTCTAACATGGATGACTATATTATTAGGCTACTGCCTGTTAATCGACAGCAAGTCTTCCTCAGTCTAGAATTCTCACCTTCTGGATTGTTCTTTTCTGCGTATTTAACAAGTCCACAAATTCTACAGAGATAGTTTCATAAATTGTGACTAAAATCAAACTGATATCAAAGCTAATAAAACCACCGTTGATTAGTTTTTTCCATATTATTTCGGATCGATCTTTCTACGCGAATCTTTTTGCGGTCATCAGCTTAGCTCCCAACAATTTATGGCCGATTTATCCAGATAGATAGACCCTTATTGAATTAAATAGCGATAATGGCGGCTAGACCCAACAGTCGGGTTCATAGGAAATTTATAAACCGTTTGTTTGTATTGTTTGTTTTTCTACACTTAATTCCGCCTCGATACGGCCGCAATCGCGTTTTTAGTCGTCGCTTCAACTTCAACTGGAGATTAAAACAAAAAAAAAGCGATATGGATAGGTTCACGATATTTAGAGATATATTAGATAATTTGACTGTTTTAATAATTATTGTTTTCAAGATAAATTTATTATACACGATTCACCTTATTGATTTTCCATTTGAAAACTTTTCGATTTCTCATGAAATTAAAGATCAATTTGCTGGTAATTTCTCTAACAGACAAAAACGAACAATTATGCAAATAAACGTTACGGCATTTTAATTATCATTCCAACCGGAAATTAACCAGTGCCGTACTTGTCTTCGAGGAATACAAACCGCCGAAGAAAAAGAAATTAGATTGATTATTTCAAAACAAATCTGAAATTAAAAAAAAAACTACAATCGTGATAAGAAAAATTCACTTAGGTGTCACAAAATTGACCATGAAATTGTATTTTCTAGAGAAAATAATGTTTAACTGCTTTTATACACCAAAAACTGTTTGGTTCGCCGCGTGATGTTGAAAATAAAAAAATCATCCTGAAAATAACCCTCATTCCAGCTCTGTAGAAAAGGGTTCCGCCTATTGCAGGATCAAATTTGTAATACACATGAATATATCCGTTTTTCACCCAATAAAATATCTCTATCAGTAAACACTTATGATAAATACTGTATATAATATTAATTATTTGATTTAATATAAATAAAACTAATACCTCATTCTTTTTTAGTTTCAGGTAAGCAATTTTTCAAGTTTATAAATCCACCAAATCCACGAGTGAGTATTTGAATTAATAGAAGAAAAATTTATATTTTCAATTAAAAAACCCACAAAATTTTTTTCGTATTTTCAAAATAGTTGTGCAACAAGCACTAAAACATCTTTTTGTGCTAGTTCATTGAAGTATATCTTTCCTTAGACATTAATGACGTTTTCTTCATGCAAAAGAATCTAATTAATGTTGGTTCGAAGATGATTTAAAGACTAGATGTTTCTTATAAATTGATAAATGCTATTAATTAATGCTTCTTATAAATTAATAAAGGCTAGATCTAATTGATGTTTCTTATAAATTGATAAATGCTATTAATTGATGCTTCTTATAAATTAATAAAGGCTAGATCTAATTGATGCTTCTTATAAATTAATAAAGGCTAGATTTAATTGATGCTTCTTATAAATTAATAAAGGCTAGATTTAATTGATGCTTCTTATAAATTAATAAAGGCTAGATCTAATTGATGCTTCTTATAAATTAATAAAGGCTAGATCTAATTGATGCTTCTTATAAATTAATAAAGGCTAGATTTAATTGATGCTTCTTATAAAGTAATAAAGGCTAGATCTAATTGATGCTTCTTATAAATTAAAGGCTAGATCTAATTGATGCTTCTTATAAATTAATAAAGGCTAGATCTAATTGATGTTTCTTATAAATTGATAAATGCTATTAATTGATGCTTCTTATAAATTAATAAAGGCTAGATCTAATTGATGCTTCTTATAAATTAATAAAGGCTAGATTTAATTGATGCTTCTTATAAATTAATAAAGGCTAGATTTAATTGATGCTTCTTATAAATTAATAAAGGCTAGATCTAATTGATGCTTCTTATAAATTAATAAAGGCTAGATCTAATTGATGCTTCTTATAAATTAATAAAGGCTAGATTTAATTGATGCTTCTTATAAAGTAATAAAGGCTAGATCTAATTGATGCTTCTTATAAATTAAAGGCTAGATCTAATTGATGCTTCTTATAAATTAATAAAGGCTAGATCTAATTAATGCTTCTTATAAATTAATAAAGGCTAGATCTAATTGATGCTTCTTATAAATTAATAAAGGCTAGATTTAATTGATACTTCTTATAAAGTAATAAAGGCTAGATCTAATTGATGCTTCTTATAAATTAATAAAAGCTCGATTTAATTGATGCTTCTTATAAATTAATAAAGGCTAGATCTAATTGATGCTTCTTATAAATTAATAAAGGCTAGATCTAATTGATGCTTCTTATAAATTAATAAAAGCTCGATTTAATTGATGCTTCTTATAAATTAATAAAGGCTAGATCTAATTGATGCTTCTTATAAATTAATAAAGGCTAGATCTAATTGATGCTTCTTATAAATTAATAAAAGCTCGATTTAATTGATGCTTCTTATAAATTAATAAAGGCTAGATCTAATTGATGCTTCTTATAAATTAATAAAAGCTCGATTTAATTGATGCTTCTTATAAATTAATAAAGGCTAGATCTAATTGATGCTTCTTATAAATTAATAAAGGCTAGATCTAATTGATGCTTCTTATAAATTAATAAAGGCTAGATTTAATTGATGCTTCTTATAAAGTAATAAAGGCTAGATCTAATTGATGCTTCTTATAAATTAAAGGCTAGATCTAATTGATGCTTCTTATAAATTGATAAATGCTATTAATTGATGCTTCTTATAAATTAATAAAGGCTAGATCTAATTGATGCTTCTTATAAATTAATAAAGGCTAGATCTAATTGATGCTTCTTATAAATTAATAAAGGCTAGATCTAATTGATGCTTCTTATAAATTAATAAAAGCTCGATTTAATTGATGCTTCTTATAAATTAATAAAGGCTAGATCTAATTGATGCTTCTTATAAATTAATAAAGGCTAGATCTAATTGATGCTTCTTATAAATTAATAAAGGCTAGATTTAATTGATGCTTCTTATAAAGTAATAAAGGCTAGATCTAATTGATGCTTCTTATAAATTAAAGGCTAGATATAATTGATGCTTCTTATAAATTGATAAATGCTATTAATTGATGCTTCTTATAAATTAATAAAGGCTAGATCTAATTGATGCTTCTTATAAATTAATAAAGGCTAGATCTAATTGATGCTTCTTATAAATTAATAAAAGCTCGATTTAATTGATGCTTCTTATAAATTAATAAAGGCTAGATCTAATTGATGCTTCTTATAAATTAATAAAGGCTAGATCTAATTGATGCTTCTTATAAATTAATAAAAGGTCGATTTAATTGATGCTTCTTATAAATTAATAAAGGCTAGATCTAATTGATGTTTCTTATAAATTAATAAAGGCTAGATCTAATTGATGCTTCTTATAAATTAATGAAAGCTCGATTTAATTGATGCTTCTTATAAATTAATAAAGGCTAGATCTAATTGATGCTTCTTATAAATTAATAAAAGCTCGATTTAATTGATGCTTCTTATAAATTAATAAAGGCTAGATCTAATTGATGCTTCTTATAAATTAATAAAGGCTAGATCTAATTGATGCTTCTTATAAATTAATAAAGGCTAGATTTAATTGATGCTTCTTATAAAGTAATAAAGGCTAGATCTAATTGATGCTTCTTATAAATTAAAGGCTAGATCTAATTGATGCTTCTTATAAATTGATAAATGCTATTAATTGATGCTTCTTATAAATTAATAAAGGCTAGATCTAATTGATGCTTCTTATAAATTAATAAAGGCTAGATCTAATTGATGCTTCTTATAAATTAATAAAGGCTAGATCTAATTGATGCTTCTTATAAATTAATAAAAGCTCGATTTAATTGATGCTTCTTATAAATTAATAAAGGCTAGATTTAATTGATGCTTCTTATAAATTGATAAATGCTATTAATTGATGCTTCTTATAAATTAATAAAGGCTAGATCTAATTGATGCTTCTTATAAATTAATAAAGGCTAGATTTAATTGATGCTTCTTATAAAGTAATAAAGGCTAGATCTAATTGATGCTTCTTATAAATTAAAGGCTAGATCTAATTGATGCTTCTTATAAATTGATAAATGCTATTAATTGATGCTTCTTATAAAGTAATAAAGACTAGATCTAATTGATGCTTCTTATAAATTAATAAAGGCTAGATCTAATTGATGCTTCTTATAAATTGATAAATGCTATTAATTGATGCTTCTTATAAATTAATAAAGGCTAGATCTAATTGATGCTTCTTATAAATTAATAAAGGCTAGATCTAATTGATGCTTCTTATAAATTAATAAAGGCTAGATCTAATTGATGCTTCTTATAAATTAATAAAAGCTCAATTTAATTGATGCTTCTTATAAATTAATAAAGGCTAGATTTAATTGATGATTCTTATAAATTGATAAATGCTATTAATTGATGCTTCTTATAAATTAATAAAGGCTAGATCTAATTGATGCTTCTTATAAATTAATAAAGGCTAGATCTAATTGATGCTTCTTATAAATTGATAAATGCTATTAATTGATGCTTCTTATAAATTAAAGGCTAGATCTAATTGATGCTTCTTATAAATTAAAGGCTAGATCTAATTGATGCTTCTTATAAATTAATAAAAGCTCGATTTAATTGATGCTTCTTATAAATTAATAAAAGCTCGATTTAATTGATGCTTCTTATAAATTAATAAAAGCTCGATTTAATTGATGCTTCTTATAAATTAATAAAGGCTAGATCTAATTGATGCTTCTTATAAATTAATAAAAGCTCGATTTAATTGATGCTTCTTATAAATTAATAAAAGCTCGATTTAATTGATGCTTCTTATAAATTAATAAAGGCTAGATCTAATTGATGCTTCTTATAAATTAATAAAGGCTAGATCAAATTGATGCTTCTTCGAAGTTAATAAAGGCTTGTTTTACGTCTTCTCTTTGAAAACTAATGCTTTCTCATTTCTCGATAGTGTCTTTTTCGAAATTTTTCAATAAAAACTGATTTTTCGAGGCTGGAAGCGGTTTTCTTTGAAGTTTTCACACTAATATATCTACATAGTACATAGATGAGGAGATTCCGTCCAAATCACTAACGCGCTTGATATAGATGTTTCCTATCCAGTACGCTTATGTTCGTAAGATAAATTTCGCTGCGAAATCGCGTTTCACGAGCTATTCTGCTAAACAATCTGCCGATAATTCGCGGATACTTAACACCTCGTTAACTATTCGGAAAGTTATTTAGTTGGCGACGTTTATATCCAAATTTGTTACCTTTTGGCTAGAGATAGCCGCGGAAATTTATTACCCTAAAGGATTCATTTATAAAAGCCGATAAGACAGTTTTTCCCCGTATAAAATCAAAGCTGCAACGTTTAAAACTGTTAACACGTTAACTGCCGACATCGAAACAAAAAAGTAAAATGCAAAGTAAGAATTTTGAATCTTCGAATACTCAAGTTTTCTCATTGTATTGAACTATTAAAAGAAAATTTTTCTCCTAAGTATATAGTAGACCCTTTTTTCCGCCCTTCTTGAATATATAATACAACGATGTAATGAGTATGAGCGGCTTGCGGACAATTTCCTTCTACTTTATTGCATAAAACAGATTCGGTCGTATAACAAGTCGTAAAATGTGTCGTTTAAGTGATGGATTTATGTCCGTATTCTCTTTTTTTGCTTCGCCGAAAGGTCCGCTTGTTATTTTTTCAAGTCTAGTTCGGGTTATTTTGGGTTATTCATGTTTTGCAACTGAAATTACATTACGTAAAGTTACTTTTTAAACAAAAAGAAGAAACCGGACGACTCGATGCGTCCAACCGAATATCCGTTTCATTCGCATGAGATTTGATAATGCAAATTCTGAATTATAACAAAATTGCGATCTAATGATTACAAATCTTTTGTTCGACTGCGTTTCAAGCTTTCTCTTATCTTATGTTTGTTGGAAAAAGATGGAATCAACACATAACTTCCTTGATTTTTTAACAATCTCTCCAATCGAAACTTTTAATCAATCTATTGAGTCACAAGCCTAATTAAAATCAATGAAATTTTGTTCGTAGATGATATTTTTGTATAAGTTTAAACGCAAATATTGATGATCCCCCTCTAAAACCTTCTTGGCATTTTACAACTACGTTGTCTTCGCTTTTTCAACCTATAATTTTGTCGCTTCGTGATCACGAGGTTCTCTTTCGTTTAATTCTATGGTGAAGAGTAGTAGGAAATGACAATGACAAGTTGTCATGTGAAATTCATATATTTAACTATCTATTAACAATATTACATATTTCTAGGCTCTTGTCAGATAGATACAGAATTTTAATTATTAAAATATTATAATTTATATCGGAAAAACAAGGAAAACTAGAATAAGTTACGTGGAATTTCGAGGATGGTTCCGTAAGTACCTAGAGATGGCGGTGGTAGGTAGTACGAAGACCAGAATCGTAGTGGTCAATCAAATGTGGTTACGACTCCGGAAACGTTGAAGAAAATAAACAAAACGGTACTGGAAGTTCAAGGGAGCTAGTAGACATTTCAAAAAGTGCTATACATCGTATATTAACTGGAAATGTGAGAAATCTGTTCACAAGACGGGTGCCGCATTTGGAACAAAAACAGCGTCATGAAGATGTTTCCATCGAGTTTATGGCAATGTTTCACAGAAATAAAGCCGTTTGATAACCATAGATGAAACGTGGGTTCATCATTTCAAACCCGAAACAAAACAACATTAAAAAAATGGACTGAAGAGGGAGGACCAGGTCCAAAAGAAGACAAATACAGTTTCATCTGTAAGCGTCGATTATTTGGGGTAATTTCCATTAACTATCTTGAAAAAGGAAAAACTATCAACGTTTGAGACAATTCACCAAGTCACACATTCGTTAATTGCTATCCCATGAACCCTCTTCACCAGATTTAGCCCCCTCGGATTATTTTCTGTTGTTAGACTTGAAAAAATGGCTTGTTGGTAAAAGATTTTCCAACAATGATATCAACAGTTAACAGTCATTTACCTACTCCATATAAAGTTAATAAAATACCTAGTTTCATCATTATAATCTAACAAATTTGATGATGAGGGAAACTAATAATTGATAAATACGTTTAATGATTATTTCCCGTTTTCCTTGGACTATTTGTTTCCTTAAAAGCTTTTACGCCCACTCGATCTAAGTGATGACTGCCAACTGTCTACGATGTCAAAGATCGCTACAGTTTCCAACTTTCTAACAAATTTTGTTGAACGCCGAAATGATTTCTCTTTGTGTTATATAAAATGCCGGTTCTTTGTTACTTTTAACTCAGTTGTTTTTTTGTTTTTCCATTCATTGCATAATTTTTAATCACGAAATACTTTATGCAACTAGCTAAGGTCTTACTCAACCGTATCTATTATATTTTGTACACACAAAATATTCTGTTTTTAACAAATTTACTTTACCAACTCGAAAGGTTCAATTCTCTTAAGTCTACTCTCTATTCCTTCAATATCAAGGAGTAGGATCACCTCAACATGAACTTGCAGCTCATGACTCCTAACAAATTTCACTACAATTTGGTTAACTATGTCTTTGAATGATTTTTAGTCTACTTTGACTAGCACAGCCTCATAGCTCAATAACATATGACCAGATGGGCTTAATGGTATGTTTAACTTTCCTTGAGCTGCGTTTAACCGAACCTTCTCTCCTTTTTGTGACATTTTTTTGCTTTCCTGCATAATCCTGATCCTGATCTTGATTTTGTTCATAGAACTAGATTTCGTTTACTGTTTATACTCGAAACATCGCCTATTTTACTTGCTAATCTTTTATTTTATCCTTGAAAGGATGTGAATTAAACTTATAGTTGTTTATGTTAAGAAAACATGGTGTAAATGTAAGTCATCCTCAGCGAAATTGAACTAGGAAGTGTTTTGTAATTTCTCATAACATTAAGTAACACGTGTGTTTAAGCTGTTCTCTAATTTATAATGTCTGCGGGAAAATCGAATTAAAATTACCACAACTGTTAACTTAAATTCAAATAATAAAGTTTCATACAACGAATTAATAAAAAAAATGTGCTTTCCATTCACCTGACAAACTGACAAATCTTTCTCAACAACTAGAAGAGATTCACGAAAATTTTCCTTTCGAATAGAAAGGAAAATATCCCAAGAATTTTCACGCTGTTTCACAAGCACTTGATCTGTATCTGTACAGACGCTTGTCAGTACGTTTTAACATTGTTTGGGAAAGTTTCTTTTCTTATTTTGACGTGTCCACGTCGGGTTGCGTTATATATATTTTTTTCCCTCGTATTCCATCCGGATATCACGATTGGTGTTTTAGTGCTGTAGCGCCTGCATGTCTGCCCGATTTGCAGGAAATATAAGTGGAAAAGGCAGTTCGCGTTTAAACCGAAAATGGATTTTATAGCAAAAAAACACATTTTGAATCTAAATCCTCATTACATCTACAGGATGTAACATATTTCCCGAAATACCTTCTCCAAAAAACTTTATTTGTATTATTAATGGTAAAAAACTTTCCCATATGTTACAAATTTGAATTAACATCTTGTATATTCAATCAACTTTAGCATCAACATCGTGTTTATATTAAACTTTCGAAATCCTAAATAAAACTAACTATACGAGGATGCTTCATCATATAAAGTCTACATTAAGATCCATATTTCTTCTAAGGAACTTCTTGGAACCACTGTAGAAATCCCATCCAAATTTTTCTTTATCCTTAAACTTTTTCTTCTAAGTGAAAGTTTCCATGCCATAAAAAATTTCCGGGAAAAGCTTGAAGCTTAATCTCTAACAAGACATCACATCACACTCCATCTATCGTCAATCTACCGGCTCTAAAATAATGTATCCCTCAAGTCTATTATCCTCAAGTCTTATAAGAATGCTCAGAATTTTATTGGTTGGATTTAGGAGTGTTTTTGGTCTGTATCGGGATCTTCTTTTTAGTTTCTTCTCCATTCTTTATTAAATGATATGTAATGTCATGTAGTCCCGGTGTTTTCTTCTGTCTTATACACACAATTACTCCAAAATATGTTTCATATTATGGAGCCTCTTCGTTAGCATCTTCGCTTTTCAATTCCTACCTTTCCATTATCGATAACACCCTTCTGATACAGTGTGAAAGTTTTCTGGTGTCTTCGCTGCTTTAACATAAAACTTATCCACCACTTCTTCTTTCTTCTGTTCTTTCTTTCTTGACTGTACTTTCCAAATTCGTTCTTTCTTCATATTTTCGGACATCGGAGCTAACAAATAAACAATTTTTTATAAAGCGAATAGAATACTTGAAGCTGAAATATTTTTGTTTTCCAAATTTCCAAAAGTTTTAAGTCGACCCACATACACTTGACCTTCTTTCAACGAACTCATTATCAAATGAAACTTTTCGGTAAAAGTCAACACCTTTCCAATGAAGAGAGTTCTTTGTTAAAACTTAAAACACATCTGTGTCGAAAAAGTTATCACAACTAAGTGAATGTAGATAAAAGTATAAAGTTAGCTGTTATTTCGATACACATATGCTCCAGGATGATTTTCTCGTTTCTGTAAAGTTCCCCCATTAGTAAATTCACTCTTGAGTGGGTTGGATTCCGCAAGCTTTGTGTTCGTAAGTGACAGTCCCGATAATTGGATGGGTGGTAACAGTAGCGGCGTCATCTCAAAACCCTTTATAAGAAAACTAAAACTTTCTACAGTTGTTGAAAAAATGTTGCTGATACACCACTGCATTGGAAAATTCTCTCGAGAAGCAATAAAACTAAAAGAAGGCACAAAAACGACGATGTCTGTATAAAAGCTATCTATCTATCGGATCCTCGAAAAGTTTTTCATTTCTTTTTAAAGAGACGTTTTTTGATTAAGAAACAGGTAACCAATTTATCTAAGGCTTCAAAACGACGCCTTGGTTACGAAATTAAACAATTACCGATTCACGGTATCAGATTGAGAAGGGTTAACTCACTATAAGAAGGTTGATTTAGGGATGTAGAGATCCCTGCAAAACAGACCACGACGAAAATATCAGGAAAAAACATTTGGAAGAATTTATATATTGATATAGCCAGTTATTAAAGATTAACCACCTGGTAGATAAATCACCATTTCTTTAATAGCTTCGCCAGTATCAAAAACGTTGACAGTAATTTTCCGACATGAGTTTGAAAAACTGATTGAAGTGTATATAAAAAAACTATGAGAAAAACAATTGACCACATCTGTCGACGTGTTGAGACAGATACTCCGATTGAAATAAAGTCATAATCATAGAGAAAACCAAAAAAAAATACCAAAAAAAGAAAAGAAAAGTTCTGATTGAAGCGGCTCACGGAACACTTGGAGTCAGTTTACCAAAATTGGACATCTTCTTCAGCATACATTTGTCCTTCTGGAATTTCTGTAACCTCCAAAATATCCGAAAGAAAGAAAAGTCCGTCTAGGAATGTTCTTAATGTGCTTCTACTGAGGCCAATTGAACGTTTTGGACGAAATTTGAAACGTATATTTCGAAGGATGCAACATTTAAAATCAAAAATTAGGAAAACGAACTGATTAGATGCTGATTCAGTTATATAAAATGTGTTTATAGTTACATAGAGTGAAGTATAAATAAGTAAATTAAAACAAAAGGTTTGTGCATATTTGTACACTTCAATTACCTCCGGAAAACTGTCTAAATCTTCTTACACATAATGTTCAGCTCATAGAGTTGACACAACTAACGATTAATTTTTTGAGGTATTTAACTAAACCTCGCAGGCATCAAGAATCACCAAAATACTAACACGAGATGGTACCTATCCGGCTGGCACATATTTCGTCGGGAAACTTTTTGGATGTGCCTCGTAAACGGACAAAACCATCATAAAATACAAAAAAGTAATATAAAAAATAATGAAATAACGTAAAAAATAATGAATAAATATGAATAGTTCGTGTAAATTGAACCTCTTCAAAATTATTTCCTTAATCTTTAATTAATGACAAAGTAATGTCTCTAAACACCACTAAAGGTTACTTCCTTTCCCACTGACAACCTAATCCCTTAGACAGCGGACAACAATCGCTTGGCTCTTCGTCAAGTCCTGACCGAAATCAGTGGTGTTTCGAGTGGATTTGGATTTTTTCTTCCAAAAATATTTTTCATTTCCAAATGTCTCGCGTTTTAGTTTATAAGCATATTTTATCTATATAGAACAAAGTTTTTTAAAATTCGTACGCCTCCGAATTAAAAAATTTATCTATAACCAAAAATTTGACGATTTGTTGGAAAAAATTTACAAAAAATAAGACATAACTTCACATTCCATATATGGCTAATAAAATCCAAGATCTGATCAGAGTATTTGGTTAGGACTAACAACGAATACGACGTCAAAACTTTTGTTTTGAAGAGTCAAAACAGCATTTTTGGGATAAACAAACTTTTATTGGAAGAAATTGAAAACACACCTCGTATCTTCTCAATTTCCAATTGCGATGAATAATTTTTTCGGAAAATAATATACTGTTAACCACCTTTCGCGTTTCTACGATAAATTTCCGGTGTTATACAGTAAGATTCTTAACACGCGGTCTTTATTAAATGGGTTTATTATAGATTTTCCAGATGATTAATGTCTCGTCGTTAATTTTACTTTCACCTTTCCTCGTACTCTGTACGAGTCGAGCGTTAATTGTTAAATAACGTTTATTTTCTGGAAAATTTATAGTCCGTCATAAAATTTAAGCAAGTACAAACGATTATTTGAAAATACGGCTTCTTAATAAACGGTTCGAGACAATTCAAAGAAGAAATTTTCATCTCATGAAATATAAATTATCAAAAGTGTTGTTGATTATCGTTTATTTCAGCAACACTCTATATATCAACGCCTACTACATATCTACACGTTTTTTTTGCCAACAGATTCATTCATTCATTCATTAACGATATCGATATGAACAGTTTAAAAATCGATTTTGAAAAATCTCTTGTTGTTTTTCGAAAACTTCTCGTGTCACAATTAAAATTTCGAATATAAAACGAGTCTTGTCTCGAAAGCAAGATGTAGGACACTCAGTTAATTAAAAAATTTTATTTACGGACATAAATTTTGAATTGACACTACAAATATACAATTATTTCTTGCACTTTTTTTTGAATTATCATTAATGTTCTACGAGGATTGCTACTTAAGTTTCGAGATATGGCAACACTGATGTGGATATGTCAAATCTGACATTGCCAACTTGAAGTTTGACGTTTCTAATAGTGAACGTGTTGTCATATTTTTGGTGATACAGCGCCATCTCGAACCACTATGTCATCAATAAACACTGAATCGCGATGTTTCAAAAGGCGTCTATAAGATCGTGACAGGTGACAGAGACACTCTCTAAAATAGCAAGTAACATAAGTAAGATAAAACGAGTCGATGCTGCGAAGTAAACAGATCAATTAGGCCATGAAGAGACGAGTGAGTTTTCGCATCGTTTTTAACAATTTATCGTAGCCGGTACTGTATAGAGAAGGGGTGAGATAGATTAGGGTGTATTATAATGAACAAAATCTCAATAGCAACGGAATGAATGATGGTCCGTTAGTAATAAAAGGCAGTGGAATATCCAAAAAAAAAAAACACGAAATCATTCTCATCGCATTTGTTTTCCTGACAACCGACATAGCAAAAAACAACAACTATATGATAGGAAAAAATATTATTCATTATAGTCCGTTCGGATTGTGGTAAAAAAGAAATCCGTTAATGAGAAAAGGCTCTAAATAATTAATTTTTTATCGTATTTTGACTTTCAAAATAATCTAAGCTATTAGTAGGTTCAGATTAATAAATGAATAAACCAAAAAAAGTGATTTTATATAAAAATTTTTGTATAGCTGAGAGTGATTTTCGAACTGTAAAATTTCTCTTTTTTTGATTACTTTACTTTCATTCCATTATGGCTTTAAGTCTTCTCAATCTTGTTCGTTCACAACCCTCATCATCGTTTTCCATTCATTGAGTCAATATCAATTTTGTGGTCAAATCTTTTTTCTTTCTTTTGCTTCTTTTTTCGATTTACATGTTGTTTATGTCCTTTTTGGTATATAATAATGATTTGTTCGTTTTTTCATTCTTTCGACATCTAATTTTTCTTTCTATATACTTCTTATTCTTTTATATAATCATTCATTCAGTTAATTATCGTCATACTTTATCAGTTTCGTTTTTATTCCTTGTGTTCTCTCATTCTTCGCCTTTCATTTTTCATTGGTTTCTCGTCATTTTCCACCGACTCATATCTTTGTAGATTGTCTTTTATTGTCCTTATTTTATCTTTTTTTCTCGTTTATTTATTAAATATTATTGTTTAATTTTTCTTTACTCAGTTATTACTTGCTTTTAGTAATAATTTTAAAATATTTTTCTATTCTTCTTTCGTTTTTTCGTTTCCGCTTTCCTTATTTTTATTCGTGTTTATTAACACATTGTATAAAAAGATATAATAATTAATTGATACGTGGTGTATCAAAAAAAGTAAACGACACAATCGAATTTTTATTTCGTAATCGTTGTTCATCAATTTCACGTAGATTGGCAGATAAATAGCAGAGATACGCGTGGTATTGGATTTAATGTCAATATATTAGGTCACCGTCTATACATTTTCTGCTTCAAACTAAATTTACATATTATGTAAAGCACTTTGAAATTTATGTATAGATCTTGTTCGAACACAATTTCTTTATCGGGATGTTTTTATTATATAAAGTCTCGTATTGATCATATCTTTAGGTACAGGTGGAATCGATTAAGTGCCTTTGTCGTGTGTCGAGAATAAATTGATTATATAGTATCTTGATACCTTCTCCATTATAACAATTTATTATTCTTTTAAATAAATAAATTTTGAATTCTCTCTCGTAAATTACAACCCCTATATTACTATATCCGAAATCATCACACCATCATCTTGACGTGAAATTATCGTGGGACTTGTCAGTCGACTGTGACTTTTCCAATATTATTAAATTATCCAGTAGGAGTTGATTCAAAGGAATTCCCAGATAGTGCAATAATTGACTAGATCGTGTCTGTCGAGCTGTCGTCTAATTGGATCAGCAGTCATTTGGGGGTTTCAGACTGCATTTCTCTATACCAACCGGCACACAATCTAATAAACCCCGCGACTCAATATAAATCAGTTCGATATATATTTAAATTTCCCCAGAATTATAAGCTTTCCCATAAATTTTTGTTTATATGAGTTTAGCTCCACAAACAGAATACATCATTAGCTTAAACCGATGACAGAAATAAACAGAAGAAAGCTTAAAGAAACAACAACAGAAGAGATAAACGTAATAGAATTCGAAAGAAAGTTGATGCACCTGTGGAACCTGGTTAATTTTTGGAGGAAATCAGATAGAGTTAAAAGAGGAGACTTCTCAATCAACTCGTTCATAAAGAAGGTTCCAATGACTAGAATGAACAGAAGAAGACAGGCTCGAAACGAATAGCATGGAAGAAAACGTTGGAGGAAAGTAATAAAAGAAGACTTTAGAAAGAAAAACTACCAGAACTGAAAAGAAAAACGAAAGGATCGAAAAAAGTGGAAAGAAATTACAAGTTTATGGACCTAAATGTTCTGTATATAAGCTTATATATTTAAAAATAGGTTAAGTTGTATTATTTTTACGTCGTACCGGTTGACACCTTGTATAGATCGATTCAGAGCATTATAAAAACTTTGCATCCAGAATAAATGTTCAATATCCAGCCTACGAGACGTTTGAACAGAGTTTTTCCAAGTTTGGGGATCAGGGTGATTTGGAAAACTGGGATCAGCAAGACTATACCTCTCCTAGAAAATTCTTTGACTACTTTTTCTGTGATTAGATTATAACTTGTGGCTTTCAATAATCATATTTACTTCTTTTATCTTGATTAGATAATGGTGACATCTGGTATGGGGCTTCTGTTGCTTTCTTGGTTCATTTTTATCTCTTCCGTTGGATTTAAGTGTGATAGAGATGGTTGGAAGAAACGTTTTGCGAAATTGCTTTTTTTTTGGTCTGTCTGAGCCTACGATTAGTCTGCTTTTCGAATTAGACAATTTACATTTCTGGTAGCTTTCCATAACAAATAGTCTTACTCGTCAGCGCTTTCCAGAAATATTGTTTTTGATTTTAATTCGACAGTTTTGTTGTAGACCTTGAAGTGCACTTATTTAGAAACACTCTATATATGATGTTTAAACGTGAATATAATAATAAATAAACATTTTCGAATGTAGTAGTAGTTTAAAACAGTTGTCACCTTCATAAGACGAAGTAATTATACCGGCACCTTATGAATCACTTAGATTTACCATTTAAGAGCAAGAAGGCTCGCCGACACGAGAAACTACATATCATACGACGTAGTGTATTTGACAGGCAAGATGGTTCAGCGGTTTAACGGCTGTTAAAAGCAGGAGGTGCTGATTTATAGGCAGGACTCATTAATCGAATGTTATGTTACTATAAAGGAACTTTCCCTCTCTTAGTATCCTTTCAATCTCATTGCTCTTCTTATTCTTAGTTGATTTCATAGACCAAGCAATCAGATCTTATCTTAGAGGCATATTAAACAAATAAATAAACTCAAAAGAAAACTTATTTTGATGTTGAAGTAAAGGTATACAATCTTCCAGACTTATTTAACTAATAATTCCCATCTTTTGTAGCATATACCAATACAAAAACCCGAAACACGTTCTTTGTATTATGACACCTATGTACCAATATACAAGGGAGTTTCCCCCAATAATATCCGATCGAAAGAGATTAAGATCTATTAAATATGATAAATATCCTTTTCACGTGACGGTTCACACAGAGGATTAACTTAAACCAGGAAGAGAGAATCGTTAGGACATATTTTTGTATTGAACGCACACGACCACGACGAATTACCCATTGTAGATTATTTTCCCCTTGTAGGGGAGTATTAATATTTCGTTTGATACGGTTTACATTTTATTAGATATTCACGACAATGACAAATCTAACTGACTAATTTCATTTTTACTTTATTATACAACAATGGTTCGTTCGTTATATTAGTTTACGAAACTTTTTGTCTGTTGACGCGAATTTTCCTGTTTGAAAATCACATACAAAACTTGGCATCGTGCAACTGCTTTTCTTACGAGTGCTGCTACTTAAGAAATATGGCAACAATGATATGAAAATGTCAAATCTGACATTGCTAACTTAAAGTTTGACGTTTCTAATAGTGAGAACGCACTCAGAACGTGTTGTCGTACGAATTCTATGAATTCAACGTGGATTGAACCAACAGTAGTTTGACGTTTCTAATAGTGATTGTATTCAGATTGCGTTGTCATACGAATTCTATGAATTCAACGTGGATTAAACCAACAGTAGTTTGACGTTTCTAATAGTGAATGTATTCCGAAAGTGTTTTCGTACGAATTCTATGAATTCAACGTGCATAGAACCAACAGTAGATTGACGTTTCTAATAGTGATTGTATTCCGAACGTGTTTTCGTACGAATTCTATGAATTCAACGTGAATTGAACCAACAGTAGTTTGACGTTTCTAATAGTGATTGTATTCCGAACGTGTTTTCGTACGAATTCTATGAATTCAACGTGAATTGAACCAACAGTAGTTTGACGTTTCTAATAGTGATTGTATTCCGAACGTGTTTTCGTACGAATTCTATGAATTCAACGTGCATTGAACCAACAGTAGTTTGACGTTTCTAATAGTGAATGTATTCCGAACGTGTTTTCGTACGAATTGTATGAATTCAACGTGCATTGAACCAACAGTAGTTTGACGTTTCTAATAGTGAACGTATTCAGTACGCGTTGTCATACGAATTCTATGAATTCAACGTGGATTGAACCAACTGTAGATTGACGTTTCTAATAGTGATTGATTGTATTCCGAACGTGTTTTCGTACGAATTCTATGAATTCAACGTGCATTGAACCAACAGTAGTTTGATGTTTCTAATAGTGATTGTATTCCGAACGTGTTTTCGTACGAATTCTATGAATTCAACGTGCATTGAACTAACAGTAGTTTGACGTTTCTAATAGTGATTGTATTCCGAACGTGTTTTCGTACGAATTCTACGAATTCAACGTGCATTGAACCAACAGTAGTTTGACGTTTCTAATAGTAAATGTATTCCGAACGAGTTTTCGTACGAATTTTATGAATTCAACGTGCATTGAACCAACAGTAGTTTGATGTTTCTAATAGTGAATGTATTCCGAACGTGTTTTCGTACGAATTCTATGAATTCAACGTGGATTGAACCAACTGTAGATTGACGTTTCTAATAGTGATTGTATTCCGAACGTGTTTTCGTACGAATTCTATGAATTCAACGTGCATTGAACCAACAGTAGTTTGACGTTTCTAATAGTGATTGTATTCCGAACGTGTTTTCGTACGAATTCTATGAATTCAACGTGAATTGAACCAACAGTAGTTTGACGTTTCTAATAGTGAATGTATTCCGAACGTGTTTTCGTACGAATTCTACGAATTCAACGTGCATTGAACCAACAGTAGTTTGACGTTTCTAATAGTAAATGTATTCCGAACGAGTTTTCGTACGAATTCTATGAATTCAACGTGAATTGAACCAACAGTAGTTTGACGTTTCTAATAGTGAATGTATTCCGAACGTGTTTTCGTACGAATTCTACGAATTCAACGTGCATTGAACCAACAGTAGTTTGACGTTTCTAATAGTAAATGTATTCCGAACGAGTTTTCGTACGAATTTTATGAATTCAACGTGCATTGAACCAACAGTAGTTTGATGTTTCTAATAGTGATTGTATTCCGAACGTGTTTTCGTACGAATTCTATGAATTCAACGTGAATTGAACCAACAGTAGTTTGACGTTTCTAATAGTGAATGTATTCCGAACGTGTTTTTGTACGAATTCTACGAATTCAACGTGCATTGAACCAACAGTAGTTTGACGTTTCTAATAGTAAATGTATTCCGAACGTGTTTTCGTACGAATTGTATGAATTCAACGTGGATTTAACCAACAGTAGTTTGACGTTTCTAATAGTGAACGTATTCAGTACGCGTTGTCATACGAATTCTATGAATTCAACGTGGATTGAACCAACTGTAGATTGACGTTTCTAATAGTGATTGATTGTATTCCGAACGTGTTTTCGTACGAATTCTATGAATTCAACGTGCATTGAACCAACAGTAGTTTGATGTTTCTAATAGTGATTGTATTCCGAACGTGTTTTCGTACGAATTCTATGAATTCAACGTGCATTGAACTAACAGTAGTTTGACGTTTCTAATAGTGATTGTATTCCGAACGTGTTTTCGTACGAATTCTACGAATTCAACGTGCATTGAACCAACAGTAGTTTGACGTTTCTAATAGTAAATGTATTCCGAACGAGTTTTCGTACGAATTTTATGAATTCAACGTGCATTGAACCAACAGTAGTTTGATGTTTCTAATAGTGAATGTATTCCGAACGTGTTTTCGTACGAATTCTATGAATTCAACGTGGATTGAACCAACTGTAGATTGACGTTTCTAATAGTGATTGTATTCCGAACGTGTTTTCGTACGAATTCTATGAATTCAACGTGCATTGAACCAACAGTAGTTTGACGTTTCTAATAGTGATTGTATTCCGAACGTGTTTTCGTACGAATTCTATGAATTCAACGTGAATTGAACCAACAGTAGTTTGACGTTTCTAATAGTGAATGTATTCCGAACGTGTTTTCGTACGAATTCTACGAATTCAACGTGCATTGAACCAACAGTAGTTTGACGTTTCTAATAGTAAATGTATTCCGAACGAGTTTTCGTACGAATTCTATGAATTCAACGTGAATTGAACCAACAGTAGTTTGACGTTTCTAATAGTGAATGTATTCCGAACGTGTTTTCGTACGAATTCTACGAATTCAACGTGCATTGAACCAACAGTAGTTTGACGTTTCTAATAGTAAATGTATTCCGAACGAGTTTTCGTACGAATTTTATGAATTCAACGTGCATTGAACCAACAGTAGTTTGATGTTTCTAATAGTGATTGTATTCCGAACGTGTTTTCGTACGAATTCTATGAATTCAACGTGAATTGAACCAACAGTAGTTTGACGTTTCTAATAGTGAATGTATTCCGAACGTGTTTTTGTACGAATTCTACGAATTCAACGTGCATTGAACCAACAGTAGTTTGACGTTTCTAATAGTAAATGTATTCCGAACGTGTTTTCGTACGAATTGTATGAATTCAACGTGGATTTAACCAACAGTAGTTTGACGTTTCTAATAGTGAACGTATTCAGTACGCGTTGTCATACGAATTCTATGAATTCAACGTGGATTGAACCAACAGTAGTTTGACGTTTCTAATAGTGAATGTGTTCCGAACGTGTTTTCGTACGAATTCTATGAATTCAACGTGCATGGAACCAACAATAGTTTGACTTTTCTAATAGTGATTGTATTCCGAACGTGTTTTCGTACGAATTCTATGAATTCAATGTGGATTGAACCAACTGTAGATTGACATTTCTAATAGTGAATGTATTCCGAACGTGCTTTCGTACGAATTCTATGAATTCAACGTGCATTGAACCAACAGTAGTTTGACGTTTCTAATAGTGATTGTATTCCGAACGTGTTTTCGTACGAATTCTATGAATTCAACGTGCATTGAACCAACAGTAGTTTGACTTTTCTAATAGTGATTGTATTCCGAACGTGTTTTCGTACGAATTCTATGAATTCAACGTGGATTGAACCAACTGTAGATTGACGTTTCTAATAGTGATTGTATTCCGAACGTGTTTTCGTACGAATTCTATGAATTCAACGTGCATTGAACCAACAGTAGTTTGACGTTTCTAATAGTGATTGTATTCCGAACGTGTTTTCGTACGAATTCTATGAATTCAACGTGAATTGAACCAACAGTAGTTTGACGTTTCTAATAGTGAATGTATTCCGAACGTGTTTTCGTACGAATTCTACGAATTCAACGTGCATTGAACCAACAGTAGTTTGACGTTTCTAATAGTAAATGTATTCCGAACGAGTTTTCGTACGAATTCTATGAATTCAACGTGAATTGAACCAACAGTAGTTTGACGTTTCTAATAGTGAATGTATTCCGAACGTGTTTTCGTACGAATTCTACGAATTCAACGTGCATTGAACCAACAGTAGTTTGACGTTTCTAATAGTAAATGTATTCCGAACGAGTTTTCGTACGAATTTTATGAATTCAACGTGCATTGAACCAACAGTAGTTTGATGTTTCTAATAGTGATTGTATTCCGAACGTGTTTTCGTACGAATTCTATGAATTCAACGTGAATTGAACCAACAGTAGTTTGACGTTTCTAATAGTGAATGTATTCCGAACGTGTTTTCGTACGAA
This sequence comes from Diorhabda carinulata, assembly GCF_026250575.1. Classification (NCBI taxonomy): domain Eukaryota; kingdom Metazoa; phylum Arthropoda; class Insecta; order Coleoptera; family Chrysomelidae; genus Diorhabda; species Diorhabda carinulata. The sequence continues at coordinate 22,973,333 of NC_079465.1, read as the reverse complement.
TTCTACGAATTCAACGTGCATTGAACCAACAGTAGTTTGACGTTTCTAATAGTAAATGTATTCCGAACGAGTTTTCGTACGAATTTTATGAATTCAACGTGCATTGAACCAACAGTAGTTTGACGTTTCTAATAGTGAATGTATTCCGAACGTGTTTTCGTACGAATTGTATGAATTCAACGTGGATTGAACCAACTGTAGATTGACGTTTCTAATAGTGATTGATTGTATTCCGAACGTGTTTTCGTACGAATTCTATGAATTCAACGAGCATTGAACCAACAGTAGTTTGACGTTTCTAATAGTGAATGTATTCCGAACGTGTTTTTGTACGAATTCTATGAATTCAACGTGGATTGAACCAACTGTAGATTGACGTTTCTAATAGTGAATGTATTCCGAACGTGTTTTTGTACGAATTCTATGAATTCAACGTGAATTGAACCAACAGTAGTTTGACGTTTCTAATAGTGATTGTATTCCGAACGTGTTTTCGTACGAATTCTATGAATTCAACGTGCATTGAACCAACAGTAGTTTGACGTTTCTAATAGTGAATGTATTCCGAACGTGTTTTTGTACGAATTCTATGAATTCAACGTGGATTGAACCAACTGTAGATTGACGTTTCTAATAGTGAATGTATTCCGAACGTGTTTTCGTACGAATTGTATGAATTCAACGTGGATTGAACCAACTGTAGATTGACGTTTCTAATAGTGATTCATTGTATTCCGAACGTGTTTTCGTACGAATTCTATGAATTCAACGAGCATTGAACCAACAGTAGTTTGACGTTTCTAATAGTGAATGTATTCCGAACGTGTTTTTGTACGAATTCTATGAATTCAACGTGGATTGAACCAACTGTAGATTGACGTTTCTAATAGTGAATGTATTCCGAACGTGTTTTTGTACGAATTCTATGAATTCAACGTGGATTGAACCAACAGTAGTTTGACGTTTCTAATAGTGAATGTATTCCGAACGTGTTTTCGTACGAATTGTATGAATTCAACGTGGATTGAACCAACTGTAGATTGACGTTTCTAATAGTGATTGATTGTATTCCGAACGTGTTTTCGTACGAATTCTATGAATTCAACGAGCATTGAACCAACAGTAGTTTGACGTTTCTAATAGTGAATGTATTCCGAACGTGTTTTTGTACGAATTCTATGAATTCAACGTGGATTGAACCAACTGTAGATTGACGTTTCTAATAGTGAATGTATTCCGAACGTGTTTTTGTACGAATTCTATGAATTCAACGTGAATTGAACCAACAGTAGTTTGACGTTTCTAATAGTGAATGTATTCCGAACGTGTTTTCGTACGAATTCTATGAATTCAACGTGCATTGAACCAACAGTAGTTTGACGTTTCTAATAGTGAATGTATTCCGAACGTGTTTTCGTACGAATTCTATGAATTCAACGTGAATTGAACCAACAGTAGTTTGACGTTTCTAATAGTGAATGTATTCCGAACGTGTTTTCGTACGAATTCTATGAATTCAACGTGCATTGAACCAACAGTAGTTTGACGTTTCTAATAGTGATTGTATTCCGAACGTGTTTTCGTACGAATTGTATGAATTCAACGTGGATTGAACCAACTGTAGATTGACGTTTCTAATAGTGAATGTATTCCGAACGTGTTTTCGTACGAATTCTATGAATTCAACGTGCATTGAACCAACAGTAGTTTGACGTTTCTAATAGTGATTGTATTCCGAACGTGTTTTTGTACGAATTCTATGAATTCAACGTGGATTGAACCAACTGTAGATTGACGTTTCTAATAGTGAATGTATTCCGAACGTGTTTTCGTACGAATTCTATGAATTCAACGTGCATTGAACCAACAGTAGTTTGACGTTTCTAATTGTGATTGTATTCCGAACGTGTTTTCGTACGAATTCTATGAATTCAACGTGGATTGAACCAACTGTAGATTGACATTTCTAATAGTGAATGTATTCCGAACGTGTTTTCGTACGAATTCTATGAATTCAACGTGCATTGAACCAACAGTAGTTTGACGTTTCTAATAGTGATTGTATTCCGAACGTGTTTTCGTACGAATTCTATGAATTCAACGTGCATTGAACCAACAGTAGTTTGACGTTTCTAATAGTGATTGTATTCCGAACGTGTTTTCGTACGAATTCTATGAATTCAACGTGCATTGAACCAACAGTAGTTTGACGTTTCTAATAGTGAATGTATTCCGAACGTGTTTTCGTACGAATTCTACGAATTCAACGTGCATTGAACCAACAGTAGTTTGACGTTTCTAATAGTGATTGTATTCCGAACGTGTTTTCGTACGAATTCTACGAATTCAACGTGAATTGAACCAACAGTAGTTTGACGTTTCTAATAGTAAATGTATTCCGAACGAGTTTTCGTACGAATTTTATGAATTCAACGTGCATTGAACCAACAGTAGTTTGACGTTTCTAATAGTGAATGTATTCCGAACGTGTTTTCGTACGAATTGTATGAATTCAACGTGGATTGAACCAACTGTAGATTGACGTTTCTAATAGTGATTGATTGTATTCCGAACGTGTTTTCGTACGAATTCTATGAATTCAACGAGCATTGAACCAACAGTAGTTTGACGTTTCTAATAGTGAATGTATTCCGAACGTGTTTTTGTACGAATTCTATGAATTCAACGTGGATTGAACCAACTGTAGATTGACGTTTCTAATAGTGATTGTATTCCGAACGTGTTTTCGTACGAATTCTATGAATTCAACGTGAATTGAACCAACAGTAGTTTGACGTTTCTAATAGTGAATGTATTCCGAACGTGTTTTCGTACGAATTCTATGAATTCAACGTGGATTGAACCAACTGTAGATTGACGTTTCTAATAGTGATTGTATTCCGAACGTGTTTTCGTACGAATTCTACGAATTTAACGTGCATTGAACCAACAGTAGTTTGACGTTTCTAATAGTAAATGTATTCCGAACGAGTTTTCGTACGAATTTTATGAATTCAACGTGCATTGAACCAACAGTAGTTTGACGTTTCTAATAGTGAATGTATTCCGAACGTGTTTTCGTACGAATTGTATGAATTCAACGTGGATTGAACCAACTGTAGATTGACGTTTCTAATAGTGATTGATTGTATTCCGAACGTGTTTTCGTACGAATTCTATGAATTCAACGTGCATTGAACCAACAGTAGTTTGACGTTTCTAACAGTGAATGTATTCCGAACGTGTTTTCGTACGAATTCTATGAATTCAACGTGGATTGAACCAACTGTAGATTGACGTTTCTAATAGTGATTGTATTCCGAACGTGTTTTCGTACGAATTCTATGAATTCAACGTGCATTGAACCAACAGTAGTTTGACGTTTCTAATAGTGATTGTATTGCGAATGTGTTTTCGTACGAATTCTATGAATTCAACGTGAATTGAACCAACAGTAGTTTGACGTTTCTAATAGTGAATGTATTCCGAACGTGTTTTCGTACGAATTCTACGAATTCAACGTGCATTGAACCAACAGTAGTTTGACGTTTCTAATAGTAAATGTATTCCGAACGAGTTTTCGTACGAATTTTATGAATTCAACGTGCATTGAACCAACAGTAGTTTGACGTTTCTAATAGTGAATGTATTCCGAACGTGTTTTCGTACGAATTGTATGAATTCAACGTGGATTTAACCAACAGTAGTTTGACGTTTCTAATAGTGAACGTATTCAGTACGCGTTGTCATACGAATTCTATGAATTCAACATGCATTGAACCAACAGTAGTTTGACGTTTCTAATAGTGAATGTGTTCCGAACGTGTTTTCGTACGAATTCTATGAATTCAACGTGCATGGAACCAACAGTAGTTTGACGTTTCTAATTGTGAATGTATTCCGAACGTGTTTTCGTACGAATTCTATGAATTCAACTTTGATTGAATTAACAGCTCGATCAACTCGCTTCGACTTTCCGTTATGAAGCGCCATCTCGAACCACCGTGCTCCAATTTAAACAAAAGTTGTTCGGGCAAATGGACACCTGTTATTTTGGATTAACTAGACGTGCTGTAACCAGCTTTGTTTGCTAGAAGAGTTCGAAAAAATTAGGGAAACCAATCGCATTTTTCACCACGACAATGCGAGCTCTCACACATCGGATTAATGGGTCATCCACGCTACAGTCTTAATTTGGCACCCGATGATTTTTTATTTTCATCTCGTTCACCTCAGAAAAGATTGAAGCCGGTATTTTTCATGAACAAATTAGACATCTTTGAATGAGTTAAAACTGAAGGCTTGGATAGCAGAAGACGTTCGGCTACAATTTAAAAATATGGGGTGCAATAAGTTTCCGGAAAATTTAGGGGATATATGAGCGATGTGAAGGGAGAGCGCTACAAGGGTTACAAAAATTATCTCCGATACATCATTTTCGAAAATCTACACACGAGAAAAAAGCATTTTTCAGAACTCAATTTTTTTGGTAACGTTTTAGACTTTTTCTGTTTTTACTTTTCGTCGTTATTTTTGATTTTCACTAGAGATCAAACTATTTATAATACCGAGAGAGATTTTATCTTCCCAATTGTATATTTCTATACTTAGTATGCAATAAAGTCGAGACAGCGTCAACTCGGAAATTGAAAAACTAAAAAATAAAAATGAATCTTTTCATTTTTTTTTTATTTCTCAAATCCGACTAGGCGTTGAAAATTACTTCGTGTAGGAAATTTATTAGAACCTATGGCGCAATCAGTAAATGGAATCAACATTTATAGAAATGAAAAGCTCTCTCCTATATTCATATGCAAAATCAATAATTTTGAATGTGGTGAGTAATAAAGCCTATAGGCGTCGAAAAGAGGGTTACTTTAGAGGTGGGTATCGATGGTATTTCAAAAATAATAATTATAATCTATAACTATCATATTTCCAACTTCGAGAACAATCCAATGATAATAACCCCTGACTTTAGTTTCAAAAATTTGTACAAGAACATAGACTCGACATGTTAAAGGAAGCTAGTGCTAAAAATGATTATTATTATTCATCTGAGGTACATAAACGTGTTCTACGCGCTCTTTCAATGCTCTTTTCAATGCTCTTTCAAAGCCTCACATCAAAGAGTAAACTTGTTTTAAGAGCTGGATAAATTCCCCAGAGGATCTAAAAACACCAACAGAAGGTGCAAGAAATCTTTAATCGTTGTGGTTCGAGTACATTTTCTTGTGTTGTCTCAAATCTTTTGATATCCTTGAGCTCCCTTTAAGGATTCCATGAATCTAAGTTGGTATATGAAACCAAATGAACTAATTTTTTAGTGGGTAGATCATCCCTCTGAGCAAAACGCGAGTCCCATACACTGTACGTACTTTTCAAAAAAAGAAACGATATCTCTCTAAACACCTTATTAGATCAATTTCCTGTAATTTTTGATGATCCTTAATAGTGTGTTTAACGGATCGTCCTGTGATTGAAATTGACTCTTTCTATTTTTGTCTTCCTTCCTTGCACACCATTTTTGGAAACCAAACTTATGTAAAGGCACTCGAAGAAAATCTTCAATCTTATAATCAAAATCATCATCGACTAGCTTAAGATTAACTGCAGTTATTTTTGCCTACAATACTTCAAAATGCAGTGTTTGTAATCGAGATTTGTTGTCAAACGTTTTATCTAAATTTAAACCTCACCCAATGAGAATCCCACATCAATAATTGGTGAAAGAGCCTCATGTTTGCTTCACCATCTGTAAAACTTATGGTTATGGTTAAACGATGAGTTGTTGTTTGGTATAGAGACGATTTTTCATTTAAAGAGTTATTTTTAATACTTTTATTTAATAATATATTTATAGAAAATGTCAGTTTCCATCTCTATAATCTAAATTCTTTGCTGTTATATAGTGATAAAAGCTGACAGGTTCCCCTGCCAATCACCGGGTGTGTGTGTGTGTATTCAATCTCCGGTAACTAGATTTCGCAAGCCCCGTTTCTGGTTCGAAGCAGAATTTATCAAAAGTTAAAGAGGTAAACCAATTGAGACCTGATTTTAAATTCATGAACGGCGATTTGCAAGACACTTACCTTGTTACTATATTATTTGGTTATTGTCCTTTTTTTCCTTTTCCGCCCTCCTTTCCAGTAAAGAAGAAAAGAAAAAGGCGCGTAAGGTCGAATGGGTTTTATAGAATAAAAAAAAATATTCAAATTTTGCTTTTTATGTACTGGAAATTGAGTGAAAAAAAAATAATCTCTAAAAAGCGATGAAAACGATGTTAAATAATGCAGTATTTATAGGAAAAACGTTATATTTGTTCGATCCTTCCATAAAAACGTAATTTCGTGAATAATTTAATACGTAAAAGCGTATACAGGATGTCTTTACAATTAAAGTAATACTCGATTTTCGTATACTTGAAAGATTGCATCGGAAAACATTTTGCCATTGCAAAACCGAACACTGTATGTAGAACTTATATAATCTTATAGAAACTTGAAAAAATAATCTCAAAAGTTAGTTACATAGTTTTACGATTAATATAATTAAAGAAACCAAGGAAAAGTTACGTAAATTTACATTTTATAAGAATCTCTAACACAAATGTTGAGGTAGGATAAATTTTGAGACAACCCTCGTTTATTATTTAAATATTGATATAAATAAGATATCTAGTATCATATAAAATAATATTTATATTTTGAATTTAAGTAAAACGAAATGATATCACGAATATTGATGGGTTTAATCGGCATTCGAGAGCCGATATGGCGTTGTCAACTGCAGATGACGCCGGCTCTTTAACATTACATAGGGTGGCGAAAACTATTCGGTGCGGCTTTGTTGTTTCATAGCCGGGATATTTACGATATACGAATGAAGTTAACTCGTCGATTTTCAAACTGAACTAAATAAAATCAAATCACCACTGAGCGACATCGTCTTTTCGACTAATTAACGCTTCTATTTGTCTTAAATACTATTAAATACATTTGACAGTCATGTTATGCTTCGAATTCGTTCAAAGCGGATTCTAGAACAAGCTTTTTCTTTAAAATACGTCGCAAAGTTTCATTTTTTGGAAAGATCTCTTCTAATAAGTTGTGCATTCACCAAATGTGAGTTTCCAGCACCACTAGTTGATACGGATCCGTAAATTATATCAAAACCATGAATTTTCTTTTACAGACTATTGAATACTGATTTGAAAGATCGACAAAAACATTGAGCTGTCAGTTTAAAAGTCTGAAAACCATGTTTTCGGCGGCTTTGGTGACAAATTGTTGAAAAAAATGTTTTTGATAGCTTTATTCAATTGCTGATTCAAAAATTATTAATTGTGTTTTTTCTCTAATATTTTCTACGATATTATAATCAGAATTGCCTTGATAGACTCTATTGAAGAATAACTTTTCCATTAGGTCTTAAGAAATTCTGTGAAGCTCAACGAACTTTAAGCTTGACATCAGATATTTTTCTCGTGTGAGTTTTCTCCATAGTTTTCCACAATCTTGCTAATTACTGTTGAAGCTGCAGAACTAGATTTTTTGTCTTTAGAAACAATTATAGCTCTTTTCCTTTTGCAGTACATCTTCTTGTACTTTCCTCTAATATTTTTGAGCGAATCTATTTTTCGATTGAAATCTTGTTTATACTTTTTGAGTTGAAGCTTCGCGGAAGTATTCCAAACAATGCCAAAGCTTGCTTTATATTGAAAGTACTGAGAGAATACCTGACAAGGGGTCAGGACATTTTCTTTTTTCACTTAACGTCGAAAACCACTTCTTAACAATATTTTTTACTTATTTATAAACTAGAAGTTATTTCGAATCGATTCATGACTATTTTTGAAAAACTCAAAAAGCAACATACGGGATCTGGCTATTATTTTTTCTCGTTAAATTGAAAAAAACTCCGACTGAGTGCTATAAATTGTTGCAAGAGACCTATTGGGACAATTCTCTATCTCGTGCGCGTGTTTTTGAGTGGTGTAACCGCTTTAGTGAGAACACTGAAGATGACCAGCGCCCAGGTCGCCCTATAACTGTTCTAACTCCAAAAACAGTGACCAAAATCAACCAAATTGCGTATGCAGATCGTCGAATGAGCATCCTGATGATTTCCGAGGCTGTAAACGCCAATAAAAAAACGATTAGAAACATTTTACACGAGGAATAACACATCCGACCCCTGACCAAAAGCTTTTTCGTCAACGGGTCTGCTCAGATTTCCCTTGAAAGGTTAGAAAAAGATCTGCTTTGAAATTCCTAAAGGCGCTCACCAAAGAAGACTTCCAGCACTGCTTCGATCAATGGAAAAAACGTATGGAGTATTCCATTGTTTGAAACATTGCAGGAAGTTCCTGGCAGCTCCTGCAGGACGCGTGCTGCTTTTTCATACACACCTCAACAAACTCAATACAGATTTGATGTATGAGACGTTATTATCTTTTCAAATAAATTTGTTCCATTTTCAATCACATATTTTTGCCAGCTTATTGTTATTAAAATCGTAATCATTCCCATTATTGAGCCCCTGATTTGTAGTTTTGTATTTTTTTTATTCAAATCAATTTCCTCTTATCTCCTCGTATAATACGTTTTGGTTAGTTGTATCGTCATCTTCAGATGTGTTCTATTGATATGGTGAAAGAATTATTAAAAATTCGACGCCCTTGCACCATAAAAAGTTGATAAAACACAATTTATCACTTAACAAACTAATCAGTCGGTCTAAAAGCGATTCCCTTCTTGAATGCTAATTACTTGTATAGAAGCCGGTATTTGTTAACGCGATTATCGCTATTGTTTAACCAAAAAGCGGTTCGCGGTATAATGCAAGAGAACAGACCACTCATTCATCCGCCATTGTTACCAGATTCGGTAGTTTTTATTTGAGCTTCGGCATAATTACTGTTGTCCTGTTCGTTTGCGTGTCACCCGACAAATAAATCTAACGAGGGGGAGTCTCGAGCTGTATTTACATGGAATCTTAATTAAATTGAGGACTTAAATTCTACCGAATACTGGTTGGAACTTTGCTTGTTCCCGACCAACCATATCGCGATTGGATTTGGTTTTTGTTAGGATTAACAGAGATTCCCTTTTTTTCTCTCTATAGAAAACCCCGAGGAAATTGGATATTGTTTTCTCCTTTACCTCATTCCTAAAGGGTAAGGATTTGTTTTATAAAGTGTGTTTTATTAAATAAGCACCATATTATACTGATTTCAACCCTATTGAACTAATTCCGATAGTCCTACGAATTACAAATAAGTTTTATCAAAAAATTTCACTAGATTTGGCAACGTTTTTTAAAATAATAATTTCTAATCAATCCCTGTGATTATACAGGGTGTAATATCAATTTAGTAGTAACCTCAGAATTCGATAAATGAATTATTTTAACCAAAAAGTATTTTTATAATAATTTTTTAAGTTTTTCACGATTTAACTTGCTTAGTTTTGACCCAAAAAATCTTATTTTTAAACAGTTTTTAATAGTAATAGAAAAACTACTCATTTTCTTAAAAAAGTATGAAACGTTTTTTTCCCCGAGGAAATTGGATATTGTTTTCTCCTTTACCTCATTCCTAAAGGGCGAGGATTTGTTTTATATAGTGTGTTTTATTAAATAAGCACCATATTATACTGATTTCAACCCTATTGAACTAATTCCGATAGTCCTACGAATTACAAATAAGTTTTATCAAAAAATTTTACTAGATTTGGCAACGTTTTTTAAAATAATAATTTCTAATCAATCCCTGTGATTATACAGGGTGTAATATCAATTTAGTAGTAACCTCAGAATTCGATAAATGAATTATTTTAACCAAAAAGTATTTTTATAATAATTTTTTAAGTTTTTCACGATTTAACTTGTTTAGTTTTGACCCAAAAAATCTTATTTTTAAACAGTTTTTAATAGTAATAGAAAAACTACTCATTTTATTAAAAAAGTATGAAACGCTTTTTTCCCCGAGGAAATTGGATATTGTTTTCTCCTTTACCTCATTCCTAAAGGGCGAGGATTTGTTTTATAAAATGTGTTTTATTAAATAAGCACCATATTATACTGATTTCAACCCTATTGAACTAATTCCGATAGTCCTACGAATTACAAATAAGTTTTATCAAAAAATTTCACTAGATTTGGCAACGTTTTGTAAAATAATAATTTCTAATCTATCCCTGTGATTATACAGGGTGTAATATCAATTTAGTAGTAACCTCAGAATTCGATAAATGAATTATTTTAACCAAAAAGTATTTTTATAATAATTTTTTAAGTTTTTCACGATTTAACTTGCTTAGTTTTGACCCAAAAAATCTTATTTTTAAACAGTTTTTAATAGTAATAGAAAAACTACTCATTTTCTTAAAAAAGTATGAAACGTTTTTTTCCCCGAGGAAATTGGATATTGTTTTCTCCTTTACCTCATTCCTAAAGGGCGAGGATTTGTTTTATATAGTGTGTTTTATTAAATAAGCACCATATTATACTGATTTCAACCCTATTGAACTAATTCAGATAGTCCTACGAATTACAAATAAGTTTTATCATGAAATTTTACTAGATTTGGCAACATTTTCTAATATAATAATTTCCAATTTATCCCTGTAAATGGATTAATTTTAACCAAAAAATATTTTCATAATAATTTTTTAGGTTTTTAATGATTTAAACTGCTCATTTTTTATTTAAAAAAACTTATTTTTAAACAGTTTTTAATAGTAATAGAAAAACTACTCATTTTCTTAAAAAAGTATTAAATGCTTTTTTCCCCGAGGAAATTGGATATTGTTTTCTCCTTTACCTCATTCCTAAAGGGCGAGGATTTGTTTTATATGGTGTGTTTTATTAAATAAGCACCATATTATACTGATTTCAACCCTATTGAACTAATTCCGATAGTCCTACGAATGACAAATAAGTTTTATCATGAAATTTTACTAGATTTGGCAACATTTTCTAATATAATAATTTCCAATTTATCCCTGTAAATGGATTAATTTTAACCAAAAAATATTTTCATAATAATTTTTTAGGTTTTTAATGATTTAAACTGCTCATTTTTTATTTAAAAAAACTTATTTTTAAACAGTTTTTAATAGTAATAGAAAAACTACTCATTTTCTTAAAAAAGTATGAAACGTTTTTTTCCCCGAGGAAATTGGATATTGTTTTCTCCTTTACCTCATTCCTAAAGGGCGAGGATTTGTTTTATAAAATGTGTTTTATTAAATAAGCACCATATTATACTGATTTCAACCCTATTGAACTAATTCCGATAGTCCTACGAATTACAAATAAGTTTTATCAAAAAATTTCACTAGATTTGGCAACGTTTTGTAAAATAATAATTTCTAATCTATCCCTGTGATTATACAGGGTGTAATATCAATTTAGTAGTAACCTCAGAATTCGATAAATGAATTATTTTAACCAAAAAGTATTTTTATAATAATTTTTTAAGTTTTTCACGATTTAACTTGCTTAGTTTTGACCCAAAAAATCTTATTTTTAAACAGTTTTTAATAGTAATAGAAAAACTACTCATTTTCTTAAAAAAGTATGAAACGTTTTTTTCCCCGAGGAAATTGGATATTGTTTTCTCCTTTACCTCATTCCTAAAGGGCGAGGATTTGTTTTATATAGTGTGTTTTATTAAATAAGCACCATATTATACTGATTTCAACCCTATTGAACTAATTCCGATAGTCCTACGAATTACAAATAAGTTTTATCAAAAAATTTCACTAGATTTGGCAACGTTTTTTAAAATAATAATTTCTAATCTATCCCTGTGATTATACAGGGTGTAATATCAATTTAGTAGTAACCTCAGAATTCGATAAATGAATTATTTTAACCAAAAAGTATTTTTATAATAATTTTTTAAGTTTTTCACGATTTAACTTGTTTAGTTTTGACCCAAAAAATCTTATTTTTAAACAGTTTTTAATAGTAATAGAAAAACTACTCATTTTCTTAAAAAAGTATGAAACGTTTTTTTCCCCGAGGAAATTGGATATTGTTTTCTCCTTTACCTCATTCCTAAAGGGCGAGGATTTGTTTTATATAGTGTGTTTTATTAAATAAGCACCATATTAAACGATTTCAACCCTATTGAACTAATTCAGATAGTCCTACGAATTACAAATAAGTTTTATCATGAAATTTTACTAGATTTGGCAACATTTTCTAATATAATAATTTCCAATTTATCCCTGTAAATGGATTAATTTTAACCAAAAAATATTTTCATAATAATTTTTTAGGTTTTTAATGATTTAAACTGCTCATTTTTTATCTAAAAAAACTTATTTTCAAACAGTTTTTAATAGTAATAGAAAAACTACTAATTTTATTAAAAAAGTATGAAACGCTTTTTTCCCCGAGGAAATTGGATATTGTTTTCTCCTTTACCTCATTCCTAAAGGGCGAGGATTTGTTTTATAAAATGTGTTTTATTAAATAAGCACCATATTATACTGATTTCAACCCTATTGAACTAATTCCGATAGTCCTACGAATTACAAATAAGTTTTATCAAAAAATTTCACTAGATTTGGCAACGTTTTTTAAAATAATAATTTCTAATCTATCCCTGTGATTATACAGGGTGTAATATCAATTTAGTAGTAACCTCAGAATTCGATAAATGAATTATTTTAACCAAAAAGTATTTTTATAATAATTTTTTAAGTTTTTCACGATTTAACTTGTTTAGTTTTGACCCAAAAAATCTTATTTTTAAACAGTTTTTAATAGTAATAGAAAAACTACTCATTTTCTTAAAAAAGTATGAAACGTTTTTTTCCCCGAGGAAATTGGATATTGTTTTCTCCTTTACCTCATTCCTAAAGGGCGAGGATTTGTTTTATATAGTGTGTTTTATTAAATAAGCACCATATTAAACGATTTCAACCCTATTGAACTAATTCAGATAGTCCTACGAATTACAAATAAGTTTTATCATGAAATTTTACTAGATTTGGCAACATTTTCTAATATAATAATTTCCAATTTATCCCTGTAAATGGATTAATTTTAACCAAAAAATATTTTCATAATAATTTTTTAGGTTTTTAATGATTTAAACTGCTCATTTTTTATCTAAAAAAACTTATTTTCAAACAGTTTTTAATAGTAATAGAAAAACTACTAATTTTATTAAAAAAGTATGAAACGCTTTTTTCCCCGAGGAAATTGGATATTGTTTTCTCCTTTACCTCATTCCTAAAGGGCGAGGATTTGTTTTATAAAATGTGTTTTATTAAATAAGCACCATATTATACTGATTTCAACCCTATTGAACTAATTCCGATAGTCCTACGAATTACAAATAAGTTTTATCAAAAAATTTCACTAGATTTGGCAACGTTTTTTAAAATAATAATTTCTAATCTATCCCTGTGATTATACAGGGTGTAATATCAATTTAGTAGTAACCTCAGAATTCGATAAATGAATTATTTTAACCAAAAAGTATTTTTATAATAATTTTTTAAGTTTTTCACGATTTAACCTGCTTAGTTTTGACCCAAAAAAGCTTAAACAGTTTTTAATAGTAACAGAAAAACTACTCATTTTCTTAAAAAAATATGAAAATTATATGATTTAAAGACAAATTTGGTTCTCATATTATTTTTATTATTGTAATATTTTCCGGATTATGCCTTTTTGAAGAAAAATTTGAGATATTTCAACTGTAAATAGGGAGAATCAATTTTCTCAAAAAAAAAATCTAGCTGTGACTAAAATTTTTGTAAAAAAATTGTCAGTTATATTGCAAATACAATGATTTTTTTGACACCTACAAGTTCTTTTTCTTCAATAATATTTTCCCATTGTTCTACGATGAATATCGAAAAATATTTATATACATAAGTATGGAGGAAGTTTAGGAGCTCCGCTGTTTTCAAATTAGTTTATTTTGATAATTTTTAAAAGAAATATAAATTTTGACGTTTCTACTTTTCTTTAAGTCTTTATCAAAATATCGAAAAAAGTCGAAACGTCAAAATTTATCTTTTACAAAACAATTTTAAAACAGACCTAAAATCAAGAACATTCAGATGCATTATTATTTGAAAAGGTCTAAGAAATAAGAAATTATAGAATGTATGTAGATAATTCCTTATGAAAAGTTTCAAAACTCGTTCTCAAAAATTTTCCCTAGCGTGTTGCTCGCGGTCTTTTTTTCCCTTTACCTGACATTTTACTTCCTCTCAAATTTTTTTAGCTCGCTTTGTGTTAATTAGGAGGTGGCCGCACCAACTTTTTGTATGGATTCAACTTTTAAATCTTAGTTCTTAGTTTAGTTTCTTAGTCTGTGTTTAAATAATAATCAAAAAGTAATTTTAAAAGTTAAAAATGAATTTTTCTTCAAAATTGGGGTTAATTTATTGAGAAAAAATTAAAATTTGCGTATTAAAATATAATGAAATACTTTGTAACTTTATCCATTTTATGAAGAAGTTATTCTGTTGAATAAAACACTTCTAAATTTTCAAAAAAGTTAAAACCTTGACTAATATGACGATTTGAGCAAATATATTTAACATTATTCTTAGCGTGAGATTCAAAATGATACAAAGCGGTATTAAACAACCCACAGTTAACCTCGATACTTTTTTTCTCGATCGGTAATATTTTAAATACATCGTGGTGTCATAAGTAGCTTATCAAATTCTAACAATACAACGAAATAGATTTATCCCAAAAAAAATCACGCGAAAATATCCAATATGTAAGCACACAATATATTTTCAATACTTTTTATGTATTATAACAGTCACGTGCTTGGGGTGAAAGTACAAGGGGCTTTTTTATGACAGCTGTCGCTTTCAATACCGTTTCGCTTCGATAAGTTCGATATTAATTCAAACTTTTTACGACAACTAAATGTAAGTTTGATGCCTATTTCCACCAACAAGATTTTTCTTTTAGTCTCATTTATAAAACGTCAAAAATTGAATCGTAGAAAATGCCAAGAAAATAAATTGTTAGATTTGAGGTTAGACCGACAAGTTATTCGTTTCCTTTTTGCAACTACGGAAACTCACTTTAAATTTATCAATATCGAATATTTATGTCAATAAACTTTTTACTAGTTCAATTAATTTTCAAATCCGAAAAAAAAACAAACCGGAAACGTTTTTATCTCCGACCTTTTCAATAACCCTCCAAAGATTGTTTGGTCAAGAGCTCCTTTGCTCCCAACATAACTTTCCATCGGGAATCGGTCTAACCCTAATCTCTTAAAACACTCTCCTGTCCGGATTTATCATTTTATCGGGCGCGCTTGTTCTATTTTCCTGCTCCCTTTTCTGTCCTTACACCTCGGGGTAGGATACTTATAGGGCTATTCTATTCGTTATGGGGTACACTCAAAATACTCCAATAGTTTTACATCAAAATATATATATATATATATACAAGATTTTTCATAATACTCGTCGTTAATAGTTTTTCTTCCATGTTTTCCATGAAATGTTTGTGGTATTTTTCACACAACTCTAGGTGAGATTAGGTACTTCCGGAACCGTCCTCGTATAATAGATTCTCTGTTGTTATTTAACTATTAAAAGAAATGTCGATCTTCCCAATTTATCTGAGTGTAATCATTTAAAACAAGTTTAATTTTCGAATATGTTGTCGAATTTTACATGACTAACATTCCACCCCGGTTAAGGCATACTAAAAAGTCATCCCCCGAAGGTAGATGTACGATTCAAAGTCAGTGCTCGTGAATTTCTCGCTCTGTTAAATAGATTCGAGTTTATTAAAGGACACGTCATTGCTCATGTTTTATTTAACTATCGTATATAAATCAAGTACCTCTAAGACATATAAGAGGGGCTGAACCCCATACTTTATTAGGTGATGCAAGGGAATGAGCTCCTGAAATATTTATTTATATTTTAATGCGGAAGTTGCCTCATAGATCGTTTATGAATATTATATGTTCTCGAACCAATAACGATACTAAAAATTGAAACTATGAAAAATATATTTTATTTTCCTCTTTTGAAATGTTTCTGAAAATATTTACAGTTCCCCGACTTGTAAAACCGAAGTATGGTGTTAATATTGTTGTTAGATATAAAGTTTTGTAGACAAATTACCTAGTTACGAAATGAGTATTTAAATTCCACCAAACAATGTACGAATCTACTCCAATACGTGTCTAGTATTCAAATACTTTTTTAAATCTATTATTTTTAAAATATTAGCTTGGTAATACGAGGGGGTTAATTTTGGATAATTACAGTGATACCATATTACGAAGTCGCTCTTGTACAATAGATTTCTAAAACTAATTGAGGCTCTAAAGCGATCATCTTCCCAAATCAGATTGCTTGACTATCCTCGATCAGTACACCCTGTTTACAATTAACTTTTCCTCGTATTTTGTTTCCTATAAGTTTAACCTCCATAGTTCAACTGTCTATATAATCACAAGCAATCCCATGACTGTTCTCCCATTGCAATGCCATGACTGTTCTCCCATTGTAATCCCACGACTGACTGTTCTCCCTTTGCAATCCCACGACTGACTGTTCTCCCTTTGCAATCCCATGATTGACTGTTCTCCCATTGCAATCCCATGATTGACTGTTCTCCCTTTGCAATTCCATAACTCTTTTCCCTTTGCAATCCCATAACTGAATGTTCTCCCATTGCAATGCCATGACTGTTCTCCCATTGTAATCCCACGACTGACTGTTCTCCCTTTGCAATCCCACGACTGACTGTTCTCCCTTTGCAATCCCATGATTGACTGCTCTCCCTTTGCAATTCCATAACTCTTTTCCCTTTGCAATCCCATGACTGACTGTTCTCCCTTTGCAATCCCAAGATTGTTCTCCCATTGTAATCCCACGACTGACTGTTCTCCCTTTGCAATCCCTTGACTGACTCTTCTCCCTTTGCAATCCCATGACTGACTGTTCTCCCATGCAATCCCATGACTGAATGTTCTACCATTGCAATCCCATGACTGTTCTCCCATTATAATCCCACGACTGACTATTCTCCCTTTGCAATCCCTTGACTGACTCTTCTCCCTTTGCAATCCCATGACTGACTGTTCTCCCTTTGCTATCCCATGATTGACTGTTCTCCCTTTGCAATTCCATAACTCTTTTCCCTTTGCAATCCCATAACTGAATGTTCTCCCATTGCAATCCCATGACTGTTCTCCCATTGCAATCCCATGACTGTTCTCCCATTGCAATCCCATGACTGTTCTCCCATTGTAATCCCACGACTGACTATTCTCCCTTTGCAATACCTTGACTGACTCTTCTCCCTTTGCAATTCCATGACTGACTGTTCTCCCTTTGCAATTCCATGACTGACTGTTCTCCCTTTGCAATCTCATGACTGACTGTTCTCCCTTTGCAATCCCATGATTGACTGTTCTCCCTTTGCAATTCCATAACTCTTTTCCCTTTGCAATCCCATGACTGAATGTTCTACCATTGCAATCCCATGACTGACTGTTCTCCCTTTGCAATCCCAAGATTGTTCTCCCATTGTAATCCCATGACTGACTGTTCTCCCTTTGCAATCCCTTGACTGACTCTTCTCCCTTTGCAATCCCATGACTGACTGTTCTCCCTTTGCAATCCCATGACTGAATGTTCTACCATTGCAATCCCATGACTGTTCTCCCATTATAATCCCACTACTGACTATTCTCCCTTTGCAATCCCTTGACTAACTCTTCTCCCTTTGCAATTCCATGACTGACTGTCCTCCCTTTGCAATCTCATGACTGACTGTTCTCCCTTTGCAATCCCATGATTGACTGTTCTCCCTTTGCAATTCCATAACTCTTTTCCCTTTGCAATCCCATGACTGACTGTTCTCCCTTTGCAATCCCAAGATTGTTCTCCCATTGTAATCCCACGGCTGACTGTTCTCCCTTTGCAATCCCTTGACTGACTCTTCTCCCTTTGCAATTCCATGACTGACTGTTCTCCCTTTGCAATCCCATGACTGAATGTTCTACCATTGCAATCCCATGACTGTTCTCCCATTGTAATCCCACGACTGACTATTCTCCCTTTGCAATCCCTTGACTGACTCTTCTCCCTTTGCAATCCCATGACTGACTGTTCTCCCTTTGCAATCCCATGATTGACTGTTCTCCCTTTGCAATTCCATAACTCTTTTCCCTTTGCAATCCCATAACTGAATGTTCTCCCATTGCAATCCCATGACTGTTCTCCCATTGTAATCCCACGACTGACTGTTCTCCCTTTGCAATCCCATGACTGAATGTTCTCCCATTGCAATCCCATGACTGAATGTTCTCCCATTGCAATCCCATGACTGTTCTCCCATTGTAATCCCACGACTGACTATTCTCCCTTTGCAATCCCTTGACTGACTCTTCTCCCTTTGCAATCCCATGATTGACTGTTCTCCCTTTGCAATTCCATAACTCTTTTCCCTTTGCAATCTCATGACTGAATGTTCTACCATTGCAATCCCATGACTGACTGTTCTCCCTTTGCAATCCCAAGATTGTTCTCCCATTGTAATCCCATGACTGACTGTTCTCCCTTTGCAATCCCATGACTGACTGTTCTCCCTTTGCAATCCCAAGATTGTTCTCCCATTGTAATCCCATGACTGACTGTTCTCCCTTTGCAATTCCATGACTGACTGTCCTCCCTTTGCAATCTCATGACTGACTGTTCTCCCTTTGCAATCCCATAACTCTTTTCCCTTTGCAATCCCATGACTGACTGTTCTCCCTTTGCAATCCCAAGATTGTTCTCCCATTGTAATCCCACGGCTGACTGTTCTCCCTTTGCAATCCCAAGATTGTTCTCCCATTGTAATCCCACGACTGACTGTTCTCCCTTTGCAATCCTATAACTGAATGTTCTCCCATTGCAATCCCATGACTGTTCTCCCATTGTAATCCCACGACTGACTGTTCTCCCTTTGCAATCCCATGACTGAATGTTCTCCCATTGCAATCCCATGACTGTTCTCCCATTGTAATCCCACGACTGACTATTCTCCCTTTGCAATCCCTTGACTGACTCTTCTCCCGTTGCAATCCCATGACTGACTGCTCTCCCTTTGCAATCCCATAACTCTTTTCCCTTTGCAATCCCATGACTGCTTTGATAATTCTTTGTAATGATGGATTCAACGTTCAACTACTGTTATTTGCTATAGTTTAACAAAGATAAAATTTGTAGTTCATGTTGTATATAAAATTGATTTTGTTTGTCAACAACTTAAATCATTGGCACTGGATCAAACGTCCCTAATACTTATCACATTCTCCTACCAGTTCCCATACCTTTTAGACCAAAATTTCCGTTCTTGGCTATCTAATCCTAATCTTTCCTTGTTTTTCTTTTGGATTTATTACATTTTCCTTTCTTATTTTCGTGATAAACTTCAAGTCTATCTTTTTCTATTCTGTTTAAGTATCTATGTCAATTTCTTTATGTTATGATTCCTGCTTTCTTATTCTTATTAACTTTCTATCCCCACATATATTTCACTTTGTTTTCCTTGCTAATATTTCAACTCAATTCATCCCACTTTCTCATTGTTCAATCTCGTATATCAATTTCCAATATCGGTCATTCATTCTTTATATTTCTTTATTCCACATTTTCTTCAGCATGTAAAAGTGATTTATTTCCATAATAATCCATAACTAATATCAAAAATAGTGGCCTTAAGCCTTAAGTTTTATATCTTTCTTTATTAATATTTCATCTACTTTCACTACTGACATTTATATTCGAATTTTTAAAATCTTATATACTCCTGGTAGCCCCAATTAGTCTCCTGAACAGAAATTTTCCTATTTTGATCTAACCTTGTTACCACAAGCTATTATTTTCATTATTTTAGACGTTTTTTGTTTATTTTGTGCTATTTTTAATTTTCTCTTTACACTTTTTCTTCCAATATTCAGAACAAATTCTTATTATCTCCATTACATAATTTCGTAATTAATTCTTCATATTTCTCTTTAGTATGAGTTATTTGACACAATTATTTCGAATAGCACGAAGTCTATTTATTAGCTTATCTAGTACATCGAATAAACTTCCTCATAACCAACCGACAAACCATAGAATCCTCTTTTCAATTTCGCCAAACTAATTTGCGTCTTGTCTAGAAATTGTGAATGGGCTTCTGACTCTAGATGCTAGATGCTACTAGACTAATTAAAACGTTGATATATTAGAGGATTCCTAACTCCAGAGACTTTAGTTTCTAATTAGTTCGGAAAAGTTCGGAAATATATACTTTACCAAATTTTTTTTCTAACATACATAGTATTTTTGCCTAACTGTATTCAACTTATTCTGTTCATTTTTTTTTTATAGTGAAAAATACGCGAGAAAATAAACTCATATCGATGAGGGAATGTTAAAACATGGTGAATACCCTTAGATTTTTGTAGGACTCTAATTGGAGTGAATTGAACGCCATAATGAAAGGTTGTTTTATAAATGAGGTTAATTTATGGGCGTATAAGTCTATTTTTAATGATAAATAAAGTCATATGGTTAATTTAAAAAAAAATACGATACAGTATGGCGGGTTGGAAGTATATAATTTTCTTATTCAACGAAACCCAAGTACGTAATATCAAACATAATTGGTCCAACAATTCATAATTGAAATATAATTTTACGTTTTTACAAATATGAAGTTGAAAAATTACGATTATTTCGTTTATGCACACTATCTCATAATTTATTTATCATTTTAATTATATCTAGAACGCTAAATCGCGTTAAAAAATATTTAGTACTAAATTTCTCCATTAGAATTTGTCATAAACTATTTCTAACTAAAAATTTCGAATTAAAGTGATATTTATTAGTTAACTTTCTCTAAATGCTTGTTGAATATTTGCAACTAATTTATTACTTTTTTTATAACATTATCGTGTCGAATACGAGGTAGGTACCTGGGCCAACAAACAAGAATTTTGGAAAAAAATATATTTATTTCTCACCTTAATATCTTAATTTTAGCTCCATACACTTTTTTTATAATTTTAATCTTTTCAAAATGGTCGACATCACTTGTTCATCGTTGGAAAATGTTTGCTCTCCGAGCTATTACAAAATAATTCCAAAATATCGCACGCGTAACCCAAAAAACCGCAGAAGGAACAATCTTTGTCTTCTTTGGACCCGGTTCTCTCTTGTCTCTGTTCAATCTTGTCAAAGTTGGAGTACAACTTTATTACTGTGAAACACTCAATGGAAACATCTTCACACCGCTGCTTTTGTTCTATCGTGATCATCAAACGCGGCAACCATCTTGCACACATGTGAAAATTTTTAGTTACTGTGTCTTGTAGCTCGCTTGAACATCCAGTACCACTTTGTGGATTTTCTTCAACATTTCTGGACTCATTTGGTCGACAACTTGGTTGCTGGTCTTCGTTGAATCTTGTTCAGCTTTTATATTGGACAAAGGCCTACTTAAAATCCATTGAAAAACTCCAATCCTCTTGTGTTAAGAAGCTGGATTACATTGAGATTAATATGATGATGAAATCGTAGTATGTGTTTGGTCAATAGTATCCATATCTGGATCCTCGTGGAGACTTCTGTTTCTTATGTAAATGATAAATCGTCGTAGCATGAATGATCAATATTTCCAACAAAAATTTTTTAAAATTTGTTTATATTAGGGGTGCGCTCATAAACTGTGTTTTCCCTTTGATTTTGTGTATTTTCCTTGTTGTCACGACTGCTTTAAATTTTCGTTTTTCCAATAATGTTTCCACAATACACAAACTTCATATTTCTCCATTCTATTTATCATAAGAACGATCTGCTTCCTCTGCAAACAAAGACTATACTGGACTCTTCATAGATTCAGAATTTGAGACATCAAATTAAAAGGAATAAAATAGAAATTTTTACTTAGGTAAACCGACATTACTTATGAGATCCTCTCTGTATTTTCTTCAGTTTTAGTCGAAAAAGTCGTTTAATCAACTTTTTTCATCGATTTTCATCAGTTCACACTATGAAATATGGAAATTCTCTATGATTTATTGAGTCATGATCATTTTTTGTGCTTTCTCTATATGCAGTTTTCCTTACTACTAAACCTCTAATTTTTCATCGATAGTAAACACACCGATTAACTTGAACTATAAATGATTGGTAGCTGTACATATTTTTTCATTGTATATCCTACAGCCGTCGTTCACGTTCTGAATATGTAATAATAGTATGTGTAACGATATTAGAGACATTAAATAAAGTTCGGGTCGTGTAAGTTGGGTGCTAACCCACTATTAGGACCCAAAACCCGATGTCATAAAAGCACGCGCGTGTCCTTTTCAATAGTTTCGGGCGTTATATTACTCAGTGCCTCGGAAGTGGATGAATCAGCAGATGTCTTCACCATGCTTGTATCAAAGTAGACGTATTTTATCTATATATAAAGAAATTTAAGTGCATGTCACTTAATTAAGAACCAAAAATTTTGTAATTTATATTTAGGAGGAAAAGTAAATGTACATCCTGTATATCTTTCATACTTTTTTTATGAACATACTGTATTATATCACCAACTAGACCGTTATATATTAGCGTCATTTTGAATTTAATAAAACGATACTTTTTTTAAGGACGCTTAAACTTGACGGAAGCAGACATTTTTGAATAATCTGATTATTCTTTAATAGAAACCTGTCTTTCCAGCATTATTCAGGCATTCTGCATTATGTAACGAATTACGAAATTTATAGTACACTTTGAAATTATTCACAATATAGACTTTATCGTCTTACCCACTAAAAGTTTTTGTAATTTTTCAATAACAAATTATTTATCAAAAATATTTTTTCGTTTCAGTATCTTCTACTTTATTTCCTTCTATCTTATTTCTCGTTTCCATCATGCAATCTTTTTGTCCAGCTAATCAATTTCTTTTTCTTTTTTTTTCTCAATAAGTTCGTGCTTCATTTATCTTTCTTAAATCTTCTTTGTGGCTATTTCTCGTATATTCCTTTTTTTATTTGTTCTGCTACTTCCAGTTTGGTGTATCTCTCCCTTTTGAACAATCTTCCTTACTTCTTCTCAGTCGTATGATTTTTTGTACCTCTGTTATATCTATTTCCACTTCTTTTACCACGTCTCTTGTTATTTGATCCATTCCCTGTGCTTTCCCTAATTTTAGTGTCTGTTTTGTATGTTATATTTCTTTTGTACCCATTTCAGCTTTTGTTGTTTGGTTTTCTGTACGTTCTGCTCGTCCTTTAGTCTCTTTTTTTATCGGTTCGTTTATATCCTCTTTATTTATACCTTCTTCATATATTTTGTTATATTTTACATCTTCTATGTTTTTATTTCCCAGGTGTAAGGCTTCACAACTCTTTTCAGCATCCTGTACTCTATTTCCTTCTATCTTATTTGTCGTTTCCATCATGCAATCTTTTTGTCCAGCTACTCGATTTCTTTTTCTTTATTTTCACAAGTTCGTACTTCATATATCTTTCTTAAATCTTCCTTTGTGGCTACTTCTCGTATATTCCTTTTTTTATTTATTCTTCCAATCTTCCGTGTCTCTTTTCAGTCATAGGATTTTTTGTACCTCTGTTATATCTATTTCCACTTCTTTTACCACGTTTCTTGTTATTTGGTCCATTCTCTGGGCTTTCCCTAATTTTGGTGTCTGTTTTGTCTGTTATATATGTCTTCATCATATTATGTTTTACATCTTTTATGTTTTTAAGTAACTTTTATTATTATTACTTGTTTTGTTTGCGTTATTGGTAGCTTCTAAATTTTTTTAATCTGTTTCATTTACTATTATATTTCAAAATGTTGTTCTTTTTTATTTTGTCTCTAATGATTTATTAGTATTTCTTTTCTTTTTTGCTTTCGCCGAGTTTATAACATCTAATTTCCTCATTTACTATTCCTTTTTCGCATCTTTTTGTCTCTTTATTATTTTTATTCCATTTTTAATATGGAAAATTGTCGTTCTACAACTTAATACAAGGGTTATTCAAAAAGTTAGTAACGTTTCTACGATTAAATAAAAGATTTAAAAACCATCAAATTTCTTATCGCATTTTAATAAAAGCTCTAAATATTCTAAAGATCTTTTGAAATATTTAACAGATTCTAAAATTAATAATCTCAAAAGCTTCCTTCTACCCTCGTTTTATAAATACAGAAACATTCGGTGTCGAGAAGTGATTGCCCAACAATTTTCAAACTGGTCCATAAAGAAGTCATTAATGACGGCAGCTGTATGTACTAACAAGATCCAAAAAACTGCCCAGGTATTCGAACAGGAAGTGACTGATAAACCATAACCGCGGCTCGATAAATATAACTATCAGACGGAATGTCAATAATATTTTTAAATAAACCACATAAAAATATATAAATCAGATATAAAACGTAAAGGAAATACATTATTTGAAGTATTTATTCATATAATTTAAAGATTATTCAACATATGACGAATACATCCTCTCATTGTAACATTCTTCGTTCACTTTAATCTGTTTTTATATACGAAAGGTTAATGAAGCGTAATTTCTAATGCAAAACTTTGTACAGTCATTGCAAATATTATTACAGAAAAATCTAAATATTAATTAAACTTTTCGTAATTGTACCTAGTCTTTTATAAACTTAACATTGACGTGATCCTCATTCGGAAAGCTATCATATACATTATAGAAGAAAAAATACTTCTAATACCTAAAAATTAGACATTCACAAAGGAAAACATACATAGACTATGAAAAACATACGGATTCATGTGTCTTTTCATGTTTATAATCAAACTGGTAGATATGTAGAGATGTTAAGAGCCTCTGTTATTTCTCTATGGCCGATAAGATGATTTTCAAGTGACATATGTCATATGTCATTATCGTGACAAGTTCTGTCACCTTCCCAGAGTGCTTTGTGTCATTCAAAATTTTAAGGTTAACTTTTTTCCGCGTTGTAAGATCCACAGTAATAGAGATCTGGTATTGAAGGTTCAAACGAATATCCAAAGATGTTACCTGTCGGATTTACGCGCACCATAAGAAAAAAAACAACATTAGTCAAAAGATCGCATCCAAATTGAAGGCAAATTTTTAGACATACGCAATTTTTAAATAGTTAAATATCCGTACCGAAATTTAATACCCATTCCCATCGAATGTTTCTCGATGTAGTTATTGGGGATCACAATTTTATTAATGATGGGTTCTCATAAATAGATAATAAACATCAAAAAGTATACACTTTCTGTTATTATAGCTAGCAGGTGTTGGTATAATAATGGTACCAATTTAGAAGACTTGTGATAACTCTATAAGAAACTATCTTTTGTTGTAGATTAGAATTTTGAATAAATCCATTCATATTCGTTGTATTAGAACGTACCCTGAAATTAATCGTAGGATGAAAATTATACTAACTACCATGTCTGCCTACCTATGATCGCTTATTCGATCGTGGGTTTATCTCTTGAAAAAATATTTATCTGAGAAGAATGAGTAAAGTTCATCGACTCGAATGGAAGTTTATACAAAATTGTTATCTTTCAGGAAATATTATAAATCAGTCTTAATATTTACATATATATATATATATATATAGTGTTCAAATAAAATAATATTTGATCAATGGTTATTTCTTCAAACTCGAAACTATGTATCTCCAGATAGGTAAAACGACTCTTGTAAAACATTTAAATTATCATATTTTAAAAGTTGACGAACTCGACATTCATGATCCACGTGTACCCATCGAGTAGATCTTGAAAAAACCGCTCTAGGTGAGGTTATCTTGAAGAGTATCTGCCGTGGTAGTATCGGAGTCATATCAGCGATCTTTCTTCTTGCAGAAAAATGTAAATCGAGAAAAACATGGCAACTAACTAGATACAAAACAACCTTCTGTGAACTAAAAAAGCTTATTAACGAAATAATAAACGGATATTTGAAAAAACGACTAGAAGAGTTCGATAATTGTTTATGAAAAACTACCAGAAACATGAAATATCTTGAAGAATTAATTCCCCGAATCCTGCAGAACGTGAGCTGCGTGGACTATGAAAAATCAGATGAAATCGCAAAACCTAGAAGAGAGACTTCATACCAGATATCACCACTTCCTCAACTCTCCACGGAAATAATCTTTATCGTAACGAAGCTGCAGGCTATGACTTCATCACAGAAAAACTAATAAAAAAACTGCCTAGAAAGCTCTAACACACACACAAGCTCTAAACGAATCAAAATAAATTTACATAGAAGACTCACACCTGCAGTAACGTTGAACAGACGTACCTTAATACCTAGGTATCCTTCTTGACGAAGGACTCATCAGGAGAACACATTTCGTTACTAAAATAGAATAAAATCTGTTCTTTGATGATGATGATAATTATTTCTTATATTATACGAACCGAATTCTTGAATCAATCTGGATATTTTTATCTGGTTCTTCGATTAGAAAATCTCTCAATGACTATATCTCCAAAGTTTAACTACTTAATTGGATATTTGAAAAACGACAGAAACAAATTGGCCTTCAAATTCCTTTTATTCGAACCAAATTACTAACGAATTGATTGGACTTGTGAAAAGTATTTCGAGAGTTTCTTGTTAGAAAATTTGAAGCTGTAATTTTATCACCTTTTTAGATAAAATATTCAGTTATAGTCTAGTTAATTTAGCCCAGAAAAACTGAAAAGATATCATTATAATAAAATTGTATCTGGAAATGAATGATATTCTATTGAAATTGAGTAGAATAGACAACGTTGTAGATCTACTAGGAAAATCAAAATATAATTTCCCAAATTTATCGCAATAATTGATAAATCAAATATAGACAAACGTGGGAGTTGCAATTTATTTTTTTATCTACGGAAATAAGAAGAAATGGACGAAAACGTTTTTGTTTGATGCGTGAAAACTTGCATTGTCGTGGTGAATGATTCATCCCCAACGATTTATTTCCTGATTTTTTTTGGCAAACAACTCCTCAATCTTACGGTATATCACTTGACGATTCTGCAATATCAGCATCGATATTTTCTGACACAACCACGTCGAAATACATCTTAAATAACACTCGTATGAACACGTTCACCCTCGTATGACAACACGTACCGAGTACGTTCAAAATGTTTGACATATTCAAATCAGTGTTGCCAAATATTTTTACTCGACATTTTAATCAAATTTGAAACAAGAAATTTGTGGCGTTTCAATAATTTTTCTCTAAAAGTACAACTGTATTTCGAAAAAGGCTGGGTTAACTTTACCCACATTTGTTAAGGACCTCTTGGAAGACAACAATTATAAAACGTTGTTGATTTCCACTAATTTACAAAACTTGACATGTTATAACTAGAAATCTTCCTCATGGAAATTCCTTTATGAAGGATGGTGTGTACAGAATTAAGCTTTTTGATTTAAATAATTTGAAACTACGACTAACGATGTCTTTAGAAAATTATTGAAGATAGGAATCGCATTATGATTAAAGAATGTTAATTTACAATTAAAATTTGATAATTTCAAAGCAGAGAAACCGTTGTTTTTGCGGTATATTCCCTAGAAAGTAAAATAGAATAGACAAGACCTATATAAATTGGCTTCGAGTGACATACCTTCATTTACCCAACAGTATTTACCAAAATATCCATCCGGTTAACGCTATTTTTTGCGCTTCAAGACTTTGAAGAGAATTTATGTTGATTAAAATAGCTAAAATGTAATAGAAATCTCGGCGTTACGGGCCTTAAAACGTTCAAGCTTAAGCTTCCGAAAATGGATGTACACAAGACTTTCTTTTTGTATGTGTCAGTTTTATACGAGGGCCATTCACAACTATTTCACTAAAACTCTCACGATTCATTCTTTTTTTTCCTACCTTCAGCGGACGAAAACTTTTTAGTCACTAAGATCCTGACTTTCTTTCAATTTTAATATCTATCTCAACTCGCCGACAGATGTCGTAAATTGTTTTTCTGGCTTACAAACGATATCTTTAGACCTTGATTTTGCTCATACAACTTGGTAACTGTCTTAGATGGTTCGTTTTCTTTCAGTTTTCAATATTTCTAACAAAGACGTAATGTTCATACTTGGTACATTTGACAAATGACAAATTACAGTTAATAACATTCTCAGTCAACGCCTACATTGCTTGCTAAGCTGTCCTTCTCGTGCTTCTAATTGATTTCCACGCGATTCCTCCAATATAACTTTCAATCTCTTTTCTTTTTACTTTTTATGACTTTCACTCTGTTCCAATACATATACAATTTTCTGTCGTCTACTTTATGTGAATTAAGGTGTATTTTCATGTTTTATAATCTATAAAAAGAATCGGGTTAAAATTTCTGTGATAAAATTTTCCTGTAGTACGTTTCGTTCATGTAGATAACGAATCGACCTCCCTTAGTATTACGCTCTTCCTTTGTATTTCTGGAATCTCCCTCGTATCATGAACTTCCTTTTTGCTAAGACGGGGCAAGTTTATAGTCATTTATCTTTGGTATTAATATTTTTTTAGTCGAGAGGATGTTTTGGAGAGAATAAATTTCAATTTTTTTGCTTGCACCGCGAGAGGGTGTGTTTGTGTCTGTGTATGGTGGTAAACGTATGAAAATAAAATGGAGTTTTTGTCTTGTTTGTGAATCTGTGCGGGGATTTGAAAATTTAATTTGGCTGTCTTCTAAGCTAATGAATATTTACTGCCGGTTTCGTAATTGAATTTATCTGATATAACGTTAGTAAGAGAAAGAGAAACTTTTTTTCTGGATACTAAATTAATTTTTATTAAGGGTATACATTCGGAATTTATTCATTCAATACGAGAGAACTGAATCAAAATGTTGATTAGTAAATTCTACAAATTTTGAGTTAAACAAAAAGCTTTATGGAAAATACCAATTACACCTACCAGATCTGATCGCTCGTGACTTTTTCCTGTCTTCTAACTTTAAGTTTAACTTACTGAAGAGAAATTTTCATCGGATACATATATAAACGTTGAAGTATCTTTAGGAAACTTGTATATACTGAGAAGTTTCTTACTTACAACTAAAACTTCTCAAACAACCCCTATATATTTATGATATTCATCCTAATATCAAGATAAATGATATAAAGAAACATTTCTTGTATACGAACTTTCAATGTGTAGCATTTTCGTGAAATATTTGCTTTCAACAACCGAAATGATTTTCGGTAAATTCAAAAAGAAATTTCGAATTCAGTTGTAGTAAATAAAACATTTCCTTTTTATTACAAAAATCACAACACTTTGAACACCTGACTAATTTAAAAAAATAGATAAAGACCCACGTTGTTGGAATACAAAAAATCAAAGGCACGTACCAATATAAACAAACACTTTAAATAACACTTTAATAACACATCAAGGATTTTTTCCAGTATATAAGTTGTTATTTCGTTATATACACTGAGAAACATGTTCAGTTCTTATTTCGATCGTTTATGTTTTTATTTCATTAGTTTTTCAGATTTTATTATTTTTATATTTGTTATTATTTATGATTTTTCTGTATAAAATTTGTATTAAAATTTATTTATTTTTATTGAGTATCAGTTATAAAATATTCAAGTAAGTCTCGGTAATTTCCATATCTTTTCTTTTCAAATGAAAACGTGGACATACAGCTTTTGTTTCAATACGATTAGGATGGCCTTAGTTGGGTTAGAATTTACATAATGATGGGTCATGATTCGGAATTTAAAATAGGTGGAAATAATACCAGAAGAAAATGTTTATACAACCATTATATTATATTCTTCTTCTTCTTTTTTAATTCGAAACGTATTTATGATAATACTATATCAAAACTAAACAATGGTGACGTTTTGATCACGTTAGTACGAAACAAAGAACACCACAATTGTATATTACAATAATTTTTAAATATTTTTTTTTAATGACAAAAAGTTATTAAATAAAAGGAATTTTTGAATTCTGTTGGTCTGTAGGAAAGCTAATTTCAATTCGGTGTTTTTGCTTTTCAGTTGAACTCGTTTTTAATGTGTATAGATGTGTTAATGGTTGCTTATCGATTTTGTAAATCTGGAACTGCGCGCTTACGTATTCAACCCACCTTCTAAATCTCGTGCAAAAAAAAATTATGAATCCTGACGAATCTAATCGGGATAATCAGATATTTTAATCGAGTTATCACTTCGTCGTCGATCTTTGACAAGTATACAGAGTTTAAATTAAATCTGTTTGCTACAAAGTAGGACAAAATCTCAAAATTTCGAAAACTTTTTCGAAAAATCCCTTGGCATTCAATTCTTGGTCACGTTGATACATATTTTTAGTAATTTTCCGAAAAAGTTTTCTCAAATATAAAGTAATCAACGAATTTTAGCATAAACGCCAATTATCAAGTTTTTTTTTTACAATAAACCGAATTTCAATCTCCAGGTATGAAACTACTTAAGTTTTAATACCACCTTCAATAAAATTTCACCTTATACTGTTTTTGGTCATAAAAGGAAGATGAGAAGTGAATATTGAATTGTTTGTATACCCTAGAGACATTTTGCAATGAAACCGAATCACTTCGTTATCCTAATAATCAAAAAAAAATATTTAGAAAAAAGTAAACGGATATTTTTATACAGAAATACTTATTCTCAGTGGCGTACGGCCTTTTAATAAATTAAAATGTTGAAATCCGCATCTGACGAATGAATAACTGCGTTTTGCAGTTTTCTAGAACCAACTTGAAATATATAGTCTCTAAAGAAGTAATTTATGGAATTCGCAGTAGCTTAAAGCTTGGCAAGACATGTTGGGACTGATATTTCTTGTTTCTGGATTGTATAAGAAAATAAAAGAGATCATAAAAGCGAACTAGACTATAAAATAAGAAAAATTGACACGCCGTATACACTACCCCACAAAAATATTACATTTATACTCAAAATTATTAAATATTTCCTTCCTTTTTCTATTAATATAAAACACTTGTTTCAACTGGTACACAGATGGTTCTAATACGACAAATTGAACTGGAATAAAAATCACCCTGTAAATTTAGGCAATACAACAAGTATTTTTCAAACAGGACAAAACTTAATCGAAAAATCTGTTTATTTATATTTGAAAAAAATCATCGCAAACAGATAATTACCATGCAGTCCAATAGCCTAGAGCTCTAACCTCAAATATCATGAATTTGAGCGGCTTTGGGAATACAAGTACAAATTTATCACCAATGACTTGCTAAAATAGGTTTCACATGAACCCTCCTGTGAAACAACTAGAAGACGATAGGGATACTTTTAGAACCATCCTAACTTTTTAAAAAGAACAGGATTAACAGAGCAAGTTATAAAGGAAAAAAAGGAGCCACAATAGATTGTTTGAGACACAGCGTATTATATTTTTTTAACTTAACTTTCTATCTCGAAATACGTGCAAAATATGCATACTTTCCATTGAATTATAGAAAATATTTTGTTAATTTACACAATCATGAAATTTTGTAGAGCAGTATATATCTATTTATATATTTCGTCGTTCTTCCGCATCATATAGCTCAAGTTTCTGATTTAGTAACACGACGTCTTAATCTTATATTTATTTCTACAACACAAGCCGGAATTTTGTAGTTGAAAATTGATTTAAAAATTTTAGCTGTTGTCTAAATATTCCAAATCTGTTAGAAACTTTAATTTAAGCTTTTCTTTGTTGAATTAAACTTCTGAAATCAGATCTCTCTCTTGAAATATCCTCCAATCACCATGATTCTACAGGAAATAGTCCAAATGGTAATATAAAAAGTGAATTTTAATTTCAACTAATAATTCTGCATATTTTCATCGATTTCAACATAATTTGGATCTTCATAATTTTCTACAACTTCCTTAGAAGCTTTCCACGCATCTTCTATCCTTGCAAACTCTATAAACTATTATTCTGAAGCCTTACAAAGATTCCCTCCTCAAATATTATTTCGTACAAATATTTAAAACAATTTTCTTTTTTGTATAAATTATTTTTTAAAACTCTCGCGATTTAAATTTTTGATTCCATTTATCAAAGTTAATCTTCGTGGCCAGTTTCTTTTTGTCCAATTTTATTCTCGATTACTACCAGCTGACCCAAGAGAAGACAATATTTTCTTATATTTCCCGGTGATTTTGAGTCCAGTTAGAAAATTTAACTCCTGAACTCCAAGGCTATCAACTCAATCAATAATTCACAAAATCAGCCTCGTGGTTTCCTTCAATCTTCTTCTTCTATAAATGCATATCCACTGATGGATTTTCCATCGCTTTTCTATTTCTTGTAGTGTGTATTTAGAGTTGTATATCGTGTCCATTGCTTGATATTTTCCTCCTTTCGATCCTTCTTGTTCCTTCAATTTTACCTTCGATCAGTAGGTGCAAAAATTTTCCTAAGAAATATCTAGGAACATAACAAAAATTAACTGGTTTTTTGCAACACCTGCAGGACACGTTATTTTAGATAAAATCAGAACTTAATTATCTAAAATTACCTCATCACTAATTTCCTCCAGGACTGTGTGTTTTTTCCAAAAAAAATCAAACTAAAACTTTCCGTTATCCAAAAAAAGTTCATTGATTTTCTCCCATTTCTGATAAACGTATTCATATTCGATTTGCATCGAAACTAGGAACATTTCTTGAGATAAATTTCGTCGTACAATCCCCGAAACACTTTGTCTTAAACATTATTATGTAATTTTCTCTGAATGGTCCCTTATAAATATAATACGCGGTGGTTTGTAACAGATGCGACAAACTGCTACTACGTCTTGCTTCAGCCATTATTCTTATCGCTTTTTATTGGAATCCACCAGACGAAAATTGTTTTATTAAAAATATCATTTCCCAAAACTGTACCTATTATACACATAAATCTATACCGTCAAAGAAACCAAATAAAAGTTACGTAAATATTAGTAGTTTTTTCTATAAAAAAAAATCATCTAGAATTAATCTATTGGATCTAAATGTTGCCTGTGTATCATTTCGTGTATCATCAACTATCAATCTTTTGCTATTTTCCACTCCACCCCCTATTCGTTTTATTTTATCTTTTGTACTGTTTCTATCTTTATTAACTCCCTCGCTTTTTTATTCTGCTCCTGGTTCTTCTCGTTTTATTTTAATTATACATGCGACTAATAGTATTAAAAAACTTATAGAATGTTTTTTTTGCCGAATAACTAAAACTGAACACGCCAAGTGATAAAAATAAATATTGTAGTCACGAAATTTCGGAATGTACGCGTGTATTTATATCTAATATCTTTCGTACCTACGGATTTTTTTATACATAGTGTAAAAATCGAATGGAATGGACATTCTTTAACGAGAATTGTTAATGACAGGTACAAAAAACAATTTTTTAAATGGTAATTATAGATATTTATATAGTAGTAAACAAAAATTTTTATAAAGTAACTCATAATGATAAATTTATTTTTACTCATGCCTGATTCACGCCAATTTCTTATTCCTTTTCTTTCAACATCTTCTCTACACACTTCTATCTTCTTATCCTCTTCAACAAGGATTTTTTCACCCATCCTTTCTTCCTGTATATCCTTTTAACGCGATTCTTTCCGTTATGAAAACATAACCTATTTCAACTTGACCATACAGATCGCTCGTTTTTCTCCACCAATCCTGAAAATTCTTCTCGGTATCCTTCTCTCCCATATATTTATTTCGTTTCCAAACCAATTCCTGTTTTCAAAGAATCTTGATTTTTTTGTACGTCTTTTTTATGACTTAGATCCAAAAGTACAGATTCTATAGTGCCACGTATATTCTGCACGGTCTTTCGCTTACGAGACCGAGGCGAGGCGAAGGCCTTGCACATTCTCGTACTCGGCATATCTCTGTACAGCCGCCATAAAAATTTTTTTTAGAATTCGATTGTTAGGTTAGTCTGTGATTTATAACTGACAAAATCATTATTACCGATACGATTTATATTAATAATACAACATTTAAAATAATGATAGAAAGGAATCAACGCTTTATACTTCTAGTTTATCTTGATAGATGTTTATACAGTTATTTAATAGATTTTCGGTGTTTGTTACATATTATTATCCATAGTATCCATTTTACAAAACTTAAAACTCAATCCCTTAACCGTGGTACTTGATATTTTTATGTATCGCTAATTTCTTTTTTACTTTGTTAAATTCTTTCGGTTAATAGATGATTCACGTATTTTGAAACTATAAAAATAAATTTGTTTATTACCATATTATTCAACATAATCTAACTTTCTTTTATTATAGATATTTAAGTTGTAAAATTCTATTCTAATAACTTTCGTGACTAGTTTTTATAGTGCTTTTACGATTGTTTGGATCTGCATAGAAATAGTCGAAGGTATCGCTAGAGCTTATCAGTCGTAAATTGCTCTTTCTCTCTCAAAAGCTTACGTTCGTTTTATGTTTATATATATTCCTGACTAAACTAAATCATTCGACTTTGTTATACCAGTACGTTTCAAAATATTATTCACGATAACGAGGTATAACTAAATGTCTAAGAAAAAACGAAACTTATGACTTGTAATTTATAATAATATTTATATAACTTTTCCTCGTTTTTTTTTATTATGTTTACATGTAATTAACTTGGTTGTTGACTGACGAGTGCCAAGGCGGGCCTTAGAAACTGTACACACCCCTAAAGATGAAGAAAATAAGGTTTATAAAAGTACAAAGATTAAATTGGACAAGAAACATCATGAGAAGAATATATAGAGAACTGGTAAGGATAACACCTTTATGACCAGGCAGAGATAGATCTGGTAAAACCACATTGAAGATACCAGAATCCTAAAAATAGTAGACTAGAAAGCAAAACGCAAAGACAAAGCTAACACAAACCAAGTCAAAATTATAAAAAAAAGAACAAAGGGAATAATCTACTCCAATGAAGGGATTTGTTAGCGCCCAAAATGCTGTAATTTTTTTGAAGAGTGCCAAAAACAACGACTTCCTTACCTAGAGATTTCGTTCCATCCGGAAGCTCGGAGTTTCCTCCAACTCGACTGGACTCAATAATTAATGTTTCTATTTAAATGAGCAATTTTGTAATTTCCAGAGTTCTTAAAAAAAATTAAAGTAGTTAATTGTCAGATTGTGTCATGTCCAATTACCTTTTAACGTACAGTACAGTTTTGAGTTATAACTAAAGTTTTTTCTTTATAGATACGATCATTTACTCTAAAGCAGTTCATTAAATTTGAAATATGAATTAAAATGAATAGATAATTTATAAAAATAGAGAAATATGTTTACCATTTGTGTGTCA
Source organism: Diorhabda carinulata (assembly GCF_026250575.1). Lineage (NCBI taxonomy): Eukaryota > Metazoa > Arthropoda > Insecta > Coleoptera > Chrysomelidae > Diorhabda > Diorhabda carinulata. The sequence continues at coordinate 22,937,950 of NC_079465.1, read as the reverse complement.
CTCGGTTTTGATGTTTGAATTAAATCAGTATACAATGCATTTAGCTGTTTTGGATTTCAGCCAAAGTAAATGCTTAAATGTATGTTTGCAAATGTATTTGGCATGAATACAACAGAAAAAAAATATATTATACAGTGTAATACATTAGCTTTAATTTCGGATATTCAATCAAAGTTTTACTAAAATATTACGGACGTTTTTGGGGGTGATTGTATATAAAAATATCTCGAAAATAAAAACAAAACAATTCTACAAACAAAAATAAATTGATACAACGCAAGCGAGACAAACTTAGTAGATAAAGTCATTATAATCGTGATGAGTCGCTGTTCAAAACAAAAAAGGTGGTAGTTGAAAATAATCGTGACTCGCCTGAATACATGATCCCATCGATTATATTTCAATTTGTACTGTTGGTAGTGTATAGCCTGTGGTCAAATCGCTGTCATACAGAGGCGTACATTATCGATAGAAATAATACTTTATCTTAAATAAAAAGCAAACTATTTACAAATATCATTCCTGTATCTAAATGCTGCAAAATGGTCGCTTGTAACTGGATGTAAAAACCAAAACAAAACTTCGTAAAAACAACCCTCGCATTATAAATCATTTTAGACCGTTTTTGAAAACCTTTATAGAAAATAAAACAACATATAAAATCCTGCGACATGTTTTCCAAACTATGCTTTATCAAAAACTATAATAACAAGTCGATGACAAAGGACAAATGTCAAATGCCACACTAGCGACTCTAAAGTGCTCAAAACATTATATTTTCCAAGCGTAAACTTGCAAATATATGTATCAGATAAGAGAGCATCCCTTGCAGCTTTGAACTCACAGGAAACCAAAACAAAGTTACTTTAATGTGGATACCAGATCACAGCAATGGACAAGCTGATTACCTCCGAAAGAAAAGGTCTGAAACAATCGAAAAAATAATCCTGATAGAGATTAAACAAAGATGAGCTGCGAATATTTATTGGTATGTTCAGTGAACTCTAATTTGGTAACTACTATCTGAAGAAGACTTTTTCTATGAATGCGAGGATGTCCATAGACAAAGGTTAACAGACGTCTTCGGGAACTTTTTTGTACAACTCTCATATAACTTGATACTCGAAATAATTGAACGGAAAATAATTGTGATGATCGATTTTTGTGAATTAAAATTTTATACTTCAAGCTTATTCGAGTCGTCTGTTTGTGTCATAAAACGAGCTTGTTTAAAACTTAATAAAGATACCCGAAACTACCATATAACTTCGTGTACTTACTGTGAAATGGAGTTTACTTTTAGAACTTCTTGAAGTTTTGATTATTTTTCCGTAAGTGAAGTGGGTACAGTGTTCGGTCATAAAAATACATTTTTATTATTATGTAAAGAAACAACAGCTGGAGGTCTACATTTCATTCATTTTGTAATAGATATTTTTTAATATTTAGTGTAGTGTAGTGGATAATTTTCATTATTTTCATCGAATATAAAATAAATCGATTGGTGTATTAAGATATTCAAATATTGAGATTGTATGTATGAAATGGGAAAATTATACCCGGATTTTTTTTTTCCAAACGTGGAGTATTTCCTCAATAGAATCCCGTCTCTATCAAAACTGCCATAAAACGCGACTCGAGCACCAAACAAAAGCAAAAAAAGGTCCAGTTCATAAAAATGGCGCATCACTATTATTTCTACCTTTCCATCGTTGTGTACCGCATTTGATATTCGGAAAAAAATCTCCATTTCCATAACCTCGTAAGCATTCAATGGCGTAGTTTGTATAGCATTTTATTGCCCGGAAAGTTGCCGTTATATGGTTTCGCGTATTTATACGTACGAGTGAACCACAACCAGGACAACAGTCCCTGACCAACCGCCATTTTCAACATTTACATATTTCATAAAACTTCACCGGATTTCCCAACCCCATCGCCTCCATTGTCACCGATTGTGTTAGTCATGGAAATCGGGAATGTTATTTTTCATTCTTATTTATTATTATAATTAGACAAATATTCGATTTAATAGTACAGTAGTTTCTGAGTACCAAATGTGCAAGTATAAAACAGAATTTAGTAAAAACAAATATATCATTGAGTTTTCATAAAGTGACGTATCATAGATTACCAAAGACAAATCCTAGAAACCCTACCACGACCCTTTAAACCTTCAAGTTGAGTATAATTTTCAGATTCTCCATTTCTGAGAAAAATCTGCACCACGGAAACCAACGCTGTCCAAGCTTTTAGTTCTAATTCAATCATACAATTCCTGTATCGAACATCTTTCATCGACTGATCCAAAAACATATAAAATAGGATTTTTCCCTTCAGGCTTGTTGTTAGCAATTCTAAAGCTTGTTTAGAAAGATTTGAATCATCTAACTCATTTTGGGAAAAGCATTTTGGCTTATTTGACATATCTGGTCCTGCAATCTCTTGTTCTAAGGTTTCAAATATATTTTTAGGCACTGAAGAGGCACTTGGACCTTGAACGCAACTATAACTTTGATACTGTCATTTAGATAGACTTTTAATTAGTCTAGAACACAAGTGGGAGCCTAAAACTTTTCATTTTTGTCCAAAAGCGTCCCAAAATAATCTGGATTGTTTAAGCGACCTTTTGATCCCTTGCAATGAATTCATAATAAACCACAATTTAGCTCAAATATATTTAATTATAGTGAGCAAAAATCAAGGTTTAGTATTTGGGTTCCAGAACTATTTTCGAAAGAAATTGCTAACAAAGTAAAACGTGGAAGCTGGAAGTGCATCTACTTGAAGTTATATGACTCCCAATCATGAAAACTAGAATAGTAAAAGTTTGAAATTTCCTTAGAAAACACGTACACACCTGGACCACTTTTTCGTTATGAGCCAAAAGCATATATATTTTACTTAACTGCTTGTTGTGTATTTCAACAGTTTATATGCATCATAATATAAAAAAACACTGGGAAAACCGCTCATAAAACTAAAACTTTTCCTAGAAAAATTAACTGGAAAATATATCTGCGAGAACCAAATAAATAGAAAATGTTTCGTTAAACTCGTGGAAAACATTAACCTCTAGTTAACTTGAAATTTTGAAAGGGTCACTTAGAAAGTTTAATTTTCCAGTTTTATATTCTATAAATCTACATCCTGGTGAATAGTTTCGTAAGTTATAAACAACGGAATCCCTAGTATCATTTTTCCAAGTAAAATCTCTGTATAACATTTGAATTTCAATATATTTTTGTAAATGAATAGTGAAACAGCAACTTGTAAAATACGTTTCCAGTTTCATTCCCAGTCCAGATATTTCATTTCGTCACATTGTGAGATTTTATTCCGTTCATTTTTACAAAAAAATTAAATACTTTCAGTCGGTAATACTCTCGATCCATCACAAGTTGTATTTACCTTTTCATTTACCTGAAATATCCCCGTTCAATTGAATTGACTTGGAATGTTTTTATATGAATTTTAATTTAAAACACAGTTATAAAATCTAATAAAACTTGCTACAAATTTTTCACAAGTGTACAACCGACAATTTCTATGAAAGATACGTAAATAATAAAACTCTCTTGAGAGAGAATATCTTGTAAAAGGTAATGATGAATATTTTGCTATTTAGTGGAACTTTCAACAAAGAAAATCTAGAATAATCCAACATAACAACAGATACATAATTAAATATCTCAGTCTGTTATATTCTAAATTCGAAATATCTTTTGAATAGTTGCCGTTTTGAAATTTGAATTAGTTTTAATAGAAATCAACTAGTTTATACAAGTATCTCCTAAAATCTAAATGTATATAGTAAATTCACATTTATCACAGAACCCTATAGAAAACCATTACCTTCCATATACAGTTAGATTAATAGCAAACAATATGGTCAAGGGTGGAGTAAATGGTCACCTTTATGGTATTAGTATTTACGAAAAAGCTTCTGTTACAGGCAGTTAATGACATCCGGACAGGGTAGGCTCATCAACAATCTTTCGAAATGAATAAATAGTAAACCATCGAAAAATAGATGCGAGATCGAGTTAGCTAAAAAATATCAAAGAAACGGTTGAAAAAAATGAAAATAAAGATGAAAAACAGATTCAAACAAAAGTTATGAGAAAAAACTGTTGAACAAGTTAGAAGATAACTGAAAAACAGAATCAATTAAGATTCAACAAAGGTACAAACCCAAAACACATCAAGGAAACGCTTAAATGAAGTTAGATGAAAGACAGAAACACCAAAGAAACAGTTGAAGAAAGTGACAACGATGCTGAAAAACAAAAATTATTTGGAAAAAAACCAGTTGAAAAGTCAGGAGAAAACTGAAAAAGAAAAACAAGAGACATCCAAGGGAAAAGGCCAAGAAACAGCCAAGTTAAATGAATTTAGGAGATAGATGAAAGACAGAAACACCAAAGAAACAGTTAAAGAAAGTGACAACGATGTTGAAAAACAAAAATTATTTGAAAAAAAAACAGTTGAAAACTCATTAGAAAACTCAAAAAGAGAAGCAAGAGACATCCAAGGGAAAAGGCCAAGAAACAACCAAGTTAAATGAAGTTAGGAGATAGATGAAAGACAGAAACACCAAAGAAACAGTTGAAGAAAGTGACAACGATGTTGAAAAACAAAAATTATTTGAAAAAAAAACAGTTGAAAACTCATTAGAAAACTCAAAAAGAGAAGCAAGAGACATCCAAGGGAAAAGACCAAGAAACAACCAAGTTAAATGAAGTTAGGAGATAGATGAAAGACAGAAACACCAAAGAAACAGTTGAAGAAAGTGACAACGATGTTGAAAAACAAAAATTATTTGAAAAAAAAACAGTTGAAAACTCATTAGAAAACTCAAAAAGAGAAGCAAGAGACATCCAAGGGAAAAGGCCAAGAAACAACCAAGTTAAATGAAGTTAGGAGATAGATGAAACACAGAAACACCAAAGAAACAGTTGAAGAAAGTGACAACGATGTTGAAAAACAAAAATTATTTGAAAAAAAAACAGTTGAAAACTCATTAGAAAACTCAAAAAGAGAAGCAAGAGACATCCAAGGGAAAAGACCAAGAAACAACCAAGTTAAATGAAGTTAGGAGATAGATGAAAGACAGAAACACCAAAGAAACAGTTGAAGAAAGTGACAACGATGTTGAAAAACAAAAATTATTTGAAAAAAAAAACAGTTGAAAACTCATTAGAAAACTCAAAAAGAGAAGCAAGAGACATCCAAGGGAAAAGGCCAAGAAACAACCAAGTTAAATGAAGTTAGGAGATAGATGAAACACAGAAACACCAAAGAAACAGTTGAAGAAAGTGACAACGATGTTGAAAAACAAAAATTATTTGAAAAAAAAAACAGTTGAAAACTCATTAGAAAACTCAAAAAGAGAAGCAAGAGACATCCAAGGGAAAAGGCCAAGAAACAACCAAGTTAAATGAAGTTAGGAGATAGATGAAAGACAGAAACACCAAAGAAACAGTTGAAGAAAGTGACAACGATGTTGAAAAACAAAAATTATTTGAAAAAAAAACAGTTGAAAACTCATTAGAAAACTCAAAAAGAGAAGCAAGAGACATCCAAGGGAAAAGACCAAGAAACAACCAAGTTAAATGAAGTTAGGAGATAGATGAAAGACAGAAACACCAAAGAAACAGTTGAAGAAAGTGACAACGATGTTGAAAAACAAAAATTATTTGAAAAAAAAACAGTTGAAAACTCATTAGAAAACTCAAAAAGAGAAGCAAGAGACATCCAAGGGAAAAGGCCAAGAAACAACCAAGTTAAATGAAGTTAGGAGATAGATGAAACACAGAAACACCAAAGAAACAGTTGAAGAAAGTGACAACGATGTTGAAAAACAAAAATTATTTGAAAAAAAAAACAGTTGAAAACTCATTAGAAAACTCAAAAAGAGAAGCAAGAGACATCCAAGGGAAAAGACCAAGAAACAACCAAGTTAAATGAAGTTAGGAGATAGATGAAACACAGAAACACCAAAGAAACAGTTGAAGAAAGTGACAACGATGTTGAAAAACAAAAATTATTTGAAAAAAAAACAGTTGAAAACTCATTAGAAAACTCAAAAAGAGAAGCAAGAGACATCCAAGGGAAAAGACCAAGAAACAACCAAGTTAAATGAAGTTAGGAGATAGATGAAACACAGAAACACCAAAGAAACAGTTGAAGAAAGTGACAACGATGTTGAAAAACAAAAATTATTTGAAAAAAAAACAGTTGAAAACTCATTAGAAAACTCAAAAAGAGAAGCAAGAGACATCCAAGGGAAAAGACCAAGAAACAACCAAGTTAAATGAAGTTAGGAGATAGATGAAAGACAGAAACACCAAAGAAACAGTTGAAGAAAGTGACAACGATGTTGAAAAACAAAAATTATTTGAAAAAAAAAACAGTTGAAAACTCATTAGAAAACTCAAAAAGAGAAGCAAGAGACATCCAAGGGAAAAGGCCAAGAAACAACCAAGTTAAATGAAGTTAGGAGATAGATGAAACACAGAAACACCAAAGAAACAGTTGAAGAAAGTGACAACGATGTTGAAAAACAAAAATTATTTGAAAAAAAAAACAGTTGAAAACTCATTAGAAAACTCAAAAAGAGAAGCAAGAGACATCCAAGGGAAAAGGCCAAGAAACAACCAAGTTAAATGAAGTTAGGAGATAGATGAAAGACAGAAACACCAAAGAAACAGTTGAAGAAAGTGACAACGATGTTGAAAAACAAAAATTATTTGAAAAAAAAACAGTTGAAAACTCATTAGAAAACTCAAAAAGAGAAGCAAGAGACATCCAAGGGAAAAGGCCAAGAAACAACCAAGTTAAATGAAGTTAGGAGATAGATGAAAGACAGAAACACCAAAGAAACAGTTGAAGAAAGTGACAACGATGTTGAAAAACAAAAATTATTTGAAAAAAAAACAGTTGAAAACTCATTAGAAAACTCAAAAAGAGAAGCAAGAGACATCCAAGGGAAAAGACCAAGAAACAACCAAGTTAAATGAAGTTAGGAGATAGATGAAAGACAGAAACACCAAAGAAACAGTTGAAGAAAGTGACAACGATGTTGAAAAACAAAAATTATTTGAAAAAAAAACAGTTGAAAACTCATTAGAAAACTCAAAAAGAGAAGCAAGAGACATCCAAGGGAAAAGGCCAAGAAACAACCAAGTTAAATGAAGTTAGGAGATAGATGAAACACAGAAACACCAAAGAAACAGTTGAAGAAAGTGACAACGATGTTGAAAAACAAAAATTATTTGAAAAAAAAACAGTTGAAAACTCATTAGAAAACTCAAAAAGAGAAGCAAGAGACATCCAAGGGAAAAGACCAAGAAACAACCAAGTTAAATGAAGTTAGGAGATAGATGAAAGACAGAAACACCAAAGAAACAGTTGAAGAAAGTGACAACGATGTTGAAAAACAAAAATTATTTGAAAAAAAAACAGTTGAAAACTCATTAGAAAACTCAAAAAAAGAAGCAAGAGACATCCAAGGGAAAAGGCCAAGAAACAACCAAGTTAAATGAAGTTAGGAGATAGATGAAACACAGAAACACCAAAGAAACAGTTGAAGAAAGTGACAACGATGTTGAAAAACAAAAATTATTTGAAAAAAAAACAGTTGAAAACTCATTAGAAAACTCAAAAAGAGAAGCAAGAGACATCCAAGGGAAAAGGCCAAGAAACAACCAAGTTAAATGAAGTTAGGAGATAGATGAAACACAGAAACACCAAAGAAACAGTTGAAGAAAGTGACAACGATGTTGAAAAACAAAAATTATTTGAAAAAAAAAACAGTTGAAAACTCATTAGAAAACTCAAAAAGAGAAGCAAGAGACATCCAAGGGAAAAGGCCAAGAAACAACCAAGTTAAATGAAGTTAGGAGATAGATGAAAGACAGAAACACCAAAGAAACAGTTGAAGAAAGTGACAACGATGTTGAAAAACAAAAATTATTTGAAAAAAAAACAGTTGAAAACTCATTAGAAAACTCAAAAAGAGAAGCAAGAGACATCCAAGGGAAAAGACCAAGAAACAACCAAGTTAAATGAAGTTAGGAGATAGATGAAAGACAGAAACACCAAAGAAACAGTTGAAGAAAGTGACAACGATGTTGAAAAACAAAAATTATTTGAAAAAAAAACAGTTGAAAACTCATTAGAAAACTCAAAAAGAGAAGCAAGAGACATCCAAGGGAAAAGGCCAAGAAACAACCAAGTTAAATGAAGTTAGGAGATAGATGAAACACAGAAACACCAAAGAAACAGTTGAAGAAAGTGACAACGATGTTGAAAAACAAAAATTATTTGAAAAAAAAACAGTTGAAAACTCATTAGAAAACTCAAAAAGAGAAGCAAGAGACATCCAAGGGAAAAGACCAAGAAACAACCAAGTTAAATGAAGTTAGGAGATAGATGAAAGACAGAAACACCAAAGAAACAGTTGAAGAAAGTGACAACGATGTTGAAAAACAAAAATTATTTGAAAAAAAAACAGTTGAAAACTCATTAGAAAACTCAAAAAGAGAAGCAAGAGACATCCAAGGGAAAAGGCCAAGAAACAACCAAGTTAAATGAAGTTAGGAGATAGATGAAACACAGAAACACCAAAGAAACAGTTGAAGAAAGTGACAACGATGTTGAAAAACAAAAATTATTTGAAAAAAAAACAGTTGAAAACTCATTAGAAAACTCAAAAAGAGAAGCAAGAGACATCCAAGGGAAAAGACCAAGAAACAACCAAGTTAAATGAAGTTAGGAGATAGATGAAAGACAGAAACACCAAAGAAACAGTTGAAGAAAGTGACAACGATGTTGAAAAACAAAAATTATTTGAAAAAAAAAACAGTTGAAAACTCATTAGAAAACTCAAAAAGAGAAGCAAGAGACATCCAAGGGAAAAGGCCAAGAAACAACCAAGTTAAATGAAGTTAGGAGATAGATGAAAGACAGAAACACCAAAGAAACAGTTGAAGAAAGTGACAACGATGTTGAAAAACAAAAATTATTTGAAAAAAAAACAGTTGAAAACTCATTAGAAAACTCAAAAAGAGAAGCAAGAGACATCCAAGGGAAAAGACCAAGAAACAACCAAGTTAAATGAAGTTAGGAGATAGATGAAAGACAGAAACACCAAAGAAACAGTTGAAGAAAGTGACAACGATGTTGAAAAACAAAAATTATTTGAAAAAAAAACAGTTGAAAACTCATTAGAAAACTCAAAAAGAGAAGCAAGAGACATCCAAGGGAAAAGGCCAAGAAACAACCAAGTTAAATGAAGTTAGGAGATAGATGAAACACAGAAACACCAAAGAAACAGTTGAAGAAAGTGACAACGATGTTGAAAAACAAAAATTATTTGAAAAAAAAACAGTTGAAAACTCATTAGAAAACTCAAAAAGAGAAGCAAGAGACATCCAAGGGAAAAGACCAAGAAACAACCAAGTTAAATGAAGTTAGGAGATAGATGAAAGACAGAAACACCAAAGAAACAGTTGAAGAAAGTGACAACGATGTTGAAAAACAAAAATTATTTGAAAAAAAAACAGTTGAAAACTCATTAGAAAACTCAAAAAGAGAAGCAAGAGACATCCAAGGGAAAAGGCCAAGAAACAACCAAGTTAAATGAAGTTAGGAGATAGATGAAACACAGAAACACCAAAGAAACAGTTGAAGAAAGTGACAACGATGTTGAAAAACAAAAATTATTTGAAAAAAAAACAGTTGAAAACTCATTAGAAAACTCAAAAAGAGAAGCAAGAGACATCCAAGGGAAAAGACCAAGAAACAACCAAGTTAAATGAAGTTAGGAGATAGATGAAAGACAGAAACACCAAAGAAACAGTTGAAGAAAGTGACAACGATGTTGAAAAACAAAAATTATTTGAAAAAAAAAACAGTTGAAAACTCATTAGAAAACTCAAAAAGAGAAGCAAGAGACATCCAAGGGAAAAGGCCAAGAAACAACCAAGTTAAATGAAGTTAGGAGATAGATGAAACACAGAAACACCAAAGAAACAGTTGAAGAAAGTGACAACGATGTTGAAAAACAAAAATTATTTGAAAAAAAAAACAGTTGAAAACTCATTAGAAAACTCAAAAAGAGAAGCAAGAGACATCCAAGGGAAAAGGCCAAGAAACAACCAAGTTAAATGAAGTTAGGAGATAGATGAAAGACAGAAACACCAAAGAAACAGTTGAAGAAAGTGACAACGATGTTGAAAAACAAAAATTATTTGAAAAAAAAACAGTTGAAAACTCATTAGAAAACTCAAAAAGAGAAGCAAGAGACATCCAAGGGAAAAGACCAAGAAACAACCAAGTTAAATGAAGTTAGGAGATAGATGAAAGACAGAAACACCAAAGAAACAGTTGAAGAAAGTGACAACGATGTTGAAAAACAAAAATTATTTGAAAAAAAAACAGTTGAAAACTCATTAGAAAACTCAAAAAGAGAAGCAAGAGACATCCAAGGGAAAAGACCAAGAAACAACCAAGTTAAATGAAGTTAGGAGATAGATGAAAGACAGAAACACCAAAGAAACAGTTGAAGAAAGTGACAACGATGTTGAAAAACAAAAATTATTTGAAAAAAAAACAGTTGAAAACTCATTAGAAAACTCAAAAAGAGAAGCAAGAGACATCCAAGGGAAAAGGCCAAGAAACAACCAAGTTAAATGAAGTTAGGAGATAGATGAAACACAGAAACACCAAAGAAACAGTTGAAGAAAGTGACAACGATGTTGAAAAACAAAAATTATTTGAAAAAAAAACAGTTGAAAACTCATTAGAAAACTCAAAAAGAGAAGCAAGAGACATCCAAGGGAAAAGACCAAGAAACAACCAAGTTAAATGAAGTTAGGAGATAGATGAAAGACAGAAACACCAAAGAAACAGTTGAAGAAAGTGACAACGATGTTGAAAAACAAAAATTATTTGAAAAAAAAAACAGTTGAAAACTCATTAGAAAACTCAAAAAGAGAAGCAAGAGACATCCAAGGGAAAAGGCCAAGAAACAACCAAGTTAAATGAAGTTAGGAGATAGATGAAACACAGAAACACCAAAGAAACAGTTGAAGAAAGTGACAACGATGTTGAAAAACAAAAATTATTTGAAAAAAAAAACAGTTGAAAACTCATTAGAAAACTCAAAAAGAGAAGCAAGAGACATCCAAGGGAAAAGACCAAGAAACAGCCAAGTTAAATGAAGTTAGGAGATAGATGAAAGACAGAAACACCAAAGAAACAGTTAAAGAAAGTGACAACGATATTGAAAAACAAAAATTATTGAAAAAGAAACAGTTGAAAACTCACTAGAAGACTGAAAAAGAGAAACAAGAGACATCCAAGGGAAAAGGCCAAGAAACAGCCAAGTTAAAGGAAGCTAAGAGATAGATGAGACATAGAATTAGCCTAGAAACACCAAAGAAACAATAAAAGAAAGCGAAAACAATGTTTAAAAACACTTTCAAATAGAAATTACGAGGAAAACTATTTAAAAAGTTGGAAGATAATCAATTAAGATTCAACAAAGGTACAAATCCAAAACACATCAAGGAAACGCTTAAATGAAGTTGGGAGATAGATGAAAGACAGAGATACCAAAGAAACAGTTAAAGAAAGTGACAACGATGTTGAAAAACAAAAATTATTTGAAAAAAAACAGTTGAAAACTCACTAGAAAACTGCAAAAAAGGAAACAAGAGACATCGAAGGCAAATGGCCAAGAAACAGCCAAGTTAAATGAAGTTAGGAGATAGATGAGACACAGAATTATCTGAGAAACACGAAAGAAACAGTAAAAGAAAGTAAAAATAGCAACTGGAAGTTATAGGGATAAAGTTGATGATTATCCTTTTCATCGTATCCTTTCCATTGATAATACATTTCAGAAATATCAAAATGGAGCAAAGAAAATAATATTGAAACGTCAATCCGATCGAATTTCATTTCTTAAAGACCGTCCCTGTTAATTTCACGATCCTATTTGGGAAATCCGCCCCTACCAGTGATTTATCGGCTGTTGAGGTGGAAGTATGCCTCTTTTAGGGGGTTTCTAGCAGTAAAATCGAATTACAGTGATTGTTCTATTATTTATGTTCGAAACATGGAGACAACAGCTACAGGAACATATGGTAACCCAAACGATGGTATTGGAAAACGTGGGATGATATATCATGATAAAGAAATACTCAAAATGAAAATTATATCAAAAAGGAGCACTCAATATCGTTATAAACATTGACTTTTTTGTTTACTGTTTACTGTTTAGTTCTTTTTTTGAGTTATAATCTTATGTATAAAAATATTCTAATCAATATTAAAAAGTTTCGATCCTGCCAGGATTCGAACCTGGAATCTTCTGATCCGTAGTCAGACGCGTTATCCGTTGCGCCACAGGACCTCATAACGAAAATCAGACATAGGTATACAAAAAACAATAATATAGAAAAAAATTTAAAACTCTTTTCATTTCGTAACCTTATTATATTTAAATCTAGATTTTACTTAATGCAAATCGAATTTCTAGTTAATTGAGTTTTTTAAAAAATATTTTTCAATATTACTTAAATTATCAAAGCTAGCTCAAAATCAAAACCTACCTCTATGAATAGTTGATTTATTTTTTTTGTTATCAACATGGAATCTATTTTTAAGATACAAAATTAGATATTGCAAAAAAAAATCAAGACATAGATCTGTCAAATGACAATCGGAATTTTTTTCTTTTCTCTTTTCGTATATTTTTTAGAGTTGAACCTTTACGTGTATCTTTCTTTTTTTTATCCTGGGTCTTTTGTTTCCCAATTCTCTGTTAGTGAAAAATGAGTCAATGAAGTGTTTCATACAAGCCCGGCTAGCTCAGTCGGTAGAGCATGAGACTCTTAATCTCAGGGTCGTGGGTTCGAGCCCCACGTTGGGCGGTAATTTTTTTTTTTAATTTCATAACCCAACATAAATTTCTCATCTATATTATTTTTATCATTCAGTAAAGTCTTCTCATAAGTCATATATAGTTTTAAATGTTAGCCATTCCGAACAGATCGGTACTCAATTCTTTCTATTTTCAAAAAAAAATCTTCGCAACTAAACTGAAATTATATTGAGAAGAGTTGACATCGAAATCGAAAACTTTTTCTACAACCCTCATATATGCCTTGATTTAATTAAATTTTGTTAGGTTAGGTTTAGATAGATCAAATTTTGAAAAATATTCCGCTGGAACAAAAATTAATGAGTTTGTTTATTTTGTATGTATAAAATTATTACCGCCCAACGTGGGGCTCGAACCCACGACCCTGAGATTAAGAGTCTCATGCTCTACCGACTGAGCTAGCCGGGCTGCAAATAGAGGCATCTACAACAAATACCGGAATAATATATATAATTTTGAAAAATCAGAAATAATTTTTGACATTTCGTCTTTTGAAATTTTGATTTCAAAGATTCGATAATGATAATTTCAGATAAAATCAGTATCCAAATGATTGTGAAGTAAAAAAAATTGAAAAAAACTTTATAATCAATTGATTTTTTGAAAAATTAAAAATTATTTTGGAGGCGCCGGGCATCGATCCCGGTACCTCTCGCATGCGAGCGCTCTACCATCTGAGCTACGCCCCCTATTAAAACGAAATATCGTATTTATTATTATTGTATATCTTTTTTAAATACAAACTCTATTATTTAAATTAACTAAAAATATGATGAATCGCTTTAAGAAACATTATTTTCGAATAACCACGGTAATTTCTTCATGTCGTCGTATTAAGTTGAACTATAAAATTAGCATAAACCTTCCATCCCGGTAACCAGAAGCGGAATTTTAATCTGCCTTAGAGAATTAGAATTAGAAACGTGCATTGTTGAGACATATCGTATTAAAGTTGGGAAAGGTTTTAATGAGACAACGATGCATTATAATACTCCCCCGCTACGAGAAACTCGACACGAAACTTGTTTAAATCACGTACCGAGTGATAATCCACTAAATAAAGTTGCTACATTTATAATCATAAACAAATTTCAACATTTCAAAGACCGTTACATCTACAGGCAAAGTCATGGCGACGGTTTTTTGGGATAATTTTCATTGATTATCTTGATAAAGGAAAAACTATCAACGGCGTGTATAATGCGAACACATTCCAACGTTTGGGCGTTATTGTAATGGCCAAAATTAATGAATTAAAGTTTGAATTGATACTTCATCCATCTTATTCGCCAGATTTAGCTTCCTCGGACTATTTTCTATTCCCAGACTTGTTGATATCGACAGAGTTAATGCTTATTTTGAGTAGCTTGACGATTCGTATTATAAAAAACATTGAACGTTCGTACAAGTTTTAGTAGACAACAATAAAGACGTCTCTATGGACATTTCATTTCATTAGGTGGATTATCACACCATCGATGAAACTATTAACATAAACAATAGAACAAAAGAACTTTGTGACGATATTCAGTGGCGGATGTCGATGTCTTTATAGAAAGGAAGTTGTAGAAATTGTGAAAACGGAATTTTATCGCAATTTTTATTAGGCGACTGCGTTTGTACATTAATGAACTATACAATGAGGCAAGAATACATAATTTATCATTTTAATACGTCGATAAAAGTCACAGAAATCCTCAAGAGAAGTATTCTATATTCTTCATTCTTCAATTTAATTTTCACTACAACTTTCTAGAAGAAGTTTAGATAAAAACCGTCTCTGTATAAATTTATTGAGATCATCTGTAAATCCGGTAAACTGTTTATATTACATCCAAGTTAATATGTTGTTCAACTAGTTCATGTAAACAAATTATTACGTAATTTATTGCAGGATATATACGTTGCTTGTAAGTGGGATGTTTACTTTAATAACCCTTGCTTTTATCGATAGCAGGTATGTTGCTTAGTTTGTTTTATTTTTTTAAAAAAAATTCCACGTGGTATTAGAGGATGTTAAACGTCATGATTTTTATGTGTTTTATTATATTTTCATTCAAAAACAATTTGTTCCAGTCACATCCAGTTTTTGTTTGGTGGTATAACGATTGCTTTTGACTAAGTTTATCAGATCATCTAAATGATTGTTATTTTTGTTTGAATCAAACAAAAAGCGCCATAATCAAGTCCAAACACACTGTTCAGTACCTAAACTCGTCATCGGTCAATAAATTAATCTTACATTGTGCCGAACTGCCAGTGCTAAAGCCTCTAAATCAAACAGAAAGTCAGGATTCTGTTTCTAGTCTGGAATTAGTTCTTAGTCAAAACAAGGTGAGCTTTTGGGGTCTAAATTAAACGACTGGAAATTACTTTTTCCTGGTACGGAAAGCAAATGATTTAGTCTTTCGTAATAATATTCCTATAGTGATTAATTTATTGAATTTTGATTATGATCCACGTCATTGGCAATTGTTAATTGATTCCTCAAAAATTAGTTTGAAAGCAGTGCTGTTACACAACTGAAACAAATGTCCTTCAGTACTGGTTGTCCATGGTTGTGATTTGAAAGAGACAAAAATATGAAGTTCCTTCTTGAAAAAATTTAATACTGTTTGAAAAATTTGTGGAGATTTTAAAGTCGAAGCTCTTTAGCTTGGTTACACATAATATTAATGTTTCATTTGCGAATGGGACAGCAGGAACAGAGAAAGTCACTACACCTCGAAAGCATGACCCAAGCATAGATCCCTTACTCCAGAACATTGAACCTTGACCACATTCTTTCACCACCAATGCATATAAAGCTTGACCTAATGAAAATTTTAGTAAATGGCATCTTATACCTGAAAGTGATATTTCGTCAGTAAGAAACAAATTGAAGAAAAAATATTTATTGGTCCACAAATTCGGAAACTAATGAAGGAAAGCTGAATTATCTGGAAAGATAATGAAGGTAAAATTTACTAAGACTTAATCAACTAGCTTGTAATTTCGTAGCAACCTTCGGAATGTAATATGTCTTTGATCATCTGGATTTTTTCCACGAGAATTTGGGTACTGCGATTGACGAAAAAAGCGAAAGATTTCATCAGGTCATTTTCCTTAATGGAAAAGCGCAAGCAGGGGAAAAACCCAAAAATGCTGGCAGATTACTTAGAAGGGATCTACCAGAAGCGAACATTCACGAAAATTAAAGCTATTTATTATAAATTAAAAAATATTTTTTCATATTTAGTGATTTTTTAACATTTTATATAAATATATGTCTCGATGTCATAAAGAAACCTGATATATATATATATATATATATATATAAATGTTTTTCCATTTTTTGTCGACCATAGTCCAATCAAAATTTGGCATAAGCTTTCGCGCGACAAAAAAAAAATTTATTAACCAGTATAATCAACTAAATATTTTTTAAATTATCCCTAAATGATGGTCATGTATTATCAAATATTATTAATAGAAAATCGGTCATGTGTTAAGAGAGAAGCCACCGGTCGATTTAGTTAATGCTTAATGAGCTGGTCGATGGTAGGACGATCAGATGACCATCGAGATAACTTTGACGGACCGTCCATACTTCACTGACAACAGAATTTAATTAGATCGATTAATTTGTGACATTTCTGCTGTCGTCAGTCATCTTCATCGATATGGAAATTAATACAACGTTTCTGCATTTTTTGTGTCCCCAAATTGTATTATTGTCTCTTCGTGTAGTATAATTTGCTGTTATTTTTCATTTTTGACTCGTCAAAATCAGAACAAACAAAATGTATCTGAGATTCAGACATAAAATATTTACTCAGCTTTCGGAAATTCAAGAGACCCGCGAACCTTTATTTAAAATCCATTGTTATCTTGTTTGCGATATAAATTCATGTGCACCTCGTAGTTGAATTTGACATGTACTTGTCAAGTGGTCTATTTCCGGCAAATCTACCTGCAAATATTGTTATACTTGACTTTGGAACACCCTGTTGGTCAATCTATGAGAAACGAAGGATGTTAAGTAAGCTCTATAAATAAAATCAAAAATTTTTGCCGACGAAATAATTTTCACAATTCGGCACTCGTTGACAACAAAAGCTCGAAATGGGAAATAATATTTACAAAACACCACAAATCAACTTTTTTTGACTTTAGATTTATCCGACACAATGCGTTCGGCGTCCTTTATTATGGTTTCCTTAGACACCTTTGTTCAGGTGACAATGCGGGAGCGGCCTTTTCACAAAAACTTCTTCAAAGATAGTCGATATGTCTACCGATCGACACCTAGAATAACACGTGACTTGACGAAAAAAAAAAAAACAGTCCCGCACATTAACTAAAAACAATAACGAAAAACCTTGTACATATATCTAATTACAAAAAACAAGTAAACGATCCCCAATTTAGTTGTGGGATAAAAAAATGATTCAACTATTTAGGGAAGTTTTTTTCAAGTGTGAAAAATCTTGTAACAAACCATCGTCATGAGACTAAACATAGGGTAGACCAGATTGATACGGTATTTGACTCGTAACATCTGTTTTGAGTCATTAGTAACTATTTTTTTTTTTCGGGTTTCCTTTCCAAAAAAAAACGGTGTAAAGAAAATCCGGGATATTGAAAACGTCTTTAAATAGTTGTGTGAACTTTCTATTCTATTCATCATAATTTTTGATTAAATAAATAATTTATGAAATCATCTCTTGAAGCCATCTCAGTTATTGGAGCTCATAAACTGTATGACAAGTTGTAAAAAAAGAAATCAATTCCGATGAAAAGTACATGTTTGTTTTCATATACAAACTCAACAAATATTTCAAATTCTAAGACATCTTAGAGCTACTTAAATGGATTCTGTGGTTCGAATATCTTAGAAAATCATCGCACTCGTATGACAACGTTCACTATTAGAAACGTCAAACGTCAAACTTCAAAAGTTGTCAATGTCAGCTTTAACATATCCACATCAGTATCGCCGTATCTTAGAACTTGAGCGTCAAACCTCGTATACAGACAGTATGTTCTTTTAGTATGTCGTAGACAAAAGAATTTTTCTATTTCCAAAAAAAAAAAGAAAGCCTCCGGAGACAAATATTTACCTATACGTATAAAGCTGCAAGCTGGCATACAACCAAATCAGCAAATAAGACTTGCTCTAGGCTTGAAGATGCGTCCCATTCAGATGTATATCAAGTATTATGCAGTGAGAATCTAATTTCGTATCGAATGTACCAGTGGAGGTACAAAAATTCAAACACGTAACTTTTAAAAAGACAAATTTTCATTGTAAATTGACGTAGTTCCAGTTTATTTATTTTTGATTAAAGAAAGAGTAATAAAATAATGAGGTATTCGTAATCCATAGGCGTATCACTTATTTTTTATCTATACATCGAATATATAAAAAATGGACTATAAGTTTTGTCATAATCTATTTTTTTTTTTCCTATTTCAAATGATGACGATACGCTAATGTCGTATAGTCGTATAAGCTTTCTGTCCCTTCGCTCCTTGAATGAACTAGAAAATAAATGTAAATCCCTTACAAATGTCGTATAAGGAACCCGTTTCATTGTCACCGAAAGTACTGGTACAATGCTTGTAAACATGTCGCTTTCGTTTAGATTCCCTAGAAACGATCGCTAAATTAAACAATCATAAACGAATAACACGTAACACGAATTTAGATAATTCATCTGGAATGATACGGGACGGAACCCGAAGAGATCTTCGGTAGGCAAAAAGATTTACGTCGTTAATTCTTATTTTAAACGTATATAGTCGATGAAATCATGGCCACCGAGTTTTACGCTTTGGTGAACAAATAATTTTTAGAGAATACCGCAACGGGACAGATGTTTGATGACATTTTCGAACGATGAGAGAAGAAAAAAAATCAAAAAGAATAAACGCGTTTATTTACAGAAGACATGTGCAACCGTTTGAAATATATGTTGCCGTTGAAACGGACGTTAATAGATCTAAAATAAATTACCAAAACCATGTAAATACGTAGATAAATTATGGAGATGTTATTTTCTAAATTCTTTTAGTTTAAAATCACGTTCTAAATTCAGAAAAAACGATTCTCAAATTTATATAACACAATCATTCTTATAATGCTAATAACACTGTCTGGCGCGCGTTTCGATAACCAAGTTATCATCTTCAGAGACTAAAGGTAAATTGGAACCTGTTTTATATCGAATTTTCCTACTAATAAACCTTCTCTCCCACGAAAATTGAGTCCAACGGGCCCTTTACATTATAATATTTATGTTCCTTCAACCGAACATGAACGGATCTCTTAGTTTGTCCAATATACTTCCCATCACACACCTCCAATTGTGAGTGATAGTTTAGGTTAAAAATTCTTAGATTATAGATGATTCAATTATTATTTCGTTTATTTCTTTTCGATTAGATTTTTTATAACAGAACAAACCGTACAAAATCATTTTTAAAGACGCACTAATTCCATCGTATAAAAAAAATTAGTAGTCTCGTAAACCCTCGTATTCGACTTGACATGTGACAATGCCACTCAAAGACCCATTCCATCAATGTCGTTTCGTCGTACCTTCAAATCCGCGTGTTAGTTTCTTTTCGATTTTTCGAAGGGCCTCCACACACACAAGCGATGAATGATTAATGATTTGAATTGAAAAAGGTTTGCGAAAGAATGCGATGTTTATAAAGCTCTACCAGTTGCACGTATCCCTTCGGGAACCAAGAATTTTAATAGAATTTTAAAAAATATATCATTTTTTTTACTATATGACAGTCTGGAGAAAAAAAAATTCTTACGGAATAACTTCCTTATTGAATTTCAAAAGCTTCAATGATTTCGTTTAAATTTGAAAACAATTTTTCGGAATATCATTATAGAAATTTTCTTCTTTAAAAAATAAATATATCAAATTGAATCTTACCCTTAAAGACAGGGTTGTGTATAAATTATTGAATGAATGAATAAATTTTTGTGAATATTTGGCTTCTGGAAAGTCTTAATAATCACCTGGCAAATGTTCCGATGAAACCTCTTGCTTCAGTTACAACTTACAACCCCCAAATTTGCCACAATGAAAGGTGAAGCCCAAAAGTTTATCATTCTTTTCGATAGATTCAAATGACAAATCAATTAAATCACTTTATCTCAATAAATGCGATTTTTTTGAAGTTCAGTATCTTCAGATACTTAATCGTGATGACTTAGAACATGTTTCGGAGTGCAATCTGGAATCTTTCTGTTCGATTTGGAGACTTTGGCATAGGTCTTAAGACCTATATGAAACCTAATAGCAGTCTAACATAGGAGTAAGTTGAAATTTTTATAATAAGAATCTTCAAGCTCTTCAAAATAGTCTTTAATCGCCGACATCTTCTCTTCATTGCTGGAAAAACTTCGACCACCAAGAATGGGAACGTAAAATAATCCGAGAGGGCTAAATCCGGCGAATAGGGTGTGTATAAAGAAGCAATTTAAACTTTTAATTCATTTTTCTTTTCCAAGAAAATCACTGAAAATTATTCTACGCGTATTTCAAAAAATCCTGCCGATGGAACTTTGGCGGTTCTCCCTTTTTAGCCCATTGTTTTGATTGTTATTTTGTTTCTGGTGTGAAGTGATGGATCCACGTTTCATCCATGGATATGAAAATGCTATATTTTTATGAAAAACTCTTCACGACGCAGCTTTGTCATGTCTTCTAGTTCGCTTGGACGTCTAGTACCGCTTTGTGGATTTTCGTCAATATGTTTGGAGTCGTCACTTGATTTGGTCGACCCATACCAATGCTGGTCTTCGTAATCTCATCCAGCGTAGAATCTAGTTCAATTTTTGTATCGGATGAGCAAAGGCTGTTTACAAATTCACTGAAAACGTTCACTATTTAATGGCTGTCAAACAAATACTAAACAACGCGGCGTCTCCAAACTTAAAACAGATTGTGGTATTTTTCAAGCAACTACCGCCACTTTTAGGTGAGTCTAGGTACTTCTGGGATTATCCTAGTACAGTCTAATTGAAGATTTTCGAAAAAAGAGACTTATATTAAATCAGATGGATATATGTAGCAGTCACCAACAAACTGGATGTCATTGAAATGACAGTATTAAATACAAAAATTTCCACAACAAAAAATCTTTTTGTTGGGCCGTGTAATTATTAGAAAGTTACTTATCGTGTATAAGCTTAACATTTTTGTATCGATTTTTCTCCTAACCCAGAATCTTATTGCTTTTTAATTACTTAACTTTT
Source organism: Diorhabda carinulata (assembly GCF_026250575.1). Classification (NCBI taxonomy): domain Eukaryota; kingdom Metazoa; phylum Arthropoda; class Insecta; order Coleoptera; family Chrysomelidae; genus Diorhabda; species Diorhabda carinulata. The sequence continues at coordinate 22,916,732 of NC_079465.1, read as the reverse complement.
TTGTTTTATTTGTTCCCTTACATTGATAATAGTCAGTAGTTGCTGAACATTATCTGGCAATTTAAATTTTAAAATTTCAGGTAATTTGTTTTGTTCTAAATAAAAACGTAGATAAGACATTAAACAATGCTTTCAAATTAGCAATGTTGCCATTTATTATATATTCAAGATAATGTAAAAACAATGTTATATAACTTAAATCATCTTTTCATAATTTTTAACGTTTCTTTATATATGTAAAATTTTTGAAATTATCGTATACCCTTTTTGGTTGACTGAATTAATTCCAAATGTCTCTTCGCAATCAGCTTAAAACTTTCCATTTCCTCATCCATTTGAGACAGAACAATTTCCAAACAAGAGATACTGAAACTTTGAGGGGAGAAAATCATATCCTGTAAACTAAACAAAAGAAATATTCTTGAAGTTCTCTCGTAGACGGTTGTAAGATTTGCATGTGAAATGTAAAGGGTGTAAACTTCGACAAAGATATTTTAGTCTAGTCAAATTTATCGATATACTATAAATAAAATCTTAATTTAATTAATCTTAAATCCACTTGGAACCTGTCCCAATAAAAAATACGGTTTCCCGTTAAGGGCTAAAAATCTCGAATCGCGTCCCATCTCACAAGAAAAATACCCCTAGTAGATTGATAAATACGTACAAATTAACGTCAATTAACTTGGATTAGGGAGTCTGGCCTTTCTCGGAAACTATCGACAGGTCAAGATAGATGAGAAGGATTTTCATCCATCAAATGGACAGGACATTTTCTACGATTTTATGTCAGGCACGTAATTCGATTTACTTCAAGAGTTTACAACGCGGCAAGGCGTAAGGTGAGTTTACTAACAGTAGCGGGGTTTTTTACCTACAAAATAAATATCTATATATAAATCTTTTGTCCTTTGTACCACAAAACAAAATTTTTTATTCATCTCCATTCAACAAATGTATTGCGGACCGAATAAATCAAAAGGGTTCGTTCTAGGCACCATTTCCCCTTAAATTGTGTTAGGTAGCTATACTAAAAACTTCTTGTATGGACCTGCAGCAATTAATTTCTTCGTCCCATACCGTTGTCAACGAAGGACACTCTTGACCCCCGCAGGGTTAAATCCTTAGTTAGGTTAGGGTACATGATAAGTCCGCATTTAATTATAAATTTAACACGTATAAAACCAAATAATTTCCGCAGGGACGGTTCTATACGATATATACAATGTGATTCATTTAGATTTTATTAATAAAAGTCGTCTTTATTTACTGTATCAGTATTGAACCCGAACCGACTAAAAATTATTATTTCTTTTATCAACTACCCATAACCTTAAAATAAATTGCAATAAACAACGGAAAAACTCCCGAGAACGGTCATTGTTCAACTGCCTTTTCATCGGAGATTATCCCTAGATTTGTTGGAAACATCGCAACTCTTTTAGGAACCATTATATTAACGAATATTGCGGTTGAAAATTTTTTATAGTCCATTCGTTTAGTGGCAGTTCCATGACTAAACCGAAAATTTCCATGGGGATTTCATTGAATTTTCTAAAGAAACATGAGGAAACTTCCAAGTGTAGTAAAAGATTAGAAAATTTGAAGCTACAATTCATATTGCCACTGAAAGTGAATGGACTATAATCGATTATTTAAAATAACAAACTCAATAATCTTCGATTGAATGTTATAAATCTAGTTTTTAAAATTCTTCGAGAAGGCGCGTTTTAATTTACACACACATTAATTAACTTAACAACGAATAATTAATGAAGTTCCACTTATTTCTATAATTAAATTTAATTAAATCGATCAACAAAGTATTTGAAATACGGTTGTTACGAAATATGAAAGGTAGGTGTGTGCATATATTTGGAAATTTTTTGAATTATCTAACAAACAACAATTGAAATTAACAAGCTACATTACCGATACATCGAAGCACATTATTTTTCCATTCAACAATTCATTAGTTGGAAAAAACTTGTTTGTATATCTACTAATCATACTGTGATTTATAAGATTGGTGAAACTAAAGAAAATTATAACTTAATGCATATCGTGACGGATACTAGGGAAGCTAATTTTCCAGACTGTTTCTTATCGAGTGCAGTATATATATATATTATTATTATGAAATTGTAGAGACTGCATTCAAGTTGCATGTGTATGTTTTGGTTCTTTTTCAAGTATTATTTTATCTACATAGCGTATTTTTTTCACTTTCGCGTGCAACTGATTTAAAAACTTCATCAATTAAAGAAGTTCAAAACGAGTTGTTTATGAAAGCGGTCACGAACGAAATTTTCCGGAAAACTTTTTTCATACAATTCTTCCGGCTTAAATAATTAAATACGAAATTATACCTTTTCTTGTTATTACATTTCTGGTAATTATTTTTGTTTCCGTAAAAGTTCGCTAATTCTCTAAATAGTTTTTCTTTAAGAAATTTTTCCTCAACTGCTTTTCCCTTATAGGATTTTTCCTATATTATTTTTAATCCTGTCCAATATAGTTTTATTGTTGTTGTTTATACAACAATTTATTTTTCAAAAAGGATACGTCGTTGCTCGTCAAACGTTTAGGAGAAGAAAATCCAGACGTTCCTGAAATAATGACTTCCGCTCTGTATCTTTGAGAGTCTATACACCTTTTCAATTCCCATAATTTTGTTGGTATACGAATGTAAATATATACGCTAGAAATATCAGTAACCGCAAATTTCATTTTCTAGTTTTTTCTTCTACTTTGGTATCTTTTCCGTAGAAAATAAAATTGGGGTTGTTTCGCAACGTATCTTCCACTATTAAACTTTTGTTAAATGTACGACGTTTTTTATTTTTTTGGTAGCCATTACTCGTCGGTTATTATTTAGACAATACGAGTACAATAATTAAACTCTCGAATCTGCGGCTGTTGGTGAACCTACGATTCAACACGCATACCAACCTCTCTTATGTGTTTGGAGTATTAGGGATAATTACCATCGGACATCGCAGCTCGTTAGTAATTATGCGAAACATGTCCCGGAATGCCGTATCGTCAAACATATGCCTTTCTCCTCCACGTAACTGCATTTCGTGAATTATACACAACAAAAATTATTAATTCTAAATTACACCCAAACTTTATTCATATTCTTTCATGTACGATATTTTTTTTTTCTTTATTATTCATACATTATTAAATTGAATATGGTCTTAGCGTAACAAGTATCGAATAACATGGTTTAGTTTCCGAATACTCGGCATAATTCAGGATTTCCCCAGTTCAAAGCGTTCGAAAGTTCTCACACTTCCTATATCTCAAATATGACGTGATCTCGACGGAGACTCGAATATCAAAAAGCGCCGTTTTCACAAAGACTTTTTGCCTGTTCACTATATTAAAATGTCTACATATCACTGAGACTACGTATAAAAGATATAAAGGAGATTTCTTATTTATCATATGGATGACAGAAAAATTTATGAGAGCTTCCCTTATATTTTCCCTATTTACTCATCGTATACATTGTCAAATTTCACAAAAATATTTATTTATTTACCCTAGTGGAAAATTCGTAGACTAGCATTAGATATAATATTTTTCGAGTTTGTCTTTAGCCTCAAAATAAGCTACTATTTCGACAATAACCTCGGTTCAGTGAGCTCAAAGAACAGAAAAAAATTTACCGAATATACCCAGTGAATCCTCAAACATTGATTCCATAAGGCGCTTTGGAGTCGATTCTTCACGTTCAGAGCACTAAGTCGTTGTTAAATTTGAACACAGCTTTTGCATTCCCGAATAATCATTCTCGATACAATCGATATCACAGGACACAGGAAATTTAAGTAAATTTTGTTAGCTTTTTATTCCTTTTTAAAAAAAGTGCAACACTGTCCGTTTATTCCGTTTCGAAACTTCCACAAATCTCTACTCACATTTCTTTATTTAAAACTCTAGAGAAACGCCAACATCACTAACAGTCCTACTAACTATTCACACTTGGGTCTTTTGAAGTGACCCGTTTTGAAATTGCGTCTTTTTCATACTTTTCTCAACGTGTATTTATGAACGTTGAAGCGTCTTTGCGAACTATTTGCACGCTTTGAAAGGTGGCATTATTCGAATCATATTCAAAGTGCGAGGTAAATTAAAATACGTATTCCATGATTTTTTATTCCATGTTACTCTAAACATCTTCCAACAATTTCGGATAAACTACAACCATTCGAATCGTATATTGAACAAGTCGTGAATCTGATAAATTTTTTTATTGTTTGTATGTGTTTTTGAATGATAGTGTAGCTATTTATATTCATCTAATTGACGTTCTTTTTATGTTACAGATTGGCGTTTCGACACGAATAAGTCAGTCACCTACAGAGAAAGCGGAAATTTAACCAAAACTAAGACGTAAGTAAGTAAAATTTATCTAATTCTAATAACTTTATAATTTTGATAATATTAAAAATTCTTTTACTATAAATTTTCAATTTGATCTCAATTAATCTCTATTTTCTTTTACATGTTCCGGATTTTGGTATTTTTGACGACCTATAAAGAAATAAGATCTCGGATTGTACCCAAGTAAGTAAATTATATTTCTATTTTTGACAAAACATACTGCGATTTAAAAATTGATTTTTTCTGAATCTACATTCACGTTGGATACGGTCAGTCCATTTAGCGTATCATCCGCCTCAGGAGATTATCAAGAAAGAGTCTCACCCCGAGAAGTAACGCGACCGTTTCCTGATATTTTATTCAACGGGTTCACAGGTTTGCATTTACCGCTTCTTGCTGTTGAAAATAAAACGTTAGAGGTGGATACTTGAATTTTGAATAATAAATACCATTTCCAATGTTATTAACTTATCGTTTTCTCTTGATTTAGTTCTCACTCTTGATTTTCATTTATCGTTATCTGTAAATTAACTTCGAGATTTAAAATAAAATATGAGGAATCGTTTCTACTACTATTAGTACAATTTACTCCAAGCTGATACAGTGTTCCATCTCTAGTAACAACCAGTGAACAACAAGATTCCATTTACGCGGTGGCTGATCCCCAATGGAGAAGAGCCTGTCTCAATTCTCTCTCTCTCTCTCTCTCGTTCTCTAGTCGCTCAAAAGGAGTTGGACGAATAGTCGGTCGTAGGGCATTCACTAAATGCAACGACTATGGAGACCATCTGTCAACTATGGTCTGTCGGAATTGGCCGGAAAGTTTGATACAGACACATTATCGATATGCTGTTTCCGGTGTCCGGAAAAGAAACTTTGATTAACGGCCGATTTCAGGCGGCTCGGAACGTGAAAATATTCACTCGTGAATCTTCTTAGTCTTCAACATAGTACGGTAGTGGTACTATATAGATTAGGATTGCTATACAGGGTGTAGACCTCCTCAATTTAATCAGAGTACATTTCTCGGATCCGAAATAAACAGGATGAGATGGAAATTTGTACTCCATCGCTGGAGCTTGGTGAACTTCTAGCTGTGAAGTATGCGGGGAATTGTATGAACAAACGAGGCTTGTCGGAGGTGTTTTAAGAGCGATTCCTGAGAGCATTATTTTTATGGTAGGGCTCTCAGATTGGTAGTTTGATTTTAGGAAGTAGTTGTGGTAGTCATTTTATGGATGATACGCACAGGGGAAATCGTAAAAGGAGGCGCAAGCGTCTTATAGCAGGGAGTATTTATAGTGTAATGGCATCTCCGTTGCGTTCGGTGAACGTATATCGCAGTTGGATGTGTATTTTGAGCCATTCGCTATATTTGGTAAAGGTTGCATTGGGTGTTCCGTCTGGTGGCAACAATTGTTGCTCAATCAATATATGGGGTGAAAAACCTCATCTTCGTTCCCTTTATCCCCATTTCACTTATATTTTCCCTTCTATATTTATCTAATTTCATTTTTTCTTTTTCAGATGGAAGAAAGCAACGAAATGGCAATTGGACCCTCAATGAATGGACAACTGTGACAGTGATATATATAATATTTATAAGTTTTATATGTTATATGTATATTTTGTTTTATCGTGTTATAGATGAAAATTCAATAAAAATGATAATCACTACTTATTATTTTATTTTCCTAAATTCGCTCCTCCTGATATTTCCTTACACCTCCTCGCCCTTCTGTTATCCTTATATAAAATCGGCATTTTTGGTCAAATTTTGTCGATTTGTAGTTAAAAGATTTAAAAATTTCAGTTGCTCCTAATATTTCTCTATACCACTCTTCTCTTATCCTGATACGAAATCGGAATTTTTGTTCAAATTTTGTCGATTTTCTAGTTGAAAGATTTTAAAATTTTAGCAGCTCCCGATATTTCCTTATATCTCCTCGCTCTTCTGTTAGCCTAATACAAAATCGGATTCTTGAATTTGATAAAATCTTTGAACTTTTAACTACAAACCGACAAAATTTGACCAAACATGCCGATTTTATATCAGGATAACAGAAAATCGAGGATGTTAACGGAAATATCAGAAGCCGCTAAAATTTTAAAATCTTTCAACTATAAATCGACAAAATTTGACGAAAAATGTCTGATTTCGTATCAGGATAACAGAAGAGTGAGGAGGTGTACGAAAATATTTGGAACAACTGAAATTTTTAAATCTTTTAACTACAAATCTACAAAATTTAACAAAAAAATTCCAATTTTGTATCAGGATAACAGAAAAGCGAGGAGGTGTATGGAAATATCAGGAGCAACGAATTTCACACCGTACACCGCTTCAATTTTCTATTATTCTGATGCGAAATATGATTTCTTCTAAAAGCAAGTGATAGTTAAGTATGTGACTGGAATGAAACACAGATTATTGTCACGGATTTTATTGAATAAATTTTATTTAATTGAAAAATACACATACAATTTATAACAGTAAGATCGTTACACAGAGATATACATATATATATACAGAGTACCTACGAAAAGTTGACCAATTCTTCGTTTTTCCAAAAATCTTCCCCATTTCCCCTTCCAACTTTGTTGAAATATATTAAATGTTTAAAAAATATCTAAATATAATGGAAAAGGACAAGATTTTGTTTGGTACCTAGTGAATACATGAAAATTCCTTAAGAAATATCACATATAATAAAAATATTATTAATCGCATCATTTCCGGTCCAGGATATGTTGTTGCTGAAAAAAATAGAAAAAAATATTAGTAAAGGGACAAGTTTTGTTTCTGTACATTTTCAATTGAGAGAATGAAACTTTTAGTGCGATTACGAGTAAGTATTAAATAAAATACCCCGCTCTAAACTTATAGAAATACGATTTCTGCAATTTTATTTACCCCTAAGGGTCCGAAAGTACCCTGGAATGAGAGGAATTAGTTTCTGCTAATTTCTTTCAAACTCGACATAAAGATAATGTGAAGAAAGCTGTTTAAAGTCTTAAAAGGCACGGAGCTCCACAATATACTATCGAAAATAACCTATGAAGTAAATCATTTAAAGTTACTGTGCAATGGATTTCGGAGCACAACGGAGTTACAGAGCAATGGAAAAAGCACGGGAAAGGAAAGTAGATAAGGGTAAAATGAACTACCGGGACAACCTAATAATAAAAGGATTCCTGGGCAGCTGCAGTCATACCACATTTTGAATTTTCTAAGAGATCAGCATCGGAAACCTAGATGAAGGAAATATGATGAGCCTTCATAGAAACGGCAGACAATGAAGCTACGAATCAACGAAGATAAATCGAAGTTCACGATAATGACAACACCACAAAGGAAACGAGCAACGAGAAGTTTTCCAATACGACTGAACGAAGAAAAAGCAATGAATTTGGAACAAGTTTAAAGTTATGTACATCTTGGGATGACGAAGGGAAGTGAACAGTTTGAATTCAATAATAAAAAAATCTCCAAAAAGGGGAGGCTACAATTATACAAAACTATAATAAGACCAGGCCACATACAGACAATCACCCCGTATAATATTATTTCGATTTTCCTGTCAGTTGTAAAACCAAATTTCAAATTATGAACATTTAGTTAAACGGATGTTGTACTAATTAAAACAATAATAGCGATACATATTTTCAAACACCTGTTGCTAATAGATCTATTAGGAGGAATTTCGAAAGTTTATGTCACTTCCTTATATACATATCGGTTTTTAGAAATCATCTGTAACGGAAGACACCCTCGAAAATATGTGAAAACATGTGTTGTGTTCCAAATATATGCCTGACAGTTACGTTTCCTTCATAAAGTGCAAATTTCTATGTCCTCTAATAACTTGAGAATGTCTGAAAATAGTTTTCGCGTACATATTTGAAAATACGAAAGAGAAATTATATTATTAATTTTATGATGATCCCCTTCGAAGTAAATTTCCTTTCCAGCTATTTTGAGTCTTTGACACTAGAACCTCCGATGGTTGTCCCCAATCGATCAAAATTGAGTTCCTTTAAGGACTTTTTTGATTTTGGATAAAAGAAAAAGTAAATAGAATCGGTGATTAAGACGGCACTCCCCAGAAATCAAAAACTACATCACTCTTAGGATGCTATAGCAGGGTGCTTTTCTCGATGTTTGGACACACCATGATGACGCTTTCCAAGCAATGTCGAGGGAATACTTGATTCCTGGTGGTATATACACCTTATAGACCTTCTCACGACTGACAAAAAAGCAGATTTTCCTTTGGTGTATTGATCAGAAGTTCTTTGTTTCGGGATACAGTATTAAATAAATATTTCGAAAAAATAATTTTAGATTTAATACTTTTCCAAAATAAACGAGTCACATTGTATAAGCGCGTCCTTTTCCTGTCTTCCCTAGAGTATAATTTCTCCTAGCAAACTTTAAATAATGTTAGCCGAAGACTTAGATTTCGAGAGGACAAGTATTTGTTTCGGGCAAATCTTCCAATAGTGAAAGAAATTGGATGTCGTGAAAGGGACAGATGAAATTGGAAAAAAAAAACAACATAATTTTTAACGTAACAAATTATTATGAAAATTTAATGAATCGAAATATTCAAACGGTAGAAAGCAGTCAGTCAAATTCGTACTTACTTTTTATTTCGTGTAGAAATAAATCGCTTAGCTGGATATCATAACGTTTCAGCATTCCAGGTCTTGAACTAGAAGATTGATTTCCAAAATTCTCTCTCAATGTTGATTGGTAGAAATCTGTAACGAAAATAAATTATAATTACATGCTAGTGGATGTAATTCAAATAGTTAAATTTGAAATTTAAAAATACTGGACTATCTAAAGGTATTTTTGTTTATACACGATTTTTTTTTGAAATGTTGGTATGCATGTTGAATAAAATTTGAAACAATTTATACAACTTTGCGTCGAATAATTTGAAACCGAACGCTTCCATCGAACCTAAACTTTATTTTTATATCAGATAACCAAATTTCATCCCGAAATTTCGGCTTGTTAGATGCTTTGTTCATAATACGAAATCCACTTTGAGGTTATCCGCTCCGACGCATTCCCGCAAAATAAATTGTTCAATACAGAACGGAGGAAAAATATCCCTTGCGGTTACTTTTCACCCTTCTCCCTAACCTGTCGCGATAGTTTCCAAAGATACCACACAGGCGGGGTCTATTAAATCTATTCCAATAAATATCGAATATGAAAATACAAATTTATACTGATTAGGTTTCGAAAAGACAAAATCGGTCTACGAAAATATAAATCGGTACAGAATAAACTTTCCTATATCAAGAAATTCATTATAGTTCAAAAGAACCCAACTCGAGACGTTTTTTTATGTCATACCACTTTTTCGATAAAGAGTTGGTCGTCTTGTTGACGTGGGAAATTTCAAATAATGAAAATTAAAAAAAAAATTATCGTGAAAATAAATCCGAATTTCGTTAGTACGTTTTCGAAAGTTGCGCCACTGATTTCTTAAAGGATGGTATAGAAATTCAAGTCACAAAGGAGATCTTCCGAAAAAATTTCATTTTAAAAGCAAGGACAGGGAAATAATGTCCTGCGAGTATAAACATACAAATTAACGGTTTTTTTTTTCGAGTAGATTAGATCCTCAACGAATAATTATTATGTACTGAATGTAGAACGAAAGATATTAGAAAATTTGAAAACGTCGTCGATCCGGAATTAGTTAAACAGTTAAATAAATCATAGCGATACGTTTAATCGAGAATGCGTCATCATCGGTTATCGATATGAAACGGCATAACAAATGACTATTGTTCGAACTAATGAACTACCCGTCACACGAAAACTATTATGGCCTCGGTATCAAATAACAATTCGCCAATTAGAGAACAAAGGTAAACGTTTATTGCTCGACGTTGTCGAATTTCAGGTAGAAACTATTGACACCGAACAACTTCATTTTCCTCTGTAACAATAATATAATAAACTGTAATTTGATTGAAACGCGGGGTGAACTATCAATAAGGGTAGGTAAATTGAAATTTACAATTTAATAAATGTCGTTATCTATTCGAATTGAATATGCATTGTTTTATAAAGTATATATAATTGAATTAAAATATTTTTTTGTACAAACCCCGTAAAAATTTATGTTAACTCACAATTCGCGCGTTAATGGGGGTTGTTTCATAACAGCAATTAAATTTCTCTTTTGTCATATTCTCTTTCCGCTATTGTATACATCAGTGGGTATCATTCTGGTTTTAAAGACATTTCCGTATGAATAAGTGTCGCTAGGTATTTTCTATAAAAGGATTTGCACGCCTAGAGGACACACTAAAGGTATTATCCTTATTCGTTCCCGGGTAATGAGCATAACGAAGATTAGTCATGGGGGTAGAGATATTCACTAAACCCCAACCAGTGGACGACAAAATGTTTTTCGTAAAATGCTAAACGTTGACATTTTACGAATTGAATTCATTGTTTGGTAACTTCTGGATCGAAAATTTTAGATTCCACAAAAAAGCGTTAGACCAATCAGCGTGAAAGAAATCCAAAGCGTGTCTAATGATCAGCTGTACATCTTTTCATTTTCACACAAATTCAACATATAACAAATGGAATAAAAAAAAATATGTACAGGATGTCATATTATCGTTGTTTCGATTTTCAAGAATATTAAGTTCTTAAATAAGTTATGTTTAATATTTTACGAACAAATATTTTTTTACCTTTTTAAATTTTAAACAAACGTAACCATCCTAAGTAAACAAAATCTTTTGTATCTTTCGGTATAAAGTTTAATATGAGGGATTGACAAAAACCGCAAGAACCATGTAACTCGATTATGAATACAGATCTTTACACGTTGTGTATGGATTATTTGATGGAATTCCGAACGTTCTCTAAATATTTCAACTATAACGTAGTGTTTACCATGCTTTAGCCTCAAGTTATTTGAAAATACAAATCGATGCGATGGTGAAACTCCTACTTGATAAAACATTTATGAGGTTCAATAATACGACCAGATTTATCACTACGCGATTTCTGGTTTTATACAATTCCTGACATTGACATTATCCTGACATTATCGTCGATCCATCACTGGTATTCAAGTTCAACAAGAGCTCAGAAAAATGCGGGAAGTAGCTGGATAATCAGAAGGAATCTCTGATTATCCAGACTCTGATTCTCGCAGCTTTGCATAAAAGGAAATGTGGTTTTTGTATAAATTTACTAGATGGTTTGGGAGGGCTTTTCAATTGAATCAAAAACCGAGTTTTTTTTTGGAAATTGGCGATACAAGAAATTTTAGAGGATCATATCGTTCCCTACGTTAATTTCATCGGCGAAAACTTCATTTCGTCCACATACTAGACGTTTATTTACAGGATATCGAAATTTTTGCTATGGATTGACCCGACCTATCGAGTATTTATGAAAAGAAGTTCGGACTAGAACTAGATTCATGCAAAAACGAAATATTGATAGGTGTAGCTACTTCTGTTATTCTCTTGATGAAAAAAATACTGTACAAGCAATTTTTTATTGATTTATTAAATTTAAACGACAGCATTGATGTTGAACGTTCTGGTAGTCCAATTGAAGTGGTTATCAGAGTACCTTCATCATCAGAAATGTCAAACTTTATGATCAAATCAGTGTTGCCGTACCTTAAAACTTGACTAGCAGTTCTCGTAACTTAGATCGAAGTTAATTATGTATAACGACACTCGATAAGTCGAGTGATTACACACTTTTTAGCGCTGTCAATGTCAATTTCATATGACGTATGTTTACACGTAATAAATCACCATCTGAGTGAACTGCAGCCGGTGGACCACGCCCGAAGCGAATTATACTTCAAATTGTTTCCTCATCTACCGTATAGTCCAGATCTGACCCCCGGTGACTTGGAAAAAAACCGATTATTAAAATTGTTTTAACGAAAATTTTAAGTATAGTATCACGGAAGCTTCAAAGGTCATAAAATGAAAAAAGTTCAAAATGAGCTTTAAATATAAAAAATCGTCTAACAGAACCTCTAAACGAGCTCTTGAGATAAAAAATCATCTAACAGGCGTTCAAAATGAGCTCTAATATCAAAAATCGTCTAATAGAACCTCTAAATGAGAATTTAATGTCAAAAATCGTCTAAAAGAACCTCTAAACGAGCTCTTGAGATCAAAAACCATCTAACGGGCGTTCAAAATGAGCTCTAAATAACAAAAAACGTATAATAGAACCTCTAAATGAGCTCTTGAGATAAAAAATCATCTAACAAGCATTCAAAATGAGCTCTGAATATCAAAAATCGTCTAATAGAACCTCTAAATGAGATTTTAATATCAAAAATCGTCTAAAAGGCAATGAAAATGAGCTCTTAATATCAAAAATCATCTAACATGCGTTCAAAAGGAGCTCTAAATATCAAAAATCGTTTTAATGCACCTCTAAATGAGCTCTTAATACTAAAAATCCCCAAACAGGCGTTGACAATGAGCTCTTAATATCAAAAATTGTCTAAAAGAACCTCTAAATGAGTTCTTAATGTCAAAAATCCCCAAATAGGCGTTGAAAATGAGCTCTAAATATCAAAAATCGTTTGAAAGAACTTTTAAATGAGCTCTTGAGTTAAAAAATCACCAAACAGGCGTTGAAAATGAGCTCTAAATATCAAAAATTGTCTAAAAGAACCTATAAATGAGCTCTTGAGAAAAAAATCATCTAACTGGCGTTCGAAATGAACTGTAAATATGAAAAATCGTCTAAAAGAACCTCTAAATAAGCTCTTGAGATGAAAAATCATCTAACTGGCGTTCAAAATGAGCTCTAAATATCAAAAATCGTTTTGATGCACCTCTAAATGAGCTCTTGAGATAAAAAATCGATAAAAAATCATCCAAGGGGCGTTCGAAATGAACTGTAAATATCAAAAATCGTCTAAAAGAACCTCTAATAGAGCTCTTGAGTTGAAAAATCATCTAACTGGCGTTCAAAATGAGCTCTAAATATCAAAAATCGTCTAAAAGAACCTATAAATGAGCTCTTGAGATAAAAAATCATCTAACTGGCGTTCAAAATGAGCTCTAAATATCAAAAATCGTTTTGATGCACCTCTAAATGAGCTCTTGAGATAAAAAATAATCCAACAGGCGTTCGAAATGAACTCTAAATATAAAAAATCGTCTAATAGAATCTCTAAATGAGCTCTTAATATCAAAAATTACCAAACAGGCGTTGAAAATGAGCTCTAAATATCAAAAATCGTCTAAAAGAACCTCTAAATGAAATCTTAATATCAAAAATCGTCTAAAAGGCAATGAAAATGAGCTCTTAATATCAAAAATCATCTAACAGCTATCCAGCGTGTATTTTCATATATTTTCATCGTCAAAAAAAATAAATGATGGGTTTTAGATACATTTTGTAGCTACAGCTTGCGACTTGAGTCGATTTTTGACGCTTTTTTCATTATTTAAACAGTTAAAAATATAAATGAATTTGAATTATCTAAGAGTTCTTTCACTCAAATAAAAAAACGCACATGTATAACATTGGAATAATAATTCATACTAACGATCGTAATAAATTTCAAATACTTTTTCGTCGAGTTCTAAAATTAACATAAAAACTGTTGTTGGTACACATGTTGACATGTTGTTGATGATATCTGCGACGACTGAAGAAAAATATATTTCGAAAATTATCAACGGTAATTATAATTCTAATGACTTTATTGTGAGGGTGAAATGAAACATAGGGAATGGGAAACATCCGTATTTAGATAAATTGAAAATAACGTAGGGCGGCGGTGGAGGAATTCGAAGAAACAAATATTAATAGTACATCTCGAAATTTCTAAAAACTGTTATTTGGAAGATTAGTTCTAAAAAGGAAATTACACATCCAGTAAAAACTAACGAAAGATTTACAAATTAATAATAATATATACTGATTTTTATAACAATTAATTACGAATCTATTTTCTAATAATCAAAATAAATTTATAATACCACCGAGGGCAAAAAAAAGAAATATTACATCTTCTATTAATTACCTAAACGATTACTTCAGGTCGTAACATAAAACTTCTTCAGATGATAATAAATAAAACGAATATTTAAAAAAAAATAATCATCTAAATCTAAAAGAAAAAATATGTTTCTCATTAGCGTAAAAAATATTCTTCTAGAATCTTGAATAGTTTATACCGCGAATTTTTTGCTACTAGTATGTTTTGTATACCAAAAGAATACTGATTTACAGCTGAATGATCCCCTTGGTGATCTTTGGAAACTCCTTCAGGAATCGTTCGCTTAAAAATAAGATTTTTTTCAGTAATTCTATCCTTGATTCGACAAAATCGACAGTCCAGATCATCCCATCTATTTGCAATCTGCTAGTTAAAGTTAAAAATTAACCGGGTGAAGTGAATGGTAGACTTGCTAAATTATGTCTACTGATGTCTATTGAAGTTGATTTTTGTCTATTCAAGTCGATTGTTGTTTATTGTTAAAGATTCATGACTGTTGAAGTCAATTTATGTCTACTGATGTCTATTCAAGTCGATTGATGTCTATTGTTGACGATCTTGATGTCCGTTGAAGTCAATTGATGTTTATTAAAGTCGATTGTTGTTAATTGTTGACGATTGATGTCTGTTGAAGTCAATTTATGTCTACTGATGTCTATTCAAGTCGATTGATGTCTATTGTTGACGATCTTGATGTCTGTTGAAGTCAATTGATGTCTATTGAAGTCGATTTATATCTATTCAAGTAAATTGATGTCTATTGTTGACGATCTTGATGTCTACTGATTGATTTATATCTATTCAAGTTGAATGTTGTTTATTGTTGATAATTGATGTCTGTTGAAGTCAATTGATGTCTACTGATGTATATTCAACTCGATTAATGTCTATTATTGACGATTGATGTTTGTTGAAGTCAATTGACGTCTACTGATGTCTATTGAAGTCGATTTATGTCTATTCAAGCCGATTGTTGTCTGTTGTTGACGATTGATGTCTGTAATTTCCTAAATTTGGGAAATTTCTAATCGAAATTATAATAAACAAAATTATTGTATGGATAGCAATATTGAACGTGTAAGGCCGACTATAGTAGGGAAATAATTTTGATTTGTTTTCAAATAGATATCATCGGCAGATACTTCTGATCATTAACAGATATGTGCAATAAATTAGGTCAATTATGATAAATAACAACGATGAAATTACTTTTCAAGCTATTTTTAAAATTATTCGGTTCATAAATTTTCAGAAAGCGAACAAATAGTTTGATTAAAAACACGTCAACAGGGTGCACTATAAACTCAATTCTCCCTAAAGTAAACGCGAGGGGACGGAAAATTAAATGGCAACAACTGGCCTTTCTAAAAAAAAAAAAACTCATTAAAATACCATAGATCTTTGATTCCCCCATATACTTCACTTGATGAAACTCATAAGTTAGAAATGCTACTGTAATATCTCTCCTGTCTCTAAAGCCAAAAAAGATCGTACATAAGCAAGTGTGTCCCTAAGGATAACCTCGCCCTATTCTGTTATCCAACATGTATAAATCTTTTTACAGTACTTCAAACAGAATCTGACTTTTGAATTAATGTTTGTTATAGATTCGGGAATGTGAAAATATAAATTTTTATATTATAAATAGACGCGGAATACACGGAAATAAAATCTATTAAAAACCGTCTAGGACGCGCATTGATTAGCAAATCTATAAGACGAGGAGTAAATCCTTTAAAATTACATCCCATATTGGATGTATTGGACCCGCCCTTATCAAATACTACAACAACCATAAATATTCCTTCAATGAGTATCCTATCTGCAGATCTGTTTATTCAGTAAACGCCGCAGAATATCCGGGGAATAACTTAGACGAAGGGTTAATTCACGAGACAGTTATAACCCCCCAAAGTTATATACGAATTGCGAGGAAAGGGAAGTCTGCAGGGGTGTTGTTCTTCTTTGAAACCGGATTATTTGGGGTCTCATTATTACTATAATCATTCGGAATGGAAGATTTATAACAATTAGTTGTCGGGTGGTATTGTGTACGTGACATACTGAAATGATTGATTCGAGAAATTATACGGGGTAATTTGATACAATGAGAAAACTTTAAGGAAACTTTGAAGGCTGTAATGTTGAGAAAAAGAGCAATTTCGGTTTCAAATACAAGATTTTAATCGGGATTCGTTTCTTGACGTTAATCATTTTGATAATTATACAGGGTGTCGCGAATAAAAATAACATAAAGCGTAGACGTAATAGTGAACCCAAAATATGACGATTTGTACCTATACTAAATGGTATCTCTGTAGAGTTATATAACCTCAAAAATTTCGAAAAAATTCCAAATTCAGTACACTGTATAAGATCGTTAAGTGCAAAAAACGAAATCTCGCTCTCATACTTATTGGAAAACATAAAAAAATTCTTTTAAATATAAAAAATTTCGATGTGAAATTTATCGAAGTAGATGTTAATCAGTAAGAAAACCACTAACGCCCCATTTCGTGTACGTCGAAAATTGAAACTATATCAAAGCATAAACAAATTTTACCTTATAACAGGAGCTTACTCATTTGCGAGTGTGGGCATTGAATTATGGCGCGAACTTCCCTTTAATTAAGTTCAACAACTGAAACAAGACCTTAATGGCCCAAGTTTAATTTGTTCTGGCCCAACTAATCTCACTTATATCAAATATTTTATTTTATCATTGACCCTTTGTAGTTGTTCAAACATTAACGATGTAGACTCAGGTTAAATTTGTAATTGCGGACCGAAACGGGTGCCAAGAGGCATACCGAATGACAAGGGGATGAATTTCTCTATAAGGGTTTAAATTCGATTATCCATAAGAGTCGATTGATGTCTACCGATATCGATTGTTAACAATTTTTGTCGATTGATGTCCATCGAAGTCGATTGTCAGCTGATTTCGATTAATATCTTTGTCGATTTACACCTATCGATGTCTACTGATGTCTTTTCATAACTATTGACGTTGATTTATCTCTATTATTGACGATTGATGTCTATTGAAGTCAATTGATGTCTACTGATATCTATTGGAGTCAATTGATGTCTACTGATATCTATTGAAGTCAATTGAGGTCAATTGATGTCTACTGATGACTATTGAAGTCAATTGATGTCTACTGATGTCTATTGAAGTCAATTTATGTCTATTGTTGACGATTGATGTCTGTTGAAGTCGATTGATGTCTAATGAAGTCAATTGATGTCTATTGTTGATGATTAATGTCTTTTATTGTCGATTTACGCCTATCGAAGTCTACTGATTTCTTTTCATGACTATTAACATTGATTTATCTCTATTATTGACGATTGATGTCTATTGAAGTAAATTGATGTCTACTGATGTTCATTGAAGTCGATTGATGTCTATTGTTGACGATCTTGAAATCTATTCAAGTCGATTGTTGACGATTGATGTCTATTGAAGTCAATTGATGTCTATTGAAGTCAATTTATGTCTATTATTGACGATTGATGTCTAATGAAGTCAATTGATGTCTATTGTTGATGATTAATGTCTTTTATTGTCGATTTACGCCTATCGATGTCTACTGATGTCTTTTCATGACTATTGGCGTTGATTGATGTCTATTATTGACGATTGATGTCTATTGAAGTCGATTAAAATTGACAATATTCTCAAAATAGAAATGATAGCAACGCCTTTGTCGTTTGTAATTATTCTAATCAAGAACACATATTTATTTCAGTAACAATAGACCTGGGGGGAGGGTGGGTTGTACGAGAAATACGGAGAGCGTCATCTTCGCATTGTACGAGTTAGCTGTGTCGAAGTAAAGTGCCCAAATTAGGGTAATTAGAAAGCGGCATGTTTTGTAGTGAAGTAAATTGAAATTTATTGTTCTATGAACTGATCTCGTCTCCATTTTGTTACTTTACAGTCTTCTCGGATAGAAATTCTCGTTTAGTCGAGTTTAAGGGTATTTCGTGCTAAAAATAGGTCGGAAGGTTTATTTTCAAGGTAAATTTTATTGTTTCTAGAAATATTTCACGCGGAATGAATTTCTAGAAATTTACAAACGAATTTTGTATTCGGAAACTTCTTCTTTCAGGGTCATGGAGTTTTATTAGGGTTTCTTCATTGTAATTTGCGTTAATGGAAATGGAAAATGAATTGTTCATTATAAGTTGTGATAAAATTATAGTACAGGCATTTGAATGAATGAAACTTCTTTTAAAATGTCGAATGTGTCAATATAAAATGAAGATTAAAATATTTGCTTCAATTTTCTATGAAGAAAACTTGGAATTGCGTGGTTATATTTCATTTTCAAATATAATTAACAAAGAATTAATTAAAACAATACGCAATTTAGTTTTTTCCATATCCCTAAACTCAGAGCAAGAATTTTTCATGTCATATATTTCTCCGGGGAAGCACCAAATTACAGTGTTAGTTCTATTATAAGAAAAACGAAAAAAAAAAAAGTTTTTTCTCACAGGTCATTTCCGCCGGATGTAGCGGTGATGACCCCATTTTCTTTATAATCAGTTTGTGTATTACAACATTACGTTTTCGTTTCTATCTCAATAAAACAAGTTTTTTTTTAAAACAAATCTCCGCCTATAAGATTATCATATAGTCACTTGTACATTAAATAACTACAAGGTCTAATTTTCGTGTTTGCGTTAATTCATTCCACCTTAGTTGGAAATCTCCGCCCATTAGAAATATTTAAACGACCCATTACAAAAAATACAAATACATAGGCCCCGTCAAACATATACGACGATGATTTTTTTTTTTCATATTCAAAATTCACTTACATGACAGTCAATCGGTGGAAATGCGAAGTATAATGAAATTGATCCACCCTGTATTACACACACTAAAAATTATAGTTAAATCACTCGATTTTAAATAATGACTGTTAGTAAACGCTACATCCACTATGAAATAAGCTTGTACAGTATTTTCTTTCATCGAGAAGCAATGATAAACTTAAATGCTTGTCACTTTTTTTGACAAATCGAAATTTTACACAAAGTTGGTACGTCCAACGGATTTGACATTTGCAGCGCCATCTGTGTGTCAGTCAGAAGATTTATTGATGTAATACAAGAGCATTAAAAAACATTTGATATTATAATTTAATAGTTACGTTGAAATATTTTCTATTTTCGACGTTAATAGAAGCTCGGAGCGATTTATTTGTAAAAGAGAGCAAGCAGCTTTTACGTGTTGTTGTTGTTGTTGTTGTTGTTTTTTTAGTCTCTTTCGTTAAATAGCCGTTTTAACGTAATCGATATTGACGCGTCAGGTCCATTATTCTCTGTGTGGCATCACGCCGAGTCACTAGACCATTCGCTCTCATACATATGGAATCAGCGTGTCCGTTTTAGTGTTATCCAATGTGCGTGCTTGTATCATTATGCATATGAACGATGTGGGTGTCTCGCTTTCTCATTATACCTATAAATGCTTTTACCTATCATATATTTTATTTCGGAGACATTAACAATTCTAAATCGACCTTTTTCGCGATTTTTATTTTAGAGAAGAAAAATTAAAATAAACTAAATCGAGAATTAATTTATTCTCGACGCTACTACAATTAAAAATTGAATGGAATAAATAAGAAACTTTACATCTAGTTGGTCGTTATTTATAATTAAGTTGTTTACGATTTTAATCGAAATTTGATTATTAAAATAATAAAAAAATCGTTTGGTTTTTATTAAATTTATTTCGCCCCTCGTAACCGTCGATGAATAAACGTAATAAAATTTTTCGTACACTCCTAGTAATATTAAATATCTGTTTTGAGATTCGATTATGAAAAATCACAAAATGGAATATTATAAAGACATGATTATCTACGTGATAATATTTGTCGATTGATGTCCATCGTTGTCGGTTGATGTCGAGCCAGCTGATGTCTATTGAAGTCAATTGATGTCTACTGATATCTATTCAAGTCGATTGATGTCTATTGTTGACAATATTGGTGTCTATTCAAGTCGATTGTTGTCTAATGTTGACGAATGATGTTTACTGATGTTTATTCAAGTCGATTGATGTCTATTGTTGACGATATTGATGTCTATTGTTGACGATATTGATGTCTATTGTTGACAATATTGATGTCTATTGTTGACGATATTGATGTCTATTGTTGCCGATATTGATGTCTATTGTTAACGATATTGATGTCTATTCAAGTCGATTGATGTCTATTGTTGACAATATTGATGTGTATTCAAGTCGATTGTTGTCTATTGTTGACGAATGATGTTTACTCAAGTCGATTGATGTCTATTGTTGACGATATTGATGTCTATTGTTGCCGATATTGATGTCTATTGTTAACGATATTGATGTCTATTCAAGTCGATTGATGTCTATTGTTGACAATATTGATGTGTATTCAAGTCGATTGTTGTCTATTGTTGACGAATGATGTTTACTGATGTTTACTCAAGTCGATTGATGTCTATTGTTGACGATATTGATGTATATTCAAGTCGATTGTTGACGATATTGAAGTCTATTGTTGACGATATCGATGTCTATTCAAGTCGATTGTTGTCTATTGTTGACGATTGATGTCTATTGAAATCAATTGATGTTTACTAATGTCTTTTGATGAGTATTGATGTCGATTATTGTCGACTGATATCTATAAGTCAACTGATGTCTACTGATATCTATTTAAGTCTATTGACGTCAATTAATGTTATATTGTCAACGACTGACGTATATTCAAGTCGATTGTTGTCTATTGTTTACGGTTGATATCTATTGAAGTCAATTGATATATACTGTTATCTATTGAAGTCTATTGACGTCAATTGATGTTACATTGTCAACGACTGATGTATATTCAAGTCGATTGTTGTCTATTGTTGACGATTGATATCTATTGAAGTCAATTGATGTCTACTGATGTCTTTTGATGAGTATTGACGTCGATTGTTGACTATGATGTAAAATCACAAAATAGAAAAGACCTGATTATCTACGTGATAATATTTGTCGATTGATGTCAAGTCAGCTGATATTGATTGATGTCTTTTATTGTCGTTTTACGCCCATTGATGTCTACTGATGTGTTTTTATGACTTTTGGCATCGATTTATGTCTATTGTTGACGATTGATGTTTACTAATGTTTATTCAAGTCGATTGATGTCTATTGTTGACGATATTGACATCTATTCAAGTCGATTGTTGTCTACTGTTGACTATTGATATCTGCTGATGTCTATTGAAGTCAATTGATGTTTACTAATATCTACTGATGAGTATTGACGTCTATTGTTGACGATTGATATCTATTGAAGTCAATTGATGTCTACTGATGTGTATTGACGTCGATTGTTGACGATTGACGTCGACTGATGTCAAATGTCGTTATTTTGTTTAACGATTAAAATTTCACCTAGGTGATCGTTATTGATAACTAAGTTGTTTACGATTTTAAACGAAATTTGAATATTAAAATAATAAAAACATTAAATGGTTAACCGTCGATGAATGAACAATTATTTACGTAATAAAATTTTTGTCAAATGTCATAAGGGTAAACAATACGTCTCTGTTTAGTTAGTTTAGTTCTGCTAATGTTTAATCATTATCGACGACGAGCCATACGAGGATCGCTAATTGAATTTTGAAATAGACAAAAATTTATAATTTGATATGGATTTATTGTTTTTCAAACTATTCTCTTTCCTAAAAAATCAATGGGTGTCAAATAAAGACTGTGAAGCGGACGATTCCTCCCTCATCATTTGCTTCGAGGTGCTAATTTAAATAAATTAGATGTTAAGTATTGGTGAGTTAAGTGTTAGTGAATAAATGGTTTACCTAAGTAAGATATACCGTGTGAATAGATTCACTTTACAAATTTTGTTTTTAAAAACGTTTTAAATACGAAAGAAAAAAATTACGATAATTATAATTTTGAATGAAGTAATTTCCTTTCGGAAAACCTAGTTGGTATATTTTCCCACAACGGGGGTTCGTATACATCTCGCATGTCTTAAACAATCGCAAATATCTCGTGCCGTATTCGAATTTAAATATAATTTCCATTATCGTGTCAAAAGCCCATTTACACATAGAACACGAACGGTCTAATTACGTACCTGAACTTATTAAAACGAACAACTATAAAAATGATTACGGAAATAATATTAGGGTTGATTTAACGAAATCTCGAATGGATATTTAAAAGAGATGTTTTTAGGAACGGTGCGCCGCTGTTTTATAATGAAAATTTATGACTAATGGTCCCGCCTGTATTTATAAGACGGCCCAGTACTCAATTACAGGTGTTCAATAGTTTTTTTTTCACAAATACCGCTGATAGGATCGAAAATTTATATATTTCAATTGCTTTTGAGGATTTTAATTAAATTGTAGTTGATTCTCTCGATGTTATCAGGACATACGAGAAATTTATCTTATTTTAATATATATATATATATATATATATATATATATATATATATATATATATATATATATAGAAATTTATCATCCCCCTTTTTTAATTTTGAAATATATTCATTATTGAAAAAAACAAATGAAACATTATAAATTTAGCCGTGCCCAGAAGACGTTAACTAAAAAAATAACAATACACCAATTTATTTTTCCTTCGAAATAGTATTAATCTCAAAATTTAATTAATAACCCTCGTATTCTGATGAATTTTTTGTTTTGATAAAGATTTTTCGATATTTTGGGTTTATTTTGGGCATAATACAGCAATTTTTAGCATATATGTAATGATGATTCTTAATCCGTTTTTCTAAATATCGAGTTGTCTGCCCTACGTAAAACAAAATATCGAAAATTAATTTACGTTATTTTATATTTAAAAACAAATTTATTATATTAAAGATTATTAGATCGATGTAGATACATCGTTTTTTTTTATGAAACTAGACGGAATCGTCTTCAATCTATTTGATCTACGAAAAAAATTTATGGCTGTGTTTATAACCCAAAAGTTAAGCATCAAAATTACAGGTATAATATCTACTTATATGAATGTGGTTTCGAATGAACAATAATATGCCGCCAGACACCAGAATGTAAGTATTTATCTTGATTAAGTTGTTATACGATTTTCTTCGAAATCGGTACAGATAAAACATCTTCAAAATTATCTTCAATTCCGGTCGTGGTTGAAATACTACAGAGCTCTTAAAAAATTAATTTTGAAATTTTTTTCAGGACGATTCGAACGTAATAACAATATATTATAATAGACTGCGCATGTGTGAGTTCTTGTACAATGAGGAAGTTATTTTTAACTATAAACACCAAGGGATTTTGTAAATTGATTCACCGATGTGCGCGATTGCTTTATGACGTTGCTTCGCTTTCCAAAGCTTCACAGAGATCGAACAACCACCATATAGACCCGATTTGGGTCCCGTAAAAAATTTAACAGCTACACAAGCTGCAAATGATAATTTTCAGGATACTTATGATAAAAAATTGATGTTATAGATGAATTAGATTCTGTTTATTAATCTTTTTTGTATTAACAAGACTTTTTGGTTGAATTGGATGTAATTCTGAATGGATTTCGAAGTATTAGGTTAGTTAACAAGTATTCTATAGGATTCATTGCTAAAGTCTTTCTTTTTAATAATTTTTATGAATAAAATGTATCATTTTCTTATAGCAATAACAATATACTATAATAGAGTGCGCGTGTGTGAGATCTTATATAATGATGTTAAAACCTTTTTTTTTTTAATGATTTTTACGAATAAACTTTTGTTTAGTACATAAATTTACCTCCCTGTAGTACGAACTAAATTTGCTTGTCTCTATCAACATTAACAGTGTTGTAACTGACAATTATAGAACCACAAACTCCCAACAACGTTAAACGTCAAGAAAATAAGATTTTCCTTTTGATTTTATAGTCAAGATGGTCTCGAAATGCAATTATAGCTCTAGTCGAATGTCATAAACAGAAAATGGCCTCGTTTAATCATTCAAGCTGATAAACCGCAAATTGTCATTTGTACAAGTCACCCCATTTTACAAAATGACATTACATAGTTCATATTTGGTTGAAAAAAAACACCTTGCTCTATATTTTTAATTAAGGAAACTATTTTCTTTACTGAGGAAAGGTGTCAACATTATACACCGAAGAAAAAAATACAACAAATATTAGTTTAGAAAACAAAGGTCTGATTAAAAAGTCACAAGTCATTTCCCTTTACGAGCGGCCGCTCTTTTTGAAATTCTTAATACAGAATCGGAACCGTTCATTAAGTTATTACCTTCTCACCTGTCTACAAAATCATCTACAAATTTCATATTTTTTAATGAATATTAAAATTACTGTGGGGCGCTACTACTTGTAGTTACAACTTATAATCGACTGGTAGTAATTCGAAAATTGACTGAGGATCAAACTCTATTAGGAAACAATTTCGAAAAAATCTTATTGCATATACGCTGCTGGTCAAAAGTTAGTCCTTTAGACTAAGACATCTTTTTGTAAAGTTCGTATACGAATTTTTTTTGTTTTCGCTAATTCAGATTGGAAAATACGCAAATCGAAGGATGTTTTGATTAAAACTCGTGGACTAAGCATTCACCAGGAGCTTTGGTTGTAGAAAACGCTCATGGTAACCTCGAAAAATCACAACCACTGAAGATAAAGAGAAAGCAGATCAGATCAATGAATCTTGAGTGTTTCTACAGTGAAAAGAAGATTGAGACAACCTGTATATTTACAATATTTGTCTCATTCTTTTCAGATTGTATACCTTCAAAAACAATGCCCCACATATTGATTCCATAGATTGAAAAAAGTACCAACAATGTTATGTAAATTTTATATTCGATAACTGTAAATGGAATCGAATGAAGTTTATATGGATTCGGTAAACTGAAAAACATCGTAAGCATGTTTTCTATTTTAACATAGAAGAAATGCGATCGAGAGGTTTGGTGTATTATGAAACCGGACACGTCTCATACTATCACGGCACTATTTTAAAGCTTTGCAGCCAGATAGAGTTGGAATACATACAAACTAGCGCGCGTTAGGCCAGACCGAATTATTACAAATTTTTATTGAAATTATTAGAGTGTCCAATAACCGAATTATTCATCTAAAATGATCGAAATAGAAAATATTTCACGTACATAGCATATCCGACATTTTAAAAGAAGTCGAGGTGAATTATATAGAATGACGTTGCCGTGCCGTTTACTGTGACCCGGCCTTAACACCACTTGATATATCATGAAATTTTCTTCCCCTCTTTTAAAACTTCGTTGTTGTTTTTTTTAATCATTATTCCACGATCTAAAACCTTCTTAAACTAATTATCGGTACGTGACGCATAATTAAGGCCGCGTCACACGCGTACTAGTACCTCAAATCGACCGTATAAGATTGATTGTATCTTATTGCAGTGTAATCCGGCCTTAACACCACTTGATATATCATGAAATTTTCTTCCCCTCTTTTAAAACTTCGTTGTTGTTTTTTTTAATCATTATTCCACGATCTAAAACCTTCTTAAACTAATTATCGGTACGTGACGCATAATTAAGGCCGCGTCACACGCGTACTAGTACCTCAAATCGACCGTATAAGATTGATTGTATCTTATTGCAGTGTAATCCGGCCTTAACACCACTTGATATATCATGAAATTTTCTTCCCCTCTTTTAAAACTTCGTTGTTGTTTTTTTTAATCATTATTCCACGATCTAAAACCTTCTTAAACTAATTATCGGTACGTGACGCATAATTAAGGCCGCGTCACACGCGTACTAGTACCTCAAATCGACCGTATAAGATTGATTGTATCTTATTGCAGTGTAATCCGGCCTTAATACCACTTGATATATTATGAAATTCTCCTCCCCTTTTTTAATGCTTCGTTGTTGTTGTTTTTTAATCATTATTTCATGGCAAATCTTCTTAAATTAATTATCGATACGTGACGCATAATTAAGGCAGTCACACGCGTACCGGCACCTCAAATCGACCGTATAACATTGATTGCATCTTATTGCGGTGCCGTTTACTGTGACCCGGCCCTAATACAACTCAATTTCTCGCGGAATTTTCCTATGTTCGATATAATTCGTGCTTTATAAGTGTAATTTGTCGTTTCTACTGATCTTTTACCTTTTTTTAAGATATATATTATAATAATGTATATATATTATATATATATTATATATATATTATACAGGAAATTTTATTTTATAGAAATCTATTATTAAATTCGTAACATTCGATAGCGAAAAACAATGTATATTTATATTGTTTTTGGTATATTAAGGTCGACACACACTTGTCGGCGTCGCAAACATATCTTCCACGACAGGACTAAATTCCGCTAAAATAGAAGTGCACACAGAACAAAATAAAGTCTTCCCTTTCGATTTTATTGCTTCTATTCCATAAATTTTTACTTGATATCGATGCTGGGAGGTAATATCTTTGAAATATATATTATATTTGCTTTGTATTTCCAAATTAAATATATAAAGTATGAACTTGAAGTCTAAACAAACTAGAAAATACAATAATTTATTTAATAATGATTTTCATTTAGTTAAAACTTTGTTACATAAAGGACATTTAAGGATTAAGGTTATTAAAATTATAGAACGATCTAGAGAATTTGGTTGAGTGTACGAGGGTTGCTATTAAAGCTTTGAGATTTGGCGACCTGATGTGATTACGTCAAATCTGTCATTATGGCAACGTTGAACGGTCCCAGAAGTATTTGGTCTGATTTAGAGATGGCGGAACGTATTTCGACGTTTGAACAAAGAAATCGAGCAAAAACGAACACTTTTGGCTAAAATTGATAAATTAAAGTTTGAATTTGTACCTCACGCACCATATTCGACAGATTTAGCCACCACGGTTTATTTTACGTTCGCGAATTTGAGAAAATAGCACGTCGTTCAAACATTCTCCAACTAATTTATTGAACATCGTTGGAAAAAAGGGTCACGTTAAAAAATGAATAAATTTTATACCAAAATTTTTGTTAGGTTTGGTTAGGTATGTTAAATCATCGACCGCAATGGTTTGTAGGAAGTTCTATGTTAAATAGAAGACGTAATGTTTCAAATAAAACCAATAGAGAGAAATGAATGAGACTTGTCTCTGTGATTAATACCACGTTTTATTATGAACTTTGTCGGTAAACCAAAGACATGTCAACACTTACCTTAATTTAATGGGAAACGGTCAGCGACGATTAAATATTCTCGGTTTTAAAAAATTGTCGTACATTATTTTATTTCTAATGGAGTTTTATCTCGCACCTTGCAACAATTTATTACGGTATACTATTTATAAGTCGACGATGTGTCCAACATATTTTTTTTTCTTAAATTTCAACTTTATCTAAAGACGTCCATTTGTCTTAGTTAATTGGAATGAGTTAAAATAAGTACTGGTATCAAATTACGAGAGACATTGATGTCGAACCTCTTCGCAACCCTGATCTCCAGGTGATTTTTTTTACGGGGTAATCTTGAAAATTGGGTTAAAATACTAAAAACAATCAATAAGAGCCATATTTTGAAAAAAAAAATATTAGAATAGGCGTATTGCCTTTCAAACACCAACAGAAACGTTCAAGGTGGTTGAAATTTCAAGTACTGACATCTTAGGTTGATGTCAAACATACAGACAACCCTCGTATCGTCTATATTCGATTTTCTACTAATTTTCTTAGTAATTCATCCGTTTTATTATTAGAATAAGCGTACTGCCTTTTAAAAACCAACTGAAACGTTCAAGGTGGTTGAAATTTCAAGTACTGACATCTTCAGGTTGATGTCGAACAAACAGACAACCCTCGTATCGTCTATAGTCGATTTTCTACTAATTTTCTTAGTAATTCATCCGTTTACTTATTAGATTAAGCGTACTGCCTTTTAAAAACTAACTGAAACGTTCAAGGTGGTTGAAATTTCAAGTACTGACATCTTCAGGTTGATGTCGAACAAACAGACAACCCTCGTATCGTCTATAGTCGATTTTCTACTAATTTTCTTAGTAATTCATCCGTTTACTTATTAGATTAAGCGTACTGCCTTTTAAAAACTAACTGAAACGTTCAAGGTGGTTGAAATTTCAAGTACTGACATCTTCAGGTTGATGTCGAACTTACAGACAACCCTCGTATCGTCTATAGTCGATTTTCTACTAATTTTCTTAGTAATTCATCCGTTTACTTATTAGATTAAGCGTACTGCCTTTTAAAAACTAACTGAAACGTTCAAGGTGGTTGAAATTTCAAGTACTGACATCTTCAGGTTGATGTCGAACAAACAGACAACCCTCGTATCGTCTATAGTCGATTTTCTACTAATTTTCTTAGTAATTCATCCGTTTACTTATTAGATTAAGCGTACTGCCTTTTAAAAACTAACTGAAACGTTCAAGGTGGTTGAAATTTCAAGTACTGACATCTTCAGGTTGATGTCGAACTTACAGACAACCCTCGTATCGTCTATAGTAGATTTTCTACTAATTTTCTTAGTAATTCATCCGTTTACTTATTAGATTAAGCGTACTGCCTTTTAAAAACTAACTGAAACGTTCAAGATGGTTGAAATTTCAAGTACTGACATCTTCAGGTTGATGTCGAACAAACAGACAACCCTCGTATCGTCTATAGTCGATTTTCTACTAATTTTCTTAGTAATTCATCCGTTTACTTATTAGATTAAGCGTCTGCCTTTTAAAAACTAACTGAAACGTTCAAGATGGTTGAAATTTTAAGTACTGACATCTTAGGTTGATGTCGAACTTACAGACAACCCTCGTATCGTCTATAGTAGATTTTCTACTAATTTTCTTAGTAATTCATCCGTTTACTTATTAGATTAAGCGTACTGCCTTTTAAAAACTAACTGAAACGTTCAAGGTGGTTGAAATTTCAAGTACTGAAATCTTCAGGTTGATGTCGAACAAACAGACAACCCTCGTATCGTCTATAGTCGATTTTCTACTAATTTTCTTAGTAATTCATCCGTTTACTTATTAGATTAAGCGTACTGCCTTTTAAAAACTAACTGAAACGTTCAAGATGGTTGAAATTTCAAGTACTGACATCTTCAGGTTGATGTCGAACAAACAGACAACCCTCGTATCGTCTATAGTCGATTTTCTACTAATTTTCTTAGTAATTCATCCGTTTACTTATTAGATTAAGCGTACTGCCTTTTAAAAACTAACTGAAACGTTCAAGATGGTTGAAATTTTAAGTACTGACATCTTAGGTTGATGTCGAACTTACAGACAACCCTCGTATCGTCTATAGTAGATTTTCTACTAATTTTCTTAGTAATTCATCCGTTTTCTTATTAGAATAAGCGTACTGCCTTTTAAAAACCAACTGAAACGTTCAAGGTGGTTGAAATTTCAAGTACTGACATCTTCAGGTTGATGTCGAACTTACAGACAACCCTCGTATCGTCTATAGTAGATTTTCTACTAATTTTCTTAGTAATTCATCCGTTTACTTATTAGATTAAGCGTACTGCCTTTTAAAAACTAACTGAAACGTTCAAGGTGGTTGAAATTTCAAGTACTGACATCTTCAGGTTGATGTCGAACTTACAGACAACCCTCGTATCGTCTATAGTAGATTTTCTACTAATTTTCTTAGTAATTCATCCGTTTACTTATTAGATTAAGCGTACTGCCTTTTAAAAACTAACTGAAACGTTCAAGATGGTTGAAATTTCAAGTACTGACATCTTCAGGTTGATGTCGAACAAACAGACAACCCTCGTATCGTCTATAGTAGATTTTCTACTAATTTTCTTAGTAATTCATCCGTTTACTTATTAGATTAAGCGTACTGCCTTTTAAAAACTAACTGAAACGTTCAAGGTGGTTGAAATTTCAAGTACTGACATCTTCAGGTTGATGTCGAACTTACAGACAACCCTCGTATCGTCTATAGTAGATTTTCTACTAATTTTCTTAGTAATTCATCCGTTTACTTATTAGATTAAGCGTACTGCCTTTTAAAAACTAACTGAAACGTTCAAGGTGGTTGAAATTTCAAGTACTGACATCTTCAGGTTGATGTCGAACAAACAGACAACCCTCGTATCGTCTATAGTCGATTTTCTACTAATTTTCTTAGTAATTCATCCGTTTACTTATTAGATTAAGCGTACTGCCTTTTAAAAACTAACTGAAACGTTCAAGATGGTTGAAATTTTAAGTACTGACATCTTAGGTTGATGTCGAACTTACAGACAACCCTCGTATCGTCTATAGTAGATTTTCTACTAATTTTCTTAGTAATTCATCCGTTTTCTTATTAGATTAAGCGTACTGCCTTTTAAAAACTAACTGAAACGTTCAAGATGGTTGAAATTTTAAGTACTGACATCTTAGGTTGATGTCGAACTTACAGACAACCCTCGTATCGTCTATAGTAGATTTTCT
Organism: Diorhabda carinulata; assembly: GCF_026250575.1. NCBI lineage: Eukaryota > Metazoa > Arthropoda > Insecta > Coleoptera > Chrysomelidae > Diorhabda > Diorhabda carinulata. The sequence goes on along the minus strand of NC_079465.1, from coordinate 22,885,796 downwards.
ACTAATTTTCTTAGTAATTCATCCGTTTTCTTATTAGATTAAGCGTACTGCCTTTTAAAAACTAACTGAAACGTTCAAGATGGTTGAAATTTCAAGTACTGACATCTTCAGGTTGATGTCGAACAAACAGACAACCCTCGTATCGTCTATAGTCGATTTTCTACTAATTTTCTTAGTAATTCATCCGTTTACTTATTAGATTAAGCGTCTGCCTTTTAAAAACTAACTGAAACGTTCAAGATGGTTGAAATTTTAAGTACTGACATCTTAGGTTGATGTCGAACTTACAGACAACCCTCGTATCGTCTATAGTAGATTTTCTACTAATTTTCTTAGTAATTCATCCGTTTACTTATTAGATTAAGCGTACTGCCTTTTAAAAACTAACTGAAACGTTCAAGGTGGTTGAAATTTCAAGTACTGAAATCTTCAGGTTGATGTCGAACAAACAGACAACCCTCGTATCGTCTATAGTCGATTTTCTACTAATTTTCTTAGTAATTCATCCGTTTACTTATTAGATTAAGCGTACTGCCTTTTAAAAACTAACTGAAACGTTCAAGATGGTTGAAATTTCAAGTACTGACATCTTCAGGTTGATGTCGAACAAACAGACAACCCTCGTATCGTCTATAGTCGATTTTCTACTAATTTTCTTAGTAATTCATCCGTTTACTTATTAGATTAAGCGTACTGCCTTTTAAAAACTAACTGAAACGTTCAAGATGGTTGAAATTTTAAGTACTGACATCTTAGGTTGATGTCGAACTTACAGACAACCCTCGTATCGTCTATAGTAGATTTTCTACTAATTTTCTTAGTAATTCATCCGTTTTCTTATTAGAATAAGCGTACTGCCTTTTAAAAACCAACTGAAACGTTCAAGGTGGTTGAAATTTCAAGTACTGACATCTTCAGGTTGATGTCGAACTTACAGACAACCCTCGTATCGTCTATAGTAGATTTTCTACTAATTTTCTTAGTAATTCATCCGTTTACTTATTAGATTAAGCGTACTGCCTTTTAAAAACTAACTGAAACGTTCAAGGTGGTTGAAATTTCAAGTACTGACATCTTCAGGTTGATGTCGAACTTACAGACAACCCTCGTATCGTCTATAGTAGATTTTCTACTAATTTTCTTAGTAATTCATCCGTTTACTTATTAGATTAAGCGTACTGCCTTTTAAAAACTAACTGAAACGTTCAAGGTGGTTGAAATTTCAAGTACTGACATCTTCAGGTTGATGTCGAACAAACAGACAACCCTCGTATCGTCTATAGTCGATTTTCTACTAATTTTCTTAGTAATTCATCCGTTTACTTATTAGATTAAGCGTACTGCCTTTTAAAAACTAACTGAAACGTTCAAGATGGTTGAAATTTTAAGTACTGACATCTTAGGTTGATGTCGAACTTACAGACAACCCTCGTATCGTCTATAGTAGATTTTCTACTAATTTTCTTAGTAATTCATCCGTTTTCTTATTAGATTAAGCGTACTGCCTTTTAAAAACTAACTGAAACGTTCAAGATGGTTGAAATTTTAAGTACTGACATCTTAGGTTGATGTCGAACTTACAGACAACCCTCGTATCGTCTATAGTAGATTTTCTACTAATTTTCTTAGTAATTCATCCGTTTTCTTATTAGAATAAGCGTACTGCCTTTTAAACACCGACTGAAACGTTCAAGAGGGATGGAATTTTAAGTACTGATATCTTTAGGTTGCTATTTAATGTACCGTATTCGCCAGATTTAGCCTCCCGGGATTATTTTCTGTTACTTGAAAGAAATGCCTCGTTGGTCAAAAATTTTCCAACAATGAAAGTTAATGGTTAATTTGAGGAACTTAACGTTGAGAAATAAAATTTTTGGTGCGACAGGTACTTCTGAGACAACCCTCGTAGTATTATGATTATACTTAATTGGGTCAGACGATTTTATATTAAAAATAGTGGATACAATTAAAAACAATATTTTTTTTGTTCTAAATAATAATTACGTATCGTGCATCAACTAGATAATAAAAATTATATGTTATTTGGTTAATTAGCGGGATCATTTTCAAAATTTGATGTCTCAATTAGGTCTTTTCATGAGCGGCCATTTACTACGTGCGTGACGTTATAAAATGTCCGCGGCTTTTTCAATTAAAACAAAGAAGGCGAGTTTTATTAGAAAATTCACTCGACTATAGTAAGTTGAAAATATTGATATAAAAAAAAAATACTGTAATGAATCTAATGCATTTAATTACATTATCTTTTTTTCTATCCCGTCACAGTTTGATTCCTTTAACAATAGGAAACGATAATGGTGGATCAATTTCGCTTCCGATTGGTCGAATTCTCTCGGCCCCTTTCATTGTTGGATAATCAAGCAGGTGGAAAATAATTTTCCAACGCTCGAATACATCAACTAATGCATATTATTAAAATCGAAACGGTCCGATTAAACAATGGCCAGCCATTTTTGATATACCTTTGAGGTTAGCCCTTTCAAAAGTACCTAACCGAAATAAGGTACATTGTTTTCCAATTACAATGTCCGTGCGGAATATTTCGTTTTCGTTTAGGTTTCGATGTACGATTGTAAAACAAAAATGATTTTGTATTGAAGGTAAATAAATTCCAAGTTAAGCATCACTCAATAAATCGAAGATGGCGCTGCAGCTGTCAAATTCATATGACGTTTATGAAGTGTCAAATGTGTCAAATTTCGTGACATTCCGATTAGTTAGAAACTAATATACCGACAGAGAACGAATTTGGAATCCTATTAGGGTCAAAACCCTATGAAATTTGACGAAAATCAACGTTTTTAAATTAAATTGATGAATTAACTTACACTGGCCTACATAGTTCGATTTGGAATTATTGGTAAAATTCGTGAGGAGACTTTAGGTGTAGTTATATAACTTTTTGATTCCTATAAATCATTTAGATGCCGAATACCGTTTTCTAAATTTCCATTTATAATTTTTGGAGCAATCAGTGACGAACAGGGTATAAGATATTTCAAGATTTAGTGGAAATTTGGTACTAAGAACGATGGGATCCGTCCATTATGAAGAATTACAACTGGATTTCAACCTTGTGGCGTAATATGAAGAAAAATCGAATCCTGCAAGAACCTTTCCAGAATTGCGTCAAACTTTCCCAGAATTGCGTCGAACTTTCCTAGAATGGAGTCGAACATTCCCAGAATTGCGTCGAACTTTCCCAGAATTGCGTTAAACTTTTCCAAAATTGCATCGAACTTTTCCAGATTTGCGAACCTACTCAGAATTGCGTCAAACTTTCCCAGGAGTGCGACGAACTTTCCTAGAATTGCGAACCTGCCCAGAATTGTCGCAAATTTTCCCAGAATTGCGTCGAACTTTCCCAGAATTGAGTCGAACTTTCCCATAATTGTGTCAAACTTTCCCAAAATTGCGAACCTACTCAGAATTGCGTCGAACTTTCCCAGAATTGGGTCGAACTTTCCCATAATTGTGTCAAACTTTCCCAGAATTGCGAACCTACTCAGAATTGCGTAGAACTTTCCCAGAATTGCGTCGAATTTTCCCAGAATTGCGAACCTACCCAGAATTGCCTCGAACTTTCCTAGAATTGCGTCGAACTTTCCCAGAATTGCGTCGAACATTCCCAGAATTGCGTCGAATATTCCCAGAATTGCGTCGAACATTCCCAGAATTGCGTCGAACTTTCCTAGAATTGCGTCGAACTTTCCTAGAATTGCGAACCTACTTATAATTGCGTCGAACTTTCCTAGATTTGCGTCGAACTTTCTTAGAATTGCGTCGAACTTTCCTAGAATTGTGTCAAACTTTCTCAGCATTGCATCGAACTTTCTCAGAATTGCCTTGAACTTTATCAGAATTGCGTCGAACTTTCTCAGAATTGCGACGAACTTTCCCAGAATTGCGTCGAACTTTCCCAGAATTGCGTCAAAGTCTCCCAAAATTGCGTCAAACTTTCCCAGAACTGCGTCGAATTTCGCCAGAATTGCGAACCTTCTTAGAATTGCGAATCTGCCTCCAAGGAATTTGTCAATTTGAAGTCATATTTTGATAAAGTACCAAAATAGGTTAGAACATCAATTTTCACGTGTTTTTGGGAACCAATTTTTTACTAAATGAGATATATGTCAAGACGATTAATCATAAAAAATAAATTTATTATCAGAAATACATTAATTTCTTAAGAAATAGCTTTCATAATTTGGGTACAACAATTTAAAATTTATTTCTTTATTATATATATATATATATATTTTTTACAGTGTATTAATTTGATTATATCAGATCTGACAATTTAATTTACGAGCTTCGAAGAAAATATTATTAAAACTTGATTGACAAGTTTTTATTTTTGTACTCACAATAATTAATTTTATTTAAAGTTAATTGATGATAATATTTTTTTACTTATATTTAAATTCACGTGAATCCAGGAAATTAATTGAATATTTAACTTTAAACTAGGGGGTCGTAATCGTTCATTAAATATACATAGGTTAATATGAAAAAAATATTCACTATGGTACATACTTCGCCATCTAGCGATCGGTAGTAGATATTCTCGTTAATATTATCGAAATCTTCGGGAAGAATTCGAGTCTAGATTTTCAAAATTTTACGATAGATGGTGATATACATTTTCAAATAAAAAACATAATTATAAATTAATCATTTTGCAGTTACTAGTGAACGATTTGAAATATAGATTTTAATGACACTACGAGGATGATCTCAAAATTACCAGCTTCGCAGTGATCAGCCAAATGTGGTGGGTTGAGGAAACTTCTTATAGTGAAAAGGATTCACTGAAATTTGTATAGGAGTTGCTTCTCTACAGAACTGGAGTTGTGGTTAGTTTTTCAATTCAAAGAGTAGACAATCTGCAACAACGAAGATAGAGGAAACTGCAAAAGCTTCTGGTAGTTTGACCATAAACTAGCAAAACCAAATATTCAACTTTATACATAAAATTAACTTCGAAATCGAGTTTTAACAGATTTATCAAGGAATTACGCTTCGGCGGATATGTTTAGCTGCCGGAATAAATTCTCGTGGAAAATTTATTAGTGAATCGATAAATTTACGTAGTTTCGAAAATTTTACGTTTGAAAATTATTATTTCGTAATATACAGGATGTTTTATAAGGCAGCTGCGTTGTATACTTATTATTATTTGATTTTTATATCAACATCCTTGTTTTTATGATTAAATTAAATAAATATGAGATTATTTATTTGTAAAGTTTCTGATGTAATAAATTTAACATTTGAATAAGTCGAAAAGGGATTTTTAGACGATTATTATGTTGACTTTCGACCCCTTTCAAAGATACGTTTCCTTGTTACTTTTATCAAAGGTTAATAAAGTTGTTGCAACGAATATGGATGGAAAAAAATCTTATACAGACATTGATTTATTTCGATGTTGATTTTTTCGAATGCTGACGAGAATATTAATGAAATTATAGCATTAAACATACAAAAAATACTTTTTACAATAAAAAATTAGTATGGAAAACATTTATGGATTTTTCCGATGATGGAAAATCGACTTTGGAAGAATTGACGTTAAGTTTAAACTGAAAATTGAGAACCGGCTTACATCTACAAACAAGGTTCTTTGGGATGCTCCCTCGTATTATAAACTTGAAAAAATGCCTCGGTGGTCGAAGATTTTCCAATAATGAAGAAGTGATGTCGGCGGTTGAATTTTATCAACTTGCAACAAGAAACAATCAAAGAAAAAAACAAAAACAATACGGAAAGCAAGAAATATAAAAAAGAAAAAGAAGAAGAGGCAGTCCAAGTAAAGGTACAAGACAAAAAAAGAAAAGAGATGGATAATTAAAACATTTTCGACGACAGGGCGAAAGGAAAAATGAGAAAAAGAAGAAGTTTAAACGGCTTTAATGTAATAATTTTAGAAATACGATTCCATCAGTTTTTTTTTTCAATTCTTAAAAATTTCAATAACAATTAATTAATTTTAACAAAGATATAGTCTTCAGAAATTCTAATTTAGGGATTTGGTATTGAAATGTCAAAATTACAGACCTTGAAGCTCTTTAAATGGCTTTTAAAATGATTTTTGAAGGCTCGGATAACTTGAAAATTAAATGAGTTGTAATCTATAAACCAACTCACATATACGAGTGACTTTAAAAAAATATATATGTAAATACGAATCCACTTTATACATATTTCAAATGCAAAAGCAAAATAAAACTCATGACATTTAAATTTCTTCAGTTATATAAAAAATTTACGAAGTTAAGACCCATTTTTACGGTTTTTTGACTGGACATTTGACAGATATGACATACGAGACAGTGGAGAAAGAGAAAATTTTCACTTGACATTTGACAGCTATGACACACGTGACAGTGGAGGAAAAAAATATTAAATTATTGATTAATTATTTGAAATTTGTTTATTTATAGGATGGATTTTTAAAATTTAAAGTGTACAGAAAATGAAGTAATTTCGAAAACCCAATTGTAAACAAAACTCGCGAAAAGATAAGATATGTTTATAAACAATGTTGTATGAACAAAAATAATTTGGTGGTAACTGATAACGCGAAATTGTTAAAAGAAATGACATCATCCAAAAATTATCTATTACATATCACATGGATGTATAGAGAAGGAAAAATTTCTTGATGATATCTGTAAGGTTAATTTGGATCGTTCGAGATATTAGATTACGACCATTTTTGAAAATTCGACAATTTAAAGACTTTTTTTACAAAAATGAACTGACTATAATATATCATAGACAAATAAGGTTCTTATAGACAAAAAGACAAAGTATTATAGTCCGTTCGTTTAGAATACGATCTATTCCAAATTTAGCTACTTCATATATTAATTTTAGAAAATATAGAGGGTGTCTCGTAATCAATGTCGATTTCGAATGTTTATCAAATAATTATACTATAACATAGTTTTAATTTTCGAAATATAGTCTATCGTATACCATGATTTACATCCAACGTTTCTTTTAATTCTTTGGAAAGATTTAGATTAATTTTCGCGGTATATATGAATGGACTATAACTAAATTAATCGACTGAAAACGATGAGTTGTTAGCTTCAATTTATTCATAACAAATAAATTTGTATGTCCTGTCAACAAAGGAGAATTTTTTCATCGTTCGTTGACATACGAGGGTTGCTAATTAAGTTCAAGCATGGTCGCTCTGAAAAAGCTCAATCGCAGACGACGAATCATTCTCTACGAAGCAAATACGAGCTGTGTAAGAAAAACATATTTGGACAGTGAAAACATTGATTTTCGTTGAAATAAATCTTTTTTTTTTTGATAAAATCGTAGAATCTTAGCCGCCGAAATACTTCGGTACCGTAAAAACGGAACTAGCCGTTCCCATCTCTATCGAAACGTATTTATAACATAAATTGGAACGATCTACAAATTAAATAGAAGAGAGAGTGTGACGCGCATTAACGTTCGAGAAGAATAAAAATTATGTCCGATGAAATAGTAGTTAATACAGATGTCGGGAAAATTCGTGGGAAACTACAGAGAGATTACCACGATGGGATTTTTTATAGTTTCAGCGGAATACCTTACGCGAAACCACCCATTGGAGAATTAAGATTTAAGGTGAGCTTTTTTGATATTGACCTTGACATCAAAAATATACGAATTTGAACTTGAACTTTCTTTTTACTATTTCATATTATCATTTCAAATTAAGAACATCGAAAATACGGTTTAGTTTCGAGAATTTTTTTTCGAAATGAATAAAAAATTTTTATAATTTAGTTATCTATGTGAAAAGTAAGAATTTTATTATTTAATATCTGTTAAGTACCTTGATATCTTTTTTTAACAAAATGATAAAACCAAAATTTGAATATTTTTGATATTTATATGAATATTTCAGAAATTTTAAGTGTGTACTTGAAATCGTTATATTAAAACGATTGTTTTCGATTTTGAATTACAAATTGTGTCATTTTTGGTTATCAATTTTTTATTTCCATCTCGCGATTTTCATTTTTATTTTAGAATAATTTTCTTACTTTCAAGTGGCAGAAATAAATGTGTCATATTCTATCTCATGAAATTTGAAAACTAAATTCTGCTTTTTATTTTCGTTCTAATTCACTTTTAATTTTGAAATGTATTTTGGAAAATTCCGCCAACTTCTTTTTGAATCAATGTTATACTAAAAGTTAAAAATTTCGTATTTTCAGTTCAATTTGAAAACAAAGCCCTAGCCTAACCTAGAAAATATTAATTTTCGACATTGAGGACTCAAAATAAAACTGTCCAAGACTTTTTTGAAATACCAACGATCTTTATCAAGGTTTTAAAAAGCCCTGATAAAGATCGAAACGTCGGTATTTAAAAAAACTCGTTGAATAGTTTTATTTTGAGTCCTCAACCAGCAATAACATTCGAAATTGACAACCCCACATTTTACAAATACTAATCTAAATTATTTTATTGAAAATTCTCAAAATATATCCAAACTTATCACGTGAAATATCAAAAATAAACAGAGTGAATCATAAATAATAGAAAACGTTGATAAACGTTCATAACAGAGAAATGATACAAGGTGTCTCAAAAAAAGTTCGTTATCGAAGACTCTGCGTTCGTTATGCGTGCATGAGATTTAGAAAAACGATAACTCGACAAATTCAGCGCGTAGATTCTGCGTGCATGAATTTTAGAAAAACGATAATTCGGCAAATTCTAGCGCGTAGACTCTGCGTTCGTTAAGCGTGTAAATGTAAATTGATAATACAGTTATACGAAATTTATTTATTTGGAATCATTTTTTGAATATTACGTATATGGTATAAGTACTAATTTGATTTTAATACGCATTATTCTAAAGTAATTTTTTCAAATGGATTATTAAGTATTTAGGTTTCAATAATTATATATTTTTTTCCATAAAACCATTAATGAAGTATCGAGGCACTCGAAGGTATCAAAAAAATTATAGTTTGATACAGAAAATTACGCATTTTTTTTTCACAATTATTTATAATCAAATCGTGATGCAATGGAAACTTGTATAATAAAAATTCTTCAACGTAAAAATGCCTTCTCATTTAGAGATACTATTTTGTATATAAGGTAATTTAAACACATGTGGTGCTTTAAATTGTTTTACATTGAATCTAGTTACATACTAAGCGAACAAAGTCAAGAAAACTTTGAAAGAAAACGACATTAGATGAAACTAATTGTTATCATTTAACATAAATTTACGAGGATCAATATAAAAGCTGAACTAGATTGTACTCTGAGCGAGACAAAACCGTACAGGACCAGCATCGCAGTCCAAATGAGGTGACGACGAAATGTTGTAGAAAATTTCGACAAAAGAAAGTTGTGTACAAGATGCTAATAAGGAAACAAAAACATAGTAATGAAGATGTTTCCATCGAGTGTTTCATAAAAATAAAACAGTTTTATGAAACGTGGGTCCAAAATTTTCCAACATTGAAGAAATTATATTTTTTTATTTGGCTAGGTACTAATGGGATCACCCTCGTATAAACGTTGTGAGATATGCGGAAAATAAACAAAACAAATTGCGAACTATAAATTGCGTATAGGGTTAAATAAATATTGATAAAATGAAATTTCTCCGACACATGTATTTCGAATTTCTAAATAAACTTATCATTGTTTTTATTTTTTTTTTGAGACAACTAAAAACGTCATAAGTGCCACGACGTCATTATTCAGATTATAAATTATAAATATTTATAGTTTTTTGTATGTTTTAGACAAAAGCTAGAAATAGAAATATAAAAAAGGCGTTTAAAAACAAAAATATAGCGAAGATATTCAAGAGAGAAAATACGAGGAAGATAACGGAAAATAAAAGTTAGAAAGAACAAAAAAGATTAGAAAATAAAAGATAGTATTAACGATGACGATCTAAATTGAGAAAAGGTGACGAAAAAACTCCTGATAGGACAAGACGAAAGTAAAGAAATGGAATAAAAAGAGATCGAAAAAAACGAAGAAAATCTATAAAAGGAAATCACATTAAAACGTTGTTTGTTCCAAAGTGATTACAGCTTTCTAATGTCCAAATTTTCAGAGAATATGCCAACTTTCAGTCAACGATCGACCACTGTGATGCTGGTCCTGTACAGCCTTGTCTCACCCAAAGTAGAATCTAGTTCAGCTTTCATATTAATTGAGCTAACGTCTTTCAAATGGAATAAAAAAATAATAAAGAAGAAATTCTACAAAAAATGAGATTAGAAGCGACCGTAAGAAAAGGGAGAATATCTTAAGGAAAAAAGAAAACTAACACCTCAAATAAAACACCTGTAATTTTTCGAGTGATCGACCTGGAGCTACCTGCAAGAGGATTGCAGATATCCTGGTCGCTGCTGGAGACGATGTCGAAAAAATCCATGAAGAAAATTCGTGATGAAATCAAATTCTACTGAGATAATGATGAAAAATGATGTTTTCTTGTATGCGCTTTCAAATCGGAAAAATAATGAATGGAGACAAACCAAAACTTGATGTGGAAGATGTTTCCAGCTTGGACTTGGTTCTGCTGTAGCACAAGCATTCAAAACTGCAGATTTTATTGGATAAAACAAATGTGAAATAAAAATTTGTTAATATAATTAAAAAGATTGATGAAGAAGACATTTACAATGTACCAAATTATCCAATAAAAACGTATTAAAAAGGAATACAAGCTTGATTCATCTATTTTTTCTATAAGACTAATTATTTTTAATTAATAATCATGTAGAAACATTGAATAAATATCATTACGTATTGATTTCAGGCACCTGAAGCAGCTGAACCATGGGAAGGCGTCAGAGATGGTACTAAAGAAGGATACGAATGTCCTTCGTTGGATTTAACTTTTAAATATCACATTGGACACGAAGATAATTGTTTAAACTTGAATATTTATACGAAAAACGTAAGTAGCAATGATAAATTCGATTGTATAAAAAAAAACTTAAAATATTATTAGTTAAAACGTTAAGGTTTAACTTGCAGTTTCAGAGAAAAAATATGCAGCTAATTCCAAAGAAACCTGTCATGGTTTTTATACACGGTGGTGGATTTATTTACGGATCGAATAAATCGCAACTCATCGGCCCAAATTACCTAATGACCGAGAATATTGTATTTGTAACAATCAATTATCGACTTGGAGTGTTCGGTAAGAAAAAATTTTCATTTATCTGAATTAATAGACAAACTAAGGTTAAAACAATGTTAAGAGAGTTGATATTCAAGTTCTTTAGATATGGCAACACTGATTTGAATACGTCAAATCTGACATTGTCATTTTGAACTTTGACATTTCTAGTAGTGAACGTATTCAGAACGTGTGAACCTAACATTAATCAAAAATCGATTCAACGATGATCTCGTCAAGGCTGCCAACACATCAAACGAAAAATGTAATTAAATAAAAAGTTTTAAAAATTGATTGTCATTTATGTAATAAAATATTAATATATACAAAGTAAACAAAATCAAACGAATAATTTAATTATTTCATTTTGGAATATAAGCAAAGTAAAACCAATTTTTTTTTCAAGCGAATACATAAATTATTTCGTTATTTACACATAATTTCAATTACCAAAGGTGATACCAGCTACATAAATATTAAAACGGATATAAATTATCAGAATATCACTCACCCATCGATTCCCATGGTGTTATATCAACTCGAATCGTGAACCATTAAAACTAGACTATATTTTCAACCATTTTCAATTGAAATTCCAACAAAATCGAACCGATTTCGCGACGAGCGGTTGCCGTACCACATTTATCACTTACATTAACTCACACATTACAAAACCTTCTCTATGATACAAGCTTGGTAGTCCACTACGTTAGAGCAACCCTAAGTCTAGTATCTATGTTTATAGAGTAACTAATTTCCCATAATAATCAATTATTATGAAGAAAAAAGCGTAACCCGACAGCCTTGTCCTCGTTATTTAAGAAAATTTTATTTTTATTGAAAAAATTTTAAAAAATATATTGATGTTTACATATGGAAAAACATTTTCGAAAACTAAGAGTCTTTATTGCCCCCAGAGAAAGTTATGTAATCAGAATCGCAATTCCAAACACACATTAACAAATATCAAATATAAATAAAAAAATATTCAAACCTGATAAACTTGTCAATTAATCTATATCGATTAACTTTTTAGAAACATGTAGCATTTTTACTGAACCTGTATATTTAAAATTAAATTATAATTTTATTAATCATTTACTCTCAATATTCACCTACCTTTAGACAAACCACCACACACGCGAAAAAACGTAAGAAATATCTGTGAAACAAAAAACAATAATCAGAAATCTCTTCGTGAATATAATAAAAATAATAAATCACCCTGTATGTTAATTAGGAAGTATTTTCTATTTATAGATATATGAGTCAATCTAAATTATTACAAAACAACGAAATTGATAAGAATGCAGTAAAAAAGAAAATTAGAAGGTTGGAAACAACAAATGAATAAATAAATAAATAAAACAAAGTTAATATATGTAAATGGCTTCCATAGACAAAGTGTAAATATTGAATAATTGAATGTTATAAATTGGATATATGAAAAGAAACGTTGACTTTCTATAACATTATTTAAAAACATATAATACTCACCTTAATTTTGAATATATTAACATTTATTTGCACTACACTCAAATACAAATTTCACTTTCAATAAAACTTTACATAAATCGAATAAACAACGTTGAAAGACACTGTCTGCAACACTGACTATATCGTCTAGACACTCTAGACTAATCAATCGTATTATTTTGATTGGTGTTAAACAAAGAGAGGTGATTAGTGATTGCATTCGCTTCTTCTGATTCCATTTACGTGTCAAATGAATATGGATATATCGGGATAATTAAAACTATGTTATTATTTATATTATTCATTATTCTAATTTAAAAATAAAATATTTATTATAAAGAATAATTAGGTAATAAATTACATTATAGACATATTAAAAATAATTTTTTTTTGTCATAATTAAATATATAAAACAAGTTGAAAGAAACTAGTTCAAATTTGATGCTAAATGAAGGGAGGGCAATTAGTGATTGCATTCATTTTCTTTTGATCTTACTTGATTAGGTTATTTGTATAATTAGAAATCATAATTTCCATAAAAATCATGTGCTAGGTGATTCGAATAAAATTGATTCGTTGATTCGGTATTTAATGTATACAAGGTGTTATAAAAGTTTGCTATTATTTATTTTGCACGAATAACAAAAAATTCTGAATAAAAACTGAAAAAATTATGTTAATTTCAATAATAATAATATACCAGGTGACTCGAATTATGTTGAATAGATAATTAATATATACAAGGTGTGTTAATTATGAATTATTATGAATGAATAACAAATATTTAATACAATTAATAAATTATAGTGATTTTGATTAAAGTAATGTACCAGGTGAGTCAAATAAAGATAAATAAATGTTGATTAAATATTCAATATAAATACAGATTGTCTCAAAAGTTTATTATTAATAATTTTATATAGATTTTTTTCGATTAAAATAATGTACCAGGGGATTCAAATAGAGTTAAATCTGTGACATATGATATATACGAGATGTGTTGATAAAAGTTTGTTTTTTAATAAATAATTTTGAATTAACAACAGATAATGATATACCGGGTTAGTCAAATGAAGCTAGATGGATATTTGTATATATAAGGTGATAATTATTAAACGTTTATATTTAAAACTTGTTATTATTAAAATTACAGGGTTTCTTTCTATGACGGATCAATCTTTGGGTGTACCTGGTAACGCGGGTTTGAAAGATCAAGTTTTAGCTTTAAAATGGGTACAGAAACACATCGACAAATTCGGTGGGGACCCAAATAACGTCACGATATTCGGAGAAAGTGCCGGTAGTGCTTCGGTTCATTATCTTTTACTTTCACCGCTTTCGAAAGGTATTTAATGAAAAAAATATATAAAAAAATTCGTAAATTTCGTTTCTGTATTATTTTTAGGATTATTTCATAAAGCAATTATGCAAAGCGGTTGCGCCTTCAATTCTTGGGCTAAAGGTACGAATAATTTCAAAGCTATAGCTAAAGCTATGGGTTATAAAGACGTAGATGAAAAAACAGTTTTCCAAAAACTATGTAGAGCTAGTGCCAAAAGTCTAGTTACCGCGCAATGCAAAATAGAAGACGTGAGTTTGATTTTATCCTCGAAATAATCGGATACATAATTTTTTTTAATTCCAGGCATTTTTTGCTAGTTTTCAAAGGCCATTCGTTCCCGTAGTGGAATATCCGCACGAAGGGGCGTTTTTAACTGAAAATCCCGAAGAAATAATGAAAAACGGAAAATACCATCAAGTACCTTGTATAATAGGATATACATCGATGGAAGGTCTTTTGTACGAGCTAATGAGAAGAACCAGAAACGACGCGGGTCTTCCGGAAAATTTAGAAAGAGATATACCGGTCGATATGAATGTTACACAAAAATCGGAAAAAGCTAAAGAAATAGCGCAGAAAATGCAGAAATTTTATTACGAAGACAGAGATCTATCAGAAAAAAACATAAACGATAGATACGTGGTAAGTTATAAGTCTTGAATCTATTTAATTATAATAATACAACGAAACTTGTTTAATTGTAGATGTTGAGCGACACGCAGTTTCTTTATGGTATCCAAAAAACCATAAAATTGATGAAACGACACGGTTCTAATCCCGTTTACGTTTACAGAATGAGTTTAGTGAGTTCTTTAAACTTCTTAAAGAAAGTTTGTGAAGTTAAGCATCTGAAAACGATGCTAGTTCTATCGGCGTTAACGAAAATTTCTGGTGGATCGAGTTTGAAGACATTCTTTCAAAACCTACGAGAAAAACTTCCAGTGAAGCATATACAGGGTGTATCGCACGCCGACGATCTGTTTTACCTGTTTAGCACTCATATTAACCCGAGTATCGTTAGGGGTAGCGAAGAAGATAAATATATACGGAGGTTTGTTAAACTTTGGACGGATTTCGCAAGATTTGGTAATCCTACGCCGAAACCTGAAGAAATTTTCGATAATACGATTTGGAATACGGTGCAGGATGAAAGTATAGCAAATATTTTCGATATTAATAGAAGAATTACTATTACCAAAAACTTTGAGGAGAAAAGAGTGAAATTTTGGGAAGATATGTATAAAACTTATAAAATTTAGTTTCAAATTATGTGATTTTAGGTTAAGATATGAAATATAAGATAAAAGTTGATAAAAAATGTGGGAATGTAAAAAAATAACAATGTCATAGTATAATTACTCGATTTTCCCGATACGTAGTACTAGTATTATTATTTTTATGAATTTATTTATTTAAAATTCGATTTTGTAATAAAAAAGTTATAGGTATTTGTACGTTTTATTTGTTTTCATTCATTTGAACCGTTAAAATCGACCCCTCGACGTGATTTAGGCCGATTTGCAAAGGTTCTAATGACAAAGAAAATAGCTCGGCTATAGACTGGATGTGAACTTTTTCGAGGTTTTTGCAATTTTTGGGTTGGCTTGAAAAGAAAATAGGTGTAGAGATGCTAGAGACAGAGACCAGTGGAAGTAATCGCCTAATATTGGAAAATCTTTGATCGCCGAGCCTTTTTCTCAAATCTGGGTACCGAAAATGATCCAAAGGGACTAAATCCTGAAAATAGATAGTAATTCAAACATTGATTCATCAATTTCGGCCATTATAATAACGTGTGTGACCTAAGGCAGTTTTTAGCATCCGAAATAGCTCTTATTTCGAAAATATACCTGTCATAAGACACAATAAACAAAGAAGTGTTGACATCGAACGTTTAACATGTTCCCAATCGAAACAGTTATCGATTATTCACATTCAATTTGATGAATAAAAGTTTGCTACGCTCCTGGTTTCACGAAATAACTAGCGAGTCCAAGGTTTACCAGCGATAACTGTCGAAAGTGAAGTGTTTGATTTCTATAAAATTATCTACTCGTCCAGTTGTAATTTTAGTTCGATACATCGAAAATGTCGCAACCCATTGTACAGGTAAAACAAGGAAAATTATTAGGAAAAATACTTGACGACGTGTATGGTAAAAAATATTATAATTTCCTCGGTATACCATACGCAAAACCCCCATTAGGAGAACTAAGATTTAAGGTAAATCGAAATAACGTTATAGAATAGAGATGGTACAGTTTTAAGTGATAAAATAACGATATTAAATACTCTATTAATTATAACGAGATTTTAATATCATAGGCGTACATTTCGATGTATTTTTATTTATTTAAATTTTTTTTTCGAGGCTCCACAACCACCTGAAAAATGGAAAGGCGTTCGGAATGCCACCGAGGAAGGCAACGAATGTTTCGCTAGACAATTCATGGAATTTTCCGGTTCGGAAGATTGTTTATACCTCAATGTATATACAAGGGATGTAAGTAAAGATATACAAACTATTGTAGAAATAATATTTTTTTATCAAAGATTTGTAGTGAAAAATTAAAACCTGTAATGTTTTGGATACATGGAGGGGGATTTACGACTGGTTCTAGTACTAATAAACTCTACGGACCGGATTATTTGATACAGGAAAACGTCGTATTAGTCACAATAAATTATCGTTTAGGACCGTTAGGTAAAAAAATATAATTCGTAATATAGAAGCGTGTAGAAATCTGTTATTTTTAAGGTTTTTTGGCTTTAGAAGATCCAGAAGCTGGAGTACCAGGCAACGCGGCTTTTAAAGATATGGTAATGGCGTTGAAATGGGTGCAAGATAATATAAAACAGTTTTCTGGTGATCCTAATAACGTTACGATATTTGGCGAAAGTGCCGGAGCCGCCTCTGTACATCTACTAATATTATCCCCAATGGCAAAGGGTAAAGTTTATTTTTTTTTACTGAATATGAAAAAAAAACGAATTTTTAAAATGGAAAACTTCTTGGCTGAATCAAAGCAATAATCAGATGGTGTCGTGGTGGTGATTTTTTGGTGTCAAGAGCCAAAATTTGTATAAAAATTAACCCGATTTGTAACAACCCACGAAACTCACATACTACGAGGTTTGTACGAAAACTATTCATTATAAAAACGTCGAATAATATTTTTAGGTTTATTCCATAAAGCTATTCTACAGAGTGGTTGTGCCACAAACGGTTGGGCGTTGCCTAATAAAGTGACAGCTCACATTTTCGCTCAAAAAGCCGGTATATTCACCAACAGTGACAAGGAGCTCGTTAAACATTTACAGCAATTAACTTTGGATGAATTAGAAGAAACAATAAAGAAATTACCGGGGGTGAGAATTAATTTTCATAATGAACTATAGATTAAATGAAAATGAACGATTTTTTTGAGGTTAACCCTAATTTTTCAATATTTACTAATTATTTTAAGGAACTTCGTTATTGGTCTTTTAAAATATTAAAAGAAAGAGCAACTCAAACAATTTACACGTAGACATCACCTTGATATTTATGGTGTACTGAAAATCATCAATAGATGGTATAAGTTAAAAAAAATCCCCTAAAAATTGAGTTTTTTCACCCTATATTTCAGCAGCAGATTTATAGACTTTATTTTTTTGGTAAAGCTATAACAACTGGTTCTTCTTAAATTGATAGACTATAGAAATAGCTTTTATCTCTGTTGAAAATCCGTGTACGATTTCAAGATTGATAGTATGGATTTTAATGACAGATAGATTGCTTTTAATGTCCTAAACTTTCACCATTTTTGACGCCTTGCGTTTTGTACCTTTGGAGCTCAGTCAAGAATCGATTGTATGTGTCTCCGCTCAAAATCAAATAACATGATTGAAGCAGCTAATGCAGCAATTACCGAAAATATTCTAATCGGAAAGATCTCGTCTATAAATCTGATACAGACCGTGTCGCAAGGGACCTAATGACAGTATTTTTTCACTTTAGGAAGAGCTCCGCTATAGACTTAATGTAGCCCGATTCGAAAATGTTGTAATGACAGAAGGAAGAGCTCGGTTATAGACTTAACTTAGACCGTATCGCAAAGGTTCTAATGACAGTGGAAAGAGTTCGTTTATAGACTTAACGTAGACCATGTCTCAAAGGTTCCTAATGACAGAAGGAAGAGCTCGGTTATAGACTTAACTTAGATCGTATCTCAAAGGTTCTAGTGACAGTGGAAAGAGTTCGTTTATAGACTTAACGTAGATCGTGCCACAAGGGTTCTAATGTCAGAAGGAAGAGCTCAGTTATAGACTTAAAATAGGCCGATGCGAAAAGGTTTTAATGACAGAAGGAAGAGCTCAGTTATAGACTTGAAATAGGCCGATTCGCAAGGGTTCTAATGACAGAATTTGCTTTACCGAAGATTTCCTGATAAACTCGTCTATAAATTTGATTTGGGTCCCTAATTTACCATTCAAATTTGAGAAAAACTCTAATAATATATCTCTTTAGTTCACATTGAAGATTAATTGGGGTGGTTATATTTGATATATATTTTTTTTTCTACTTATAATGAATTTATTTTCTAGCTGTACGCAATTGGAGAATTATTTCCATACGGACCAGTTATAGAAAAAAGTACCAAAGAACCGGCTTTTCTTACCGAAGATCCTATAGATATAATTAAATCCGGAAAATATAACAAAGTACCGATGATGATTGGTTGTTTATCTAGAGAAGGGATGTTTATATATTCTATTTGCACCAACGCCAAAAATAATTTGGTTTTAGTACCCGAAACGCTGATACCGAGATCTGTGAATTTAAGAATCGGTAGCAATTTACATAAGGAAGCAGCTGATAGAGTGAAAAAATTTTATTTCGGCGATAACGATCCATTGGAAAATATCGATCAAATATATAAGGTATACATTATACGAAGTCTGGTTGTTAAATAACGAGACTGCGCGCTTAGAAAGCTTCCTAAACAGGAGGGGTATCTAAATATCTCGTCTATAACCGTCCTAAAACGAGTTCTTTCGTCGAGGGGTCTGCTCGGATAACTTAGGAAAAGATCTGCTGCGAAAGGGACCCGATTTGAGTCGATGGAAGCGGTTAAGCAGAGCTCTGCTTGGATCAATGGAAAACAACGTAACCAGTCACGTTATTTAATAACCAGAACTCGTATAAACTATGCTATTTTATATTTGGATATATTTTGATGAAAAAATTTGATTTTAGTTGTATACAGACAATTATTTTCTCTACGAGGTTTATAAAACGGCAAAGCTACACGTAGAAACCAATCAACATCCGATTTTTTTCTACAGATTTCTCTTCGATACCGAATTGAATGTTCTTAAAAACAGTTACGGAATTTCGGATCCAGGTAACTCCAAAAAGTATTCGAAAAAAGCATATTTTGAGCTTTTTTTGGACAATTTCATACGTTTTTAAGTGTTTGTGTAAGATCCCAGCGGTTTCTTCAACTGCAGTTTATATTTCGATAGATTTTCTTTGAAGTACGGTTTTCCTTGGAAATTTTGCTATTCACTATATTTTACGATCGTTTTTGATCATCTATCATCATTTTACAACCCTTAAAGTGTCCAAATTCCACTAGTTTTTGTATAATTATTCCAAAAATAAAACAATTAATGTATTAAAAATCAATCTGTTCATTTTTTTAACGTTACCTCGTATAAAAATGTTTGGTTTTAGGTGCTGCGCACGCCGACGATTGTGGTTATCTTTTTAAAAGTGATTTTGTACCAGAAGTTGAAGAGGGTAGCAAAGAAGAATTGGCTATCAGGAAAACTGTTAGGTTATGGTCGAATTTTGCGAAATTCGGAAAACCGACTATTGATAAAAAAGATTATTTAGTAAACAATCAATGGCTGCCGATTACAAAAAGTAAATTTCGTGTTTTCGATATCGGAGATGAATTTAAATTGTACGAGGAACATCCCGAAACGAAATCTATGCTTTTTTGGGACGAAATGCATAAAATAAATCCTTATAGTTCCAAATTATGATGTTTATATATGAAACATGAGAAATTTTATAGTTATTAATAAATTGTGTAGAGAAGAGTTTTAAGCAAAATTAATTTCTGAAATCTGTTGAATGTTGAAAAACGTTTTTTGAATAGAGTTCTATTCAAACATTGAAGCTTTTAATAAATATAATTTGGAAATTGGACAATTTCTATCAGTTTGGCACTCGAAAATTTGGTTTTTTTATTATTATACAAGGGGTTTCAATTTTATTTAATATCCCACGCGCTTTCGCAATACTTTAAACTCAACGCGCGCCCACGAAAATGGGAATAATCTAATCCCCAATCGATTTTTCGAATTTTTTTTTATATCCTACATCTCGAAATTGTTAAAATTAATCAAATTATTTACGTAATTCGTTATGAAAAGAGGTCTGGCTATTAAATAAGGAGACTGCCCGCCAAGAGGGCGCCCTAAACGTGCGTTTTATATAATTTTGTTTCCAAAGATCAGTTTTTACAATAATTAATAAATCTTCCTTCAAAATAATTACGTATAGTTTCCATATAAATACTTTTCAAAACTAATATATTGAGGTTATGAACAAAATGTCAATAAGTGACTTGAAGTGTCAAATGTGACAGCGGAATTAGATAGTTAGTTTACGTGACCACCATTTCGAATTTCCAGAATTTTCGACAATTTCTGGAAATATTAGGGGCTGGAAACATTTTTTTTTCGAAAATCTACTTTCAAATTGTTATAGGGCATAAAATTTTCTATAATTTTAGCTTCGTACGAACCATAATGTAAAATATGTAAGCGTAGAATTTGAAATTAAAATGTTTAGAAATTCAGCGGAATTGATAAGAAAATTTGGAAAAATTGTTGAAAAACAGGAGTTATTGAAAATACCAAGGAAATTAAGGATTATGTAGCAGATTTAAGTGAAAAAAAGTCCATTAATGAAATATAATGTTTTATTAAAATTTTGTTGGAATTAATCCAATCCAATTCAAATAAAACGTATTCCGAAATACAAGGTTTGTCTGTAAAGTTTTCCGACCACAACTTTTTTAATTTTTTTTTATATTTGGATGTTTCATATTTTTTTTAACTCAAAATTTTCTAGTCTCCATTAAATTTCGAATTGGTTAGCCTTATCTATCCCCCATAGACTTTTTCTTTTTACTAGGTAGAGAAATAATTTTAAAAAAGGCTAGAACTAAGTTTATAATTATTATTATTAAGTCGGATACTTTCCAGGCACCCTCGTAATTTAGATAACCACAGCTGGCAGCTTTACTGATAAAATAAACAACAAGAGTCCAAATCTGTATAGATATAATTATATACAGGGTGTTTCAATCAGGAAAGTTGCCAACGTAATAAATATAGAAAAATAACAACGAAATTCTTAACGAAAATTTAAAATATATACATTATATCAATGTTCAAATAAATAAACTCCTTTTCAACGTACAATTCATTATCAATATACAGGGTGTAATAAAAAGATAGATCTTTAACTAAACCACGTGTTTTTAGAAGGAAAACACTTGGAAAATTTAAATTGGGAACTATAGAAATTAGATGAAACTAGATGAAGCAAATTAATAGAAATAATCGAAGAATTTCAATTAGATTTCGTAAGAAACTTAACGTCTTGGATATCTAGAAGACCAGATCTCAACCCCAATGACTATTTTGAAGACTTTTGTTGTAGAAGAAGTGTCTTTAGGTGAGATAATCGAAGACATCAAGCAAAAGGCATCGAATCAATGAAATTTCAATTAAATTTCATCAGAAACCAATTGAAAACGTTGAAAAATATGTATTCTGGAAAACGGAAACCCTTTATGAAGGTTTGGGGAAGACTCAAAGTTATCAATTTCTTCACTGTTCTTTTGCAGATACTGCTATAAAAAAACTTTTAAAATTTTCAATTCAAAATTGATCTTTCGAGAGCTGTGCACTTTCTTTTGTGCACATTTACTCAAAGAGATTCATGTCCGTTGCAACGGCAGAAAGTGTGGTTCAATTTATCACCTACTTTTTTGTTACACCCCGTTACACTAATATACAGTGTTGTGCGAAAGTAAACAACAACTTCAAACACTTTTAAAATTCGAAAACAACAAAAACGAAAAAAGCTCTTGAATACGAGACAATATGGCCGAAGTTTCGAAACGACTAATACGATGATACATTGTAGGACGGAACACGACATCAATCGACACAGAACTTCTAGTTAGCTGCACAGAACGTAAAATTATAGTTGTCAAAAGTTAGATTTACGACACAGTTTAAGATACTTACCACAAATCGATTATTACGTAATACAGTCGATTTTAATCGCTTTTCGAATGTTTATGAGCCGATACTTTTTTCTTATCATTATTACTATCATCGGAGATTGCTTCGTGTCCTTTAACGGTAAAAGTGACGTAGTACCTTTTGTTTTGATCAAGTTTATTGGTAGGTAAAGAAATAACTTGTTTATCAGTCCCGTGGGTTAATTCCAAAGTTACCGTTTTTTTAGGGTTAATTGTCGGTAAAAACCGGCCGGTACCCGGTTTACAATCCACTGAATCGAAACCAATTTTCGGTATCGAGTGATGATCCATTTTCGGTACTGAAATTTGAAAAAGAAAAAAAACAAACGAAATCGACGTGAGACGATAGAAATTGATGATGTACTTACGATAAGCCGCGCAAGGAACGCCGGTGTACGCGTGCGCGGCGTGCATACATCGATTGGTACTTTTGGTACATAACAAGGGATTGGCGGGAAGACCGCGCATATATTCGGCGCCGTTTTTCTGTAATTTCCTCAG
Organism: Diorhabda carinulata; assembly: GCF_026250575.1. Classification (NCBI taxonomy): domain Eukaryota; kingdom Metazoa; phylum Arthropoda; class Insecta; order Coleoptera; family Chrysomelidae; genus Diorhabda; species Diorhabda carinulata. Next base: position 22,862,947 of record NC_079465.1, on the reverse strand, counting down.
AGCTTCGTATAAGAATTTTTCGAAGCTTTTGAATGTGTAATCTTCGGTTGTATAACGGCCGACGCCTACAGTCGAAGCGCAAGATTTGTGATAAGCTTCTACGGCTCTTTTGACTAAAACGGCTTCGTTGTGTTGACCGGCTCGGATCTGGTGACGTTTTAGTTCGAGTAGTTGCTGAAATATCTTCCTTTCGAGATGGTATCTAAAAAAAGAAAAAGAAGAAGGGTTGAAGGTAGAGAGGACGTAAAATGTAAGAAGAAGACTGGAATTGCGATGTTTGAATGAGACAGAAACGGATTTGACAAGAATAAGGATAATAGAAGACAAAGAAGAAGTGTTAAAGGGAAAAAAGTGTTAAAGATGAAGATGATTAGGACGTAGTTATAAAGAAGAAACAGAAGATAAGAATGATGGTAGAATGGACGTAAAATGTGAGAAAAAGACTGAAGTTGAGATGTTTGACTAAGACAGAAACAGATTTGACAAGAATAAGGATAAAAGAAGTGTTAAAGGGAGAGAAAGTATTAAAAATGAGGATAATTAGGACGTAGATAGAGAACAGAAACAGAAGATAAGAATGATGGTAGAATGGACGTAAAATGTAAGAAAAATACTGAACTTGCGATGTTTGACTAAGACAGAAAAGGATTGAACAAGAATAAGGATAATAGAAGACAAAGAAGAAGTGTTAAAGAGAAAGAAAGTGTTAAAGATGAAGATGATTAGGACGTAGATAGTAAGTAGAAATAGAAGATAAGAATGATGGTAGAATAGACGTAAGATGGAAGAGAAAACCAAGATTACAACTCAGACTGAGATAGAGACAGATTGTGAAATAATAAATATTAGAAAAAGACATAAAAGAAACAGAAAATGTGATACAGAAAATAAAACAAATAAAATTAAGATGATTGAGACACATACGTGAAAATGACGATAAATCAAACGGAGAATACAATAGAAACGATTGATAAGGATAAGAAGAAGAAATAGACGTATTGGAGAAAGAAAACTTGATAAAAACAAAAACAAAAGCAAACCTGACATAGCCGAGACCTTAATGAACAACTTGAACCGGAAACTGAGGTAAAAACGATGATGAAAAGCTAGAATCAGATGAAAACAGATTTGAAATGGATACTAGTGAACAAAAGGAGGAAGATCGAGTTGGTGATGGAGGGAACTGGAAAAAAAATGGTTATGGATAGTCGAAGGGTCGTTAAACAATCTAAAGGTATGAGAATATACAACGTTTCGTAATATATTTTCACCTTCTTATATTCGTTTGAATATTTTGTGTAACGGATGCCATATTGACGCCCCTATCGGACATATTTTTCCATTTCGTGGTTCTAGTACTCCTCGGACTCGGTTCGAAACCGGAATCTATCAAATTACTACTTTCGTAATCGCTTCCGGCGCTTCTCGCTTCGCGATTTCTGGATCTCTTCTTAACGAATCGTTTCGTTTTCGTACCGATCTCGTCTTCCATTTCGGATAAACTATCTTTATCTTTATCGCTTAAAATCGAAGTGAGCATCGGCGCCGACATGTTGGAATCGCATCTAACATGTTCTCGTATCGTATTTCTCTCATCTCGAATGTTCGGCAACGACGGAATTCTCGTATCTAAATTAGTTTCTTTGTAAAACTCGTTTAAATGTCTATCGCTTTTAGATAACGTACTTTTGAATAGTGGAGTCGGTATTTTACTTTTTAATTTGTCTTTTTTCGATTTTTTATCGAGTGATTTTGATCTCGTTTTGTTTGCAGTTGAATAGTTTGATTCCTCGTCTCGCAAAACACGAAAACTCTTATGAGATTTAGACGAGAATTCATCGTCGTCCGACGAACTCGATTCTTCATTTTCTTTGTTTCGTTTAATTTTTATATCGCTGAAATTTTCTTTATTTTGTTTAACACTCTCATCCTTTACTTCATTTTTTGATGGTTCGGTATTTAAATTTTCAATTTTATCATTTGTAACTTCGACTGTAGTTTTTGGTATTTCTTCTGTATCATAATTTTCAGTTTTGTTAACTTCGATTGGAATATTTTCAATAGTATCGATATTTTTAGCTTCTTCTTCAATTTCTATTTCTTTTTTATCAATTATTTGTTCAAAATCTTCTAATTCTGGTTGAGTTTTGTCTTCGATTGAATCAGTTTTAATTTCATCTGTAGTTTTTGCTATTTCTTTTGTATTATTTTCAGTTTTGTTAACTTCGTTTGGAATATTTTCCATAGTACCGATCTTTTTAGCTTCTTCTTCAATTTCTATTTCTTTTTTATCAGTTATTTGTACAAAATCTCCTAAATCTGGTTGAGTTTCGTCTTCTATTTTTTCGTAATTCGATATTTCGTTTAGATTTTCAATATTTTTTGTTAATTTTTCTTTTTCGACTACAACATCGATATCATCTTGTACCTTTTCTATAACATTAACATTTTCTTCATTAATATCGTTAATAATATCATCTGGTATTGATTTTGGTTGGGGATGTATGGCAGCTTCTACCAAAATATCTTTTTTAGTTTCTTCATTTTCTTCACTGGTAGATTGTTGATTAATTTCTTCGGTAGTAGTACAAGTGCTGTGATCTATCTTCGAGACGGTAGCTTGACTTGATATACTGATCATCGGTTCTTTGTTTAAAGAAGATTGTGCTGATTTATCTCGTTTAGAATTTTCTCTAAGTTTGGCCGATGTTTGAGTTTGAACTGACTCTTTATCGAATATAATTTCCTTATTTTCCGAAATTTTCACTTCAGTTTTACCGTTAATAGTTATTTCGTTACTATAATCGATTCTACTTTTAGTAGATTTTTCTCTTTCCGATATTTCGCTACTAGACATCGAAACTTTTTTCTTTTTAACGGTTTTTTTAATTTCTTTTTCGCTTTCCGAAGAAACGTCTCCGTAGAATGTAACGTCGTCTCTGATATGGAAATTTAAGGCACTATTACTTTGTTTGGGGTCGTTGAGTCTACTAGCCGGTACTCCTCCTTGGAGTTGCAAATATTTGGCAGTGGATCTGTAGCCTCGTTGAAGAGCGCAATCTAGTGGTGTCATAAAAACATTTTTCGAAGTACGAAGAACTGGATTTACTTGAGCGCCATTGTCTAATAGAATCTGAAATGATTAAAACATTTTATCGATTCGAAAAAAATGAATAATAGATCGTTTATTACATTACTGGTTATAATAATGTTATTACTAACGCTAGTTCTTATTGAACCAGTTGCATCGTTAACTCTTTCTTGAAAATACGTCATAGCGTCTTCGATTTTTGTTCGTTTAGTGATATTTTTATTTTTTGACGACTGTATAGTGAAAAAAAAATCTTCATTTATATATTTTTTCAAAAAATTTTGCTCAATTACGAGGGTGGTTCAAATATAAGTCGTTATTTTTGAATACAAGCTCGAAAGTGTCTATAAGGGACAATCAAAACCGCGCCGTATTATTTGCTGAAGAAAAACTGTGGGTTATAACAAAGCTTCAGCCAAAAAAGTATCAAGACTGAATTTGGAGTACAGAAATTTACACCCGTTTCCTACAACGGTATAAAGAGTAAGAAACTTGGATAATCCACTTTATTTTGACAAAAATTGCGCTTTTATGGAGTGTAGGAAGAAAGAAGAAGACGCGCCAGTTAAAACAAAGGTTAAATTATCAATAATTATATAAAAGAAGTAATTTCGTTTGATTTTTTCACTAAAAAACGAGCTGTAATTGGGCAGTATTAGTAATCATCCAAAAAACATGGTAAAACCGCCTACAACTGGTTTTGAAATGGCAACGTCGAACGAATTTGGTTGAAAAATATTGAAACACCCTCCTTATAGACCAGATTTGTTACCATGCGACTATTATTTATTTATTCAAAGAGATATACAATTCGAAAGCAATTCCGAATGAGGAATCTTTTTGAAACACCCTCGTATCAACGATTAAACTCGTATATCATTCGAGGCCGCGTAATTTGAAGGAAAAAAGAAGAATTCGACGTACGTTATTTATAGCTACAATCAAATTTAAGATACAAAAATGATACCATTGATTTATTTATTTATTTTTTTTTTTCACTACTGCACTTTGAAACGAACAATGTAAAAGTTTACATATGACTGGTTCAAATTTCCCAATTTAGAAATCTATGTAGGTCGGACGTCTAAACGTAAACTTAATTGGAACGCACGCGCGTTACGAATCGATGAAAAAATTCTAATCAAAACCTTTCGTAGATCATGATTCATGAAGAAAATCAGTTTGTGATCTTAACATTGCGTGTTGTAAGGGAAATTAGAGAGGGTGGATGATTTCAATTGCGCATTTTACCTACCTAAAGAAAAATCGATACGATTTTATCAATAATTATTATATATATAGGGTGAGCTTTAGAATTCTGGTTGTCCCAGTTATTTGATGACAAGTTGGACGCCTTAATTGTATAATTTGGGACTGAAGTTCTACTCTAAACGTATTCTGCTCGCTCTTTACATGATTCGTGGACACAAGTTTTACTCAAAACGTATTCTGCACGGTCTTTACATGATTCGTGGACAAAAGTTTTACTAAAAAGTATTCTACACGCTCTTTACATGATTCGTGGTCACAAGTTCTACTCAAAACGTTTTTTGCACGCTCTTTACATGATTCGTGGACTAAAAACGTATTCTACACGCTCTTTACATGATTCGTGGACACAAGTTTCACTCAAAACGTATTCTACGCGCTCTTTACATGATTCGTGGACACAAGTTTCACTCAAAACGTATTCTGCACGCTCTTTACATGATTCGTGGACACAAGTTTTACTCAAAACGTATTCTGCACGCTCTTTACATGATTCGTGGACAAAATTTTTTACTCAAAACGTATTCTGCGCGCTCTTTACATGAATCGTGGTCGTCTACAACTGGGGCGTGATCTAACTGGGGATCTAATTGGTGAAAAGCTATAGAAACTTTCCGAAACTGTTGAGTTCTTCAAGACGATTGGAAATTAATAATAATGTACTATAATAGAGCGATTTAGATCCTGTCTATTGGTTAAATATACAGAGTACATACACAGACAACAGTTTAACGCCTCAATTGTATAATTTGGGGCAGAAATTCTACTCAAAATGCATTCTGCACGCTCTTTACATGATTCGTGATCGTCTACAACGGGGGATCGATCTAACTGGAAATCTAATTGGTGAAAAGCGATTTTGATACTGTCTATTGGTTAAATATACAGAGTTTATATACACAAAGTTTATTATCTACGCAATTCAACAACTCCTCGAAAAGAAAAAGGTTAAAAACACGTAGCATTTATCGATTTAAAGAAAGCTTATGATGCAGTACGAAATATCTCAATTAAAGGACTTCTAGAGGTCATAGTAATAGCACAGGATGCAGAGGATCTGATTTATATGACGAAGAAATTAGAAATAGATGAAAACTTGGACTTAAACGAAGTTGTTTACAACGGGATGAAGTTATAGAGACGATTTCGAACTTGAAATAAATTGTGTACTTTTTAATACAGTGATATTTTTCAAGCAACCACCGCCATCTCTAGGTCAATCGTAGAAAATTACTACCACTTGTATATAAGTTTTAAAAGATGGTATTTTCAATTTACCATCCTGTATAAACCGTTACTAAAATAAATATTAAATATTTGTGAAAGTGGAAAGCTCTCAAACGGTAAACGCGTACCTCACGTGAGCTTCAACCTTGGCAAGATATCCATCTCAATATTGTATGCAAAACGTCCGACAGGGTTAAAAAAAGACCGTAGAAATCAATTGAGTGACCCTCGAATGTTATAAATACCGAAAAAATTACGAAATTAAAAGTATATTTGCAAATTTTCCTATTGTACAATACAATATTATGAAAAGTCTTTTTTATTTCTATAATTGCTGTTAAGGAATAATGATCAGTTTAATACTGATCAATTCATTTGTCCCGTAATGATTATTAGGCTTCTGGGTACATTTCGAACTCATAGAACCATTACTTAAACCTCCCATTACTCTATAGAACAGTTGAAATCTGTTTCTAAGGTTTGTATTGAATATTCACCAATTGGTACGAAAAATTCCATTCTGGAGACTCTTCCCTCAAAGATAAGTAACGTTCTGGTGGTCCTGGTGACCAAATCAAAGACACATTTGAAGAGGATCGTCATGTAACTGTTCGAGATATCAAAAACCTCACGAATTGAACACAAGCATTCAAAATTTCCACCTTAAGCGACTTGGAACGGATCATTTCTTGAAAAGAATCATCGCTGGAGTTGAAAGATGGTTAATTAATTCGAAAACGACCATGGAGCAAACACTATGAACCAGCACAAACCACGTCGGAAGCTTTGGTGGGATTACAAAATTGTCGAGTGTTTTGAGGTGATTCCAAACGATCAATTTTGATGTTTACTGTGAACTATCAATGAAACTGGATAAAGAAATCGAAGAAAAATGAACAGAATTATCAAATTTCCTTCCACAATGATAATTCAAGACCAAGAATAGTTAAACTTTCATAAAAGACCTTCAATTGCATCTGGTTCAATTTTTAACTGATAAGGACGAGATTTTTTATGATTATTTTTTATTGATGATTGATTTACCTTACACATGTCGGCGTTATCGTTAAGCGCCGCCATATGTAACGGACATCTACCGTCATTATTTCTGGCGTTTACTTGACTAGGTCTCATCTCCAGAAGCCACTTAACCAATTCTCTTCTACCGTTACCAGCTGCGTCGTGAAGAGGTAAATCACCTCTCGCGTTCCTTAACCATAAATTAGCCCCATGTACACCTATAAAAAAAAATTCGGAATCCTTCGATTTTTTTTAACGTATCCTACCTCACCAATTAATTTAACAGTTTCGAATTGTCCTTTGGCGCAACCGCAATGCGCTGGGCTTCTACCTTTCCGATCTTGTCGATTAGGATCGGCTCCGTGAGCTAAAAGAAGAGCCGTAGCATCCGCGTGTCCTGTAATTATCAATTCCTCGATTTCATCCTTTTTATTAAAGGATTTTCTTACCCAAAGTAACGGCGTAATGTAAAGCGGTACAACCATTAGTGTCTATAACATCCACCGAAGCTCCGCATAAAGTTAACAAGGTATCCATACAATCGGTATGACCTCTCGAGGCTGCACAATGTAAAGCAGTTAGACCATCTTTATCGCTAGCTTCCACATTAGCTCCAGCTCTAATTAAAGCTAGTACGGCTCTAGAGGAACCGGCGCTAGCGGCCCATAACAGCGGTTGTCTTTTATCGACGTCCGTTTCGGAGACTTTTATCTCCGGGTGCGAAAGAAGGGTTTGGAGCACTTGCATACCCAAATTTGAATCGCGATCCTGAATATCGAAGACAATTTTAAAGTCTATACGTCAGATCAGGGGTCAGCAAACACATAATCAACAAAAAAATCGTCGCATCGCATTTTCAACATCTCCTTCGTAACCAAAAATTTTCCTGCTAAGGAACAAACTGAAATTTCGTTGCTGAGACCCAGGCTGATACTGTAGCTCAGGATTTGGTCCTATCTAAGCTTCTAATCCTGTACAAGGCCCAGATTCGTCCACAGCTCACACATTCGGAGCTCGGCTCGCACGCATATGCTTGGGGATACTGGACTCAATCCAGAAGATAGTAATTCGAATTAAAAGCGATCCAGAATTGATCATAAGCTTGAATAGTAGAAAAAAATTTAACTGGACTAACAAGATAAGACCCAGGCTGATACTGCAGCTCAAGATTTGGTCCTATATAAAAATCTAATCCTGTACAAGGCCCAGATTCGTCCTTAGCTCACACATTCGGATATCGGCTCGCACGCATATGCTTGGGGATACTGGACTCAATCCAGAAGATAGTAATTCGAATTAAAAGCGATCCAGAATTGATCATAAGCTTGAATAATAGAAAAAAATTTAACTGGACTAACAAGATAAGACCCAGGCTGATACTGCAGCTCAAGATTTGGTCCTATATAAAAATCTAATCCTGTACAAGGCCCAGATTCGTCCTTAGCTCGCACATTCGGATATCGGCTCGCACGCATATGCTTGGGGATACTGGACTCAATCCAGAAGATAGTAATTCGAATTAAAAGCGATCCAGAATTGATCATAAGCTTGAATAATAGAAAAAAATTTAACTGGACTAACAAGATAAGACCCAGGCTGATACTGCAGCTCAAGATTTGGTCCTATATAAAAATCTAATCCTGTACAAGGCCCAGATTCGTCAATAGCTCGCACATTCGGATATCGGCTCGCACGCATATGCTTGGGGATACTGGACTCAATCCAGACGATAGTAATTCGAATTAAAAGCGATCCAGAATTGATCATAAGCTTGAATAATAGAAAAAAATTTAACTGGACTAACAAGATAAGACCCAGGCTGATACTGCAGCTCAAGATTTGGTCCTATATAAAAATCTAATCCTGTACAAGGCCCAGATTCGTCCTTAGCTCGCACATTCGGATATCGGCTCGCACGCATATGCTTGGGGATACTGGACTCAATCCAGAAGATAGTAATTCGAATTAAAAGCGATCCAGAATTGATCATAAGCTTGAATAATAGAAAAAAATTTAACTGGACTAACAAGATAAGACCCAGGCTGATACTGCAGCTCAAGATTTGGTCCTATATAAAAATCTAATCCTGTACAAGGCCCAGATTCGTCCTTAGCTCGCACATTCGGATATCGGCTCGCACGCATATGCTTGGGGATACTGGACTCAATCCAGAAGAAAGTAATTCTAATTAAAAGCGATCCAGAGTTGATCAGAAGCTTAAATCATAGAAGAAAACTCGACGATCTGACTCAACTATCCAACTGGAGCAGTTTTTGTAAGACCTACTCGACGGGTAGACGTGGTTCATCAACAACGAGGTGCCCTGCAGATGCTTAAAATGAATCAATCAATATACATAGAGTGTGAAATTTGGTTCTCACAGAAAAAACTAGAGAAGCCGTAGCGAGAAACTTAGGAACGATGATCAAACTGAATGTTTCCGTTTTAAATTTGTTAAAAATTTCACGTAGACATATTAAAAGTTTGTCGACCCCTGCTCTAAATAGTATGATTTTTTTTCTACTTACTCCCCCACACATTTGAGCAGCGTAATGTAGAGGATACCCCCCATGGACGTCTGGAGTTGAAACGCGCGCTCCTGCAGCTAGTACTGCCCTTAGTGCAGCCGTTTCCCCACAAACTACAAATATCAAAAGTAAAATTACGAGGTCTGACAACTTACTCTATCCATAAATATTTTTAGCTTCAAATATAACAACCACAGCCACCCTATTCGCCTGATATACACCCTTCAACGTTTTTCTTTTCACCAGAATAAAAATTATCTTATGGAGTCGATGGATGGTGCAAAGAGGACAAAGAAAACACTAAAATCTTCTTTTAGCCCCATATACTACGACCATCGAGCCGTTTTTTTTCAAGTTTGTGACCAGAAAGTAATCCGAGGAGGTTAAATCTAGCGAATAGGGTGCACGAGGTAGCTATTCAAAAGTTAATCATCCGAAAAAACCGACGCCATGACTTTGCCTGCAGATAGAACAGTATTTGCCTTCTTTGGACCTAGTCCTTCCTCTTCAGTCCATTTTTTTTATTATTATTTTGTTTCGTTCCGTGAAACAATCGATGGAAACATCTTCAATACGCTGTTTTTTTCAGTTAATATGCGATGTGAAATGTCTGCTAGCTCGCCCTCTTTCAATCGACGATCAACCAGTGGATTTTCTTCAACATTTCTGGAGTCGTCACTACATTTAATCGACCACTGCGATGCTGGTCCTGTACGGGTTGTCTTACCCAGAGTAATCTAAATCAGCTTCTATATTGATTGGGCTAAAGCTTGATGGGTGCCGAGTAAATACTAAACAACGTGGTGTGGTAGTTTCTAATAAAGCAACTACCGCCATCTCTAGGTCAGGCTAGGTATTTATGTGACCATCCTCGTATATCTGTCTGATTATTTTTAGTCAGACCTCGTACCAACAATAAATATTTATATTTAAAGTGACTGTAGTCCTTATAAACGTACTTTAACATGCAAAATCTTTGCTGTTCGATTATTTTTAAAAGTTAAACATAGTGAATTGGTCAAACAACATATATTTGTACCGAATAAAATATTTTTTTGAATAAGTTAGTTGTTTCAATCATAAAAAAAACGAAATGGTATCAAAATTTGCCTGATAATTAACTAAAAAAGCACGATATATACAGGGTGATACATTAAGAATGTCCAATCTCTGAACTGTAGATTCTAGACCTCAAAATATGATGATTATGCTCAACACGTTTTCTTATGCAAATATTGCTAGTTTCCGAGATACGGGGTGTTCAAAGTTTAAATTTAAATTTTGATTTTCGCAAAAAAATTGGCGATTTTACGTTTTTTGGCATGAGGAATCATAATTTGTACTCTAATTTAACATTGCTAATAGAGGGCGCTAGTTACACGTGTTTGTGTTAATTAAATTAAAGTAAAGTTTTTTTTGGGCTAAACTTACAACTGAAATAATAAAAAAATATTCAAAAGCGTTAAATTCTACAAAAAAAAAGTTACTCTTTTTTGATTCTTTAATTCGTCTTCTGAAAAGTTCAATAAATTTTAATTTTTTCATAAGAAAATTTTATTATTCCTTAAATATTAAACAATAACAAATTAGCAAACAAAAATAAAAAACTTGAAAGCAAATGCTAAAAATGCCCACCACAATTTACTTCAATACACTATATGATCTGCTTTCGTAAAAATCTAAATCTAAATCTAAAAATTTTCAATTACATCCGCAGCTTCTTCTAATATTTTACGTCGTAGTTGTGGAAGAGAAGTAATTTTTTCTTTGTAAACTAATGCCTTCATTTGCGACCAAATTGAAAAATCCAAAGGATTTAAATCAGGGCCTCTTGGTGGCCGAGCAAACTAACTTCCAAGACCAATCCATCGATACAGAAACTGTTCGTTTAAGTATTGACGAACTTGTAAAGAATAATGTGGTGGTGCTCCGTCGTGCAAAAACCACATATTTTGTCTTAAAGCGAGAGGTATATCCTCTAGTAATTCGTGTAAATGTTCTAGAAGAAAATCTAAATAAAGAGGTCCATTTAAATTGGTTGGCAGTTCAAAAGGACCTATTAAATACCCACATATTACACCACACCAAATGTTAACCCCTTAAACTCGTGCTAAAAATGTGTTTCCCTCATAGCATTTGATTTTTTCAGAATCCCACAAATGATTATTTTTATAATGAAATATTCCTCGTCTGGTAAATGTTGCCTCATCAGTAAAATTGTATCCAGAAAATCTGGGTTAACATTTTGTTTATCTTGCAAAAAATGGGCAAATTGTAGACGCTTAGGTAAATCTTGAGGTAATAAATTCTGAACACGAGTGTAATGATATCGATGCAATTTTTCCCTCTTCAGTATTCTAAAAATAGATGATTTGCCTGTTTGCAGACTTAATCGGCGAGTACTGATATCTGGATTCTCCGTAACACAAATTAAAATTTGATCTTCTTCATCGGCAGTGATTTTTTTTTGTAGCACCGTGCTCAGTTTTAGAGCGTAAAGACCCCGTTTCACCTAAGCAGTTGTAAAGATTTGGTACAGTTTGTAATTGGGTTGCCTTCGATTGTGAATATCTTCGAGCCGCAGCTGGACAACTATAATTTGACTGAGCAAACACACAAATCATATCGCGCATCTCATTATTGGAAAAATCGTATGCCTACGCATTATTTGATAAATAACAATTACACTTGTTATACTAATACTTATATACTAATGTATTACTTATTCTTATTATAATCCAATTTTTGCTTCTACACAAACTGTCTAATAGCGACACAAGCCAAGGATTGGGCATTCTCAATAAATCACCCTGTATTTTGTGATTCAATGTACTAGTTTAATAATCAAAGTAAACTCGACCGGACGTTATCAAGGATAACTGCAATGGCGTTATACAGGATTTAACGTCTTCAATCGATTTTGTATGTTATACTTGGAAAATGAACATTTTCCTACTTATTTTTAATTATTCAAATGAATTTCGTTCGTAATTTCGTTTTTTTTTATCAAATAATCACGAAAAGGATTAATTTGTTGTCGATACTTGAAATTTTAAGCAAACATTTTTATACTCCCCATTATAAATCTATTTGTATGCAAATTTGAACTTGGTAACATGCAAAATTATTGTCGAAATGACCTTTAATTAGTTCCGCACACCCCAGGTATTTGCAATGCACTGAAAAATGTATATTACTCAATTTTTTGACCCTGACATTAAGTTTGGAAAATATATTTTCAGTTTTATAATCATATTTTAGCTGTTCGAACCCCAGATCGAGTAGAATTTTCTAAAACGTCTTTATTGATAAATTTCGTAAAATTATATTTTACGAGGGTTGTTCGAAAAATTCCTAAATTCCGGAACCTGAGTTTCTATTTGTAAATTGTATGAATGGGATTCTTTGAAAATGTTTGTTTTTGAAAAACAAACAAAATTTATGAATAAGAAATGAAAATTGGATTCCTGTAGATGTAAAAAATATTTTGAAAAATGCATTGCAATGCAATGAGATTACTATTCGAGGATTTTCTGTATCGTTGACGACAAAAGCATGCACCAGGTACCTAGTGCTCAAGATGGACGACATCTACGTCGTCTATCGAAATCCCTTGAAAATTCGTTATGAAATTGGCGGAAAATGTACTCAAGGAGTTTTCAAAGGACAAATATCACGAGATACCAGGTTCCAGAAGTACTTAGCCTGACCTAGAGATGGCGAAATTTTCCTAAAAAATTCCACAATCTGTTTTAAGTTTGGAGACGCCCCGTTGTTTGATATTTGCCATCAATATTGATTAGAAAACATGAAAAAATTCGTCACCAATATTTTCATTTGAAAGGCCTTAGCTCAATCAAAATAAAAAGGCCGTACAGGACTAGCATCGCAGTGGTCGAATGAGGGGACGACTCCAGAAATGTTGACGAAAATCCACTGGATGATTCAGCGACCTAGCAGACATAGTAGGCATTCCAAAAAGAGATTTACATCGCATATTAACTCAAAATTTGGACATGACAAAGCCATTCGCAAGATGGGTGCCGCTTTTGCTCATAATGGAACAAAAACATCGTCGTGAAGATGTTTCCATCGAGTGGTTGACAATGTTTCATAACTTTGGATGAAATGTGGATCCATTACTTCATACCCCTAACAAAATAACTACCAAAAAAATGGACTGAAAAGGGAGGACCAGATTCAAAGAAGGCAAAGACCGTTCCATCTGCTGGACAGGTCTGGGCGTCGTTTTTTTGGAGAGGATGCGCGTGGGATAATATCTATTGAATATCTTGTTGTTTTATGAAGACCAGCTCCCGCATCCGTTATTGCAATGGCCAAAATATGGAGCCAAAAACTCATTTCCGGCAATAATTTCCGAATTTTTTCCATTTTTAACAAAATAACAACGAAAAAAATGGACTAAAGAGGGAGGACCAGGTTCAAAGAAGCCAAAAACCGTTCCATCTGCAGATCAGGTTTTGGGGGGATGTGCGTGGGATTTTTTCCTTTTTTAACAATTTGAAATGCACTGTTCAAAATGCATTGAAGCAATGAAACTCACTGCTCAGAAAATTCCAAGTTTTGTACTTCATTTCCTCGACTGTATCAATTTGACTGACGACGAACATTCTTGACTACCATGAACTGCATCAATATCATCGAAATAATCATCAAATTACTGGATGACAGTCAAATTAAGTTCATAGAAATGGAAGAAGATATCGGGATATCAAAAAAACAAATCTGCTATTTTCTAACTGAAAAATTATGATCCGCGCGTGTTCGGCCCCTTTTGGATCAAAAGAACATTCGAATGAACATTTTGGTGTATCCAGGAGAATTTTTCAAACAGCCCTCTTACAAATTATTCAATTTTTAAAGAACGAAAAGTGATAACCACCAAAATCTTTGACCAAAACACTTACCGGCAGCCCAATGAACAACGGTGTGTTTTTCATTATCGACGGCATTGACATCGGCCCTGTTAGCTAAAAGAAAAGTAACTAATTGCATGTTACCGGCAATTACCGCTAGATGTAGCGGCGTAAACCCATCCTCGTCCCTACCATCTACCAATTCGGGAGCAGCCATGACCATGAGATCCGCTGCTTGTGAAGCGCAACGACTACTACTGGTACTAGTATAATGCAGAGCAGTTTTACCGGTACGATCTCGTTGAAAAAGTGAAGAGCTCTGTAAAAGATTAACTACAACTGAGATATTATCATTATTTATAGGTAAGCGGGTTGATCGTATGACAAAACTAGAATCGCCAAGCTTGCATTTCGTGCTGAAATCATGCTTTAACTAATAAGCTAACCAAACGTAGCCGAGCTGGCAGATGTTATTTCACAAGAACCACCTCCATAGCACCTCGAACAATATGTAAATCGCTCTCTAAGTGTTCGGAAGATTTTTCTTTTTCGGACCCTACCATGAAGGTGTATTCTGGTCTCATCTCAGAATAGAACAGATGCTCATTAGTCCAATGTCAAATTCAGATGATTTTGTGCCAATGTTGTGGATCTTCGTCTTAGTGTCCACTGATTATTGGGACAGTAAGAGCTGTCGTGGCGATGTCTTAATGTTGTTGACGGTTACGAATCGCTTCCTACCTGTTCCTGGTCGTCTATGAAAGGATCCAGTTTCCTCAGAACGCTTACCATATTTTTAAATTACTGCTAGGGTAATATCGAGTTGACCAAGTCGATTATCGTTTGAAGAAATAACTTTTTGTGGTCTAAACTAACACACCTGGACACTATTGAGATTAAATTACCTTTCAAACAGCATATTTCTTGATTTTTCTGATGAATAATTTAATAAAAAAATAGTTGAAATCAAAACTTTGTCTATTTAAATGCACGCAAATTTAGGTACACCTAAATATGTCGCTTAAATTAAAACTGTCAAATTATGTCATTAAAATCTTAGGATGTTGACTATGTTCCTTAACAGGGTGGTCTTAAAAATAGTACAATCGAAAATTGTAGAAATATGTAAAGATGAGCGTTTTTTAATGTTTTTAATTTACCTTCGAATTTTGAAAATCCATTCACTAATTTCATTTTTTTATTTAACAAATCTCACGATTTAACGAACTTTAGACGTAAACTGATAAAAAAATCGGTTGTGCTGCTAAATCAATCCAAACTTCGAAAGTTGCTATGACAATAGAAAAAGTAATTAGGGTGGAATCCACCTCGTATCAGTATAGTTGAGAGGGTGAGTTCAACGACTTTAAGGAAAATATATTGTGGCGGGAAGATGGAAATTTTAGAAAATATAAAATAATAGAATAAAAATAAAGGAATTTTGAAAAACATGTTCTAAAAAAATGGAAATTTTGGCTTAAATCTTAGTATAATTGATTTCGCCAATTCTTTACGGTATTTTTTACTTTTTAACTATTTTTTTTATCGTTTTAACTTTATCAGCTATTATTTAAATTTTGATTTTAAAATTAAGAAACTGAAGGAAGGGATATTAACTACGAGGTGCATTCTACATATAGCTTAGAAAATTTATTCAATTTCTGAAAATAAAGATTCATTTTTGACATATTACGATGGAAATAATCGATATAGGTAATTGAAAGAAGAAAGACACTACAATATTTTCGACAAAAAATATTCAAATTTTGATTGATAATAAGTACGATTTTTCTAATTTCCCGCTCCTATTTGACAGATCAAAACTATTCCTGTCAATTGTCATATATCATTCGACTTCTGTCAAAAATTAAAAACACTGCGTGAGTATTTTCTGAATTTTTTTATAAATTTTTAGGTTATGAAAAAAAAATTGATTGATAAGGAGACAATTGATAACTACGAGGTATTTTTATTAAATGCCCATTAGGAAAAATCGACATAGAAAGCTCAGAAAATGTCAATTTTTGATAAGAATGTAAAAAATTGAAAAAAAACTACAATATTTTGGAAAAAAATTGAAGATCTTTAGAAAAATAACGAAAAAAAAAAGTTTTTTTTAATAATTTTCAATTAAACAAAAAACTTTTTGTTAAAATTTTGATTTACGATAAGTGGGATGATAAATTTTTCTAATTTCCCGCTCCTATTTGACAGATCAAAACTATTCCTGTCAATTGTCATATATCATTCGACTTCTGTCAAAAATTAAAAACACTGCGTAAGTATTTTCTGAATTTTTTTATAAATTTTTAGGTTATGAAAAAAAAATTGATTGATAAGGAGACAATTGATAACTACGAGGTATTTTTATTAAATGCCCATTAGGAAAAATCGACATAGAAAGCTCAGAAAATGTCAATTTTTGATAAGAATGTAAAAAATTGAAAAAAAACTACAATATTTTGGAAAAAAATTGAAGATCTTTAGAAAAATAACGAAAAAAAAAGTTTTTTTTAATAATTTTCAATTAAACAAAAAACTTTTTGTTAAAATTTTGATTTACGATAAGTGGGATGATAAATTTTTCTAATTTCCCGCTCCTATTTGACAGATCAAAACTATTCCTGTCAATTGTCATATATCATTCGACTTCTGTCAAAAATTAAAAACACTGCGTAAGTATTTTCTGAATTTTTTTATAAATTTTTAGGTTATGAAAAAAAAATTGATTGATAAGGAGACAATTGATAACTACGAGGTATTTTTATTAAATGCCCATTAGGAAAAATCGACATAGAAAGCTCAAAAAATGTCAATTTTTGATAAGAATGTAAAAAATTGAAAAAAAACTACAATATTTTGGAAAAAAATTGAAGATCTTTAGAAAAATAACGAAAAAAAAAGTTTTTTTTAATAATTTTCAATTAAACAAAAAACTTTTTGTTAAAATTTTGATTTACGATAAGTGGGATGATAAATTTTTCTAATTTCCCGCTCCTATTTGACAGATCAAAACTATTCCTGTCAATTGTCATCCATCATTTGACTTCTGTCAAAATTTGAAAACACTGCGTAAGTATTTTCTGCATTTTTTTATAAATTTTGAAGTTATGAAAAAAAATTGATTGATAAGGAGACAATTGATAACTACGAGGTACTTTTATTAAATGCCCTTTAGGAAAAATCGACATAGAAAGCTCAGAAAATGTCAATTTTTGATAAGAATGTAAAAAATTGAAAAAAAACTACAATATTTTGGAAAAAAATTGAAGATCTTTAGAAAAATAACGAAAAAAAAAAGTTTTTTTTAATAATTTTCAATTAAACAAAAAACTTTTTGTTAAAATTTTGATTTACGATAAGTGGGATGATAAATTTTTCTAATTTCCCGCTCCTATTTGACAGATCAAAACTATTCCTGTCAATTGTCATCCATCATTTGACTTCTGTCAAAATTTGAAAACACTGCGTAAGTATTTTCTGCATTTTTTTATAAATTTTGAAGTTATGAAAAAAAATTGATTGATAAGGAGACAATTGATAACTACGAGGTACTTTTATTAAATGCCCTTTAGGAAAAATCGACATAGAAAGCTCAGAAAATGTCAATTTTTGATAAGAATGTGAAAAATTGAAAAAAAACTACAATATTTTGGAAAAAAATTGAAAATCTTTAGAAAAATAACGAAAAACAAAGTTTTTTTTAATAATTCTCAATTATAAACTTCAGATATTTATATTCGTGGAAAAAAAACTTTTTGTTAAAATTTTGATTTACGATAAGTACGATGATAAATTTTTCTAATTTTCCGCTCCTATTTGACAGATCAAAACTATTCCTGTCAATAATTATACATCATTCGACTTCTGTCAAAAATTTGAACACGATGCAAAAATATTTTCTTCATTTTCTTGTAAATTTTGAGGTTATGAAAAAAAATTTATTCATAAAAAAACGTTTGATAACTACGAGGTACTTTTATCAACTGCCCAATAGGAAAAATCGACGTAGGAAACTCAGAAATGTGAAAAATCGAAAAAAAAACAAAAAACGTGTTTCTTCTAATATTTTTCGGTTTTTTCTCGTAAATTTTGAGGTTATTTATCAATTATCAACAATTAGAAGCCTTATTTTATATAAGTATAAATGAATTTGAATTAAAAAATCGAATATGTAAATTCGTTGATATACTAACCTCAACCCCAATAATTTTTCTAACGACATCGACATCTCCTTGTTGTGCGGCATACATTAGCGTCGAAACGCCTGCGACGTATCGCGGGCGACGCTGTTTACCTCGACGACGATCTCGCAAGCGTCGATTCTTGTTTGATACTGTCCCAAGTTTACCTTTCGAAGGACTCATACTGCCGTCGCGGCGCTATTCAACCAAATATACAACAGCGTCGTTTCCGACACCCCGTTCTCGAAATTTTCCAACACCTCCATTGTTTTTTTTTTCTAATTATGATCCCGTAGTTCGATAATACTACAAAGGAAAATATTTTACATTAAAATTATTATTTTTTATCTGGAGGAATTGTCTTTCAATCTATACGATGATTGGATCGTCCCAGAAATATCTAGCCTGACCTAGAGATGGCGGTAGTTGCTTGAAAAACACCATTCAGCATGTTTCGCAGCTATCAATAGTGAAGACCAGCATCGTAGTGGTCGACCAAATGGACTGAAGAGGGAGGACTAGGTTCAAAGAAGACAAAAACCTTTTTTTCTGCAAGCAAGGTCATGATGTCGATATTTGGCTAAGAAGAAAGTGTTGTTTGATCAAGACAATGCACCAGCACAAACATCTGGTATTGCAAAGGCCAAAATTAACGAATTAAAGTTTGAATTGTTACTTCACGCAACGTATTTGCTAAATTTAACACCCTCGGATTATTTTTTGTTCCCAGACTCGTTGGTCGAAGATTTTTCAACACAAGAAATGTGAATCAACACGGCCATTAATAGCTGACGAAAAGGCTTGAATAACTGGACTTAGAAGACTAAAAAATAATGAAAATTTCTGTCGAGTTTGGATGTATTCACTTCCCAATAAAACACGTACCTTCAATTGCAAATCCTTCTTGAATTGTGGTAAAAAAGCGTGGATCTTATGATCTTTCAGTTGGACAGCGTCTTCGACTTCCAGAAGGTTTTTGTTTTAAAAAATTGAGATCAATATAAATTCTAATTTGTAAATATTTAATTTTAATTCATGATTGACAGTACTACAAGAAATCAAATAGAAAGAAGTGTAATAAAAACCGAAATTACTAGAATTGAAAAGTGTTTCGTGTCACTACGAAATAAGCGTCAATTATAGTGAAAGTAGAGAAGACGTTTCACGCGATGTTGTCTACAACCGAATCGTCTGTTCGTTATAAATCCTTATTATACGAGGATCATCCTAAAAGTAGACAAAACTGATTCCTTGTAGTACTGTGAATCATGAATTAAAATTTAATATTTACAAATTAGAATTATTGATTATGACTATTGATCTTATTTTTCAAAAAAAAACCTTCTGGAAGTGAAAAAACGAGTCGAAGACGCTGTCCAACTGAAAAATCATAAGATCCACGCTTCTTTACCACAATTCAAGAAGGATTTTCAACTGAAGGTACGTGTTTTATTGGGAAGTGAATACATCCAAACTCGACATCCAACAATTTTTATTATCTTTTAGTCTTCTAAGTCCAGTTATTGAAGCCTTTTCGTCAGCTATTAATGGCCAAGTTGGGAACTGAAGAAATCTTCGCTTGTTGATTTCCTTTTTGTGTATTGTTTATTTTCCCATGCATATTTTTCTCTTTTCACAGTTTTATACGAGGTAGAATGAAATAAACCAATCAATTTATAGTAAATTTGACTTAGATTTTCTATATCTTGTCTGTCAATCGCAGAAAACATTTTTCTGGTCAATAAATTTTCATAGTTCGTGTTTTGAGCTAAGATTTTTATTTTTTTGAAGTAAAATTCACGAATTTCGTTTGTGTAAAGCGTTCTTGGTGTACCAGGATGGTCTCAGAAGTACAAAGAAAATTTTAGCTCCATACTTTTACCAGAGATGTTCAATTAGTTCCATACCCTTCATTAGAGGAAAATCTTTGATCACCGAGTCATTTTTTCAAATCTGATAACAGAAAATGATCCGAGGGGGCTAAATCTGACGAATAGGATGCATGACCTTGCCTGCAGATAGTTTTCGCTTCTTTTGGAGCCGGTTTGGAGTTTTCTTTTAAATGATTTTCGTCTACTACAAATTCTTCGTTTTTATTTCCAATTCTTTCATATGTTTTCAATTGGATACCTTCTTGTTTCCTTATTTGTTTTATTTTATTTTTTTTGACGCTTGCTTTTCCTTTTATTTTCACATCATGTTAAGATTTCTTCTTTTACCATGTTTTTTTGATCGTTTTTCTTCTTTTCCTAAATGTTTCTTTACCACTTTCTCTATTTATTCATTAATATGTTTTCGTACAAATCTATAACTAATCATTTATTATCCTAATGATCCCAATCCTTGTTTTTATCGATATCCCAGTTGTTTTTCAAACACCGTGTATATATAAATTGTATCGTGAAAATGTTTCCGGTAAACGTGACCGCGTGATTGAGTTTTCAGTGGAAATTGGTCACTTTTTAAAACTGGGTCGATTGTTGGGTCATGGTCGAATATATCAGATTGAAATATCAAATAATACATCAAATAAAAAGGAAACTTTTGACTTTAACTGTATATTTTTTCGCGATTGGTTCAAAACTTAATCCAGTTCATCGACAAACACGACTGCGTTTCGCACAGGATCATCTGAATTGAGCATTGGATCATTGTATATAGCAATCGGATACTTAGAGAGCGATTTACGTATTGGATACGTGATCTGGAGTGTAATTTCTAGCACGAAGAAATTTGTTCACTCGTAGGGGGGATACGCAAGATTACATTGCGTATTTCGGGTTATCGAGTGGCCAGTATACAGTCCCGACCTAAATACGATAGACCTTTTATGGAGAATTCGATTTAGACTTCCTATCCCAAACTCGATCCCAGAGCTTATTGTTATAGTAGGGGCTTAACATCCCACAAGAAAAAATAGCTAACTTCAGTCTCTGAAGATGATAAATTGATAATCGAAACATATTAAATTGTGTTTTAAACAACGTTTTATTTGATGAATAATAAAAAAAAATATATGGTTAAAGTTAAAAGTTTACAGTGGGTCAATTTTTATGTACGCAAGTATATTTCCGTTTAGAAGAAAATTTTTTAATTTGAGACAATTTTATTCAATAAAGATGAACTTACCAATCGAAAGTGTGTCATCACACCACACGCTCCGACACTTGATAAGACCTAACTGTCAAGAGAGTGTTTTGTTTTGATTTTGGAAGTTGTTATAGAAACGCAAAAACGATTCGTTTTAACGTAACGTAGAGGGCGAGTTTTACTATTGTTCTTATTGTTGGAATCGTGTTAAATGTACAAGGTCGGTTGGAGAGTTATCGAACTTTATCTTGTAGCGAAATGCGACAACAATCGAATTCGGAAAACCACTTAGAGATTGTTTAATCCACGTCGAAAATCATCACACGAAAATATGCACGAAATGTCAAATTTTATGATGACAATATCACATTTGACATGTTCTCATCAGGGTTGTCATATTTCAAAACTTACGTAGCAGCCCTCGTATATCAAATTTTGATATATTACATTAATAATAATAATAAAACTGTCGTTATTTCATTAAATAGCCCTTCTAAAATATTTAAAAAAATAGAAATATGAAATATACGAAAAATCGATTTTCATGTTTCAAAAGTTTTTCAATAGACAGTGAAGCATGTCGTATCGATATAAAATACGAGCTGATTATAAAACAACGTTTTAGTTCGTGAAATTTTTTAAGAATTACTAGCAAAAGAGTTAAAAAAACTGTACGACGAGGATGGGATTCGAACCCACGCGGGCAGAGCCCATTGGATTAGCAGTCCAACGCCTTAACCACTCGGCCACCTCGTCACGTATATACTAGTACTCCTAAGTAGTCTCATAAACTATGAAATAATTTCATAGTTAATATCAACAAAAAGGAAAAAACTTTTTTAGAATATTTTATAAGAATAAAATGTTGAAACTTCATGAGTATATTTTGACAATTGACAATTATACCAATAAACGTCAGATTTTAGAAGAATAAAGTGAAGTTAAAGCTTGATGATTGTATTTTGACAGTTGACAATTATACCGATAAACGTCAGATTTTAGAATAATAAAGTGAAGTTGAAGCTTCATGATTGTATTTTGACAGTTGACAATTATAACGATAAACGTCAGATTTTAGAAGAATAAAGTGAAGTTGAAGCTTCGTGATTGTATTTTGACAGTTGACGGTTATACCGA
The DNA here is from genome assembly GCF_026250575.1 of Diorhabda carinulata. Lineage (NCBI taxonomy): Eukaryota > Metazoa > Arthropoda > Insecta > Coleoptera > Chrysomelidae > Diorhabda > Diorhabda carinulata. The sequence continues at coordinate 22,840,524 of NC_079465.1, read as the reverse complement.
TAAACGTCATTTTATAAATTTGTACTAACAATTCCACCAAATATCGTGATGAGTGAGGAAAATCTATTATGTGCGAATGAATCGTGTCTATATCAAAAGAAATATGAAGAATGTTTATTGGAATCGAACGTACAAATAGAAATAGACGTAGACAAGATATGTTCGAATGAATATTGTCCTTACAAAATAGCCGTGGCTGAATGTACCTCCGAACCGTTACGACAACGTTGTACATTCAAAGATTGTCCTTTTAAACAAAAATATGGATTCTGCGGAATCGGGTACGAAAAAACAGTGGAAAAAGAGAAAAAGTGCACTAATCCGAAATGTCGATTGAAGATGAAATGTCAACAATGCACTAAGAAACATAAAAAACTAGTACAATCACCTTTATGCGATAACGAACAATGCCCATATAAAATACCTTATTTGGAATGTAAGGATCTCGCTGGGAGAGTCCTTAATGTCGATAAGGATAATTTAGGAATATGCACAAATCAATTGTGTCCTTATAAAACGTTGTTGAAAGAATGTACCGTTTTCAAGGACACCATCGATATTTGCCAGAATGAAAAATGTCCTTACGGGCAAATTATAGACGTAAATATCTTTATTTGGTATAATGGGGGTAATGCTACAAAAATTAAAGACTTTAGGGGTAATTCTATAGAGATTCGAGGCGTTAGGGGTTATACTAGTGAGATTCATACTATGGGGGTTGTACTAGAGGAATTCGGGACTTTGGGGGTTGTTCTAGAGAGAATCGATAGTTTGAGGGTTGTGCTAGAAAAATTAGGGACGTTGGGCGTTGTGCTAGAGAGATTCGGAACTTTGAGGGGTAGTGCTAGAGAAATGCGGTACTTTAGGAGTAATACTAGAGAAATTAGGGACGTTAGGGGTAATGCTGGAGAAATTAGGGACATTTGGGGTATGACTAGAGATATTCGGGACTTTGGGAGATAATGCTAGAGAAATTTGGTACTTTGGGAGGTAACTCTAGAGAAATTCGAAACTTTGAGAGGTAGTACAAGAGAAATTCGATACTTTGGGGGTAATGCTAGAGAAATTTGGTAGTTTGGGTGCTAATGCTATAGAAATTTGGTACTTTGGGGGGTAGTGCTATAGAAATTTGGGGATATTTACATATCTGTTTGATGTAGGTCGAAAAAAAAGATAATCAAAAGGCGGTAATACGTGGAAGCACTTATTCTGGCAGCGAAACTGATTCGTATAGTGTCGGGAATACCACGTTATCATTTAGTTCGAAAGGAACGAAAATTCAAAGTAAATATAAGTACGATATGTGCGTACAAGTCGGGGACGGTTATACAGTCGCCGAAAATATTTTAAATGATATTTTCGCTAGATTACATGATAAACTGGAAGGTAAATCGTTTTTTTTTAACCGATACGTGAACTGTTATATTTTTTTATCGTTTTATTTAGAACACGATGGAAAATTACAACCGGTTGTAATCGACAGAGGTCCTTGCGTAAATCGAACGTGCAAATTTTTAAATCGACAAAAACAGGAAACTTGTATGCCGTTTAAAGATGTTTGCATATTCGCTGAAGAATTTATCGATCTTATTATACGAGATGCAACAGGTAATATTAAATATTATCCCTATTTTTCGAACGGTCCTCGTAATATCGATTCTCGTAATTGTGTCGACAACATTTAGCACGGTCCTGGCCTGGTACTGCCAATACTCACATTTGTAGCTTCGAATCCTCATAATAATCTCATCTACATCTTAAATTAATTGACTGGTCCTGGTAAAAGCAATCCCCGTATTAGCGTCGCTTATGTCATAGATTTATTAAACTACCCTGGTAATATTAATGTTTACATTGTCTATTTTTAGTTTTCCTCTCGTACGTCTGGAATTCTTTATATAATACGTGTTATAGTCTTAAATACGTTGAACTGTCTTAGTGATAGCTAGTACGTCTAAAATTTATTGTACACCGCCGGTAACTACTTTTTACTCCTTCAACAGTTCTTGTGACGGCGTAATTCCCGTTTTAAATCGTAATAGCGAGGTCTAAGTCTTCAAATAATCGAACGGTCCTGGTAACACCAGAATCTCCAAATATTTTAGAGTGAGTCCTCGTGATAGATAAATCTACGTTTTTAAATATTTCAACAGTGCTTTAATTTCATTTAATATCTGTATATTTTATTGAACGGTACTGGTAACACCAAAAATTAGAAGAGTCCTCGTATGGTATACGTTGTTAATTTATTGAAAAGACCTGGTACTAACAATGTTTGAAATTTTTCGTTCGAGTCGTGGTCGATGCCTTGAATTTATTGGACCGTTCTGGTAGTAGCAATGGTCTAGGTCTCTATTGTTTTTTTCAACGACCCTCGTTATATCGTTGTCTACATCTAACAATTTTTTTCATAACCCTCGTAAAGCAATTTTTTAAGAAATTGTTGTATTGAACATGTAACTTTAAAAAAAATTTTTTAACACATTGTAAAGTTTCTTATGAACATTTTTTCATTCAAATAAAATGTCAAAACCGCGGTTATCAAAAAGTACTTAATTTTTTCATATTCGAAATGTAGTAGCTTAGAACGTTTCTAATTGTTTTTTTTACTATTTTTTAAATAATTCATCATTAAGTAAGAGTAAATTGTTTACAGTATATCAAAAAGTTTTTTATAATCATCAAATAGTTTTGATTTGATCCCGAAAAAATCTAAAACTGTCATTATTTCTTTATCTAATATTAAAAAAAAATTTATTTCTTTAAGACGCGGTTGCGGAAAAGATGCTACCAACAGAAGGTTACAAATTAGCTAATTATTTACAAATAGGTATTTTCAATAAAATACAGTCGACTACCAGTTCTGTAAGGTATCAATCAATCACTTTCGATTGGCCCTTGATCAAAGATTTCACTATACCGTTGGGGGTGCAAAAAATAACAGAATATTTAGATAATTGTGAAGTTCAAGAACAGTGGTTATGTGGGATTTATTTTAAGAAGATCACCGAAGAACCTATCTCACTATTTTATCATTACGAGGTATAAATTTACAAGTTTTTTTTAAAAAAACCTTGTCTAAATGTACGAGGTTTGGTTATTAAATAACGAGACAGAAAAAATAGGTTTGCCTCAAAGATAAGCGATTATCAGCTGTTTAACCTGATGCTAACCGTGTATGTGAACAAACCAGTATAGCCGTCACCTTCGTTCGTATAGGGGTTGTTTTGTATTGGCTCGTTATTCAATAACCACACCTCGTACATTAAAATGACAAAAATATAGTTTAAAAACACTGAGATGAAGCAATGCATACAATAAAACAGAAATACTCTACATCGATTTTTAACAAGCCTTTTGGCTCTAACAGAAACATCTGAAAGATCGAGAGGTAGACTAAAAACTCTATAGATTAATCGAGATGACTGTGAGCCAAAAAAAGGGTCAGAACATCGACAACACTTTGAGGGTAATTGGTGGACGAATAATCGCTTAATCTGATGATATAGTAACCTATAACAGAAACAATGTTAAAAGAGATAGTTACAGAGGGGGAGCGTTCAGGTTTAACAATCAACGAAAACAAAAATGATGAGATTTGGAATACAACGTCAAGAGAGGATAAGTGAGGTTATGGAAGTAGAAAAATTCGAATACCTTGATGTTTTGTACAATAATAGAGGAGAGCCTTCCATGCTAAAAGGACATTATTGGAAACAATATATGGATTTCTTTTTCTCAGTGTAGCGATTCGTATTATCTTATTAATGTGTAAACACGAAATTTTTTATATATTTTGAGGTTATATGCGGATTACCAACGAATATTTACCCCATACCTCAAGTTACAGCGAGCATTTATTTTCGAATAGAAGTTTCTAAAGTGATACCAAAATCTTGTCCGATACACGTAAGTGGAAAAACGATCGAATATTTAAGGCCGAATTTTACTAGGAACATGCCACGCCACGCATATGTTTTTTCATTAAATTCAATCGTATGCGTACACAATTAGCCCCTACAACACGCTACGCCACGCCACGCCAATTCTCTTCTCAAACCGACGCGTGATGGCCTCCATTTTGTATTTACGGAAGTACACGTGACACCGATTACTAAATGCTTATATTTTTCGGATTGAAACACCAAGTTTTTAACGATTTTATCTACCCAAAATCTTCTTTTTCTCTAACAGCTGCGTATTGTTCTAAAATCTTTCTAGACGAACTACCAGAGCTACGAGCCAAAGAAGCACAGCGTGGGGTAGCGTGACGTGGCGTGTTGCTAGTAAATTTCGACTTTAATGTTGAGAAACTTTTCGAACAATCCTCGTAAACGAAAAAATCTGTTTGAACTGATATAATTATAGGTTACGTTCCAGTTGGAAACGTACAGATACGTTTTCGACGCTTCGATAACGACGGTAAGCGAAAAGTGGTTGTTGAATATATTGAAGTCGAAGATAAGCGTTTTCCCGACTTTCGATTATTGAAACTCCGATTGTGGAACAGCTTCAAAATAAAATTTTGTTTTTAAACTCGAATTTTTTCATTTCGACGAAAAAATTTCGGTCGATTTCGGATCATCTTCAGTATTTTCGAGATTACGGAAATCATCGGCGTTCTGATGGAATTTTCCTTGGGACGGTTTGGCGTGAGATGGCAGCACCTCCTAGGTTTGTTGATCTTAGGTTTAGTCGAACTTGAGATCAACAAATGACCACCTCGTTTCATCTTTTTGATGGATGAAGCAGTTTTGGGGGTTAATTATCCCCTTTCCCACTTTGAACTAACATATCTTCAAGTGTAGGCGATTTTTTGCGAACCGAATTGAGTCAGTGATATGAAATGTCATGGTAAGAAGTTGGTATTCCAGTATTGTTGTTTTTTGACACTTTTCTGCGTGTAAAAAACACTTTCTCGCATTTTGACGAGAGATTTGATTGGATCTGGTGACAAAATCGAATATTTTTTGTAATGAGAAAGATCAATATTTTTGTACACCTGGTAGGTTTCGTGGGAATGTTAGTGTCCATTAATAATCGTAGAATTGTAGTGGGTTCAATATTAAAGAATTTTTATTAAGGAAATCGCTGGTAAAAACAAGAGAAATATAAATTAACGAAAGCTTTCACTGCATTTATTCAAATTGTTTAAACAAATTCAAAATTAATGTAAACACATTATCAATCAATTTTTTTCATCTAAAACTCGTCATATGCATTTAAAATGTCATCTGATAATCATATTGGGTGATACAGGATGATCCAAATATAATATAAAAAAATTAAATGGTACTAAGTTTTCGTATATATAAATGTTTTGATGCAGTTTTTTTAATACGTGAAAAAATCGTGAAACATTAAATCGATCCAAAATATATAATACGAAATACGGGGTGAGCTAAAACTGTTGAAAAAAGTAAATATTACTAAGTTTAAGTATCCACCTTGTATATATGAATGAGTTTTTTTTCAATTTTTTTTAAAAGTGAATAGATCTAAAAACTCAATTTCATACGATATTTATAAAGAATAATACAGTGTGTTTCAAAATATTGTTAAAAAAGAAAATATTTCGTAAGTTTTCGTGTGCACTCTGTATATATATATATATATATATATATATATATATATTTCAATGTCATTTTTTTATATAAGAAAAGATCCTAAAACTCAGTTTCCTTTGATATTTAGGATACATAATACAGGGTGTTTCAAAACATTGTTAAAATAGGAAATATAGGGTAAATTTTCGTATCCACCCTGTACATATGAATAAGTTTTTTCATCATTTTTTTTATAGAAAAATAAACCTTAGAATTTAATTTTCTTCCATATTTAGGATGAATAATACAGGGTGTTTTGAAATATGGTTAATAAAAGAAAATATTTGGTAAGTTTTCGTATGTATATTTATATATTCATAAGAAAATGTTTCAATGTCACTTTTTTATATAAGAAAAGAAATAATACAGGGTTTCAAAATATTGTTAAAAAAGAAAATATTTGGTAAGTTTCGTATCCACCCTGTACATATGAATAAGGTTTTTTATTATTTTTTTTATAGAAGAATGATATTTAGGATGAATAATAGAGGGTGTTTGAAAATATTGTTAAAAAATGAAGTTTTCGTATGCACCCTGTACATATTAATATACACTTTTATCACCATTGTTTTCCATATGAAAGGATCCTAATACTTAATATCATCCGATATTCATTATGATTAATACAGAGTATTTCAAAATATAAAAGGAAATTTTAGGTAAGTTTACGTATCCACCTTGTATATTTATATATACATCAGAAAATGTTTCAATGTCATTTTTTTATAAAGGAAAAGGTCCTAAAACTCAATTTCCTTCGATATTTAAGATGAATAATACAGGGGTTTAGAAAATATTGTTAAATTAGGAAGTATTGGGTAAGTTTTCGTATCCACCCTGTACATAATAACGTAAAGTTTTATCAACATTTTTTACATATGAAAGGATTCTGAAACTCAATATCCTCAGATATTTATTATGATGTGTTGAACAAAAAAGAAATAATATATAACAACGTTTACGCGTCACCCTGTAGATAATTTAATATTTAATATTACGATAAAAATCCAAAAATACGTTCGATAATCATTTGCACAAAACAATATTCTGTAATTTTTTATTAAACAAAGTTTTTTTCCAAAATTTACACTTATACATTTTTGTGACGCGCCCCGTAAGAAAAATTTCAATTTAAATGTACAAAAACGCATTAGAACGTAGAAAAATGTAACGGTAATCAATCAAAACGATTAGATCGAAAGGAGATTAAAACGAAAATAAAAAATTTGTTTTATTCAAAATTCAATTCAGCCCCTGGAACGAAACTTGAAACGCCACCATTTTTATAATCACACTAACAACGTTTGAATGGATTTCTTTCCCGGCCAAGCCTCCTTGGCGTACTTCTTCTTCTTCGGCTCCATAGAATCCGCAGCCTGCACCTGTTGGGGTACAAACGGTGTGTTATTGGTGAAAGAATGTCCCATATCGATTTCCGGCGCCGGATTTGGCAAAACGATACCCAACCTAGAACTTAACGAACTGTACATGCCCAAATTACCAGAACCGGTTTGATGGGATTCCGGGGGTAAATCGTTGTACAAATCCGGAATGGTGACGTTGGGGTGGTGTATAGTTTTCGGTTGTTTGAATTCCGGTGACGTTACTCCTAAACTTTCCCCCATTTTGATTCTCTTGGACGACATCGGGACGACAGTCGTTTGTACTAGATTCCTAAATCGGCCTATACTGGGATCTACGTCTTCAGGGTTAATTATTTCGTCGTCTTCATTGAAGGAAACATACTGTCGTTTACGTTTTCTGCTACCCCTTTTTTCAGTATCATCTGATATACCCAACATTGATATTCTCCTATTATGCGCTGTGTTAAATTCTGTTAGATTCTGTGAAACAATAAAATTAATCATTGTATTAAATGATTTAATTTGAAAAGTTACTTACGTCCAATTCAGTTTCCGTTTCCGGTAAACCCAACAATCCTCCCTCGGATTCTTCACCAGCTTTTTCAATTTCATCTATAATCGGTCTAATTCCAGTTTGGGGTCTTTCCCTAATGATATAATTTCTCGTAGAAGCCCCAAAATGAAAACTAGAATCAATCGGAAGTTGCGTAGGTTTGTATCCTTCTAAACGTAAATTTCCAATAAAAGTACCATGTGCTAAATTACAAACATTATTTTTAATCATATAAATATGGAATTTTATATAATTATAAATCGAATACTTACTGCTACCGAGATCTACTAGGAAAGCTCTGTTGAGATGTTTGTGCCAGACAAAAGCTGCATGTACCCTGGAACAAGAAGCGTGATCAATGCAAAAATCATTCATTTGGGAATTCCTGCCGAATAGATAACATTTTTTCTCGTCAATCATAAGCTTCTGAATTAATTTATCACCTTTTAATACGTCTAAATGAAGACCTACTGGTGGTTTCCCAGCCCTAAAATAAAGATATTCGACTTAACCTCAAATCATTATGATAAATATTGAGGCTAGTTTAAAAATAATGTTTTACCAGTTTGGTACTTCATAATGATTAGCCATATTCGAATTTTTAAAAATTCAATAATATTGTTTAAACTTTTTCACAACAAACACCATTTCGATCTGACACAGAACTCCGAGCTGTCACGCAACTGTAGACAACTGATAAATGACAAATACCACCATATTATTTAGGTTCGTTCCAAACTGCTAATCGGAACCATTCTTGTAATATTTCCCGTGCAATTCCGGCTGTGGACGGTTCCTTCAACAATACTTGCTATCAACCAAAAGACCGCTCCGAAAACATACGAAACTAAAGTTTAATCTATCCCAAAACCACCGAAATAATGGTTAAATTATCGTTTGTTGGTGAACGCTATCTATAAATAAATAATCGATATCTATGGTTTTAACTGACGTTTGGGGTTAAAACACGCCTTAGTTTAAATGAAATATCACTACGTTTTGTACAATTCTTCTTCTTAACAGTTAGGTGAGCTGCTGTTTTGGCCGAAAAAGTTGCAAAATTACTACTACTACTACTGGATCCTCAAAGAGCTTGGGTCTCGTCTACTACATTCCTCCAGTCATTACGGTCAAACTCTCGGCGTCTTTACCTCACACCTAACCGTCGAAGATCCTCTTCGATACCATCCAATCATCGTTTGCCTCTTATTTCTATCGAGTAGTCATTATTTTATGTCACTAGTGGTCCTAGATTTTCAAACATAAACTTTCCTTGACATAACCATGTATTTTGTTTTGGACTCGTTATTGGTGAGCCCCGCTCTACAAGAATCCTCTTCCAGCTGCTCAAATCTCTCCACCAGTTTCCGCTTCCTTCGACTGAGTAGATCAACGTCATCAGCGTAGGCCAGGTACTCCACTTTCTGTCGAGCAGAGTTGCTCTTCTATAAAATTTGACATTTCTGATGACTCGTTTTAGTGTTTTCATGTTAAAGAGGGTCTCAGCTAACATAATCCGCACCATAAGTTACGATGGAAAGTCAAAAAGACGCAGGATGCTGTAGAAGTAAGATCGATCAACACTGTCATAAGCTTGTTTGTAATCTATAAAGAGCTGGACTAACATCAAAACGATTTTTTCCAGAGTCTCCAAAATAGTTTCAACGAATGAAGTTAATTTTATTCGTAGTTAGTGTATAGATTCCTATTTGGTCACTACATGGTCTAATTACGAGGTTATAAAACGTATATATATATATATATATATATATATATATATATATATATATATATATATATTTATAATCATATCATATCCACTTATTAAAAGTATAAATAATTTTATTTTGTTATTTCGAACCGGTAAATTAGAAAATACCGAAGTTGAGGATTAATTACCAACAAATTACACAATTTTTAACTGAAAATATTAAAACTGGTGACTTACTTTGGTTAGTCGGTTGATTTGATTTTTTTTTGTAAAAAAAGAGAAAAATAAAACGTATTTTTTATAATAAAACATTTATTAATTAACCACAAATTACCTATAAGAGAAATGATCATTTATATAAATATCTCTTATTATAGGTTCATCAGAAATAAACCTAATGCCTTCGGAATATGTTGGAAAAACAATTTGTTTTGTAAAAAAATATTTTTGCAGCGACAATTGCCCCAAGTGATCACTTTTCTATGACAAATTAACTACTGATTGTACTAAATTGACATATTTAAATGCCCAGTGCTGAATCAGGTAATATTGGAGGATATATCGTTAAATGAGTATAATACTGATCAATATGTATCGAAGGAACTATTCATTTCTTTTTTATTGCCTCCCCAGTGAAACCTCAACTTAATTCGGCGGTTTTTATATAAATAAAAAGACCAAAAGGACCGTTGAGATCCTTTAGAACCGTTCTCAATTTACAAAATGAACGTTTACAAATCGAATTTTTGGTGTTTCACAAGATATTTTTTGAATTCGTATTGTTTTACAATTTCAAATCAGTTTGAACATGGATATTCATCTGAATGGTGATCAAAAATTAAAAAAAAAACGATGTTTTTATATTAGTTTCGTTAGTGGTATTTGCCATTGTTTCAAGTAATAGAGCTAACACAGTGATAAGTACTTTTTAATGATTTTCGTTAACTTGCAGGGAGAGCTATAGTGATAAAATTAGAGCAATAGTGATGTCACTAGTGTCAATATTGGAATTAGTAGCGTCAATAGTGACAAAATGGATTTGACAGTAACAAAATAAGGTTTAGTGGCATATATATGTGATCAAAATTAGAGCAATAGTGATGTCAATGGTGATATTGGAATTGGTAGCGTCAATAGTGACAACATTCCATTTTTATCATTAAAAATACAAATAAATATTGAATAAATGCACCACAAATTTAAAATATTGAAGGAGGCACTCGCCAAACACTTTTTTGTTGATTAATAAAATGAAAAAGCAAAATTTAGATACTAAATCATGAAATATCGATCTTAATAACCACAAATTTAATCAAAAGTCTATTTTTATCATTAAAAATGCAAAAAATGGGCTGCAAACCGAAAAGATTGAAGGAATCAATCACCAAACACTTTTTTTACTCTTTTTAATTGATTAACAAAGTCAAAAAGTAAAATTTAGATACTAAATTGTTGTAAATCGATATCGCTTGCCATAAATTCTGTTCAATGTAAATTTTTTGTTACAAAAAATTCTGAAAAAGATGAAAATTGTACCACCTATTGCAAATATTGTAAAAAAGCAATAACCAAACACTTTTTTGTGCCACGATTACAAAGTGAAAGAAGCAAAATTTAGAAACTAGATCATTAAAAATTGATCAACCTAATCACAAAACTGATCCAGAGATACATTTTATCAACAAAAATCCAAAAAACATAATAAAAATCGAAAATATTGAAAAAAGCAAGCAACAAACACTGTTTTGACTCTTTTTGATTGATTAACAAAGTAAAAAATCAAAATTTATACACCAAATCATCAAATATCGATTTCAATAACCTCAAAACTGATCTAAAGGCTTTTTTCATCACCAAAAATCGAAAAAAAAAAACATAAAAAATTGTACCACAATTAAAAAAAATTAAACAAAGCAATCACTTCATACAATACATCCCAGAAAAAAAAGTTTCTCACTGAAATCAGAAAATCTGTTCCAATAAAACAAAACAAAAAATAAAATGATTCAGTACAACACGAATATAATACTTATTTCGGATAATACAAACCCCTATCATATATATTTATATATAATAGTGTGATTCAAGATTTATATACGACATTATTTACCAAAAAAAAAATAATAAAAATAAAAAAAAACATCCTTATAGATTATCTTCGATCCTTTTATCCTGATTCGTCACGTTAATTTCCATAATATCCGAAGGAGGAGAACTAATCGATTTTTTATCCTCCGAAACGCTCTTCCTCGAATTCCTGCGACTCCTGGGTTTCCTTCTAGCCAACATTTCGCAACTACCTTTCGGTACGAACGTCGTCCATTCGTTACTTTTCTCGTCCAAATATTCGATGGTATTCAAAAAGGTTTTCCCTACAAAGAACAAAAAAATCAAATAAACCTGGTGGGGAATGAAAAATACCCACCTGAAAACCCTCCGACGGCGTATAACCGATCCCCGACAACCGCCACTTCCATATTAGCCCTCGGTGTAGTCATACAAGGTCCGAAGGACCAAGTCTGCGTCTCCTCGTCGAATATTTCCGTGGTATTCAAAGAATGCGAACCATCCGAACCGCCGATCACGTACAATTTGTTATTAAACACCGATAAACCGCAACCTCTTCTAGCTGTTATTATAGGTTTCGATATGTTCCACGTATCATCTTCAGGGTTGTAATACTCCACGGAGGAAAGACAATTCCAAGCGTCCGAACCCCCTATGGCGTACACCAAGTTATTGTAAGCGGTCACACCGGCTTGGTATCGTCCTAAATCATAAAAAAAATTATTAATTTCGAAAAAATATATACAGGGTGGATGTTTATTTGTTTTTTTTTCTTTACCGGCGTTTAAATTTGCGATCGGCGTCCAAGCGGCCGTTTCGGGGTCGTATACGTGGCATTGTTTGATACCGACTTGTCCGTTCCATCCCCCTATGCAATATATTTTTTTGTCGAGCGTACAAACGCCCATATTGCTTCGCGCTAAAGGCATTTTGGGCATTTTTACCCATTTACCTATAGACATGTCGAGCATTTCGACTGAATCTAATTCCGTTGTGCCGTTGCTGCCGCCTGTAAAGGAAAATTTATGAATAATAGGGAAAATTTTGAGGGGGGGGTGGGGTAAACGTACCGATGGCGTAGATTTTGTCGTCGAGGACGGCGATTTTGAAGCGCCCTCTGTTTTCCCTCATTTGAGGAAGGGTTTTCCATGTGTTCGTTTCCGGTATGTATTGTTCGACGGATTTTAAACATTCCGTTCGATCGTAGCCCCCTAAATGTTTTTAATTGTTTAGTAAATATTTTTTTTAATTTTTTTGTTTTTTTTTCCATGAAAATCAGTTTTTTTTAACTGATTTTCGTCGAAAAGAAACAAATCAGCACGAAAAATATATAAAAGGTTTAAAAAATTAAAAATTAAATAAAATTATTTTTATTTTATTAAAATATTAAATAATTTCTTAATAAACGATAAGATGATGAAAAATTATCAAAATAAAAAATAATGTATAAAAAAATGCATTAAAACATGTTAAAAGTTATATAATTATAAGGTAGCTCCCCTAGTTTGAGAAATTCGACAAATAATTTTTTTAAAATGTTCTTTAAATTAATTTTTTTTAATCTGATTTTCATCGATAAGAAACAAATCAGCACGAAAAATATATAAAAAGGTTTAAAAAGTTGAAAATTGGAGAAAATTATTTTCTTTTTTTTTAAATAAAATATTAAATTATTCATTAATAGACGATAAGATGATGAGAAATTATCAAAATCAAAAATAATGCATGAGAAAGTTGATTGAAACATGTAAAAAGTTATATGATTATATAGTAGCCCCCCTTGTTTTTGAAATTTGAAAAATAATTTGAGAGTCTTTATATAATATTTAATAAATTTTTTTACAATAAAATAAAGTTTTTATATTTTTTTTGGTAAATGTTTGGTCATAAAAAATTGATTTTTTTTTTCATTTTCTTCATTTTTTCGGATAATTTACTATAAAAATTAGGCTTAATTTTAAAAACTAAGATTTTAACACTTTTTTGACCAAAAAAAATCAGAAAAATAAAGTTAATTACTTATTATTATTAATAACTTTTTTACAAGTGATAAAATGAATTTTTTATTTATTTTTTTTTAATTGTGAGAAATCAACTTTTTTTAATAATTTTTTTTGACGCACTTGAGACAAAAATGAAACTGCGGTTCGTAATCCAAAATTCCAATCCTTTTTTACCAATAAAATATTTTAAAACTATAAATTCGACTTCTAGAATTGGATTTGAAATTTTTTCCAAAAAAATTATTTTTCGAACTATTTTTGAAAAAAGAATAAGAATTCAATGGTTTAAATCAGTTAAATAAATAATTAAAAATTTTGAAAAATAAAAAATTTAACATTACCAATGATTTTTTCTCAATTTGTCTATTTTTTCGGAAAATTTAAAACAAAAATGGGACCCCAGTTCGAAATCCAACATTTAAACACTTTTTGATCAATAAAAAATTTCAAAAACCAAAAATTCCCCTAAAATTGTTTTTTTTTTTAATATTGACGTATCTTTCAAATTAACACAAAAACGAATAATTCGGAATAAAATCAATTAAATCAACATTTTCAAAAAAATATTTTTATTTTTGTTACTTATTGAAAACAAAAATGAAATCTAATTTTGAAATCTACAATTTATAAGATTTTTCAAAATCGAAAAATTAACATTTTTCATTAATTTTTTTTACCATTTTTCCTATTTTTTCGGAAAATTTAAGAAAAAAAGCATAGGAACGACAAAATAAAGCGGGAAAAGAATGTAATAGCGACTACAGTGCGAAAAATCGTCGAGACGATTGGGAATTCAGAATATTCTAAAATGTTCTAGAATATTTCAATTTTATTCGATTCGTTTATCGACTATTACTCACCGCAAACGATCAAAGTATTATTGAAATTACCGCACCCGAGTGCGCATCTGTGACACGACATATTCGCTATTGCGCAATACAAATCCGGTTTTTCTTCGCTAGTCGATCTACTTACGTCCGGCGTTAATACCGGAGACGGCGTAGAAGGTGTATTCAACCTTTAGAAAATAAAAATATCAATAAAACGAAACTAAAAAAAATATATAAAATAATCTTACTTGAGTTGTACTGACAGAGTCGACAATTTCCCTCCCAAAGTCATTAGAGCTAAAAAACTGTGTTCCCCGACGCTAGTGACACCTATAAGATTCCAATCGGGTTCTAATTCGTTTTCCAATTCTTCCCCGATTTCTCGATTGTAAATTAATACCCGAGGTTTCAACGGTTGTCCCAATACTTTCCTCTTAGGTTTACTCACTCCCTGAACAAACAATTACTCAAAACCTTTTTCGTTGTGGAATCGTGGCAAATCAAACATCAAAGTGTACACTTTCTAATTCAATTCTATCTTTCTCTTCTTCCTATTTAGTCCGTCTCCAGTTCAATCATCTTTGTTACATTCCATTTACTTCTAGGTCTGATTCTCTTGTTCTTTTTGTTTGTTTCGGTTTCCCACATCATCTTAACTGTCCTGTCCTCCAAGTTGGATTTTATGGAACCGTTGGTGATAGTCACACCAACACTCATAATTACACTGTCTGATATTAGCGTTTCGATAACAAAGTTCTCGTCTTCAGAGACTGAAAATCACAGTTTGTAGTAGTCCAGATCCGTACGTTAGTTGTACACGACGACATATGAAGTTTATTGATATCAATTTAAAAAAGAAAACAATTTAATAGCAGCGAAAATCAATAAACTTCACAATTGTCATTTTTAACGTAATGATTTTCAAAATTTTTCCAAATTCATAACAATTTCAGTTCAATTATTGAAAATTGTTTTTTAAATTTGATATCTCCATATATATATTTTCACCATAATCTCAGTCCCCGACGATGAATACGTAGTAATTCGAAATCTTTGAATAAATATTAAAAATAGTACATTTTTGGTGTTTGATTTGCCACAGTCCCGCAACAATTACGTTTATATATTCACCTGTTTGACTTTTAGGGAGAGTTTTTTATAATCCTGCACCATTTCGGTGTCGCTGATGTCGCCTGAAGGTAAACTCGAACAATCCTGAAGGGAATTATCTAAAGCGAGATACAACATGAAAGTTTTTTCCATGAGATCGGAAAATTTGAGACTCTCTTCACTCAATTGCCTTTTCACCCATTCCAATACTAATCTGCATAAGGAATTTTGGTTTACCAAAGACATTTCTTCTTTGGATTGATTGAGTACTTCGATACGAGCGCAATTTAAGTTTAAGATGTTGCTTGTTTTGCAAATGGCTGGAAACTAGGGAAGGAAACGATCCGTAATCAATTTGTGGTTACTAAATTTGCGTGAATTACAAATATAAAAACATCGATTTATTGGAGTATCACACGGTAATGTTCTAGTGCTTCTGATGAAAGGAAACTACTAATAATATTGTCCTGAAAATTTTTTTACGAGAATTTTCCGTTTTGCTGAAGTTATTTTCATCAAAACTATACAAATTTTTTAAAAAAATATTACCAGTAGTTTTCGATATATATATCAAGTCACCGTGGGAAACCCATTTTTGAGTATATATATTTTTGGACAGTAGTGTATAAGAAGTTTTTTTTTACTTTAAATTTGATACAAAATTAGATTTTAAAATAGATAAAAAAAATGACGTTTCGACTTATTTCGAGCTTTCAATTCTGACAAGAAAAAATTAGTCTTCTCTCGTTTATTTTTGAAAATTTAATATAAATTTATGTTAGAAAAGCAAACAAATAAAATTTCCCACTTATATTTGATCAGTGATTAGATGATAAAACAATGGAATTTTTGTGATGATTTTATGATATCATTTTAATAGATTTCAAAGAGATAAGTACGTTTAGAAATTTTAAAACATCAATAAAAGATAAAATAATATAAACATTGAAACACTAGAAAACGTTGGAGATATTCATATCGCATTTAATTTATCTGGTCCTTCGAGCCGGAAAAATACGATTTATGGTAGGTTCGAAGGACCAGAAAATGTTTTTTTAATAATGGAAAATTTGTCATTTTTTGTAAAAATTCAATTTTAGAACTTGTCAACTGATATAATGTAAATTTCTATGCGTATTTGGAGGTTAGAAACATAATTACTCCTAGTTTTTTGCGGTTTGTGAAGTTTTGTTATCAAAATTAAATATTTTAAATCAAACATTAGTTCCATAGATTGCTGGTTGATATCCGGCTCGAAGGACCTAACGAGGTGTTTATCTAATGAGGTATCTGGTCCTTGGAGCCGGGTAAAAACGATGTATGAAAGGCTAGAAGGACCAGAAAGTGTTAGTTGGTTATAATAATGAAAAATTTGTCTTTTCGGATCCAACTTTTTGTAAAAATTCAATTTTAGAGCTTGTCAACTGATATAATGTATATTTCTATACGTATTTGGAGGTTAGAAACATAATTACTACTAGTTTTTTGCGGTTTGTAACTCTTCGTTATCAAAATTAAATATTTTAAATCAAACATTAGTTCCATAGATTGCTGGTTGATATCCGGCTCGAAGGACCTAACGAGGTGTTTATCTAATGAGGTATCTGGTCCTTGGAGCCGGGTAAAAACGATGTATGAAAGGCTAGAAGGACCAGAAAGTGTTAGTTGGTTATAATAATGAAAAATTTGTCTTTTCGGATCCAACTTTTTGTAAAAATTCAATTTTAGAGCTTGTCAACTGATATAATGTATATTTCTATACGTATTTGGAGGTTAGAAACATAATTACTACTAGTTTTTTGCGGTTTGTAACTCTTCGTTATCAAAATTAAATATTTTAAATCAAACATTAGTTCCATAGATTGCTGGTTGATATCCGGCTTGAAGGACCTAGCGACGTGTTTATTTAATGAGGTATCTGGTCCTTGGAGCCGGGTAAAAATGATGTATGGAAGACTAGAAGGACCAGAAAGTGTTAGTTTCTTTTAATAATGAAAAATTTGTCTTTTCGGATCCAACTTTTTGTAAAAATTCAGTTTTAGAACTTGTCAACTGATATAATGTATATTTCTATACGTATTTGGAGGTTAGAAACATAATTACTCCTAGTTTTTTGCGGTTTGTGACGTTTTGTTATCAAAATTTAATATTTTAAATCAAACATTAGTTCCATAGATTGCTGGTTGATATCCGGCTCGAAGGACCTAACGAGGTGTTTATCTAATGAGGTATCTGGTCCTTGGAGCCGGGTAAAAACGATGTATGAAAGGCTAGAAGGACCAGAAAGTGTTAGTTGGTTATAATAATGAAAAATTTGTCTTTTCGGATCCAACTTTTTGTAAAAATTCAATTTTAGAGCTTGTCAACTGATATAATGTATATTTCTATACGTATTTGGAGGTTAGAAACATAATTACTACTAGTTTTTTGCGGTTTGTAACTCTTCGTTATCAAAATTAAATATTTTAAATCAAACATTAGTTCCATAGATTGCTGGTTGATATCCGGCTTGAAGGACCTAGCGACGTGTTTATTTAATGAGGTATCTGGTCCTTGGAGCCGGGTAAAAATGATGTATGGAAGACTAGAAGGACCAGAAAGTGTTAGTTTCTTTTAATAATGAAAAATTTGTCTTTTCGGATCCAATTTTTTGTAAAAATTCAGTTTTAGAACTTGTCAACTGATATAATGTATATTTCTATACGTATTTGGAGGTTAGTAACATAATTACTACTAGTTTTTTGCGGTTTGTGACGCTTTGTTATCAAAATTTAATATTTTAAATCAAACATTAGTTCAATAGATTGCTGGTTGATATCCGGCTCGAAGGACCTAACGACGTGTTTATTTAATGAGGTATCTGGTCCTTGGAGCCGGGTAAAAATGATGTATGGAAGACTAGAAGGACCAGAAAGTGTTAGTTGGTTTTAATAATGAAGAATTTGCCTTTTTGGCTATACATCCAGATTATTTATCGATTTATACCCGGCTCGAAGGACCAAATTGTGTTGATTTAATGTGTATGGGGTAAATGAGGGAATAAACCTAAGAATATTTTTTTAAAGAAAAAATTGATACATATCAAAATATATTTACCTCTTTCGCAATATACGTATCAACTTGTTGAATGAATTCTTTATTTCTCGCTATACCCGGTAAAGATCTAATTTCGATACAATTCTCAACGGAAAGGTGTTTCATGAGATGTTGTCCGCAAATTTTCGTAACTCTTTCCATTTTCAAGTTATTCGCGCATAAGAAAACGGCTTTAACCTTTCCAAAAACAAAAAAAATATATAAAATTTCAATAAGATAATTTTGGAAAACAAAAAATCCACACTCACATTTTTGTAAGTCACTTGTAATTTACCGGTGTAGGCGTAATCAATTAAAATTTGTAAAGCACTCGTATTGAAACCTCCGTTTAATTTGTAGGTGATCACGTTTTCGGTTCGTTTTTGTTCTTGATCAGCCGAGAACAATTCGAACAGGTATGGGGAAACGCTGGCCAGCACGGACCGATGAGCGTGTAATTCAGTATTACCAACCTATACGGAGAAATAAAAAAGACAATGTAAAAAAAATGTATTGGCTATTGGAAAATGATATACCGTAAAAGGAACTGTTCATTATAAGCTAGATTGTAATATCAATCGAAAAAAAAATTAATACACTTTTGAAACTCCCCTCGTATTAGAATAAATAAAAAAAGGGGAAAAATTATCTAATAGGCTACTAGGCAACCGGATTTGACGTTATTGACTTTTTCAATAGTTTAAACCTCAAATTTTTATATATCAAGAATCAATTTATATACGAGGTTTGAAAAACGTTGCACTTTATACAAGATTTTCGTGAAAATTGGGCTAAAAAACAAAAGGACAATCGGAGAATCATGTTTTTTGGGTTTTTCTAATCTCGAAATTGCAATATATCTTGATATAAAGTCATTTTCGTATTTTCAAAAGATTGTAACCGATTAGAAGTCATTTGGTAGATGACAGATCGATTGTATAAATTTTTTATACCCCTCGTATGATAAAAAAGGATTATTACGAAATAACAGTTTCCAGAAGCAAATTCTTGAAGACTACAGCGAGGCTGAATAATCGAGTGGCCACCCAGGCTATAGAATTTGACTTTATTGACTTTTTGAATAGTTTAAACGTCAAATTTTCGAAATTTTTTTATACCAGGAATCAATTAATATACGAGGTCTCTGCGAAAAATAATCAGACTGAAAATTCTAAAAAGGATCTGGCGATATCGTGAATTATAAAAACGAATTTTCAAAACTTTGCACTTTATACAAGATTTTCGTGAAAATTAAGCTAAAAAACAAAAGGACAATAGAAGAATCCTGTTTTTTATGTTTTCCTTTTCTCGAAATCGAAACATATCTTGAAATAACGTCATTTTCGTATTTTCAAAAGATTGTAATTGATTAGAATCCTTTTCGTAGTTGACAGATCGATTGTATCAATTTTTTTACACACCTCGTATGATATAAAAGGATTATTGTGAAATAACAGTTGACGTTATTGATTTTTTCAATAGTTTAAACGTCAAATTTTCGAAATTTTTATAAACGAATTTTCAAAACTTTGAAATTCATCCAAAATTTTATAGATTTTTGAAAAAAATGTGCTAAGAAACAATAGGACAATTGAAGAATCCTAGGCTACCAGATTTGACGTTTTTGACGTTATATACGAGGGGTGCGAGAAAAATTCCGCAGGAAAAGAGAATATTTTGAGCAGCCCTGTAGATTTTCCACCATATAATTATTTCGGATGTGAATCTGCAGCTTGGGGGTGTTATTTAGAAGCTTGTAAGGGGAGAAATTTTGTATAAAAATGGGGGAGATTGGAGTAGAGATTCAATATTTTGTTTTATAAAAAATTTGAGGTCAGAAGGTTCTATCATAAAAAATAAGTGATGGCAACGCTAATATAGACTGTTGAATAAATTATTTTTAGTCATCTAGCGAAATGTTTGGCGTTCCTTTTTCAGTAAATTTTTTTTTAAAAGCGAAAGGTAAAATAAAAAAAAATTACCGTCACCTAACTTCACGTATCTTTCTAAAACAAAGAAAATTAAAGGCTTTCTGGAATAAGAACGACATATCAAAAGTATTTTTACCTAATTTTTTATTTCGTACGGTCCCGAATAAACTGCAACTATTTTTTTTTTAAATTTTGTTTTTGTTATTTTCATGCGATCAAATTAATTCTACCGACTATGTTTTTTTTTGATATTACTGACTTAAAATCTACTCACTACTGGTCAAATTAATTTCAAATTTGATGATATTAGAGCTGTCCAGTAGTGTAACTGACTGTTTGCAAAAACAATTTTTACAGGTTCAAATAATCACTATGTCAAAATCATCGATTACACTGTAAAAAATAATTAGCAAACTCCATAATTAGAGATGAATATTTCCCCTCTACCCCCGTAAAAACAATTAATTTCCTTTGTGATTATTTGAATCTTGAAAAATATGCCGTTTGACACAGTCAGGCACATACGTATAGTATAACATCACAGAAATGGCGGTTTTTTCTCATCATGTTCAACGATTTCAGCAAATGGACTTGAAGGGCCTCATCAAAATATTCCAAATGTATAGTGTCTTCTTCTTCTTCTTCCTCGATCTCTTGCGACTCTCCATTTCTTTGGGGTTGTTTAGGGGTACCTGAAATAAATATCTAAATTGTATGAACTGTAGGGGAAAAAACCGCGCAAATTCTGAAACGATTGTTTTGGTCAGAAAAAAACTGTTTGGGTACATACGAAGAAGAAAAAAAAATATAATTTTATGTTAAAAAATCAAAGAAAAGTTACGTCAACATTATCCTGAAAATATTGAATTCTATAGAAAGGTTTTTGGCAAATCATTTACCGTAACTTGCATTTCAAGCAAATTTTATTTTCAAGGTTGGTGCCACGATTGTTTATTATTAATTAAAAGCTCTAACTCGAACCCAAATTCTATAGAAAACAGCTCAAAACTATTACAAAAGGCCATGACGGAAAAAGACAGTTTCCAACGACATATATATTGTAGTTTTTCAAAGACAGTCCCCAAAATCAAATAATGGTCAAAATAGCCCCAAAAGACCCATGACAGTTTGGTTTTAAGAGAAAATTACGTATTCTGAAAACATAACATATTCTTTTATGTAAAAAGACAGTTTCCAAAGACAAATGACAGTCTATTTTGAAAAAAGACAATGTCCAAAGACAAATGACGTTCTACTTTTTAAAAAACTTTATCTGAAGGCAAAAAGATTTTATTTAAAAAAAACAGCTTTCGAAAGCAAATGAAGATTTTATTTTGATAAAAGGCAGTTTGATTTTGAAAAAAGACAGTTTCCAGAGACAAATGACAGTCTGATTTTGAAAAAATACAGTTTCCAAAGACAAATGACGTTCTGTTTTTCAAAAAAATAGTTTTTAGAAGGTTAATGAATACTTGATTTTGAAAAAACGTATTTTCCAAAAACAAATACCATTCTGTTTTTTAAAAAAACATTTTTCGAAGGTAAATAAAGATTTGATTTTGAAAAATGATTGATTCCAAAGACAAATAACAGTCTGAGTTTCAAAAAAGACCGCTTCCAAAACAAATGAGAGTCTGATTTTGAAAAAAAGACAGTCTCCAAAGACAAATAACATTCTGAGTTTCCAAAGCTTCCAAAAAACAGTTTCCAAAGACATATGACATGTTGTTTATCAAAAGACAGTCCCTAAAGACAAATAATTGTCAAAATAGCCCCAAAAGACCCATGACGGTTTGGTTTTAAGGGAAAATTACGTATTATTATTACGTAATACGGCAAAAAAATATTTTATTTAAAAAAAAACAGCTTTCGAAAGCAAATGAACATTTTATTTTGATAAAAGAGTTTCCAGAGACAAATAACTTCTCAAAAAAGCAGTGTTCAAAGGCAAAAAAATATTATTTTGAAATTAAAAACATTTTGCAAAGACAAATGACGTTTTGTTTTTCAAAAAAAAAAAACAGTTTTCGGGGGCATCGGGCAATCGAAACTTGATTTCGAAAAAGACAGTTCCCAAAGATAAATGATGTTTCTTAAAGAGACAGAGACGATTCGCATTCATTCAGTTTCCTTTTCAAACGAAAGCGATTCTTAGTAGGCCACCCGGTATAGTATCGATGATTTTATTTTGTCTTCCGCTCTATATATGAATATGTATATAAATTGAGTGTGTATAACACGTGTTATCGTTACTGGACAAACAAAAAATTTTATATAACAATTGGTATTAATCAATTCGTCATCGGACTAGTTTTTTAAACAGATGAATACAACCTTGAAGATTTTGTTTTCTCATTGTAATATTCATAATATTCAAGGCTTTTTAGGTTACGAATCAGCAAACGCGGTTAATGATTGCGAGATTTAAATTGTTATTTCTTTATCGAAATGTAATTTTTTAGATAATTTCGAAATTTTTAATAGATTTGGCAACGTCGAACCGTGATTTCTTTTTCTATCATATTATTGGAATTTACAAAAAAGGTTTGATTTTGATAATTTTTTTTATAAATTGTTCAAGATTGGAAGCGGCGACTAAATTGTTTATAAGATTTAGGACACTGAAAATTTAACAGTTTGCGATCAATTACGTCCCAGATATGTTCAACTGGGGATAGATCGAGAGATTTTGATGGCCGAGAGTGAACAATTTGGTATCGGATCAATGAATGTTATAGATTCTCTGGTATCAGCTCTATTAGTGAACTGCCACCATATCCAATCCAAATGACAATCTGATTTTGGAAAAATAACGTTTCCAAAGACAAATGACAGTCTGAGTTTTAAAAAAGACAGTTTCCAAAGACAAATAACAGTCTAAGTTGAAAAAAAGACAGTTTCTAAAGACAAGTAATAGTCTGAGTTTGAAAAAAAAACAGTTTCCAAAGACAAATGACAGTCTAAGTTGAAAAAAAGACAGTTTCCAAAGACAAGTAACAGTCTGAGTTTGGAAAAAAACAGTTTCCAAAGACAAATAACAGTCTAAGTTGAAAAAAAGACAGTTTCTAAAGACAAGTAACAGTCTGAGTTTAAAAAATGACAGTTTCCAAAGACAAATAACAGTCGGAGTTTAAGAAAAGACAGTTTCCAAAGACAAATGACACTCTGAGTTTTAAAAAATACAGTGTCCAATACAACTGACAGTCGGAGTTTGAGCAAAGACAGTTTCCAAAGACAAATGACGATCTGAGTTTGAAAAAAGGCAGTTCCTACACACCGATGACGTTCGGTTTTTAAAAAATAGTTTTCGAAGGTAAATGAAGATTTGTTTTTGAAAAATTGCAGTTTCCAAAGACAAATAACAGTTTGATTTTGGAAAAAACAGTTTCCAAAGACAAATGACGTTCTAGTTTTCAAAAAAGCAGTGTTCGTAGGAAAAAAATTTTCCAAAGACGAATGACGTTCTATTAATCAAGAAAACTGTTTTGGAAGGCTGAAGAAAATTTGATTTAAAAAAAAAACAGTTTCCAGAGACAGATGACATACTGTTTTTCAGAAAAAAAACAGTTTTTGGGGGCAAATGACGTTTTATTAATCAAGAAAACCGTTTTGAAAGGCAAAGAAAAAATTTTATTTTGAAAAAGCAGCTTTCGAAAGCAAATGAAGATTTTATTTTTATAAAAGACAGTTTCTAAAACAAATGACAGTCTGATTTTGAAAAAAGTTATAATTCGAACTTTTTCAAAATTTTGTATCATGCTCGATCTAAAAATTGCTAAAAAATCCATAAAATTATTCACTAACTAAACCAGTCATCGTATTATGAAAAAAAAAATAATTATCAAAATCGAATTTTTTTTTAAAGTTTCAAATTTGTATTTATGATTGCCCTAAATAATAATTCCAATTCAAAATGTCCCTCATTAACTCAAAAATGATTTTTCATTTATTTGTACAAAATCTACGTAAATGTATCGTTCGAATGGACTAAAGGTTATAAAAATCGATATTTTGTGACAGGTACGACATTTAGTGACGTCCGAACTAATTTATAGCTTTTCGCTACGTAAGGATTTATAGTTCAAGGTCGCGACCTTTTAAATACCTAACAATATAAAACGATCTCAATTTGTAATGAAATTTTCATTTCACAATTACAACCAGCGCTTTCCGTAAATGATATGAAAAATCTTATCAAAATGGAAATATACGACATTTTATTTTGTGATATCAGTTCATATTCAACACAAACCACAATATTATAGTCCTTTTATACAGTGAGGAATGAAAGAAATAACAATAAATGGTTCTCACAAAAATTAACAAATGGACTATAATTTGATCATTTCGTTTCGAAGCGATTTAATCCATAAATAAACTATTTTATATAATCGAGTTATAAATGATTATATGATATAAATCCTTCAATTTTCAATTGATTTTTACTATAAAAATAAAGATAATATTTATAAATTGATAAATGATACGATTATTTGGAATATAACTTACCGTTTACCGCAGTCAACGACATTTTGATCTTCTGAAAATGGATACAACATAAATTAGATAGTCGTCAATTATTAATTTTCACAAATTCCAATTATAACCTCACTTATAACTGCCAATAGAACGCGAAGGTAAATAAAGATTTGATTTTGAAAAATGACAGTCTGAGTTTGAAAAAAGACCGCTACCAAAACAAATGACAGTCTGATTTCGAAAAAAGACAGTTTCCAAAGACAAATGACGTTCTGTTTTTCAAAAAAACAGTTTTGGGGGACAAATCAAATCTTGATTTTGGAAAAAGACAATTTTCAAAGACAAATTACAGTCTGATTTTGAAAAAAATACTTTTGGGGGACAAATCACAATCTGATTTTAGAAAAAGACAATTTTCAATGACAAATGACAGCCTGATTTTGAAAAAAGACAGTTTCCAAAGACAAATGACGTTCTGTTTTTCAAAAAAACAGTTTTGGGGGACAAATCAAATCTTGATTTTGGAAAAAGACAATTTTCAAAGACAAATTACAGTCTGATTTTGAAAAAAATACTTTTGGGGGACAAATCACAATCTGATTTTAGAAAAAGACAATTTTCAATGACAAATGACAGCCTGATTTTGAAAAAAGACAGTTTCCAAAGACAAATGACGTTCTGTTTTTCAAAAAAACAGTTTTAGGAGACAAATCAAATCTTGATTTTGGAAAAAGACAATTTTCAAAGACAAATTACAGTCTGATTTTGAAAAAAATACTTTTGGGGGACAAATCACAATCTGATTTTAGAAAAAGACAATTTTCAATGGCAAATGACAGCCTGATTTTGAAAAAAGACTGTTTCCAAAGACAAATGACGTTCTGTTTTTCAAAAAAACAGTTTTGGGGGACAAATCAAATCTTGATTTTGAACAAAGTCAGTTTTCAAAGACAAGAGAGAGAAAGAACCTCAATATTAACCAATTTTTATCTCTCTCTGATCTATTTTATTTGGATCGTGATGACGTGAAAGTTTCTAGAGGTGGGAACGGCAAAGAAGAAAGATAACAAGTGTTTTTAGACAGTGGTAAACTCTATTTCTGTCTTCAAGTACTACAAACCGTTCTATCTATTTGTAATTTGAACTCTATGGATTTTCGCAAGGCTGACAGTTGAAATTATCGAAATAACGAATCTTCTAAATTAATCTAAGACGTGCTTGTTTTTGATATATTTTTATCTACATGAGACTTTGGTTCATTTGTTTACAGTAAAAAAAATCATGATTTCAAAAAGATAGAAACATTATTTTTTTATTAATAAAAGTAGAAATAATTTCTAATTCTACTAGAAATTCGTCATTTTCTACATCAAACTGAAAAACGCAATTCATATGAAAATAACTTACACAACTCGATATAAACTAACTTTTTACACTAATAGCCTGATGTGAAAGATAGAATATCAAATTTTAGTCCACGCCTATGAATTGTCCTTGAAAATTTAGAAATCCTGTTTGAGAACATTTTTTTAAAAAGTCTTTTCAACTAAGAACGCAGGTAAAAACTTACGAGGGATGTCGAAATTGCTGTTAAACAAAGTTAACGTTAATTTTTTCAAATCCTTTATCAATAAAGCAACAAAATATTAAGCATAAGTATAATGCCTTAAGTATTTTATTGTTTTTTATCATACCAAGCGTTTTTAATGGATAATTGCGCTGACGATCGTAATCTTAACGAATTAAAAAGATAAAATAATCACCTACTGTTGTAAATATATATTTTGTCACATGTTCACTATAAAATTAAATGTCTAAAGTAGTTTTTTCTCACCCTTTAAGACAGTGGATGAATTCGTAAAACTAAATAATTTATATTTAGATAAAAACGTGGTTTACGACATGGCGTTAAAATAAACAATTCAATAATAAAATTCAACGTGATCTCGTTAACTACTTTCGACTTATAACTAAAGAAACCTCCAAAGGTCTTATTTGAGATCGAGATCCCTATTTATCATATGGTTTCAGTTTACATCATTATCCTTTTCGTTTTAAAACAAACTTCAATTAAATTGAAATATATTATAAAAGCAAATAGTTAAACGCAACTTACTTATTTGTAAAACGTTACAAGATACAACTTTAGGGCACTGATTCAATGTTATAAATAAAGACTAACAAAAAACCGCAACTTTACATGAGAAATGTGCTTCGACACTCGAGTTGCCATATTATTAAACAACAGATCAAACGGACATGCGCCGACGTTTCCAATTATGCTAAATCGACGAAATTAGAAATCTGAGATAACTATAAAACCAAATAAACAATTGAATTTAAAAAAATTTGATTTTTATATCTAAAAACGAGCTGGGCTATTTCAATAAATATAATTCTTTATACACAACAAAATAAATACATCAATTAAATTGGGATTACAGAAATCTGTTCAGAAAAAAACGACATTACAGGAATCTGTATTTGCTTACTGCATTCAAACACAGACGTCGCTGTAAAATAGAGTTGATGAACTTTCGGAATTTATTGTTTTAAAATGTTTAATATGATATTAATATCGTTTTTAAAAAACATTAATTTTTTTATGGGACTCATCTTGAATTTAAACCTTATTTTTTGTTAAAACAAACTGTTTTTTTTTCAATTTTGAATATTAATATTTCATTTTTCCCCTACGTGGGAAATTGGAAATAATGTGGTTTGATTTTGAAGGGAAAAGGCTTCTCTAACTTCTATCTTTTGTGTCAAAATAATCTTCAGTTTCAGCATTTGAGCTGAAGTTCTCACCGGTGAGCATTTTTTTGACATCAGTAGTCACTGGGAACCAGATCTGGACTATACGGTGTATGAGGAAGCTATTAGTTTAATTTAACTATCGTTGTCATCGACTTGTTAATCAGTGCATTGTTTTGGTGAAACATTCGACGTATGAAGCCGAGACGATCCAACAACTCAATGTAGTATTCGCTATAGATCGTCTCCGATTAATATTCCATGCAAGAAAAACTCTTCTTAGGTGTTGCAGGTTTCCTTGTAACCTGGTGTACCCACTCACTACTTATTCAAATTAAAAATAAACGAAACAAAAAATAGAAAACAAAATATACCACTACAATCCCAGTCCTGCAGAGAAACAGCTCCTATATCAGGGCCAACGCTAACAAAACTTTTTTTCTATGCAAACATTTCCTTTATCTACTTAAAAACTATCTACATTTTTTCACGAAGTTTGGTGAAAACTTATTTTTTTTTGCTTTGTTTAAACATATTTTTGAGTTAATATGGGAAAAACATCCTAATTTTCAATCAAAAATTCCCCCTTTAGAATATCATCTTTTTAAAAAAATATATTATTTGATCAATGAAATATCAATATCATTGAAATATCTACTTTTTGATACATCACCATGGTAAATTTTCTTTTAAAAAACGAAAAAAACACTTCGGAAATTTAATCATTCGTAAAATTTTCAAAGAATTATTGAATTTTACATTTTACATTAATTATTTCTAAGAAACTATATATACTATTTGTATTTGGTTCAAAAGTATGTGTTTATTAAATGAAATTCGACATCGAAGACGTTTTGGTTTACTTAGAACTGTATACCTAATTTGTTCAGTCGTTTTTATCGAACATTCGTACTACATCTGACGATTCGTATAATAGACGATCTACATTACATCTAATCTAATATCAAAATACCAATTTTGTTAAAACAACATGCCTGTATCCTACAGAATATTTATTGTATATCATCCCTCCATATTTATAAAAATACTTACACAATAATAATGTATTATGACAAGTGACAGTCTTTATACATCAATATGACAGTATCTGTCACTTCATTCATAGATAAACTAAACCGATAGAGGTAAACACTTTATTCAATTTGCAAAATCTAATTTGGATGATCATAAAAACACTAACACAACATTTTTTTGAGTTTAAAATAAAATTCGATTGTTTGCTATAAATAATTAGCTCGCACTAACTTACGTAGAGGTCGCTACGTGTTAAATAATTCTTCGAAACGATATAATTTTAAATATAGATTAAGTGTGAATGCCTTTTCTCGCAATTAATAACAAGATATGATATTAACAGTTATTCCTTTGTTGAAATTAATAAATAGAGTATGAGAACGATAAAAAAATATATTATTTATCTTTATTTGTCTTCCATAAACAAAATAAGATCATATTTTAACGTGATAACGATTCAAATATACGAGGATGGTCCCAAAAATAACTTTTACGGATGTGTGAGCTGGTGCATTGTCATTTTCTTATTAGCCAAATGGGGCCGTTTTTGCTTGATTTCTTCGCTCAATCTTTGATAGTTGTTCCTTTTTCAAAATAGTCAATGAAAATTATCTCATAAAACCGACGTCATGACCTTACCTGCAGTTGGAATGGTCTTTGCCTTCTTTGGACCTGGTCCTCTCTCTTCAGTCCATTGTTTTTTTGTTTCGGGTATGAAATGATGTACCCATGGTTATAAAACGGCCCAAAAATTCGGCCAAACATGTACCAGATGCTGTTTTTATTCAATTGTGAGCAAACGCAGCTCCCATTTTGCGCATAGCTTTCTTATGTCCAAATTTTCAGTTAATATGCGATGTATCGCATTTTGTGAAATGTCTGCTAGCTCGATTCATCATCCAGTATCGCTTTGTGGATTTTTTTCAACATTTTTGGACCCAATCGGTCAACCACTGCGTTGCTGGTGTTCGCAGATCGTACGGTCTCGTCTAAACTGTGTTACCTAATATTTTACTGTTGATATGCGTCTTCAAACTCGAAACCAGGTACTTTTGGTACCATCCTCGTATTCAACATTGTACAAATAAATGTTTAAGTAAAAATAACAGAAATACCCCGCCACTGTATCAGTAAATACTGACCTATATGTTCACTCATTTTCAAATCTAGTTTTGTTGTTTTATGTATTTACTATGGGCGGTATTCATAAAACCGCTTATTTTAAGGGAGCGGGGGGATGCGGAAACGGAAAGGTAAATCTCTATTTATTGCATTGAGGTTAAATGCATATGATCTGTTAACAAGATCTTACTACATAAAAAACGTTTCAGAAATGAATATTTAAGAAAGTTTTTGTTTAAAATTAATCAAAATATATAAATAAAAAGTATATTTTCTTATATATACGAGTTGAATAAAAAAAAAACAGTAAATTCTTTTATACGAATTGTGACAAGTGACATTTGACAAAATGATAACGTTCTAAATTATTCCACTGATTGTTTATAGGTTAAGTTGTTTTGAAGAATTGTTATAAGAAAAATTATTATAACGATGTTGCCAAATTTAATTTTAATACAGATTTAATTAGAAATAATTATTTTTCAGTTTAGTTTTCGTTTTATTAAAATAAAATAAGTGACGAGATATATTTTACGATTCATACGAGGTAAACTAAAAATACAGATAAATAAATAGTGAGGTAATAAATGTTTTGATTTATATACGGTGAATTCGAAAAATAAGGAAACGAATTGAATAATTTATATGAGTAAATAGAAATATTTAGGCCATAATTTTTTGTTTACTTACTGAAAATATCGAATGTAAATATGATTTTTTCGTCCAAATGTACCGTGATGTCAATATTTGTATTAAAAAAAGATTATATTTATTATATGTTTACTTAAATATCCGTTATCTCGATTATTTTTTCAATGATCGTATTGTCAAAAGGATTTGACATGTATGGAATCCAATTTCGAATGGAACCTTCCTCTGATGTAACGATTTAACTTTATAACAACGATTTGATGAAGAAACCTCCCAAAATGGTCTTTATTAGCATTTTTTTCTATTTATTTTATGATAATTTTGTACATATTTGCTTTAGACAATTTAGGACAACTGACAAAAAATATCTTTATGAAATATATCCACAAATAGTATCGACGAAACTAATAAAATTATTTTCGAATTACTTTGTATACGGGGATGATCCCAAAAGTACATGAACCAACAAAAAAAAAACACGAAAATTTTGGAAAATAACCCATTAAATGTGTTCTTTGTTGGATAATATCTAACCATCGATCCATATTTTTAAATCTGGGAACAGAAAATGATCCGACAGGGCTAAATCTGGCGAATACGGTGCGGTCAAACTACAATTCATCAATTTTGCATTGTCACTTTCTTCTTGACCGTTTTTGCTTGATTTCGTGCATCATATTCGCCAATGATAATTTTTCAAGATATCCTATGAATATTTTCCCAAAAAAACGACGCCATGACCTTCCCTGCAGCTGGAACGGTCTTTGTCTTCTTTGGACCTAGTCCTCCCTCGTTAGTTCATTTTTTTTTATTGTTATTTTGTCTTGGGTATCAAATGATGGACTCACGTTCCATGAAACGGCCTTTATCCACGTAATTTTGAAGTTTTACTTTACAAAAAGTTTTGTATAGTCAAAAACCTCAATTGCAACCATCAGATATTAAAATTTGGCAGTCACATACGAGGTTTGTCCAAAAAAAACTGTTTATAGATAAAAATATCACTAACCTTTAATTTTTTTAGGAAGTTGGATCTCATCTTAGCAGCGATCTTCTGTTTTCACTTTTAGTAACAGTTGGAAACTAAACAAAGAATGGGGATGAAACTGTGTGATCTGAGAGAAAAGGGAAACAAATACCTGGAATCAATAAAATGGTTTTATAAGAAATTTTACTATCAAGTATTAATAATCAAAATTTAAATAACGAATTCTGTAAATCACTAATTATATGAAATATGGAATAAAATCATGAAAAATTCAGAACCAGCATAAAAGTATGAAAATGATGAAGTTCAAAAAAATAATAGTGAAAAAAAAACAAAGAAAATGAAAGTAGAATGAATACAAATAAAGAAGGGAAGCTAGAAACATAAATCAAGAAAAGGAAATGGAAAAAACGAAAATAGAACAACGAGAAGAATGAACAATCACAAAAGAATAACCTTGATGGAACATAACATATTTTGATGAATAAATTATTAAGTTATTGTGAAATATCCAATTGCAGCAAAATTGATCTGAAGAAAATCTGTTTCAACCCCCTCCAAGTTCATTTATTTGTCACTATCGACATCTCACGGATATTTCTTATATTACGAGGCACATTGTCATCCCAATGGATCGTATTTGGTCCAATGATAATCCACAAGGGATGATTTTTCTCTTAGCGGGTCATATTTTGGTTTAATACCTTTTTGAAGATAATTATATTGATAAATCTCGAAATTTTTAAATTGAGTTTGGAAAGTTGTTGTAAAACCCTCGTAACTCAAAATTCTTTTATATGTAAAAAGCAGCTACAACAGTTCTGGTGTCTGCAGGACAATATTTAGTTTGTATTTTCGTACTGACGGTAAAACTGACAGTGTAACCGGCCCTTAATATTCCTAAATAGTTTTACGAATGCCAGAATCGTAATGTAACGTTTAAATTTTTCATAGTGGATCGGATTTTGGTTCAATACCTTTGTGAATATAGTTATATTGATAAATCCTAAAATTTTTAGGTTAATTTTGGAAAATTGTTGTAAAACCTTCATAATTCAAAATCCTTTCATATGTAAAAAGCAACTACAACAGTTCTGGTGTCTACAGGAAAATATTTAGTTTGCATTTTCGTACTGACGGCAAAACTGACAGTGTAACCGGCCCTTAATATTCCTAAATAGTTTTACGAATGCCAGAATCGTAATGTAACGTTTAAATTTTTCATAGTGGATCGGATTTTGGTTCAATACCTTTGTGAATATAGTTATATTGATAAATCCTAAAATTTTTAGGTTAATTTTGGAAAATTGTTGTAAAACCCTCGTAACTCAAAATTCTTTTATATGTAAAAAGCAGCTACAACAGTTCTGGTGTCTGCAGGACAATATTTAGTTTGTATTTTCGTACTGACGGCAAAACTGACAGTGTAACCGGCCCTTAATATTCCTAAATAGTTTTACGAATGCCAGAATCGTAATGTAACGTTTAAATTTTTCATAGTGGATCGGATTTTGGTTCAATACCTTTGTGAATATAGTTATATTGATAAATCCTAAAATTTTTAGGTTAATTTTGGAAAATTGTTGTAAAACCTTCATAATTCAAAATCCTTTCATATGTAAAAAGCAACTACAACAGTTCTGGTGTCTACAGGAAAATATTTAGTTTGCATTTTCGTACTGACGGCAAAACTGACAGTGTAACCGGCCCTTAATATTCCTAAATAGTTTTACGAATGCCAGAATCGTAATGTAACGTTTAAATTTTTCATAGTGGATCGGATTTTGGTTCAATACCTTTGTGAATATAGTTATATTGATAAATCCTAAAATTTTTAGGTTAATTTTGGAAAATTGTTGTAAAACCCTCGTAACTCAAAATTCTTTTATATGTAAAAAGCAGCTACAACAGTTCTGGTGTCTGCAGGACAATATTTAGTTTGTATTTTCGTACTGACGGCAAAACTGACAGTGTAACCGGCCCTTAATATTCCTAAATAGTTTTACGAATGCCAGAATCGTAATGTAACGTTTAAATTTTTCATAGTGGATCGGATTTTGGTTCAATACCTTTGTGAATATAGTTATATTGATAAATCCTAAAATTTTTAGGTTAATTTTGGAAAATTGTTGTAAAACCTTCATAATTCAAAATCCTTTCATATGTAAAAAGCAACTACAACAGTTCTGGTGTCTACAGGAAAATATTTAGTTTGCATTTTCGTACTGACGGCAAAACTGACAGTGTAACCGGCCCTTAATATTCCTAAATAGTTTTACGAATGCCAGAATCGTAATGTAACGTTTAAATTTTTCATAGTGGATCGGATTTTGGTTCAATACCTTTGTGAATATAGTTATATTGATAAATCCTAAAATTTTTAGGTTAATTTTGGAAAATTGTTGTAAAACCTTCATAATTCAAAATCCTTTCATATGTAAAAAGCAGCTACAACAGTTCTGGTGTCTGCAGGACAATATTTAGTTTGTATTTTCGTACTGACGGTAAAACTGACAGTGTAACCGGCCCTTAATATTCCTAAATAGTTTTACGAATGCCAGAATCGTAATGTAACGTTTAAATTTTTCATAGTGGATCGGATTTTGGTTCAATACCTTTGTGAATATAGTTATATTGATAAATCCTGAAATTTTTAGGTTAATTTTGGAAAATTGTTGTAAAACCTTCATAATTCAAAATCCTTTCATATGTAAAAAGCAACTACAACAGTTCTGGTGTCTACAGGACAATATTTAGTTTGCATTTTCGTACTGACGGCAAAACTGACAGTGTAACCGGCGCTTAATATTTCTAAATACTTTTACGAATACCAACGTTTAAACTTAAACTTAAATTTAACCAGTTGTATTCTGTATATAATTCGATTAAACGTTATTAGAGATTTACCAAATATTTTCTTTTAAAATAACTTTCAAATTCGGTGAAAATATTATGAAATTGAACCCTTTAATCCCTGAAAAATAAACTGTGTGCGACCTTGATCATCGGTTTTCAATAAAAAGATAAAGAGATATAAGTTGGGCTAGTGGCATAGTGAAGAGTGGGCATCACGTCTTAGTTAGTTTGCCATCAAACTGTGTTTCAAAGCACAACGCAGTGGTCGGTGATACGAGTGGTGATTCGAAAAACGGAAAGGTAATTTCAATATTCAATCAAATCTTATCAAGATATTGTTTTGTTTTCAATTATTATTGAAAAAAAAATTTTTTTTAAAAATAATTTTTAAAGCAATAATTAATTATTAATTAAAAAATTTATATTCGTTTATAGAAATTTTTTTAATTTTTTTAAATTACCCTCAGACACATATTTTTATTAACAAAATTCGTTTTCCGGGTATATTTGGTAATTTTTTGAAAAAACAATTGCTATTCATGAAGGTTTTATCAATAATTTTTGAAGGAATTTGGAAAATTTTAATTCGTTGTCTTCATATTTAATACGTATTTGAATTTAGACAAAAATGATTTAAAAATATATTTAAAGCGCAAAGTCTTAAAAAGTGACTTTTTCCCAATTAAAATTTCATGCGATTTACCGACATTTACAATAATTTGATACGGGTGGGACATAAAAAGATATATTAAGACCAAAAACGTTCACTGAAAATTTATTAAACATCCCGTAGTTAAAAAAAAAATCGATAACAGATAAATCGAAATCAATTTTTAATGCTCCCTCGTAAAATTTCTTAAGCAAAAAAATTGTAGATTTCGATTTTTTATGCTCTATAATATAGATTTCCGAAAAAAAACCTTTCTGTCATGTATTTATGTATATATAGGACGTCCCAAAGGATCTATTGGATCCCCTTTCCTTGCTGCGATGTTGAGGAACCCAATTTAGAATATGGGATGACTTTAGATACAAAAGTTCTTCGTTTTCTATTCCATACTCTCCCAGTTCTGGAGTTTCTTGGTGTTTCACACTTGAAGAGAATGTGGATAGAGGTTTAGTCCTCTATGCAACAGAATCTGCATTATCTGCTAAGTCCAACGTCTTTAGATGTTTGGTAAGGCTACAACGCCTCAAAAAGAGTCCTAATACAACGAAATTTTAACGGAAAAATGAAAATTCTGTGTCAAAAATAACAAAATGGTATTTTTCCATGTTTGTACGTATATATAGGACGTCCCAAAGGATCTATTGGATCCCCTTTTCTTGCTGCGATGTTGAGAAGCCCAATTTAGAATGTGGGATGACTTTAGATGCAAAAGATCTTCGTTTTCTGTTCCATACTCTCCCAGTTCTGGAGTTTCTTGGTGTTTCACACTTGAAGAGAATGTGGATAGAGGTTTAGTCCTCTATGCAACAGAATCTGCATTATCTGCTAAGTCCAACGTCTTTAGATGTTTGGTAAGGCTACAACGCCTCAAAAAGAGTCCTAATACAACGAAATTTTAACGGAAAAATGAAAATTCTGTGTCAAAAATAACAAAATGGTATTTTTCCATGTTTGTACGTATATATAGGACGTCCCAAAGGATCTATTGGATCCCCTTTTCTTGCTGCGATGTTGAGAAGCCCAATTTAGAATGTGGGATGACTTTAGATGCAAAAGATCTTCGTTTTCTATTCCGTACACTCCCAGCTCTGGAGTTTCTTGGTGTTTTACACTTGGAGAGAATGTGGATAGAGGTTTAGTCCTCTATGCAACAGAATCTGCATTATCTGCTAAGTCCAGCGTCTTCAGATGTCCATTGAGGCAACATGCGATTCGTTCAATCGATTTAAAGATGAAACCATTTTCAAGAAAGTCTTCGAGCAGCAATACAGTAAAGGGATGAAAGAAAGAAAGACTACGATTCATAAAATGTTTGGAGCTATTAAGAATTTCTAGATTTAAAATCCTTATTTTCCTGTAGAACAGAAATAAGGACGATAATGACAATTAAGTGTCTTGGCTTATGGTCAGCTGGTAATCCAAAGAAAACCCCATCATTGCAAACCAGCAAAGAAAAACAGTCTACTGAGATTATCCATCTATGGGACCAGAGCATTTGATCAGGTCAAACCAAGAATCAATTCCCTGTATGTTTTTCGTATTTTGAGAACGTATAAAATGGAAATACAAATTTGTCACAAGGTCAGTTGATATCGTGAATGTACAATTGAAAGAACTTCATTTAAATTTCTAATAGATTTTTTATTTAAATTTTTAATTATGGATTATATGCAAACAAAGCAAATGGTTAGCGTGTCTTTCAAATGAAATGTTTTAAATTAAAATCTCGACTTTATATATTTTTAGTAGACATTAATGGAGATGAAACTTAACTTGGACAGACTACAATTTTATGGTTTGAGGAAATTAGTGATTGAAAGAAATTTTTAGATATTTTTAAAAATATTGAACCAGCATTTGTTGATGTTATATAT
Organism: Diorhabda carinulata; assembly: GCF_026250575.1. Classification (NCBI taxonomy): domain Eukaryota; kingdom Metazoa; phylum Arthropoda; class Insecta; order Coleoptera; family Chrysomelidae; genus Diorhabda; species Diorhabda carinulata. Next base: position 22,803,845 of record NC_079465.1, on the reverse strand, counting down.
AAGGCTGTTACCTCGTTAGAAATTATTACATTTTATTTCGCCAAAACTATTTTTCGATTTTTGTAAGGGTGTATTAGATTTGTACACATTTTATACTTTTTTTACTTTTACTTATTTTTTTACGATTTTTGATCATTTTTTGAGTTAGTTATTTTTAATGATGTTTTATAAAATTTTAGTCAATCTGCTTTTTCTTCATTTTAAAGTGATTTCCTTTAGTTTTATATCCCATAAAAGATATTTTTGTGATTTTTTCAGACATTTTCTAGTGTTTTTTATACTTTAAATCATTTTTCAATATTTTTTGGATCACATAAGTTATTTTTAGTGACATTTAGCCCTTTTTCTTTGGTTTTTTCACATTTTGAGTGATTGTTTTCTATCCCATAAAAGGTATTTTTGTAAATCTTTATCTCATTTTAGCCATTTTCTAGTGTTTTTTATACTTCAAATAATTTTCCCATAATTTTGCGACCGAAAAAATTATTTCTAGTGACATTTAACCCTTTTCTTTTGGTTTTTTCACATTTTAAGTGATTTCCTTTGTTTTTTTTTTTACATTTTGAGTCATTTCCCTTTGTTTTTTATTCCATAAAAGGTATTTTTGTAAATCTTTATCTCATTTTAGCCATTTTCTAGTGTTTTTTATACTTTAAATAATTTTTCCATAATTTTGCGACCGAAAAAATTATTTCTAGTGACATTTAACCCTTTTCTTTTGGTTTTTTTCACATTTTAAGTGATTTCCTTTGTTTTTTTTTTACATTTTGAGTCATTTCCCTTTGTTTTTTATTCCATAAAAGGTATTTTTGTAAATCTTTATCTCATTTTAGCCATTTTCTAGTGTTTTTTATACTTTAAATAATTTTCCCATAATTTTGCGACCGAAAAAATTATTTCTAGTGACATTTAACCCTTTTCTTTTGGTTTTTTCACATTTTAAGTGATTTCCTTTGTTTTTTTTTACATTTTGAGTCATTTCCCTTTGTTTTTTATTCCATAAAAGGTATTTTTGTAAATCTTTATCTCATTTTAGCCATTTTCTAGTGTTTTTTATACTTTAAATAATTTTCCCATAATTTTGCGACCGAAAAAATTATTTCTAGTGACATTTAACCCTTTTCTTTTGGTTTTTTCACATTTTAAGTGATTTCCTTTGTTTTTTTTTTACATTTTGAGTCATTTCCCTTTGTTTTTTATTCCATAAAAGGTATTTTTGTAAATCTTTATCTCATTTTAGCCATTTTCTAGTGTTTTTTATACTTTAAATAATTTTTCCATAATTTTGCGACCGAAAAAATTATTTCTAGTGACATTTAACCCTTTTCTTTTGGTTTTTTTTCACATTTTAAGTGATTTCCTTTGTTTTTTTTTACATTTTGAGTCATTTCCCTTTGTTTTTTATTCCATAAAAGGTATTTTTGTAAATCTTTATCTCATTTTAGCCATTTTCTAGTGTTTTTTATACTTTAAATAATTTTCCCATAATTTTGCGACCGAAAAAATTATTTCTAGTGACATTTAACCCTTTTCTTTTGGTTTTTTCACATTTTAAGTGATTTCCTTTGTTTTTTTTTACATTTTGAGTCATTTCCCTTTGTTTTTTATTCCATAAAAGGTATTTTTGTAAATCTTTATCTCATTTTAGCCATTTTCTAGTGTTTTTTATACTTTAAATAATTTTCCCATAATTTTGCGACCGAAAAAATTATTTCTAGTGACATTTAACCCTTTTCTTTTGGTTTTTTTCACATTTTAAGTGATTTCCTTTGTTTTTTTTTTACATTTTGAGTCATTTCCCTTTGTTTTTTATTCCATAAAAGGTATTTTTGTGAATCTTTATCTCATTTTAGCCATTTTTTAGTGTTTTTTATACTTTAAATCATTTTCCCATAAGTTGGTGACAAAAAAATTACTTTTAGTGACATTTAGTTCTTTTCCTTTGGTTTTTTCACATTTTGAGTGAGTTCCTTTTGTTTTTTTTTTATTCTATAAAAGGTATTTTTGTGAATCTTTATCTCCTTTTACCCATTTTATAGTGTTTTTTATGATTTAAATAATTTTATAGTCATTCAGCCCTTTTCCTTTGGTTTTTTTAGAGTTTAATTGATTTTCTTTAGTTTTTCATTTTCCAAATGTCGTTTTTGCAATTTTTTATAATCCTTTCTCATATTTTCAGCCATTTTCTATTGTTTCCTTCAGATGGAATCATTTTATAATGTTTTTAAGCTACAAAAATAATTTTTATAAACTTTTTTTTCACAATTTAAGCTATTTTCGACTATTTCATGATAATTTTTTTATTTTATGATAATTTTAATTTTTTAAATATTTTTTTCTGTTTTTCAGCCACCAAAGTGATTTGCTTCCATATTTTCAGCCATTATCTTTTAGTTTTCAACGATTTTGATCCTTTTTTTCTGTTTTTAAGTGATTTAAGTGATTCTTTCGGCCGTTTTGCATCGTTTATCAACAATTTTATTCTATTTTTCATTATGTTTTGATAATTCTTATAATTTTTCAGCTACAAAAATGACTCTTTTTATACATTTTCAATCATTTTTTGTAATCATTTCTCATATTTTCAGCCATTTTCTATAGTTTCCTTCAGATGGAATCATTTTATTATGTTTTTGACATACAAAAATCATTTTTAGATATTTTTTTTCACAGTTTCAGCAATTTTCGACTATTTTATGATAATTTTAATCATTTTATTACGTTTTTCAGCCATTATCTATTAGTTTTCAACGATTTGATAATTTTTTTCTGTTTTTAAGTGATTCAAGTAAATCTTTCAGCCGTTTTGCATCGTTTAACAACAATTTTATACAAGTTTTCATAATTCAGATCATTTTTCAGCTACAAAAACTACTTTCTACATTTTCAATAATTTTCTCTTGCTTTATAGCCATTTACATTGATTTTTAGTCAAATGGGAATTGAATTTTCATAGCATATTTTACTGAAAATTATTGGAAATATAAAAAATATAATATATACAAATACAAGATCCTTCTAAAAAAATTTTATCACATAAAAAAACAAATAAGTTGATGCTTTTAACTAAGTTATGTAAATGATCGTTTATTCATTAGCATGTTTTATTCTTATTTTATCTATTAATGGCCTTTAAATGCGAAATGGGATTATGTCATGGTATTCGTCTAAATAACACGACAAATATTTTTGAAAAAAATAAAAAAACTTTGAATATTTATAGTATTTCGATACGTTTTCTTCGATCTTTGTGCCGATTACATGGAAATTAATATAATTTATTTATATTTCAACAAACAGCCGAGGTTATTGTTGTAATTAATAAACAGGTTGTCCCAAACGACGGTTTAGTTCATTTATAATAAGTAATTGTTTTTTTTCTCGTTTTTGTGTTTGTTCGACTAGAATTTGATAAAATTAATGTACGTAATTTACTGCACATACTGTATAATAACTTTCGATCTATATTATGAAATTTGAATGAAAAATTGTGTGTAGGACAGAAAATCACAATTCCTCTCTGCTATTTTCATGAAAAATTTGCAGTAAACAAAATAATATATGGGGAAAATCAATTTTGAAACGATTATTTTTTTAATTTTTATAAAAAATGTACAAATCTTGACAAAATCGAAGTTTTCTCTACAATTTTTATTAAAAAACTAACAACACATGAGTTTTTCTCATGATTTTCATGGAAAAACTCGCAAATCATGTTTTTACCTGTATATTTCATGAAAAAATTCACAAAACACGAGGAAATCGGAGTTTCTCCTGTAGTTTTTAAGGAAAACTCACAAAATATAGCGAAAAAATTTACGAATCATAATGAAATAATAAATTTTCTCTTTAATGTTCATGAAAAAACTAACAAAGCAGAACTAAATCATGAATGTTTCTTGTATTTTTCATGAAAAAGCTCATAAATCAGAACAGCATTATCATTTACCATACAAATTTCATAGAAAAATTTACAAAGTGCAGCGAAATTATGAGTTTTTCCCTTTTTTCATGGAAAAATTCATAATCACAAGGAAAGCATGAGTTTTACATCCAATTTTCATGAAAAAATTCACGAATCACAACGAAATCATCAATTTCTTCTGAAATTTTAATGACAAATCCATAAATCATACTAAATCACGATTTTCCTATCAAATTGTAGGGAAAAATTCACAAAACAACGAAATCTAAGTTTTTCTTATAATTTTCATGAAAAACACACAAAGCACAACAAAATCCAAGTTTTTCTAGTAAATTTCATGAAAAACACACAAATCACAACAAAATCGTGCAATTTTCATGAAAAAAACACAAATAATAACATAACGAAAACGAAGTTTTTCTTGCAATTTTCATGAAAAACACACAAATCACAACGAAAACGAAGTTTTTTTCGTAATTTTCATGAAAAGCACACAAATCACAACGAAAACGAAATTTTTTCGTAATTTTCATGAAAAAAAACACACAAATCACAACGAAAACGAAATTTTTTCGTAATTTTCATGAAAAAAAAACACACAAATCACAACGAAAACGAAGTTTTTTTCGTAATTTTCATGAAAAGCACACAAATCACAACGAAAACGAAATTTTTCTTGTAATTTTCAGGAAAAAAAAACACACAAATCACAACAAAATCATGCAATTTTCATGAAAAATACACAAATAATAACATTACGAAAACGAAGTTTTTCTTGCAATTTTCATGAAAAACACACAAATCACAACGAAAACGAAGTTTTTTTCGTAATTTTCATGAAAAGCACACAAATCACAACGAAAACGAAATTTTTTCGTAATTTTCATGAAAAAAAACACACAAATCACAACGAAAACGAAATTTTTTCGTAATTTTCATGAAAAAAAAACACACAAATCACAACGAAAACGAAGTTTTTTTCGTAATTTTCATGAAAAGCACACAAATCACAACGAAAACGAAATTTTTCTTGTAATTTTCAGGAAAAAAAAACACACAAATCACAACAAAATCATGCAATTTTCATGAAAAAAACATAAATAATAAGATAACGAAAACGAAGTTTTTCTTATAATTTTCATGAAAAACACACAAATAATAACATTACGAAAACGAAGTTTTTCTTGCAATTTTCATTAAAAACACACAAATCACAACGAAAACGAAGTTTTTTCGTAATTTTCATGAAAACCCATACAAAGCACAACAAAAACGAAATATTTCTTGTAATTTTCATGAAAAAAAACACACAAATCACAACGAAAACGAAGTTTTTCTTGCAATTTTCATGAAAAACACACAAATCACAACGAAAACGAAGTTTTTCTTATAATTTTCATAAAAAACACACAAATAATAACATAACGAAAACGAAGTTTTTCTTGCAATTTTCATGAAAAACACACAAATCACAACGAAAACGAAGTTTTTTCGTAATTTTCATGAAAACCCATACAAAGCACAACAAAAACGAAATATTTCTTGTAATTTTCATGAAAAAAAACACACAAATCACAACGAAAACGAAGTTTTTCTTGTAATTTTCATGAAAAACACACAAATCACAACGAAAACGAAGTTTTTCTTGTAATTTTCATGAAAAACGCACAAAGCACAACAAAATCCAAGTTTTTCTAGTCATTTTCATGAAAAACACACAAATCACAACAAAATCATGCAATTTTCATGAAAAAAACATAAATAATAACAACGAAAACGAAGTTTTTCTTATAATTTTCATGAAAAACACACAAATAATAACATAACGAAAACAAAGTTTTTCTTGCAATTTTCATGAAAAACACACAAATCACAACAAAATCATGCAATTTTCATGAAAAAAACATAAATAATAACAACGAAAACGAAGTTTTTCTTATAATTTTCATGAAAAATACACAAATAATAACATTACGAAAACGAAGTTTTTCTTGCAATTTTCATGAAAAACACACAAATCACAACGAAAACGTAGCTTTTCTTGCAATTTTCATGAAAAACACACAAATCAAAACTAAATCGTGCAATTTTCATGAAAAACACACAAATCACAACGAAAACAAAGTTTTTCTTGTAATTTTCATGAAAAACACACAAATCACAACGAAAACGAAGTTTTTCTTGTAATTTTCATGAAAAACGCACAAAGCACAACAAAATCCAAGTTTTTCTAGTCATTTTCATGAAAAACACACAAATCACAACAAAATCATGCAATTTTCATGAAAAAAACATAAATAATAACAACGAAAACGAAGTTTTTCTTATAATTTTCATGAAAAACACACAAATAATAACATAACGAAAACAAAGTTTTTCTTGCAATTTTCATGAAAAACACACAAATCACAACAAAATCATGCAATTTTCATGAAAAAAACATAAATAATAACAACGAAAACGAAGTTTTTCTTATAATTTTCATGAAAAATACACAAATAATAACATTACGAAAACGAAGTTTTTCTTGCAATTTTCATGAAAAACACACAAATCACAACGAAAACGTAGCTTTTCTTGCAATTTTCATGAAAAACACACAAATCAAAACTAAATCGTGCAATTTTCATGAAAAACACAAAAATCACAACGAAAACAAAGTTTTTCTTGTAATTTTTAAGCAAAAGCACACAAATCACAACGAAATACAAGTTTTCAAAGAAAAATTACCAAGCACAACGCAATCATAAGTTTTCTTTGTAATTTTCATGATGAAAACAAGGTAATATGAAATTTGAGTGTTTCAAATTTTCATGAAATACTGACACAGCACGGCGGCATCAGTTTTCCTCGAAATTTCTATGAAAAAATTTACGAAAATCACAATTTTTCCATATTTTTTAATTTAAGGAAAATCGATTTTGGAACGAATAATAATTTTTTGTTTTGTACCAAAGTTTCTTATCATAGTCAGGGTCGCATAAAATCATGGTGTTAATTTAATTACAAAAAGAACGACGATGATGATAAAATACGATTTTAAAAATGATTTCATTTATGTTTAATTCAAGTACATATAAAGTAAAAGATCTCACAGAATATTAATGATGCTAATATTGGATGACATCATCCCTAACTTATGCGCAAATATTATAAAGAAATTAAAATTAAGGATGCAAGCGACGTTTCGAAAATTTACGTATTCAATTTCTTCGATACTTTTATTCAATGTAAATCTCGTCTTCTGGTACCATTGTCGCATTTGGGCTTTTCGAAAACCAGTTTGTCATTTTTTTTTTTTTTGAAAATTATGCCGTTTCGTTTCAGATGATTTCGAAGTTGTTACTGGGCTGCGTTTTAACCAGCATGCCGATACTTATACTTGGAAATTCTCTAAGAGATGACGATTTCGCTGATCTTCGCGGACCGTACTGCGAAAATATTGGATGCTGCTCAAGTAGAAGAGATTCGTGCTCGGTACCGATCATAGGTAAATGAAAATCACAATTTTTCACTGTCAGTTTTATGGAAAATTCACATAAAACGAATTTTTATAATGTCAAACTCGATTTTGAATTGACTTACGGTGCAAAGTACAATCGGATCAAAGTTTTTCGTACAATTTTCATGGAAAATTCACGCAATCTAATGAAATTGTCAGTTTTCCGTGCAATATTCACGAAACAATCATAAACATTATCGAAATATTGAGTTTTTTCGAAATTTCTATGAGAAAATTCACGAAATCATCAAATTTCCCTGCAATTTTCATGGAAAATTTACACTGAAGAAAATTGCATATGGAGAAAATGAATTTTGAAAGAAATCACTGCGTGATGAAAGGAATGTGGGGTTTTCTGCCATTACCATGAACAATTTTCAAATAACGACGAAGTCAACATTTTCGTCTGCATTTTTAATAAATTTTTTTTCAGAATGGTATAAAAGCTTTTCCTACAAATTACTGCATGAGAAATTTATAAACCTCGACGAAATCGAACTTTTCCCTGCACTTTTCATGAACAACTTACAAATCCTGACGAAATCAAAGTTTTTCCTGCAATTTTTATAAAAAATTCACGCAAAAACTAAAGTTTCTCCTGCAAATTACGAATCACGACGAAATAGAAGTTTTTCATGTAATTTTCATGCAATTTCCATGAACAATTCACAAAGCCTATCGAAATCAGAAGTTTTTCTTGCACATTTCATGAACAACTTACAAATCATGACGAAATCAAAGTTATTCCTGCAATTTTAATAAAAAATTCTCGCAAAAACTAAAGTTTTTCCTGCAAATAACGAATCACGACGAAATCGAAGTTTTTCATGCAATTTTCATGAACAATTCACAAAGCCTTTCGAAATCAGAAGTTTTTTTGCACTTTTCATGAACAACTTACAAATCATGACGAAATCAAAGTTTTTCCTGCAATTTTAATAAAAAATTCACGCAAAAATTAAGGTTTTTTCTACTATTAAGTAATCATGATGAAATTAGCACAACTAAATCATGAGCCTTCCTTGCAATTTCTATGAGAATATCACAGAGCAATAAAAAATCAAGACTTTTCTTTGCAATTTTAATGAAAAAATTCACAAAATCACAAAACACACTGCACTTTCCAAGGATAACTCTCAAAACATTAGGATAACTCATAAAACATAAAGTTTTTACTGCGATTTTTATAAAAAATTTCCATGGAAAAGTTCACAAACCATAAAAAAAACACAAGTTTTCATGCAATTTTCACGAAAAAGTCACAAAGCACAACAAAATAATTAATTCTCCTGCAGTTTCCTTGGAACAATCCCAAATCACAACGATATTTTATGTATTTTCAGCTATTTTCCTGAAAAAACTCTCAAAGCACAATGAAATCCTAAGTGAATCCTGCAATATTCATGAGACATTCACAATGAAATCGAAGTTTTTCCTATAATTTCCATGAAAAAGTTCATAAAGCACCAATAAATTGCAGTTTTTCATGCAATTTCCATGAAGATCATTCAAAAAACACAACAAAATCATAAGTTTTTTATGCAATTTTCTTGAAAACTCACAAAATACGTTAAAATTCACAATGAAATTAGATTTTTTCCTATAATTTCCATGAAAAAATCCACAAAGCACCAAAAAAATCTCAGTTTTCATGCAATTTCCATGGGAAAATTCACAAAGCACCAAAAAATCAGTTTTTCATCATGCAATTTCCATGAAAAAGTCACATAGCACAACGAAATTATATTTGTTTTCAGCCATTTCCACAGTTTTTATGCAATTTTCATGAAAAAGTCACAACGAAATTATATGTTTTTTCAGCTGTTTTCCTGAAAAAACTCACAAAGCACATTAAAACCGTAATTTCTTCTTCTCATTTCCATGAAATAGCATCTACAGTTTCTACAATTTTCATCAAGACAACGTACAGATCAACAAATAAATGAAGACAATAAGCCATTTAATAGAAATTTGTTTCAGGAACTTTATGTTACTGCGATGAATTCTGCAATTCCACAAGAGTAAACGATTGTTGCCCGGACTATTGGTCTCATTGTAGAGGTATACCGTTCCCCGAACCAGCACCGCCTCCGTTAACCAGTTGCAAATACAAAGATAGAGCCCTTCGTCAAAACGATACTGTTCAAGATAATTGTAATAAATGGTGAGATTTATTAACTGCATTCCATTAATCGAAGTTTTTTCCATTTTCTTTTTTTTTTACATAATTGCAGTGTTTGCGAACGCGGTGATTTGATGTGCGAACAAAACGTCTGTATCATAGATTCTAATATAATTGAAACGATCAACAGAGATCCGGAAAACTTCGGATGGACCGCTACGAATTATTCCCAATTTTGGGGTCACACTTTAGACGAAGGCGTTCAATACAGGTAGGACCAAAAAAAATGTAATTAACAGTTTCATCGTTGTGTTTTATTGGAAAAAATCTAATATGGAATATATCAATCGACAGATTAGGGACGCTTCCACCACAACGTTTCGTTATGACCATGAACCCAGTTCAGAGAATCTACGATCCGAATTCTCTACCTAGAGAATTCGATTCGAATCTGGTCTGGCCTGGTTTGATCACTGGAATACAAGACCAAGGATGGTGCGGATCCTCGTGGGCTATTTCAACTGCTGCAGTAGCTTCCGATAGGTAAAACAAAACATTTTAATAAATTTTCGTTATGATATTTATATATGTATTAAAAAGGTATGGGATTGTTTCGAAAGGTAAGGAAGCGGTTCAGCTCAGCGCTCAAAATTTGATATCTTGCGATACTCAAGGTCAACAGAGTTGTAGCGGAGGTCATTTGGATAGAGCGTGGTCTTTCACTAAAGCTTATGGGTAAGTAGAAGCTTTCACATCGATTCTACATCGATTTAGCAAGTATCCAACTGGTCTAACTCATCTTCTATTTAGTCTTGTGGATGAAGATTGTTTTCCATATGTAGCCAGAAATGAGAGATGTACCATTAAGAGAAGAGGGACTTTGGAAGCTGCGGGTTGTAGACCTCCAGTTTATTCTGATAGAAGAGGAAGATATACCGTTGGTCCGGCTTATAGGCTTGGAAATGAAACGGATATCATGTACGAAATCACCAAATCCGGACCTGTACAAGGTGAATTTTTCTTATAGTTTTTATAAGTAAAAAAACTCCACCAATTTTCAATTTTTTAGTTCAAAATGTGTTAGTGCGTGTTCTCCAGTCATTTTTTTCCACTTTTCATTCGGAATAAAGTTTTGATGAACCGTTTGTTTTACAAAAAAATCAATAACTAAGGTTTTTCCTGCAATTAACCAATCACGACGAAATTAGATGTTTTTACTGCATTTTTTATGATAATCATTTACAAAGAACAACTAAATTATTAGTTTTCCTTGAATTTCCTATGAAAAATTCACAAAACACAGAAAAATCACAGTTTTTATGCAATATTCATGAAAAACTCGCAAACACAACGAAATCAAAGTTTTTACTGATGTTTTCATGAACAAATCACAAAGATTACCGAAATCATTAGTTTTTCCTGCAATTTTTATAAAAAATTCACGCAAAAACTACAGTTTTTCCTGCAAATAAACAATCAATACGAAATCGGAGATTTTCATGCAATTTTCATGAAAAATTCGCAAACACAACAAAATCAAAGTTTTCACTGATATTTTCATGAACAATTCACGAAGATTACCGAAATCATTAGTTTTTCCTGCAATTTTTATAAAAAATTCACGCAAAAACTACAGTTTTTCCTGCAAATAAACAATCAAGACGAAATCGGAGATTTTCATGCAATTTTCATGAAAAATTCGCAAACACAACAAAATCAAAGTTTTCACTGATATTTTCATGAACAATTCACGAAGATTACCGAAATCATTAGTTTTTCCTGCAATTTTTATAAAAAATTCACGCAAAAACTAAAGTTTTTTCTGCAAATAACCAATCAAGACGAAATCGAAGTTTTTCATGCAATTTTCACGAAAAAGTCACGCAAAAACTAAAGTTTTTTCTGCAAATAACCAATCAAGACGAAATCGAAGTTTTTCATGCAATTTTAACGAAAAAGTCACGCAAAAACTAAAGTTTTTTCTGCAAATAACCAATCAAGACGAAATCGAAGTTTTTCATGCAATTTTCATGAACAATTCACAAAACCTATCGAAATCGTAAGTTTTTCTTGCACTTTTCATGAACAACTTACAAATCATGAAGAAATCAAAGTTTTTCCTGCACTCTCCAAGGATAACTCTCAAATCTTCAAGAAATCAAAGTTTTTCCAGAAATTTTATGAAAAATTCACGCAAAAACTAAAGTTTTCCCTCCAAATAACCAATCACGACGAAATCGAAGTTTTCTTGCACTTTTCATGGAATTTTCATGAAAAATTCGCAAACACAACAAAATCAAAGTTTCCACTGATATTTTCATGAACAATTCACGAAGATTACTGAAACCATTAGTTTTTCCTGCAATTTTTATGAAAAATTCACACAAAAACTAAAGTTTTCCCTGCAAATAACCAATCACGACGAAATCGAAGTTTTTCTTGCACTTTTCATGCAAATTTTCATGGACAATTTCCAAACCCTATCGAAATCGTGAATTTTTCTTGCACTTTTCATGAATAACCTACAAATCATGACAAAATCAAAGTTTTTCCAGAAATTTTATGAAAAATTCACGCAAAAACTAAAGTTTTCCCTCCAAATAACCAATCACGACGAAATCGAAGTTTTTCTTGCACTTTTCATGGAATTTTCATGAAAAATTCGCAAACACAACAAAATCAAAGTTTCCACTGATATTTTCATGAACAATTCACGAAGATTACTGAAACTATTAGTTTTTCCTGCAATTTTTATGAAAAATTCACGCAAAAACTAAAGTTTTCCCTGCAAATAACCAATCACGACGAAATCGAAGTTTTTCTTGCACTTTTCATGCAAATTTTCATGGACAATTTCCAAACCCTATCGAAATCGTGAATTTTTCTTGCACTTTTCATGAATAACCTACAAATCATGACAAAATCAAAGTTTTTCCAGAAATTTTATGAAAAATTCACGCAAAAACTAAAGTTTTCCCTCCAAATAACCAATCACGACGAAATCGAAGTTTTTCTTGCACTTTTCATGGAATTTTCATGAAAAATTCGCAAACACAACAAAATCAAAGTTTCCACTGATATTTTCATGAACAATTCACGAAGATTACTGAAACCATTAGTTTTTCCTGCAATTTTTATGAAAAATTCACGCAAAAACTAAAGTTTTCCCTGCAAATAACCAATCACGACGAAATCAGAAATAAATTTTGATGAATCATTTGTTTTACAAAAAAATCAAAAACGTAAAGTCTGGAGATCTGGAGACTAGATTTTTTTCCAAAAAATAAAAAATTTTGAAAAGCTTTAGATTGAATGCTGATCTTTTGCTTTGAGTTGTTACATCTTCTTCATTTGTCTCTAGCCACTCACCACAGTGCAATATCCTGCATTACTTGTTATTGACTTCAAATCAACTTCTTGTTTGTCCTAAAACGAGTTTCCACTCTGTTATCTTTCAGATCTCTTCGTATATTTCCATTTAAACCTTTGGATATTCATCACTGTCACCATATGACCCTTTATTCATATCCTGATTCATTTGGTATTCTCCATTGGGTTTAATAAGTTCTAGTATCTATCTCAAGATCTTCCTCTTCAATATTCGAAGATCCTCTTCGTCTTTCGCCGACAGGCACTTGGCTTCTTTGAATGCTCGCTCAAACCATCAATATACTTCTTCTAAGACACGTTTTCTTTCAACAAACGCTACGCGGGTCTTGTTCTAGGTCTTCAGTAGACTAGTCCTCTGGTTACCATGCAATCACCAACTGCTTTTTGTTTCTGACAAATCTTAGATGGTATGGAGTTAATTTGGGGTCAGTAACTGGCTGTTCTTCTTCTAATTGTTGAACCATACACATCGTTTTCTCGCGTTTCTTTTGTTGGACTTGACCACAAGTGAAAGCTCGATTTTTTAACAATGCGCTTATTTGTATTTAATAATAATATTTTAAACATTATGTCAGTCAGGAACGATAAAGAAAAAATTGACTTTCATGATTCCAAATAAACTCTATAATTTTTTAGGTTATACCGTAATTTTTTTAGATTTTTTCAATTTACGTAAGTTAAAAACAAATTGATGATTTATAACATTTGATATTTTTTCACATATTTGTGCCAAGATCGATTCGAAATGACAAATTTTAAGGCCGGTGTAATTAATTTATTTATGCGTGTTTGTTCGTAGCTACCATCAAGGTCTACCATGATTTATTTGTTTATACCGGGGGGATTTACAAGCATACTGATTTGGCTTTAAATCACAAGCAAGGTTATCATTCTGTGAGGATTGTCGGTTGGGGTGAAGAGAATACGTATAGAGGAACAATTAAATACTGGGTAAGTCTTCTATAAAAAATTCCATAGACAAACGAAAATTTTAATTTTGATATTTAATTTCAGAAAGTGGCTAATAGTTGGGGTACGAATTGGGGTGAAAACGGTTATTTCAGAATTTTAAGGGGAGAAAATGAATGCGAAATTGAATCTTTCGTGATAGCTTCGTGGCCGCATATTTCAAGAAGAATTTTACTGTCGAATGAAGTCAACATAATTTGAAAAAAAAATAATATTTTTCGTTAGTTTAGGGTATAATTAGTTTCAGTTTATTTTTGCTCTAATATACACTTTTGTAGAATTTTTTTTCTAAATTAAAATATTTTGAAAATTATTCTTTAGTTTTTATTATACACGTAGAGACACTTATGGTGTCTGCCAGTGTAATTTCCCTGGTAATTAAAAGGCAGAGGAGGACCAGCTCTACAGTCAGCTCGATAATTTGGAACAAAAATCGTTTTTTCTAATTTAGATGACTTCATTTCGCAACAGGATGTTATTTAGCTTCATATTTAAGTAAACAAGTTTTTTTTTGTTTGCCAGTGTAATTTCCCTGGTAATTAAAAGGCAGAGGAGGACCAGCTCTACAGTCAGCTCGATAATTTGGAACAAAAATCGTTTTTTCTAATTTAGTTGAGTTCATTTCGCTACAGGATGTTATCCAACTTTATATTTAAGTAAACAAGTTTTTTTTGTCTGCCAGTGTAATTTCCCTGGTAAATAAAAGGCAGAGGAGGACCAGCTCTACAGTCAGCTCGATAATTTGGAACAAAAATCGTTTTTTCTAATTTAGATGACTTCATTTCGCAACAGGATGTTATTTAGCTTCATATTTAAGTAAACAAGTTTTTTTTTGTTTGCCAGTGTAATTTCCCTGGTAATTAAAAGGCAGAGGAGGACCAGCTCTACAGTCAGCTCGATAATTTGGAACAAAAATCGTTTTTTCTAATTTAGTTGAGTTCATTTCGCAACAGGATGTTATCCAACTTTATATTTAAGTAAACAAGTTTTTTTTGTCTGCCAGTGTAATTTCCCTGGTAAATAAAAGGCAGAGGAGGACCAGCTCTACAGTCAGCTCGATAATTTGGAACAAAAATCGTTTTTTCTAATTTAGATGACTTCATTTCGCAACAGGATGTTATTTAGCTTCATATTTAAGTAAACAAGTTTTTTTTTGTTTGCCAGTGTAATTTCCCTGGTAATTAAAAGGCAGAGGAGGACCAGCTCTACAGTCAGCTCGATAATTTGGAACAAAAATCGTTTTTTCTAATTTAGTTGAGTTCATTTCGCAACAGGATGTTATCCAACTTTATATTTAAGTAAACAAGTTTTTTTTGTCTGCCAGTGTAATTTCCCTGGTAAATAAAAGGCAGAGGAGGACCAGCTCTACAGTCAGCTCGATAATTTGGAACAAAAATCGTTTTTTCTAATTTAGATGACTTCATTTCGCAACAGGATGTTATTTAGCTTCATATTTAAGTAAACAAGTTTTTTTTTGTTTGCCAGTGTAATTTCCCTGGTAATTAAAAGGCAGAGGAGGACCAGCTCTACAGTCAGCTCGATAATTTGGAACAAAAATCGTTTTTTCTAATTTAGTTGAGTTCATTTCGCTACAGGATGTTATCCAACTTTATATTTAAGTAAACAAGTTTTTTTTGTCTGCCAGTGTAATTTCCCTGGTAAATAAAAGGCAGAGGAGGACCAGCTCTACAGTCAGCTCGATAATTTGGAACAAAAATCGTTTTTTCTAATTTAGTTGAGTTCATTTCGCTACAGGATGTTATTCAGCTTCATATTTAAGTAAACAAGTTTTTTTTTATTTGCCAGTGTAATTTCCCTGGTAATTAAAAGGCAGAGGAGGACCAGCTCTACAGTCAGCTCGATAATTTGGAACAAAAATCGTTTTTTCTAATTTAGATGACTTCATTTCGCAACAGGATGTTATTTAGCTTCATATTTAAGTAAACAAGTTTTTTTTTGTTTGCCAGTGTAATTTCCCTGGTAATTAAAAGGCAGAGGAGGACCAGCTCTACAGTCAGCTCGATAATTTGGAACAAAAATCGTTTTTTCTAATTTAGTTGAGTTCATTTCGCTACAGGATGTTATCCAACTTTATATTTAAGTAAACAAGTTTTTTTTGTCTGCCAGTGTAATTTCCCTGGTAAATAAAAGGCAGAGGAGGACCAGCTCTACAGTCAGCTCGATAATTTGGAACAAAAATAGTTTTTTCTAATTTAGTTGAGTTCATTTCGCTACAGGATGTTATCCAACTTTATATTTAAGTAAACAAGTTTTTTTTGTCTGCCAGTGTAATTTCCCTGGTAAATAAAAGGCAGAGGAGGACCAGCTCTACAGTCAGCTCGATAATTTGGAACAAAAATCGTTTTTTCTAATTTAGTTGAGTTCATTTCGCTACAGGATGTTATCCAACTTTATATTTAAGTAAACAAGTTTTTTTTGTCTGCCAGTGTAATTTCCCTGGTAAATAAAAGGCAGAGGAGGACCAGCTCTACAGTCAGCTCGATAATTTGGAACAAAAATCGTTTTTTCTAATTTAGATGAGTTCATTTCGCTACAGGATGTTATTCAGCTTCATATTTAAGTAAACAAGTTTTTTTTTATTTGCCAGTGTAATTTCCCTGGTAATTAAAAGGCAGAGGAGGACCAGCTCTACAGTCAGCTCGATAATTTGGAACAAAAATCGTTTTTTCTAATTTAGTTGAGTTCATTTCGCTACAGGATGTTATCCAACTTTATATTTAAGTAAACAAGTTTTTTTGTCTGCCAGTGTAATTTCCCTGGTAAATAAAAAGCAGAGGAGGACCAGCTCTACAGTCAGCTCGATAATTTGGAACAAAAATCGTTTTTTCTAATTTAGATGAGTTCATTTCGCTACAGGATGTTATTCAGCTTCATATTTAAGTAAACAAGTTTTTTTTTATTTGCCAGTGTAATTTCCCTGGTAATTAAAAGGCAGAGGAGGACCAGCTCTACAGTCAGCTCGATAATTTGGAACAAAAATCGTTTTTTCTAATTTAGATCAGTTCATTTTGCTACAGGATGTTATTCAGCTTCATATTTAAGTAAACAAGTTTTTTTGTCTGCCAGTGTAATTTCCCTGGTAATTAAAAGGCAGAGGAGGACCAGCTCTACAGTCAGCTCGATAATTTGGAACAAAAATCGTTTTTTCTAATTTAGTTGAGTTCATTTCGCTACAGGATGTTATCCAACTTTATATTTAAGTAAACAAGTTTTTTTGTCTGCCAGTGTAATTTCCCTGGTAAATAAAAAGCAGAGGAGGACCAGCTCTACAGTCAGCTCGATAATTTGGAACAAAAATCGTTTTTTCTAATTTAGATGAGTTCATTTCGCTACAGGATGTTATTCAGCTTCATATTTAAGTAAACAAGTTTTTTTTTATTTGCCAGTGTAATTTCCCTGGTAATTAAAAGGCAGAGGAGGACCAGCTCTACAGTCAGCTCGATAATTTGGAACAAAAATCGTTTTTTCTAATTTAGATGAGTTCATTTCGCTACAGGATGTTATCCAACTTTATATTTAAGTAAACAAGTTTTTTTTTGTTTGCCAGTGTAATTTCCCTGGTAATTAAAAGGCAGAGGAGGACCAGCTCTACAGTCAGCTCGATAATTTGGAACAAAAATCGTTTTTTCTAATTTAGATGACTTCATTTCGCTACAGGATGTTATTCAGCTTCATATTTAAGTAAACAAGTTTTTTTTTGTTTGCCAGTGTAATTTCCCTGGTAATTAAAAGGCAGAGGAGGACCAGCTCTACAGTCAGCTCGATAATTTGGAACAAAAATCGTTTTTTCTAATTTAGATGACTTCATTTCGCAACAGGATGTTATTCAGCTTCATATTTAAGTAAACAAGTTTTTTTTGTTTGCCAGTGTAATTTCCCTGGTAATTAAAAGGCAGAGGAGGACCAGCTCTACAGTCAGCTCGATAATTTGGAACAAAAATCGTTTTTTCTAATTTAGATGACTTCATTTCGCAACAGGATGTTATTTAGCTTCATATTTAAGTAAACAAGTTTTTTTTGTCTGCCAGTGTAATTTCCCTGGTAATTAAAAGGCAGAGGAGGACCAGCTCTACAGTCAGCTCGATAATTTGGAACAAAAATCGTTTTTTCTAATTTAGTTGAGTTCATTTCGCTACAGGATGTTATCCAACTTTATATTTAAGTAAACAAGTTTTTTTGTCTGCCAGTGTAATTTCCCTGGTAAATAAAAAGCAGAGGAGGACCAGCTCTACAGTCAGCTCGATAATTTGGAACAAAAATCGTTTTTTCTAATTTAGATGAGTTCATTTCGCTACAGGATGTTATTCAGCTTCATATTTAAGTAAACAAGTTTTTTTTTATTTGCCAGTGTAATTTCCCTGGTAATTAAAAGGCAGAGGAGGACCAGCTCTACAGTCAGCTCGATAATTTGGAACAAAAATCGTTTTTTCTAATTTAGTTGAGTTCATTTCGCTACAGGATGTTATCCAACTTTATATTTAAGTAAACAAGTTTTTTTGTCTGCCAGTGTAATTTCCCTGGTAAATAAAAAGCAGAGGAGGACCAGCTCTACAGTCAGCTCGATAATTTGGAACAAAAATCGTTTTTTCTAATTTAGTTGAGTTCATTTCGCTACAGGATGTTATCCAACTTTATATTTAAGTAAACAAGTTTTTTTTGTCTGCCAGTGTAATTTCCCTGGTAAATAAAAGGCAGAGGAGGACCAGCTCTACAGTCAGCTCGATAATTTGGAACAAAAATCGTTTTTTCTAATTTAGTTGAGTTCATTTCGCTACAGGATGTTATCCAACTTTATATTTAAGTAAACAAGTTTTTTTTTGTTTGCCAGTGTAATTTCCCTGGTAATTAAAAGGCAGAGGAGGACCAGCTCTACAGTCAGCTCGATAATTTGGAACAAAAATCGTTTTTTCTAATTTAGATGAGTTCATTTCGCTACAGGATGTTATCCAACTTTATATTTAAGTAAACAAGTTTTTTTTTGTTTGCCAGTGTAATTTCCCTGGTAATTAAAAGGCAGAGGAGGACCAGCTCTACAGTCAGCTCGATAATTTGGAACAAAAATCGTTTTTTCTAATTTAGATGACTTCATTTCGCTACAGGATGTTATTCAGCTTCATATTTAAGTAAACAAGTTTTTTTTTGTTTGCCAGTGTAATTTCCCTGGTAATTAAAAGGCAGAGGAGGACCAGCTCTACAGTCAGCTCGATAATTTGGAACAAAAATCGTTTTTTCTAATTTAGATGACTTCATTTCGCAACAGGATGTTATTCAGCTTCATATTTAAGTAAACAAGTTTTTTTTGTTTGCCAGTGTAATTTCCCTGGTAATTAAAAGGCAGAGGAGGACCAGCTCTACAGTCAGCTCGATAATTTGGAACAAAAATCGTTTTTTCTAATTTAGATGACTTCATTTCGCAACAGGATGTTATTTAGCTTCATATTTGAGTAAACAAGTTTTTTTTTGTTTGCCAGTGTAATTTCCCTGGTAATTAAAAGGCAGAGGAGGACCAGCTCTACAGTCAGCTCGATAATTTGGAACAAAAATCGTTTTTTCTAATTTAGTTGAGTTCATTTCGCTACAGGATGTTATCCAACTTTATATTTAAGTAAACAAGTTTTTTTTTGTTTGCCAGTGTAATTTCCCTGGTAATTAAAAGGCAGAGGAGGACCAGCTCTACAGTCAGCTCGATAATTTGGAACAAAAATCATTTTTTCTAATTTAGATGAGTTCATTTCGCTACAGGATGTTATTCAGCTTCATATTTAAGTAAACAAGTTTTTTTTTGTTTGCCAGTGTAATTTCCCTGGTAATTAAAAGGCAGAGGAGGACCAGCTCTACAGTCAGCTCGATAATTTGGAACAAAAATCGTTTTTTCTAATTTAGATGACTTCATTTCGCAACAGGATGTTATTCAGCTTCATATTTAAGTAAACAAGTTTTTTTTGTTTGCCAGTGTAATTTCCCTGGTAATTAAAAGGCAGAGGAGGACCAGCTCTACAGTCAGCTCGATAGTTTGGAACAAAAATCGTTTTTTCTAATTTAGATGACTTCATTTCGCAACAGGATGTTATTTAGCTTCATATTTAAGTAAACAAGTTTTTTTTTGTTTGCCAGTGTAATTTCCCTGGTAATTAAAAGGCAGAGGAGGACCAGCTCTACAGTCAGCTCGATAATTTGGAACAAAAATCGTTTTTTCTAATTTAGTTGAGTTCATTTCGCTACAGGATGTTATCCAACTTTATATTTAAGTAAACAAGTTTTTTTTGTCTGCCAGTGTAATTTCCCTGGTAAATAAAAGGCAGAGGAGGACCAGCTCTACAGTCAGCTCGATAATTTGGAACAAAAATCGTTTTTTCTAATTTAGTTGAGTTCATTTCGTTACAGGATGTTATTCAGCTTCATATTTAAGTAAACAAGTTTTTTTTTATTTGCCAGTGTAATTTCCCTGGTAATTAAAAGGCAGAGGAGGACCAGCTCTACAGTCAGCTCGATAATTTGGAACAAAAATCGTTTTTTCTAATTTAGTTGAGTTCATTTCGCTACAGGATGTTATTCAGCTTCCTATTTAAGTAAACAAGTTTTTTTTTATTTGCCAGTGTAATTTCCCTGGTAATTAAAAGGCAGAGGAGGACCAGCTCTACAGTCAGCTCGATAATTTGGAACAAAAATCGTTTTTTTCTAATTTAGATGAGTTCATTTCGCTACAGGATGTTATTCAGCTTCATATTTAAGTAAACAAGTTTTTTTTTTGTTTGCCAGTGTAATTTCCCTGGTAATTAAAAGGCAGAGGAGAATCAGCTCTACAGACAGATCGATAATTTGGAACAAAAATTGTTTTTTTCTAATTTAGATCAGTTCATTTTGCTACAGGATGTTATTCAGCTTCATATTTAAGTAAACAAGTTTTTTTTGTCTGCCAGTGTAATTTCCCTGGTAATTAAAAGGCAGAGGAGGACCAGCTCTACAGTCAGCTCGATAATTTGGAACAAAAATCGTTTTTTCCAATTTAGTTGAGTTCATTTCGCTACAGGATGTTATCCAACTTTATATTTAAGTAAACAAGTTTTTTTTGTCTGCCAGTGTAATTTCCCTGGTAAATAAAAGGCAGAGGAGGACCAGCTCTACAGTCAGCTCGATAATTTGGAACAAAAATCGTTTTTTCTAATTTAGTTGAGTTCATTTCGCTACAGGATGTTATCCAACTTTATATTTAAGTAAACAAGTTTTTTTTGTCTGCCAGTGTAATTTCCCTGGTAAATAAAAGGCAGAGGAGGACCAGCTCTACAGTCAGCTCGATAATTTGGAACAAAAATCGTTTTTTCTAATTTAGATGAGTTCATTTCGCTACACGATGTTATTCAGCTTCATATTTAAGTAAACAAGTTTTTTTTATTTGCCAGTGTAATTTCTCTGGTAATTAAAAGGCAGAGGAGGACCAGCTCTACAGTCAGCTCGATAATTTGGAACAAAAATCGTTTTTTCTAATTTAGTTGAGTTCATTTCGCTACAGGATGTTATTCAGCTTCATATTTAAGTAAACAAGTTTTTTTTGTCTGCCAGTGTAATTTCCCTGGTAATTAAAAGGCAGAGGAGGACCAGCTCTACAGTCAGCTCGATAATTTGGAACAAAAATCGTTTTTTCTAATTTAGATGAGTTCATTTCGCTACAGGATGTTATTCAGCTTCATATTTAAGTAAACAAGTTTTTTTTTATTTGCCAGTGTAATTTCCCTGGTAATTAAAAGGCAGAGGAGGACCAGCTCTACAGTCAGCTCGATAATTTGGAACAAAAATCGTTTTTTCTAATTTAGTTGAGTTCATTTCGCTACAGGATGTTATCCAACTTTATATTTAAGTAAACAAGTTTTTTTTTATTTGCCAGTGTAATTTCCCTGGTAATTAAAAGGCAGAGGAGGACCAGCTCTACAGTCAGCTCGATAATTTGGAACAAAAATCGTTTTTTCTAATTTAGTTGAGTTCATTTCGCTACAGGATGTTATTCAGCTTCATATTTAAGTAAACAAGTTTTTTTTTATTTGCCAGTGTAATTTCCCTGGTAATTAAAAGGCAGAGGAGGACCAGCTCTACAGTCAGCTCGATAATTTGGAACAAAAATTGTTTTTTTCTAATTTAGATGAATTCATTTTGCTATAGGATCTTATTTAACTTTACATTTCAGTAAACACGTTTTTTTGTCTGCCAATGTAATTTCCCTGGTAAATGAAAGGCAGAGGAGGACCAGCTCTACAGTCAGCTCGATAATTTGGAGGAAAAATTGTTTAATATTGTTATTTTTGTTATCACTCACCTTGTACACAGAAATCTTACTTACAATGAAGAAAATCTCATAAAATAATCAAATCTACATCACGAAATGACTAAAATTCATTCAAAAGTAGGACACAATCGACTTTAGTATAATTTAGTATAGTCGATCTCAGTCCTTATATCGAATCCGAACGTTTCAAAATAAGTTTAGAGGGTAGTTTTGATGGGTTTAAAAAATTGAAAAATAAAAAAGGTTTATTAATATTTATATTACAATGTACAGTATACGAAAAAAATAATATTTTCACAGCTTCATTTTCCCATTAATAAGATCGTCGTAGACTTCTTCAATAGGCACGTAATCAACGGCTTTACTATCATACATGTATATCGCATCTTGTACGACATTAATATCAAAACCCTCTTTTTGTAATTGGTTTTTTTGAATTTTGAAAGTGGTCGTTAAGGGCATGGCAGACAATTTTCTAAGAAACAGCGGTATGGCGTAACCTGGTAAATGCGATTTCAAACCTTCTGCTAAAACTTTGCTATTCACGGAATTATCATTATCCACTATGCCGATCATACCAGCTTTGCCTTCATGGTCGGGTATCTCAAAAAAAAATGAAGATATTTGGAATTTTTTTGTATAGAGTGGAAAAAAGGTAAGTTAAGGAGAAGATTCGTGCAAAATTTAATAAAAAATATACAGGAAGTTGCAAAAATGTGGGAATATTGAATACCAAATATGGATTTTCTTACCTCGACCCCATAGACAACTATATCTTTAGGACCCAAGATTTCTGAAACTATGCATTCTACTTCTGTCGTAGCTACATTTTCTCCTTTCCATCTTGAAAATAAAATGAAAAATCCATCAACTTTTCATCCTAAGTCATTTTGAATTTACTTATTCAAATACAAACAAACGCAACAAGGCATTTTAACAGACGAAAATTGATACACAAATTACGTCAGAGCCAATCAGGTTTATTTATAAATGCTGTTGATACGAGGGAAGCATGAAAAAATGATAACAGATACAAAGAACCTGAGCGAATAATCAACGAAGTCTTAAATGAATCAAAAAACCTATGGATACTTACTACAGATAATATTATCATATTTATTGGCCATATAGGAGATTTAAAAATCCTCATAAACATGCGAAACGAATCCTGATACGTATAGCTCCAAGTCATTCTGCTAAATGAGATCCAGGAAGAAGCCGAAGGTGATAAAACGTCCTCTAACTGTTTCGCATTACCGCTGACTTGCTATGATGATAATCAACATTTTTTAAGGATCAAAGCATCATTAGATGAATTAAAGTTTGAGGCAACAGGCGATGATCTTGTTTTTAACTAATTGTTTCGTAGTTTTGAACTAATAGGGGTGAAAAAGAGGCGAAAAATTCTGGAACAAGACAGTAGATTTGTTAAGAATGCAATTATGAAGGACCCAGAAAGAAGAAGACAACTTAAATGATAAATACATGGTTATTCATGTTAGAAAGAAGCATTTGTATAGCGGAAGTGTTCGAAAAAACCAGGGAAACTAATCGAAAAGACGTAGTACGGAACTTAATGAATAGCCTGTAGTTTTTTCATCACCTACAACTTCTACTATACACCTAAGCATTAATTTTCTCGTTAAATAAGAAAAAACAATTCTACCAAAAGTTATAAACATCATTTTTTACAGTATATACGAAAATGATCTTTTTTCAAACTAATTTGACTGGAGTATAGAAAATTTAGGGAAATAATCGATATTTATGACGATTTCTTAACTTTCCCGGACTATTATTACATTTTTATCGAACGCACTGCTTATTTTAATCACTTATACCAATTACACAGACTGATACGCGTTTCTACAACCACGTTACCGTCTTCAGGAACTAAAAATCGATAATTTCACCAATTCATACGATTATCAATGTCAGGACAACCAGGATGACGACTTACCTGTAAGTATCACCAACTCTGTCTTTAAAATAGAGATAATTACATTCGTCTTTAGTAAATAGATCTCCGGAATTGAAATATTTATCGCCGTTTTTAAAAACGTTGGTTAAAATTTTTTTGTTCGTTTCTTTTTGATTTGCGTAACCCTCGAAACGACAAGTAGAAAGTTGTTTGTTGATACGACCAATCAGAAGCCCCGGTTCGTTGTCTTTACATTTAATACAAAATCCATTTCGATCTCTGATTGGTTCATAAGTTTCTTCGTCGTATTTTATTAATATTATAGGCGATATCGGATTCAGGATAATAGGGATGAATCCTACGGCTCCGATTTTACCTTCGAGATTTACTAAAAGATTTTAACGTATTATTAAATATTCCTCGTATATTAAATTAATCGACTGACTCATGTTAACGTTGCCTTCGGTGGATCCGTATCCTTCGTACATGCGAGGATTATTGAAAGCTTTTAAAAATTTTTCCCAGATGTCCTTTTTCAGACCGTTCCCGTACATTTTTTTCACTTTATGATCGAGTATTTTTTGTCCTTTGTGCGCTTCCAAAATGTATCTGCAAGTTTCTCCTATATAATTACTAGCCTGAATAGAAAAAATTTCGAAATGAGTTTTTTTTATAACTTGAAAAAAATTTTAAAATATTCGTACCGTACAATTGTATTTGATGCAGTCCTTCCAAAAATTCGATGCGGAAAATTTTTTACGTACTACCATTGTTAAACCGAAGATTAAACACAAGCCCAAGGACATTACGCCCCCAGACGAGTGATACAACGGAAGAGGATTGTAAAAAATGTCGTTTTCTGTCAATTCCATCACGTTATAAATTGAACAAGCCATAAAAATAAATCTAAAAATATTAAATTATAGATTTTGTACGTAATTTCTATATTATACGTATGAACGGACTATAACACAAGTATGAAAGGACTTTATTACATAAGATGATTAAATTTTGTTGCTATATGTATGAATGGACTTTAATGAAACGTATAAATGGACTTTATTACACATATAAACGGAATTTATTAAATATTATACTCGAATTTTATTATTATAAATATAAATAAGTTCAACTCATAGATGAATGGACTATGATGCATAAAATGATCGAATTTCATCAATTTATGTATAAAAGGACTTTAGTACATGTTTAAACAGATTTTAAAGCACGTACGATCGGCCTTTAATATTGCAAATGATTAAATTTTGTTACTATAAGTATTATTAGACTTTAACACAAGTATAAATGGACTTTAACGCACTTGACTTGGTAAAATGATCGAATTTCATGAATTTATGTATAAAAGGACTTTAGTACATGTTTAAACAGATTTTAAAGAACGTACGAAAGGACTTTAATATTGAAAATGATCAAATTTTGTTACTATAAGTATTATTAGACTTTAACACAAGTATAAATGGACTTTAACGCACTTGACTTGGTAAAATGATCGAATTTCATCAATTTATGAATGAAAGGACTTTAGTACATGTTTAAACAGATTTTAAAGCACGTACGAACGGACTTTAATATTCAAAATGATCAAATTTTGTTACTATAAGTATTATTAGACTTTAACACAAGTATAAATGGACTTTAACGCACTTGACTTGGTAAAATGATCGAATTTCATCAATTTATGAATGAAAGGACTTTAGTACATGTTTAAACAGATTTTAAAGCACGTACGAACGGACTTTAATATTCAAAATGATCAAATTTTGTTACTATATGTATAAGACTTTAACACAAGTATGAATGGACTTTAACGCACTTGACTTGGTAAAATGATCGAATTTCATCAATTTATGTATAAAAGGACTTTAGTACATGTTTAAACAGATTTTAAAGAACGTACGAAAGGACTTTAATATTGAAAATGATCAAATTTTGTTACTATAAGTATTATTAGACTTTAACACAAGTATAAATGGACTTTAACGCACTTGACTTGGTAAAATGATCGAATTTCATCAATTTATGTATAAAAGGACTTTAGTACATGTTTAAACAGATTTTAAAGAACGTACGAAAGGACTTTAATATTGAAAATGATCAAATTTTGTTACTATAAGTATTATTAGACTTTAACACAAGTATAAATGGACTTTAACGCACTTGACTTGGTAAAATGATCGAATTTCATCAATTTATGAATGAAAGGACTTTAGTACATGTTTAAACAGATTTTAAAGCACGTACGAACGGACTTTAATATTCAAAATGATCAAATTTTGTTACTATATGTATTAGACTTTAACACAAGTATGAATGGACTTTAACGCACTTGACTTGGTAAAATGATCGAATTTCATCAATTTATGTATAAAAGGACTTTAGTACATGTTTAAACAGATTTTAAAGAACGTACGAAAGGACTTTAATATTGAAAATGATCAAATTTTGTTACTATAAGTATTAGACTTTAACACAAGTATAAATGGACTTTAACGCACTTGACTTGGTAAAATGATCGAATTTCATCAATTTATGAATGAAAGGACTTTAGTACATGTTTAAACAGATTTTAAAGCACGTACGAACGGACTTTAATATTCAAAATGATCAAATTTTGTTACTATATGTATTAGACTTTAACACAAGTATGAATGGACTTTAACGCACTTGACTTGGTAAAATGATCGAATTTCATGAATTTATGTATAAAAGGACTTTAGTACATGTTTAAACAGATTTTAAAGAACGTACGAAAGGACTTTAATATTGAAAATGATCAAATTTTGTTACTATAAGTATTATTAGACTTTAACACAAGTATAAATGGACTTTAACGCACTTGACTTGGTAAAATGATCGAATTTCATCAATTTATGAATGAAAGGACTTTAGTACATGTTTAAACAGATTTTAAAGCACGTACGAACGGACTTTAATATTCAAAATGATCAAATTTTGTTACTATATGTATTAGACTTTAACACAAGTATGAATGGACTTTAACGCACTTGACTTGGTAAAATGATCGAATTTCATGAATTTATGTATAAAAGGACTTTAGTACATGTTTAAACAGATTTTAAAGAACGTACGAAAGGACTTTAATATTGAAAATGATCAAATTTTGTTACTATAAGTATTATTAGACTTTAACACAAGTATAAATGGACTTTAACGCACTTGACTTGGTAAAATGATCGAATTTCATCAATTTATGAATGAAAGGACTTTAGTACATGTTTAAACAGATTTTAAAGCACGTACGAACGGACTTTAATATTCAAAATGATCAAATTTTGTTACTATATGTATTAGACTTTAACACAAGTATGAATGGACTTTAACGTACTTAACTTGGTAAAATGGTAGTATTTTATCATTATATGTATAAAAGGACTTTAGTATGTGTATAAACAAACGTATGAACAGACTATAATCCAAGTTCGAACGTATGAAAAGATTATAATATTATATTACCTGCTATGTGTAATTTTAGCCGCTTTCGGTAAGCCTGTCGTTCCTGACGTATAAACGTATAAAAGAATATCCTTGACACTTTGTCCTTGCAAGAATCTGTCATCCAAATCGTTCGAAAAGTCAGTTAGAACGTTTTTCAAATCGATTGCGTTCTGAACTTGATTTGGAGAATCGATAGTATCGAATTGAAATAATCGAATGCCTTCCAAATTAGGATGGATATCAGTGACAGCTATAAGAGTGTTTAAGTATGAAGAAAATGGTAAATTAGGTTCGAATGTGTGAAAAAAAATCTTTTTTTCGATTGATTCAAATCACCTTTTACGAAATCCGATCCGAAAATTAACGCTTCAGCTCCTACGATTGAAATACAATTTTCCAAAGATTTCGTTCGTAAATTGGTATTGATAAGGGCTGTAACGATCCCTATTTTCCCTAGTCCTAACCAAATTGCAACGAATTCTGGTCTGTTTTCAAGTAAAAGTGCTACAGTTTCGCCTTTTTTAAAACCAATAGATAAAAAATAATTTCCTACTTTATTAGAAAAGTTATCTACCTGAAAAAACTCGATCAAAGACTGTAGTATTAAAAATAATTATTATATTAAACCTGTTTGAAAGTCCAAGCTTCATCTTCGAAATGAAAAGCGATTTTATCTGGATTTTTCTCGACTGTTTTCTTGAATAATTTAATCACCGTTTGCTGTTTCCTCTCGAAAGGAATTATACAAAAAAAAGTTTTTAAACCAATAATAATTAACCTGAAAATATTTTTTATAAATAAATTCGAAATTCCTATTTAAAATAACGATTCACCCTGTATGTTCGAAATTTTTTTATCAAAATTAGTATCATCTAGTTCCCACCCATCATGGTATGAAGCTATACGGGGTGTCCTTTTGTGAATAAATATCGAGTTTAAGCAACGAGGTAGTTTCAGCACCCAGGTAAGGCTTTAAATATTTTACCTAGAAGTTTTAGTGTCATAAATTTTTTATAGACAAATACCACATAAATTTTAAATGTCTGTTATGTTTAAAGAAAAAGTTAGACGTCAAAATAATGTTGATCGCTATATAAAATCATACAAATAGATTTTTGTTGGTAGTTTTAGAAAGTGTGTTTACCGAACTTTTTAGAAGCCCCTCGTAAATATAATTATGATTGTGTCGTAATTAAACAACTGATAAATGGTGATGATTCGAATTTAGGATTTTTTTAACTCAAAATTGACTTCAGACGGTCCTGTATTTTTTTAATAAAGAAAATTTTGTGGTGGTGAAACTGCAAATTAAATGATCGTTAATTTGGGGTAGATTTTTTTATAGGGGGCGTATAGCTTTATAAAATGATGGTTAGTATATTATTCAATATTTAGTTCTACAGGGTGTCGTTAAATTATGAGAAAAATTCATTATTTTGTAATTATAGAAAAAATTGAAATAGGTCAACATGTTTTTTTAAACTAGGATAAAAATCGACTTATTTCATTAATTTTATTTGAAATAATGAATTTTTTCATGATTTAGACGTGCTCTGTATATAAATCTACTATCAATTAATTATTACAAACATGCATTTAATATTAACAAATTATTTTCATGATAATACAGACTTTTTATATTAGACGAAGTTGTAGAAGTACAATTTTTTTTATTTTAAATAAAAAAAAATAATTTTTACTTACTTAATATCACGTTTCCACGTTTTATAAATAATATAAATCCATTTTCTTTTTTTTGTTATATACCATGTTATTACAAAAATAAATACTAATAACCAAAACTATGGAAAAAGAAACATCGTTAACATTTTCATTACAAACTTGAAGTTTTATGTGATAGATGGCGCTTGTTGGACTTTAGTACATGTATAAACAGATTTTAAGGCACGTATGAACGGACTTTAATACTTAAAATAATAAAATTTTGTTACTATATGTATTATTAGACTTTAACACAAGTATTAATGGACTTTAACGTACTTGATTTGATAAAATGATCGAATTTCATCAATTTATGAATGAAAGGACTTTAGTACATATTTAAACAGATTTTAAAGAACGTACGAACGGACTTTAGTATTGAAAATGATCAAATTTTGTTACTATATGTATTTTTAGACTTTAAAACAAGTATGAATGGACTTTAACGCATTTGACTTGGTAAAATGATCGAATTTCATCAATTTATGAATGAAAGGACTTTAGTACATGTATAAACGAACGCACTTTAATACACAAAATAATGATTGGTACGTTCTAGATTTAACACAACACAAATCGTTTTACAGCATTTGTATTTTTTTATATAATGAAGTTTCGTTCACATCACATGCAATTATATATAATTATACAAGAAAAAATGTAAAATTGATATTTAAAGGATGCTTACTTGCATATTTGACACCAATCACTTATATTGGACGTAAATCGAAGAAATCAGTGAACAATTTTTAGCGTTCGAATGTTGGCCATGAAAAGAAAGCGCTTCGAGTTCAACCGGCTACTACGACTTACAGTTCAGTTGATAATTTATTATAGACCAGGAAAAATATAATTTCAACTATAGTTTGAAAGTTACTACGTAGTAAATAATGAAATATAGGTGTAAGAGGAGGAATTTAATATACACGCAGATAAAAATATTTTTTTTTGTTGTTAAAGTTAAAGGTTATCGTTGAAGCGTTGAATACGTTGATAATAAAATTCTCGTCGGTATTTAAAACGTGTTATAAATTTAATATCTCTTGGTAACTCAGACTTCAGGGACGTATTCATTTTACGTGAAAAAATTCGTAAAAAGTAATTTATTTTATTAGATTTTTTTAAGAAAAAGCTTTGTAAATGGAAAAAATTTCATTAGAGGTGGGAAAAAATTAAAAAACTACTTTAAAATGTGACAGAAATTTCAAAAAAAGGAAAATTTGAAGTTTGTATTATTATTATGAGGATTATCAAAAATACACAAATAAAAAATTTGATGAAATATAATCTCAAAATGAGTTTTTCAAATTATTTATATGTCGATTTCAATTAGGGGTTAGGAACTAATTGAAAAATGCCATTTGGAAAAGAACAATTTTAAAAATTTCTCAAAAATATGGAAATGTATTAAAAAAAAATAAATTTTTGTTTGAAATTTGTCAAAAATAATTGATATATTTGCATTAATTTTACAAAATTCACACTCATGGCGAATAGAATATTAAAAAATATATATAAACATGGTAAAATGTTAATATTTACATACAATATTTTATACCACCCACTATCTGTTATTTGTCGTTTCTGCTATCTGTCAAATCTATAATCATCTCATCTCTCGTGTTGTCTATGATCGCACCTGTCATTTTATCCATCTGTCAACTAATCTGTGATGTCTATGATCATATTCGTCCTTCAATTGTCGTTCTTCTTATCTGTTAAATTAACGCGCGTGTCGTGTTACCTATGATCCACCAATCAACTGTCATTTCCTCGATCTGTCAACTGTTTTGTGATGTCTATGATCCATCCGTCAATTGTCGCTTCCTCCATCTGTCAAACGATCTGTGATATTTATGATTATGTCTTGCATTTGTCTCGTGTGTTGTGTTATTTGTCGTTTCTACTATCTTTCAAATCTATAATCATATCTGCCATCTCTCGTGTTGTCTATGATCGCACCTGTCATTTCTTCCTGTGATGTCTATGATCATATTCGTCCGTCAATTTTCGTTCTTCCTATCTGACAAATTATCGCACGTGTCGTGTTATCTATGATCCACCAATCATTTCCAATCGTTTCCTCAATCTGTCAACTGTCGTTTCTTCCATCCGTCAACTGATCTGTGATATCTATGATCATGCCTGTCATCTGTCGTGTGCGCCGTGTTGTCTATCATATCTCACTTGTTTTATTATCTATGATCTACTCGTCAAATTAACGTTTCTTCTGTCAACTGTCAAACGATTAGATTATTCGAACTTTGACAAAATTAATAATGTTTTGATTTCGCAGGATGTCAATTATTTTGTCTCTTCAATAATCTTTCTCCTCCATATATTTCCTGATGATTTTTTTTTCGAATTTTCTGAATATTTCCATATTTCATCGCCGTGAAAGACCAAAAATAATTTTGTAGTTTTTCATAAACTCAAATTTACATAATAGGTCTTGAATCGAACTTGTATTCACACATTTTTAGCTTTCTACTTCTTCAAACAGCTCCGCCAGTTTAATTTTGATTCTTGTTATCATTGCCATGTTATCAGTAAAAGCTGATAGACCATCAACACTTCATTGGTTTCCCAATTTAACTTGAGCTCATGAATCTTCCATAGACTTCGAGTTTCTTAGTTTTCTCGACATTTCCAAGCCTTAAAATGCCGCTGACTCTTTGGATTAGTTGATGTTGTCAAAGGCTTCTTTAAAATCAATGATTCTGTCTTTTTGTCTTGTGTAAACACAATTTTCAAGCTCCAGATATTTATTTTTAAATATTGTTTCATATTGAATTTTATATGTGGAGTTTAAAAATACACTGTATATATAATGGGAAATATAGTTTTTTTTTTCATGAAATCTGAGTAATCATAAATCCTTCAAAGTTGTCCAAAAATGAGTGTAGTACTTCTTCTTTTTCGTCCTTTTCGCTCGATCGATACATTACTTTTCTTAATCCCCTTGTATAACAAAATCACATGGAAACAACTTCCGGTTGGGTAAATTTTTTTTTATATTTTGAACGTACTTAAATTCAATTTAATTCAAATGTAAAGGGGCAATAGGTCATCGGATTACGTACAAAATTTTGTTTTCAAAAGAAATTTATTATTTATAAGCTGATTACATTCGACTTTTGTACTTGCACTGAAGCTGTCGTTCAATTTATTAAAATGTGTCAATAAAAACTGATTTTTTTAAAATATATATATTTAATAACAACTTTTGGCATAACAATTTATTTTATTTAAATATACAGTGTGGCAAAAAAAATCACAATTTGACAGTACCGTTTATGATGTCAAGATAAAATTTTTGTATGGGTACGTAATCGACTTTTTTATTATCGTAAACGTATAAAGGATCTTTTATAACGTTTATATCGAAACCTTCTCGTTGTAAATCGGTTTTTTTCATTTTGAAAGTACCCGTTAAAGGTACCGAATCCATTATCCTCAAAAATAGAGGTACCGCGTAAGCAGGTAATTGAGATTTCAAACCCTCGGCTAAAGTTTTTTTATCTACTGTTCGATTTTTATCGGCGATTCCTATCATACCGGCTTTACCTTCGTTCTTTGGTACCTAAATATACATTATTTTTTAAAATGATCGATTTTAGAAAAAAATATTTTTCGAAAATTACCTCTACACCATATACTACGACGTCTTTTGGTCCGATTATATCGGAAATTACTAATTCAACTTCCGTTGTTGCCACGTTTTCTCCTTTCCATCTGAAATGGATACAATGTGAACAGATATATACGTATTTGTTAGTTAAACGTCGGATTGTGGCAAATCAAACACCAAACTAATTGAAAAATCACCACGTTCAGGTTCTCGCTTGAGCAAAGACGTTCAGTGATAAGGTTAGTGTCGTCCACGTTGCTCCCGATTGTAAGTAAATTATCTTCTATTTCTATTTCAACCCCTTTTATATATTTCTTGCTTCAGCTGTCATTCCCTCCGTTAAATTCTAATGATCAGGCTGATTGCAGTCTTAGAATCGACGATAAAGGGTGAATCGTTGCATGGAAAAGGCGGATTGAGGCCTTGGAATCAACGAAAAAGGTGAATCTTTGCGTGGTATCTGCAGTTTAAGGCATTGAAATTAACGGAAAAGGTGAATTTTTGCGTGAAAAAGGCGGATTAAAGCCTTGAAATTAACGAAAAAGGTGAATATTTGCGTGTAATAGACAAATTGAGGCCTTGGAATCAACGAAAAAGGTGAATCTTTGCGTGGTATCTGCAGTTTAAGGCATTGAA
The DNA here is from genome assembly GCF_026250575.1 of Diorhabda carinulata. Taxonomy (NCBI): domain Eukaryota; kingdom Metazoa; phylum Arthropoda; class Insecta; order Coleoptera; family Chrysomelidae; genus Diorhabda; species Diorhabda carinulata. The sequence goes on along the minus strand of NC_079465.1, from coordinate 22,770,251 downwards.
ATTAACGGAAAAGGTGAATTTTTGCGTGAAAAAGGCGGATTAAAGCCTTGAAATTAACGAAAAAGGTGAATATTTGCGTGTAATAGACAAATTGAGGCCTTAGAATCAACGAAAAAGGTGAATCTTTACGTGGTATCGGCGGATTAAGGCCTTGAAATTAACGAAAAGGGTAAACCGTTGCGTGGGTTTGCGGTAATTGCTTCAGAGTTGAGAAGTATATTGATATTTAAAAAAATAACTAAAATTAATTAATGGGGGACTGAGAGGCTCTGAAATTTATTTTTTTAAATTATTAAATTCACGCTATTCAAAATTAATATTTAAATTGACACGTGACATAAATATGACATTTTGTTGATTCTAGTTTCTATTTCTAACTAAAAAAAATTTGAATAGCAACAAGAATCAATAAACTCTATATTTGTGTCACGTGTCAATTTGAATATTGTTTCTTTGGAATCGTAGAAATTTAATTATTTTTAAAAGAAAATATTTCGGAACCCCCCAACCCCCTATTAAATATTTTAAGTAATTTCTTTCAAATATCGTTATACTTTTGAACATATTTTTACATTATACTTTGACAATAATTTTAGTCCCTGACGATGAATACGTCGTTATTAGAAACCTCTGAATATATATTTAAAAAAAGCACACTTTGGTGTTTGATTTGCCATAATCCTACAACAATAGCGGTCATAAACAAGTTGGCAAAGACTATGTTATACTATATATGAGTGAAGAGACTGTTGGACGAGAATATTCGATCACATGACCTCTACATTAACCAGATTTGACCCCGTGTGATTTCTACTTTCGTGGCTTCATCAAGGATCGTTTTTATGCACCTTGGCTACCAGTTGGCATTCAGGAAATAATCGAAGCAGCTGTTGGAACAATTACTGTAGATACAACGTTTCGGCTGTAGACAATTTTTTTCAAAAAGTCACAATATCACCATTCGAAATAATCACGGAGCCGAATTTCGTAAAATTGATCAACACAAGAATCGCCAGTTCGAACCTGTCATATTATAACATAAGACAGGACCGAAAACTGCTCAAAATCATCTAAAAATTTTACGAGAAATGTTCAAATTTTCCAAAAATATGTCGTAAACTGTCTAAAATAATCTAGAGAATCCCAAAATTTTCAAATTTTCCCAAAATATTTCGAAAACTGCTCAAAATCACGTAGAAAGTCCCAAAATTTTACGAGAAATGTTCAATTTCTCCAAAATATTTCGTAAACTGCCCAAAATGATCTAGAAAGACCCAAAATTTTACGAGAAATATTCAAATTTTCCCAAAATATTTCTAAAACTGCTCAAAATCACCAAGAAAGTCCCAAAATTTTACGAGAAATATTCAAATGTTCTCAAAATATTTCGAAAACTTGCCAAAATCATCTAGAAAGTCACAAAATTTTACGAGAAATGATCAAATTTTCCAAAAATATGTCGTAAACTGTCTAAAATAATCTAGAGAATCCCAAAATTTTCAAATTCTCCCAAAATATTTCGAAAACTGCTCAAAATCACCAAGAAAGTCCCAAAATTTTACGAGAAATATTCAAATGTTCTCAAAATATTTCGAAAACTTGCCAAAATCATCTAGAAAGTCACAAAATTTTACGAGAAATGATCAAATTTTCCAAAAATATGTCGTAAACTGTCTAAAATAATCTAGAGAATCCCAAAATTTTCAAATTCTCCCAAAATATTTCGAAAACTGCTCAAAATCACCAAGAAAGTCCCAAAATTTTACGAGAAATATTCAAATGTTCTCAAAATATTTCGAAAACTTGCCAAAATCATCTAGAAAGTCACAAAATTTTACGAGAAATGATCAAATTTTCCAAAAATGTTGCGAAAACTTTCCAAAATCATCTAGAAAGTCCAAAAACTTTACGAAAAATGTTCAAATTTTATATGAATATCCAGAACGTTGCCAACAATTTTAAACAACGTTCCAGATATTTCTAGATTCTCCAGGAAATCGCTTCTCCGAAATAAATATAAAGCAGGGGTGAATTAGTTCGTTTTTTGTAAATCTATGTAACACAGGAAACGCCAGTTCGACCCTGTCTTATTATAACATAAAACAAGACCGAACTATTTCGATATCGTTGAGTCTCGTTTCGAGATAGAAATCGACCAGTACCGTATCAATTAATTTTTCGTTTATTATATTGCTAATTATTTTAAACCAAGTATTCAACTCGAAATTTCTAGAAAATGTCACTCGGAAGGTTAAGGAGGGCGATATAAAGAAAGAACAGGATCGGACTGGCACTTACAACGATAAAAATCGATTCTCACCTATATGTATCTCCGGTTCGGTCTTTAAAATAAAAATAACCGAATTCGTCTTGCACCATTAGATCACCGGAATTAAAATACGAATCTCCTTTTCTAAAAACATCTTTTAATATTTTTTTGACGGTTTCTTTGGCGTCGACGTAACCGTCGAAGTTGTGCGTGCTTATTTTTTCGTGAATTCTCCCAATCAAAACGCCGGGTTGGCCCGGTTCACATTTTATACAATGTCCGTTTTCGTTTCGAATCGGTTGTTTGGTTTCTTCGTCGTATTTTATCAAAAGTATGGAAAATATTGGCGCTAAATAAAACGGTAAAAATCCCACCGCTCCCGGTGTGTTATCTAAATTAACTGAAAGGAAAATGTCGAAGGAAAATTTTTTCGGTTAACAGATTTGACTTACTTAAATTGGTGTTGCCTTCGGTGGAACCGTAAAATTCGATGATTTGAGGAATTTTGAAAGTTTTAACGAAATCTATCCAAACGTCTTTCTTTAAACCGTTTCCGAACATTTTTTTTATTCCGTGTTTGACGTCGTTTTCCCCCTTATTCGCGGCTAATATATATCTACAAGTTTCCCCTATATAATTGGCTATCTACAACAATATTCAATAATTTTCGTTAATTTTAGTCTTTTGTCCGAAAATTAAGTTCGAATTCGAACAACGTTGGCAACGTCTAAAAACAGGCAATTTGACGCGCCATCTGCCGGAGAGTAATAGAAAACTGTAATGCCTAAATAGACTCTCAATTAAGACGTTCGGAGTTCTAGATCGTTAGCGTTGTATTGGTCTAGAAACACGAAAAATTTTCTCGGACTATCAAGAAATTGTGCAAATTTTTCAAAAATATTTCGAAAATCTGCTCGAAATCATCTAGAACGTCACGAAAAGTAGAAGAAATTTTCTATTAACATTCAAAGCGTTGTAAAAATTCCAGAAAGTTTCTCAAATTTACGAAATTCACTTAGAATGTTACAAAAATTGTTTAAAGTTCTATAAATAACGTTGCTTCTCCAAAATTTGTTCATAATTTTCCAAAAGCATCCAAAATTTTATGAAACTTTAAAAAAATTGCTCAAGAATCATCTAGAGCTTGACGAAAATTGAAATTTTCCAGAAACACCAACAACTTTATAGTTGTAGTTAGAAAAAATGTTCCATAAATATCTAGAATTTTATACCAAACTTTTCAAATTTTCCCAAAATATTTCTAAAACTGCTCAAAATCAAATCACCAAGAAAGTCGCAACATTTTACGAGAAATGTTCAAATTTTCTTAACATATTTCGTAAACTGCTCAATCATCTCGAAAGTCCCAAACTTTTCAAATTTTCCCAAAATATGTCGAAAACTGTTCAAAATCACCTAAAAAGTCCCAAAATTTTACGAGAAATGTTCCAATTTTGTATGAATATCCAGAACGTTGCCAACAATATTTCCAGAGATCAAAGATGTCATAAAATTTTTAGAATATTACCTACAGCTTATCAGAATTACTTAAAACGTTACGAAAAGGCTCTCTATATATTCAAAACCTTGCAAAAATTTCTAGAATAAGTTCAACTTTTCTGAAAAACATCAAAAATTTCATAAAAAATTCTCAAGAATCATCTAGAACGTCACGAGAAGTGAAAGAAATTTCCTATAAATATTCAAAACCTTTCAGAATGTTAACAACAACAACAACAATGTTAACAAAAACTATAGAAATTTTCAAAATTTCTCCAAATACATCCAGAATTTCATAAAACTATCGCAAAAATACCAAAATTTTCCAAAATCCCCTAAAAAGCTAGGAAAATAGCAATAAAGTATCTTCAAATTTTTTCAAAAACATCCAGAGTTTCAGCAAATTTTGGAAAAATATATTTTCAGAAGCATTTACATTCTAGAATGTCTCGAAAATAACAAAAAAGATACAGAAATTTCATAAATATTAAGAAATTGAGCAGATTTTCAAAAAAACGTTCCAGATAGTATCAAAATTTCATGATTTTTTCAAGAATTTCTTGAGTTTTAGTTCCAGAACTCTTACGAGCTTGTAGTGCTTTAGAAACTTCTAGACTTTAACCATATTTTCTTCAAATTTTCCAAAAAGTTTAAAAAATTAATCCAATTTTCAATAATTTCCTTAATGTCAATTGAAATATTGAAAAAGTTACCAAACTTTCGAAAAATTGTCTCCGAAATAAAAAAAAATTACGTAATTTTTAAACAAAAATACAGAACGTCACTAAAGTCATAATATTCAAAAAAGGTCCAGAAAAATATGAAAAAGGTTAATATATTACTTTCTACCCCCGTATACTTTACACCACCAATCGATTGTCTTCAAAATACTCACCGTACAATTATACAGGACGCAATCTGTCCAAAAATGGGAAGCGGAAAATTTTTTTCTCAATGCGACAGTCACACCAAAAAGTAAACATTGACCAATCGTTAACATACCACCTGTCGCGTGATACAAAGGTAAAGGATTATAAAAAACGTCATTGTCCTCGAAGGACACAAAATAATGTATACCAGTTACGGCGAAATTGAATCTAAAAAAACAAATACAACTTTTGGTAAATCCCCTGTATAAAATATGCGATTTCTTAACTTTGGGGACAAAATCCATTTAGCAACATCGCGATTTTCATATAACTCTGTTTAACAAGAGAAAAGTACAAATTGACAACATTGCAGTCTATAAATTTTTTTGAAAAACATATACATTTAGCATCATTGCAATTTTTATAAGTTTATGTGTAATAATTCAACAATTTTTCTGCGAGATAAGGAAAAATTACGCTTGGCGACATCGCAATTTCTATATACGATTATATATTTCGAAAGAAATTAACTTTGGCAACATTGCAGTATCTATTTACCTGGCATTTGTAATTTTGGCGGCTTTCGGAAGTCCCGTTGTACCGGAAGTATAAATGTAAAGTAGTTTATCCTTAGGATTCGTTAGATTAATTTCTATTTCGGGCGAAGAAGTCGATTGATCCGATATGCAGTGTTGCAGATCTAGAATTTTGTCGTCACGAATTTGGACATCATCATTTTTCGATGTATTTAATTGGAACAACTGTATCTCATCCTGGGAATTCGGATAAATATCGTAAACAACTGAAAAACGAAAAAAAAATAGTTTTGCTTGTGAAAATTATTGTTATTGTTGTTATTATTAAGTGACAATATGTATCTGTATTATAGCCGGTATAGAAACCACTATTTTTCCCCGATCTAACTCCATATAGCTTTCGGATTTTTCATTTTATAATTTCACAATGTATTCTCGAATTATTACCAACTTTTTTCACTGTACCCTATATATTAATAGTCTTTCACCACTATTTTTCCCAGATCTAGCTCCTACGAACTTTTTTTATTGAATTGTGGCCGTTTTCGTCATAAAATTTTGATCATTTCATAGGATAATTTCATTTAATAATTTCACAATGTATTCTCGAACTATTACCAACTTTTTTTACTACTCCCTGTATATTAATAATATTTCACCACTATTTTTCCCAGATCTAGCTCCTACGAACTTTTTTTATTGAATTGTGGCCGTTTTCGTCATAAAATTTTGATCATTTCATAGGATAATTTCATTTAATAATTTCACAATGTATTCTCGAACTATTACCAACTTTTTTTACTACTCCCTGTATATTAATAATATTTCACCACTATTTTTCCCAGATCTAGCTCCTACGAACTTTTTTTATTGAATTGTGGCCGTTTTCGTCATAAAATTTTGATCATTTCATAGGATAATTTCATTTAATAATTTCACAATGTATTCTCGAACTATTACCAACTTTTTTTACTACTCCCTGTATATTAATAATATTTCACCACTATTTTTCCCAGATCTAGCTCCTACGAACTTTTTTTATTGAATTGTGGCCGTTTTCGTCATAAAATTTTGATCATTTCATAGGATAATTTCATTTAATAATTTCACAATGTATTCTCGAACTATTACCAACTTTTTTTACTACTCCCTGTATATTAATAATATTTCACCACTATTTTTCCCAGATCTAGCTCCTACGAACTTTTTTTATTGAATTGTGGCCGTTTTCGTCATAAAATTTTGATCATTTCATAGGATAATTTCATTTAATAATTTCACAATGTATTCTCGAACTATTACCAACTTTTTTTACTTCTCCCTGTATATTAATAATATTTCACCACTATTTTTCCCAGATCTAGCTCCTACGAACTTTTTTTATTGAATTGTGGCCGTTTTCGTCATAAAATTTTGATCATTTCATAGGATAATTTCATTTAATAATTTCACAATGTATTCTCGAACTATTACCAACTTTTTTTACTACTCCCTGTATATTAATAATATTTCACCACTATTTTTCCCAGATCTAGCTCCTACGAACTTTTTTTATTGAATTGTGGCCGTTTTCGTCATAAAATTTTGATCATTTCATAGGATAATTTCATTTAATAATTTCACAATGTATTCTCGAACTATTACCAACTTTTTTTACTACTCCCTGTATATTAATAATATTTCACCACTATTTTTCCCAGATCTAGCTCCTACGAACTTTTTTTATTGAATTGTGGCCGTTTTCGTCATAAAATTTTGATCATTTCATAGGATAATTTCATTTAATAATTTCACAATGTATTCTCGAACTATTACCAACTTTTTTTACTACTCCCTGTATATTAATAATATTTCACCACTATTTTTCCCAGATCTAGCTCCTACGAACTTTTTTTATTGAATTGTGGCCGTTTTCGTCATAAAATTTTGATCATTTCATAGGATAATTTCATTTAATAATTTCACAATGTATTCTCGAACTATTACCAACTTTTTTTACTACTCCCTGTATATTAATAATATTTCACCACTATTTTTCCCAGATCTAGCTCCTACGAACTTTTTTTATTGAATTGTGGCCGTTTTCGTCATAAAATTTTGATCATTTCATAGGATAATTTCATTTAATAATTTCACAATGTATTCTCGAACTATTACCAACCTTTTTTACTACTCCCTGTATATTAATAATATTTCACCACTATTTTTCCCAGATCTAGCTCCTACGAACTTTTTTTATTGAATTGTGGCCGTTTTCGTCATAAAATTTTGATAGGATAATTTCATTTAATAATTTCACAATGTATTCTCGAACTATTACCAACTTTTTTCACTACTCCCTGTATATTAATAGTGTTTCACCACTATTTTTCCCAGATCTAACCCCATTTTTTGGTACACACTTTATACTAATTGATTTTTTTAAAAACTTTTGGTGAAAAAATTGAAAACGAATCTTACCATTGCTAAAATCCGAACCAAATATCAAAGCTTTCACTTTAGCCACCGATATACAATGATACAAAGGTTTCGATACCAAATTCGTGTTGATTAAGGCTGTTATCACACCCAATTTTGCCAATCCCATCCATATGGCCGCATATTCAGGCCTATTTTCTAATAAAAGGGCAACGGTATCGCCTTTTTTGTAACCAATCGATAAAAAATAATTCGCTATTCGATTACTATAATCATCTAACTAAAAAATCAATCGTATCAATAAAAATATTATGACAAAGATTCGACAAATCCAAAATTTTTGACAGATGACAGCACAATTATAGAAAATTTTTACGTTTATCGATATTAAGAAAGCCTACGACACTTTGTTGAAGACGATTATGAAACAACTCACCTGACGAAAAGTCCATGTTTCATTTTCAAAATAAATCGCTACTTTATCGGGTGTTTTATTAGCTATTCTGGTAAATATTTTTGGTACCGTTTCTTTTTTTATTTCACTAATACCTATTCTTGCGAAAGCTTTAAGAACCATCAAAATACCTCTATAATAATTGATAAAAATTAGACGCTATAAAAATTTATTCACCATATTTTTCGATCACACCTCGTATAATATTATACGAAGATCAAAATTATCAAGAAAGATTCAATGAAGGTCAATTAGAGACCGTTTTGTATCATACAATACGTAGAATTGTAATTTGTTTAAAAGAAACATTAAAAAATTGTTAACATCAGCAACATTGTATGTATAAAGTATTATCACGAAACCACCCCCAAATTTTTGGAAAAAAATAATTTCAAATCCAAAAAATTTTTTGAACACTATAAATATACGAAATTGTTATACTGATTGTCCCCAGGTTTTTATAGACCAATCAAAAAATAATATTATTCACCTTAAATCCCTCCGCCATGTTTTCCGGAGTATGTAGAAGTATTTATATCTGTTTTCCTTCAAGAAAAACCATATTAGTATGACGGGAATCATGCAAATCTGTAACAAAAAAAAACAAACCGTAAAGTCCCAATTAGTCATAGGAAATATTTGTTATTCATTTCCTGGACTATATATCCATGCAAATACGAGGGTTGAATCATTTGTTTAACAATAAAAAGTTTCCACAAACAACAATCTCGTCACGTGATAATAAATAATAGTTTTTAAATATCAATGGTTTAAAGGAAAAGCAGAAATTAAACAGACCTCTTATATTTATTAAAGAGAAATTAAATATAAAATTATTTTCTGTGGAAAATTTAATTGGTTTAGCATTTTCGAGATAGCAAAATTCATTTATCGTAGTGTACGTCTTTCCTTTCTTCAGCCGAACCTAAATATAACCCCCCAATAATAAAATCTTTCTTTTAATTCATTTCAAAAGTGCGTCGATCCAATTATTGCAAAAATCATACTAATTTTCGAAATGTTTTATAAATACGATCTAAAAAAAACTCTAAATGAACGTAAAACCTTTCCTGGACTATAAAATGTAATATAATGCCCGTTTGGGGTTATAGACATGCTAGTTTCTATTCATATGTTATTAAACTATTTAAAAGTGATTTTTTTTTAACTATTGCACGAAAATAATAATAAATAATAAACTTTTCAATATCTTAATCAATTAATTAAAAATAAATCTTATCGGAAATAAACTATAATGATAACGATTTTTTTGAAATTTGATATACAATTTGAAACCACTAATTCACTATATGAAAAACTAATGAAAAATCTATACAGATTGTCCCTAAATTTAAACAAATGAAATATTTAAAATGCTTTAAAAGACAAAAAAATATGGTGACTACTTTTTTGGGTTATATTTTCCTTAAAACACTTTTGCAGTATACCTTTGTTGATTTAAAGTAATACCAATTGTATATAATCTATAAAAAGTGGGATTGTGGCAAATTAAATACCAAAGTGTACTAATTCGAATATATTTCCAAGCTAAACCTACGTATTCACCTTCAGGGAATTGATTTGAAATTGCAGGGTTTAAATTTTATTATTTTGATCTGCTACTTAATATTTAACTGTTAATAACGAAGAAGCAGTCTTTGCAAGCATATCTCAAGAAATAGTATAGATAATACATATTTGAAAGCATGTTATATAATTTTTAATAATCGAATTTACGTATTACCCTGTATAATGTTTTCATATAACATACTATCACATCGATATAAAAAATTTCTTTTGATAAAAGTCAATGGTAAAATTAACATCCTGTTTTTAATCTTTATAATCTTTGATTAACGAAAAAAAAATTGTTTAATATTAATAATTATTTATATCGTAAATTACCAAGTAAATAATCATTAATACTAACACCTGGAATTTCTGTATTAAATTATAATTTTTATTTAATTGTCATTAAATTGTAGTTTGAAATTTTTGAATATTTCCATTAAAATTTCGTGAACAAAAGTTATATTTTGAAAAAAATCTTGTTAAAAATCAATTTCTACCGTAATAAAAAAAATTGTAGTGTTTCAAACAAAATTATATCACAAACAAAAATCACGATCTTACCTCGCCACTATGTATTATACAAGCATCTAAATAGATAAACCAAACCACGTGTTGAATTAATTTATCATTTAAAAATGTAAACAACTTTCTACTTACAAGATAACCAAACATTTGTTTCAACATCTCTAAGAGTTGATGATTTTTTTTTATTATTGTTTGTAGTATTCCCGATAATTTTATGTATCAGCTTCTAAACTGCTTCAAACACGTCCGAAACGTTATTTATAAGTTGGAATATTATATTATCATCAACACAATTCTCGATTGGAGTCGTATATCTAGAGAGAACGTAGAGGTGTCGTTATCTGGATACCAAGTTATTTTTAGCTGTAATGAAATATTTCTTTTCCTGTGCCAATAACGAAAAGTCTAAAGTTCAGTATTTTATTCTCTTTATTAGGTATAATCAAATATTTATCCACCATACGAGGTTTGAATAGAAATTATTAACAAAAGGATTTGGTGATCAAAATGGCGTCCACTACAACGCGAAGTAAACAACTTCCTCCTAGTTAACGAACCAATGACGAAGGTTAAACTTCAATATCTTTTTTTTAAGAAGTTGAGAAAATAATTAAAAGGGAAATCAAGAAGTTAATTTGAAGATTTTAATATAAATTGATTTATTTTTGTAATTACAAATATATAAATTTCTTATTATCGTAAATATAGAGATGGGATTATCAGTTATTTACTACCATACGGTTACATAGATTGCTCGTATGTAAAAATGAAGTGACGAGACATCTATTAGGAATAACGTTAACTTATGAGGATTTTCTAGAAACCTGGAATTGAGTTCTTAAAAAATCGATTCTAATTTATTAGAATTTAAAATCATTACTAACTAATTCTTCTTTTTTAGTAGTTAATCATCGTTTTCGATTCTAATTTGATTGAAAATTGTTGGTAAAAAATTAGATAAGAATTTTCTAAATATTAAAATCCTCATAGTCGAACGTATATACAGAAATTTTTGTTAATTTTTGACAAAAAATCATTTTTAATTCATACTATAACATATCTGCATTTTATAATTATATTTTAATATTTTTATATCAGAAATTACCAGCAATTTTTTTTATATTTGATTTACATTAGATTTTTTTATTCACTAGTGCCATCTAACAATCAATAACAACATTAAACGCAGTTTTCAATACAATTACAGATTCAAAAATTTTTACTACGAATCGTATTCTAAAGATGGCGCTATTAAAAAAAATAAAAATTCTCGAAATCGATATGGTTCTTGATTAGATTTGATCTATAAAAATATTTTTATTTTTAAATAAGTTATATATTTTTAGAATTCCTATTGAGGTATTCGAAAATATTGTTTTAGTATAAAAGTTTTAGTTTCTAGTCGATAGATGGTGCTGGGGGATTATTACAGGTATTAAAAACCTGACCTACTTTATAGGATTTTTTACGTTTATGTGTGCATTCCTGCACGTGTGATTCGGCAGAATCACAATGTTTGGTTTCAGGTAACGATGACGTCATTTTCAATCTACGGGTGGCCAGTAGTGCACTTAAAGCGCCGTTGCCGATACTACGGATAAATCATAATTCTAGATATATAATTAATTTGTCTTAAACAGATAAAAATCGTATTTTGATGGTTCTAATATAATTGTATTGATTCAATGAATCATCTGACAGGTAGAAAGATTAATAATAAACAATTTTTTTAATTCAAAATAATTGAAAAATTATTTTTAAGAAATACAAACAACGTCACCGTAGCCGGCGCCTGATTAGATAACTTATTGTTTGAATACTGTTTATAAAGTAAATAAAACAAAAAAAACTTCCTAAAAATTATATTCAGAGGATATATACTAAAGTGGATTACTGATAAATATATAAAGTGCGTTTCAAAATACGTGAAAATTCGATATAAACTTGAAACAACTACTTCTCTCAAAGATAGATCCTCCCTACCGCCCTAATGTCAATCTTCTACATTGCCAGCTCTTTCGAATATAACCTCCCGATTGCCCTAATCTTCTACATTGCCAACTCTTTCGAATAGATGCTCCCTATCACCGTAATCTTCTACATTGCCAGCTTTTTCAATTAGATCCTCCCTATTGCCCTAATATCAATCTTCAGCATTGTCAGCTCTTTCGAATAGATCCTCCCTATTGCCCTAATCTTCTACATTGCCAGCTCTTTCGAATAGATCCTCCCGATTGCCCTAATCTTCTACATTGCCAGCTCTTTCGAATAGATCCTTCCGATTGCCCTAATCTTCTACATTGCCAGCTCTTTCGAATAGATCTTCCTATTGCCCTAATCTTGTACATTGCCAACTCTTTCGAATAGATCCTCCCTATCACCGTAATCTTCTAAATTGCTAGTTTTTCAATTAGATCCTCCCTATTGCCCTAATATCAATCTTCAACATTGTCAGCTCTTTCGAATAGATCCTCCCGATTGCCCTAATCTTCTACATTGCCAGCTCTTTCTATTTCCATAGATCTAAAGTCTGAAATGATTTCTTTTATTTTTACTTTATTTTCTAAGAGGTAATCTTTTCGTTTTGACATAGATTTCACAAATTTTCTAATCATTTATGTTGAAGCTACATTTGATTTATTTTTGTTCTAAGCTGTTTAGAAGACATCATTTATTTCGAATCGAACTTGTAGAACTAAATAATTGAATTAAAATTGTTAATTCAAAAAAATTAAAAGTTTTTTTACTAATTTCTATATCAGTTTTGGCAACGCAGCTTTTATGATAATTTTTTTACTTGTCAGGATATTTTGGCACGCGGTTATTTCAATTTCGGTTTATAAGCACTTTCTTTCTTGATTCTTGTTTGCTGAATCGAAACCATTTTTGCTTTTTTGCAATTTTACGTTAATTTTTATTGCAATAACCTTTTTTTGACAATTTGCGATAATAATCGAAAAAATGGTATTATTAGAAGTGGAGTTGAAGAATTGAATATACTTCGACTACAACCACCACAAGGACTATAAAAAACCCTGAAGATAAATTAAAACGTGATCCACGACTCAACCTTCCGCCCCTCACCCATCGACAAAATAAACATTAATTGATAAAACGATATTGAAAATCTGCAATAAGTCAGATGTGAACCACTTACAGATGAAGCAGTTGGCGAAGAAGACATCACCAAGTCCACCCAACTATTGGAAATTTCCTTTTAACAACGATGAATGGATGGCGATCAAATTTCCATCTGAAAATCGGTCCAAACTCCTTCAGTACTGACGAAATACCCATTCGTAGTTGATTTATTTCCTTGACTCCGTTTGCGATGAATCAACCAAATGGAAATGTGCAACTTCCCAACGAAGAAAACTACAAAAATCTAGGATTTCAACAGGTCATAATACAAGATGTTATTAATGAAGTCCAAGCAATCAAGATCTACGCCACACCTTTTGAAAACCTGAAGTGGACGAAAAGAAGTGGGAAGAAGCTTGATATTGATCCCTCAACCTCACATCGCCAGAATATAATTTGAAGAAGCTGGAATATAAAGTTTACTAAGGGAAATCTTCTTTGAGAGATCGAAGGCTTCACGATTTGTATCCAGGATCAACTAATTGACCGTGTGCAGCATCATCCATTAGAAACTGGTCAACAAATTCGGTCTTCGAGTTTTATACACCATATTACAAAGACCAGTCGTAGAAGGTGCTAGAAAATGGTCAATCTCAACAAACACATGAAGAAACTACGCGGATCAAACTTACATACCTTGTAGTAACATTCTGACTGTTTTTCAACCCTGCATCCTTAAATGTTTCCAGTAATAAACGATGGTTTACGGTGTCAAATGCTTTTGACAGGTCTAGGAATATTGTACAGGGAGAGCTTTCCCTCTTATATCGCATATAATAAAAAATAGATATTTAGAAAATAATATTTATTAAAAGAAATGAAGATGATCATAACTTTTTTATTTATAGAAAATGTGATAATTCTTATTGGGCAAAACAAAATTTTGAAAACATATTTGTTATAAACCGTCAAAATGATAAACAATATTTTTGGTATAAAGAAAATTAAACGTCAATCGAGTGTATTAAATAAAATAATAGTAATTATTGCTCAATATTTTGTAATCGACATTTTGAAATACGTAATATCTATTTTATTATTATTTTTAAAAAAATAATGATTTTTCATTCATTTTCGATCTATTTTTAAATCTAATATATATATATATATATATATATATATATATATATATATATATATATATATATATATATATATATATATATATATATATATATATATAGTGTGAATGTTTTAAATCGCTAGATATCTTTTAAAAATGATTTCAACGCGTTTAAGTGCTAATAACCCTTAGCGGTTGAAGCGCACCCAAAAAAAATATTTCAACATTTCTTTCTATAAGTTTATGGTGCGTATAAGCATTTAACCAATATGGATTGCTTTGTACCTCATCATTTTCTCTTAAAATTGCTTCCCTTAAACAATTTCCTAAAGCACTTAAACAAGATATATGGTTAGTTTTTGGTTTGCAGATTTGTTTTGATTTCCAGTTAATATACTCTCAAATTATTGCGGGAAAAGATGTTTTAGATTCGATTTGAATTGGCAAGTGATTGTGCTTGTTTTTGCATTGTACAATATTGAGCCTTTAACTAATTTCGAGCTTGGAGTACGTGGGTAAAGGTCGTGCAACGCGTTTTTAAGTGTATAGCCGTGCAACGACCTTTCCGAAATTGGAGACTTACGATTTAGGTAAACGGAAGTCCCTGCGGATAGTTTTTGGTTTGCAGATAGTTATGTTTCTAAGAATTCTGACTTTTAACGTTAGTTTACAGAGTAGAAGGCACTTTCCAGTTAATATACCCTCAAATTATTGCGGGAAAAGATGTTTTAGATTCGATTTGAATTGGCAAGTGATTGTGCATCTTTATGCATTGTAAAATATTGAGCCTTCAACTAATTTTGAGCTTAAAGTAGGTAGATGAAGGTCGTGCTACGCGTTTTTATGTGTATAGCCGTACAACGACCTTTCCGAAATTGGAGACTTACGATTTAGGTAAACGAAAGTCCCTGCGGATAGTTTTTGGTTTGCAGATAGTTATGTTTCTGAGAATTCTGACTTTTAACGTTAGTTTACAGAGTAGAAGGCACTTTCCAGTTAATATACCCTCAAATTATTGCGGGAAAAGATGTTGTAGATTCGATTTGAATTGGGAAGTTATTGTGCATCTTTTTGCATTGTAAAATATTGAGCCTTCAACTAATTCTGATCTTGTAGTAGGTAGATGAAGGTCTTGCTACGCGTTTTTATGTGTATAGCCGTACAACGACCTTTCCGAAATTGGAGACTTACGATTTAGGTGAACGTAAGTCTCTGCGGATAGTTTTTGGTTTGCAGATAGTTATGTTTCTAGGAATTTTGGCTTTCAACGTTATTTTAAAGAGTAGAAGGCACTTTCATTTTAATATACCCTCAAATTATTGCGGGAAAAGATGTTGTAGATTCGATTTGAATTGGCAAGTGATTGTGCATCTTTATGCATTGTACAATATTGAACCTTCAATTAATTTTGAGCTCTAAGTAGGTAGATAAAGGTCATGCAACGCGTTTTGGAGTGTATAGCCGTACAACGACCAATTGGAGACTTATGAATTAGGTAAACGGAAGTCCCTGCGGACAGTTTTTGGTTTGCAGATAGTTATGTTTCTAAGAATTCTGACTTTTAACGTTATTTAATAGAGTAGAGGCATTTTCCAGTTAATAAACCCTCAAATTATTGCAGAAAACAGTTCTTTTGTAGTTTGGAGATTCGTTCAAATCGAATCGTAGAATTCGATAAATTTTTGGTTATATTCACAAAGTAATTATGAAGGTTATCAGGTGAAGTAGAAATTTTGTATTTTCAAACAAATTTTTAACGTTTAAAGTAGTCGATTAGAAATTTATTGTCGTTTGTTTAATTTTTTTTTTTTTCTTATAGAATCGCGTATACGCGATCAAAATATTACGTCGAATCGGGGTTTTGTTATATACCACAAAATTAAATCGGCGCATTTCACTTTCGAAAAGTACGTCGGCGCACGTTTCTCGAATCCGTCCATCTACACAAAGTTTATTATACGTTCACCATCGACGATCAGCTCTCAGTTTACTCAGTATACTAAAAGTAAACTTGGGCAAGCGCACGTCCGTGTGGTACCCAAGTGAGCTGCGATACGGTGACAGTTCTTCCCGGGTAATTGTTCGAAACAGTCGCGCGTTAACCCAATTTCAAACAAATAAAATTGAAGATTATGTTGAAGAAAAAGTGAAAATAAACAACAAAAGTTTCGGTGAAAGTGGATTTGAGTGAAAGTTACATACCATGGATTCACCTCAAATGTACGACAATCAACAAAACAACCCCATAAATCAAGATGCTAAAAAAACAGTCATAATGAACAATAATAATAATAATTTAACTACCCTTAATAATAATAACGGTAGTTCGAAACAAACTCAAGCTATTTTAAAACAACACCAATTACAACAATACCAACAACATAACGAATTAAGTGATTTAAACACCCCCGAAATATCGTTAGATTTACAAAATTTAATAGACGATTCCCAATTTAGTGATGGTTTATTCACCGAAATACTTTCCAATCAAGGAAAACACATTCAAAATTTACAAACTAGACAAGTTATGGGGGTACATAATACGAACTACCCCCGTACGACTTTAGCTTACATGCCCCAACCGGTCCATAGTGGCGCGACTTATTCGGCAAATCAAAACTCTAACAGTGATTCGAATAGTTCCGCCGGAAGTGACGTGCCTAGTATCAAAGAAGAACCGATTGATCCGCAGGAATATAGAAGACAACCGGGCTGTAATATAATATCGAATAATTACATCCCCGGAACGTACCCCCAAAATCCCGGTGCTAATTTTACGACGTTAACACCCAGTCCTGTCATCCACCATCAATTAAACATAAATATGAAGAATAAAAACGCGTTGATGAATCAACATAACATAGCAAGAAAAAATATGAAACCGTGTGATAAAAACAGCGACGAATATAGACGAAGAAGAGAAAGGAATAATATAGCGGTGAGGAAGAGTAGGGAAAAAGCGAAAGTGCGGACGAGGGAAACAGAAGAAAAAGTCAAAATTTTGATTAAAGAAAACGAGAGGCTACAAAAAAGGATTGAATTGTTAACGGAAGAGTTGAACGTGCTTAGAAGTTTGTTTTCTAGCGTTGGGGTTCTACCAGAACACGTCCATAGAGAAATCAATAAACATTTGGATTCGTTTCAACTCCAACATCAACAACAACATATGTAAGATCATTAAAAATCATTTTCATTTCTTAGAACTTTCGATATATTAATGCTTCTTTGACTTCAAGTTTTTTCGAAGATAAAATTCGATTTTATCTTCGAAAATCAATTGGATGCGTTAAAAATGGTTTTAATTTTGATTCCTCTTGTATAGGTCGGAAGATAATAGACAGAGGATGATGGATATGGTACACGATTACGGACCATAGTCTTAGATTTTGTCCAATGTGTCCAAATTTAATAAATCGCAGCTGGTGTTTGATGATATTTGTTGTTGTTGGATATTTATGTAGGTAATTTGAAAAGCTTTAAATTATTTGACGATTTGGCCGTTTTCTGGATAATTTTTTTATTTGGAATGTGGGGTAATATGCGGAAGGAATCGTTTGTAATGGAGTAATTTTATCTAGGAATTGGCCTAGGCGTGAAATCGGTGGAAATTCGAATTTTCACTAAAATTTTTTTATGAATCTTAAAGATTCTTTAGTTAGATCTCTTTCATACTGAGTGTTATACAAATTGGCGACTAGTGAACGAAGTTTTATGTAAATATAAGATTTATATAAGTTTTTGTTTATTATAAAAAATGGTGCAACTTTTTTGAATTGTATTTTTTACGTAATTTGAAATTTTGTAAAAAAAATATTTTTTAAATTAAAACAAAAACGAAATTTACAGCAATTTATAGAAACACAAAAAAGAAAAAGTAAATGAAATCGATATATAATATACAGGGGGATTCGTAAAGTATACATTTTTTTGAAAAATTTTTTAATTTCGTTTTTTATATAAATGATAATTTCTTTTTTTGAAAATGATTTTTTACACATATTGCCCTTTTAATAGAGATTGAATATTTATAGGGCGATTCTAAATAAATAAGACAAAATTTTGGAAAAGTAATTTTGAAAATAATAAATTTTTTATAACGAAAATTTGTTTGAAAAAAGTTTTTTGATTAAAACAAAAATGAAATTTGCAGGAAATTATAGAAAAACGAAAGAAACAAATCAAATGAAATCAATATATAAAAATTTCGCGATATACAGGGGGATTCATAAAGTTATAATACATTTTTTGAGTTTTTTTCTTAATTTCGTTTTTTAAATATATACGACAAAATTTTGGAAAACAATTTTGAAAATAATAAATTTTTTGTATCGAAAATTTGTTTCTAAAAAGTTTTTTGATTAAATCAAAAACAAAATTTGCAGGAAGTTATATAAAAATGAAAGAAATAAATCAAATTAAATCAACATATAAAAATTTCGCGATATACAGGGGGATTCATAAAGTTATAATACATTTTTTGAGTTTTTTTCTTAATTTCGTTTTTTTTTGTAAAAATTTCTTTTTATAAAATAAAATAAAGATTGAATATATATAGGGTGATTTTAAATACATAAGACAAAATTTTGGGAAAGTAATTTTGAAAGTAATAAATTTTTTGTTTCGAAAATTTTATATACATACATATATATATATATATATATATATATATATATATATATATATATATATATATATATATATATATATATAGATAATAATTTCTTTTTTTGAAAAATGGTTTTTTAGACGTAATGTTTAAGAGAAATTAAATATATATAGGACGATTCTAAACACACACGACAAATAATTTTGAAAATAATAAATTTTTTGTATCGAAAATTCGATTATTTTTTAAAATTCAATAACAAAACTGAAAATTATTCGAAAAAACGTTCAGTACTGATGATAATTTGATAAAAAAGATGAAATTCTACTTTTTCTATCATTCTCGAATGTAGCGAAATAAAATTTAAGAGATCTATATATTTTTCGAAAAATGAACAATAATTTTTCGAAAATTACGAATAAAGTACCTATCAAAAAAGTAGTGCCATTTTCATCATACCGATTGAAATATAAAAATAGTTTTTGTGCAAATATTTTACAAAAAAATTGATGAAACAAAAAATTTTTGCAAAATATTTGTATCACGTTGTGACGGGTATTATATTAAACTAGAATTATTGATAACATTATAAAATTCTAATTATCACTAATTTTTTTTATTTTTCATAAATTTTTTTCTTCGATTTCGATACATTTGGAGAATTTTTATATTTCGTGATATTTAGAATTTTTTATAAACAGTCTAATTCCGTTCGTTTTGTGATCATTGAAAATTGTATTCAAAATACAAAATATTTTTAAATGCGATGCAATCAATGTACCTTTTTTTTAAATAATTATATATTATTTAATGAGATATATTTTTTTATATAAAAATATGTCGTTGTTTCATTTAATAATTTTATTTGTAATAATTTCTTAAGTTAAATCTGTAAATTTATGTATAGTATACTTTAAATCTTAATATATTTCCAAAGAATTTTTTTTTGATAAAATGATGTAAATTTTATACTACAATCTTGTTATATATCTTAATAAAAGAATATATAAAAAGATATTTTCGTTTTTATTCGATTTTATAACCTACATACAGGGTGAATCAACTACATCGATTTATTTAACCAGTGATTTTTTGTATTCTTTAATGTATTTATTACCCTCGTAAGCAAAAAAATTGACTTCAAAAGAAATTTACCAGCTAAAAAGAATTAACTACTCACCCCAAATTAACCCCATCCAACGAGAAGAGAAAAAGACAAAACTATAGAAAACCTAGAGAAAAATTCACGCTGAGTTGCTTAAAAGAAAACGTAGATTTTGGAGGAGGTTCCCCAATAGTTTGGGCGGTAGCATCAATGAAAAAACCGAGTTTAATTTTATTGAAAATCAATTAAATGGCAAATATTTTCCTTCCGTACCCTGTATATTCTTTTGTTTATTATAATTTAAGAACAAGAAGAAGAAGCTGGCCAAAAAACGGGCAACGACTCCATCTCTTAGACCAATAACGAAGTGTACTAATGGCTGAAGAATCAGATGGAGTCTCATTGGAGAAACACTTCAGATTTAAGACAAACACTTCTGTTGATGAGCAAAAACGCCATGAAACTAGTGATAGATCTTCTGACTAATCACTACTCAGTCAATCATTAGCTTCTAAAGAAGCGGGTTACAATAACCCCAAAAAGAAGCGCGATCTAATGCACCAAGAACCTCCAGTTTTGAGTTTTGAAGTTTCGGACAAAACCCCATAACCCCCAATCGACTGAATAGCAAATAATTTGCTTTCGTACCCTGTGTCTTCTTTTACATGATGATTTCATATACAGTCAGTTCGAAGATAGCTCTAGGAGTTGGAATGGGAATTTCTGGACCAAAATGCAAGCTCTCGATTCCTCCACGAACAACACTTGCCATTTTCCAGTTAGCAATTAACAAATGTGCTCAGGAGCGTTTATAAACTAACCTCTACGCTCTTTCAGATAATTAGGAGGCTTAGAAAGACCTGAAATCTATTCAGTACACGTTCAATCTAAAATTTAGACTCTAAAATCATTTCTTATCAAAACGTGGGGTTTTGGACAAAACCCCATAGCCCCCAATCGACTGAATGGCAAATATTTTTCCTCAGTACCCTGTATTTTGTTTTTTTATTATAATTTTAGTACAACCGCGTGTTTTTGTTGTTGGGTTCGATGTATTTTGGACAATAAGAGTCTTGTTCAAAATACTTCTTTTACATCATGATCTGGTATATTGACAGTCAGAAGCTAGCTCAAGGAGCTGGAATGGCTAAAGTTCATTTAATTTGAATAGAAAAAGAATTTGTGGAATATCGATATAAAAAAGCAAAAATTAGAATATAAAAATGATGAAGATAAATTAATAAACAAGTGGCAACGTCGGAATTGCCAATGCTAAATGAAATACCTACAAATTGCGAACTTTATTTTTAGTTATTGGTGTAGGTCAAAATTTTTAATATGCTATATTATATATTATTTTCACCGTTATAAACAAATATATTAAATAAGTTTGATTGGAATTACAAATTATAAAAAAAAAATAAATAAAATTCAATACAGCGATTATTTCAATTCACGAACATTTTATATGATTCATAAAAGCCATTTTAATTTACAAATATACAGGGTGTCGTAAAAATAGTCGAGCTAATTAAATTCTACATGGAATATTAGGTCAACTTTAATTGATACGAGGATTGTTCAAAAAGTACCTGGCCTTTACAGAAAATATGTGTGATTACGAATGGTTTATTAATTTAATACTCTCTCATACATACAAATAGACTATAATTCAATGTTTTGATTCAGATTTAATACGTTTTCATTGAATAATATAAAAATGTGGAAATAAACATTTTTTTAACCTTTTTTTGAACTTGATTTTCGTTTTCATTTCATTCTAACCATGTAGCTTATCTAATATATATATATATAATGATATATATTTTTCTATAAAAACACGAAGAAGAATCATGTCTGCCCCCTGATATAATTATCTATATTTTCAAGGTCTCTTTTTACACAAAAATGTAAATCACTTAATTCAAGTTAACATAAATTCGATATATTTTGATAATTAGATAGATATTTATGCAGGTTGTCCCCCAGGAACGACTAATTAATAATTTATTAACATCAATTAATTGTTTAAACACATAAATAGATAGGAAACGAAATCAGGACACTTTCGATACAACAGACGTTACCTTGAAATGTGTTAATTAAAAATAATTAGTAAGAAGGTAACTATTTATTTATTTTGCAGAAATAACCTCGCTTTTTCTCGTTTTCTGTCGTTACCAGTACTTTCATGTTAAGTAGTTTAGTACCTGACTTGTTCTAGAGATGGCGCTAGTTGCTTATTCGCTGTTTCAAGTTTGGAGACTCCACGTTGTTTATTATTTATTTGGCAGCCATAAAAAGTCATTATTTGAAAAGGCCCCAACTAATGTAATAGCTTTAAACGAGGTGGTACGACCTGCAAGAACCTGCATCACAGTCGTGGCAATCCAAAAAGTGCCGTATATCGTATATTAACTGAAAATATGGACATGAGAAAGCTTTTTACAAGATGGGTGTTAAGATTGTTAATATTAAAACAAAAACGAGTTTTTCATGGAAATAAGGGCGTTTCATGAAACGTAGGTTCATTATTTCCCACCCGAAACAAAACAACAATCAAAATAATGGACTGACGAAGGAGGACCTGGTTTCAAATAAACCAAAGACCGTTCCATCTGCAGGTAATGTGGTAGCGTTGATTTTTGGGATAATTTTCATTGAAAAAACCTAATTCCAGTTGTATAAACGATCTATCTGCTCACGAATAGTCTTTCTTGTAGTACAGAAATTCAATTGAAATATTTAGTTAATATAAACGCCCTCTATAAATCTTATTATAATAAAAGTCACGTTTCCCATAATTCTCATTCGAGTGTCAAGGATTTGCAACCATATATTGTATACAAAGAAGTGATTCCTTACCATTTACGTACATATTTCTTGATGGAGAGGAATCAAGTAGGAAGGAAGGACTAACTTTACTGGCAGTTGTTTTTTGTGCCCACTAGAAAGGGAGCGGTGTCAAACATATACTACAATTAAATTAATAATAATAATTTATGGTACATTCTTTTGCGTTAAACCCTTTAGTTTTTAAAATACCATTTAGCGTTACCCGTTTTTCAAATTATTTCGTACAGGGTGTAGAAGAAAATTTAACCATTTATTCAAGATTAAAGTATAATTCTATTGGACTAAATAGCTAAATTTAATAATCATGTGATTTGTTATTACTACCGGAAATGAAGAAAAATGGACTTTTAATCAAAAAATGAAAAGATTTCTTAGCATTATTAAAAAAATCAGTATATACAAATGAAAATCTATTTATTTTCAAAATAATTTCGCAGCGAATCAAACAGCTGGGTTTTATCCTCTTAATTTCACTGTAGCTCAACGTATTTGATCCTCCCACGTGTGTGTGTGAGCTAAAACTCATAGATTTTAAATGAAAGTGACATTTTTATATCAGACTCGAAGTTTTCTGTTACGGTTCTGATATAGCAAAATTATTTTCCTTTACAAGCCATCAAAACATTAACCTACAGCTTGCTATCAGATCGTTACAAGACTAGTTACTCAAACCTGCAATTAATTGGGAAAATAGAGACTAGAGGTTATTTTTGAAAGCTTCGAATCACTTCAAATGTCTTTTTTCAAGCGATTCCGCAAGCTCAGAAGTTATTGGTAGCCTTTTTTTTTAATCCATAGCTATTCCTTTCATTTTTATAATTGAGGTCTTTATAGCTCTAATGAAAAGATTGGCTCCAATGATATTTGACATCGAACCATATATTTACAAAACCAGTAACTCCATCCAGCAATTAATTGAGAAAATAGAGACTAGAGGTTACTTTTGAAAGCTTGGATTCGAAATAAAACTTTGAAGGTCTTCTTTCAAGCGATTCCGCAAACTCTGGTAGCCTTTTTTTGGATCCACAGCGATTCCTTTCATTGTTATAATTGAGGTCTTTATAGCTCTAATGAAAAGATTGGCTCCAATGATATTTGACATCGAACCACATATTTACAAAACCAGTAACTCCATCCAGCAATTAATTGAGAAAATAGAGACTAGAGGTTACTTTTGAAAGCTTGGATTCGAAATAAAACTTTGAAGGTCTTCTTTCAAGCGATTCCGCAAACTCTGGTAGCCTTTTTTTGGATCCACAGCGATTCCTTTCATTGTTATAATTGAGGTCTTTATAGCTCTAATGAAAAGATTGGCTCCAATGATATTTGACATCGAACCACATATTTACAAAACCAGTAACTCCATCCAGCCATTAATTGAGAAAATAGAGACTAGAGGTTATTTTTGAAAGCCTCCGAATTGATATTAAACTTCGAGGGTCTTGTTTCAAGCGATTCCGCAAACTTAGAAGTTTCTGGCAGCCTTTTTTTTAATCCACAGCGATTCCTTTCATTATTATAATTGAGGCCTCTATAGCTCTAATAAAAAGATTGGCACTAATGATTTTTGACATCTAAACACATATTTACAGGACCAGTAACTCCAGCTTGCAATTAATTGAGAAAATAGAGACTAGAGGTTACTTTTGAAAGCTTGAATTCGAAATAAAACTTTGAAGGTCTTCTTTCAAGCGATTCCGCAAACTCTGGTAGCCTTTTTTTGGATCCACAGCGATTCCTTTCATTGTTATAATTGAGGTCTTTATAGCTCTAATGAAAAGATTGGCTCCAATGATATTTGACATCGAACCACATATTTACAAAACCAGTAACTCCATCCAGCCATTAATTGAGAAAATAGAGACTAGAGGTTATTTTTGAAAGCCTCCGAATTGATATTAAACTTCGAGGGTCTTGTTTCAAGCGATTCCGCAAACTTAGAAGTTTCTGGCAGCCTTTTTTTTAATCCACAGCGATTCCTTTCATTATTATAATTGAGGCCTCTATAGCTCTAATAAAAAGATTGGCACTAATGATTTTTGACATCTAAACACATATTTACAGGACCAGTAACTCCAGCTTGCAATTAATTGAGAAAATAGAGACTAGAGGTTACTTTTGAAAGCTTGGATTCGAAATAAAACTTTGAAGGTCTTCTTTCAAGCGATTCCGCAAACTCTGGTAGCCTTTTTTTGGATCCACAGCGATTCCTTTCATTGTTATAATTGAGGTCTTTATAGCTCTAATGAAAAGATTGGCTCCAATGATATTTGACATCGAACCACATATTTACAAAACCAGTAACTCCATCCAGCCATTAATTGAGAAAATAGAGACTAGAGGTTATTTTTGAAAGCCTCCGAATTGATATTAAACTTCGAGGGTCTTGTTTCAAGCGATTCCGCAAACTTAGAAGTTTCTGGCAGCCTTTTTTTTAATCCACAGCGATTCCTTTCATTATTATAATTGAGGCCTCTATAGCTCTAATAAAAAGATTGGCACTAATGATTTTTGACATCTAAACACATATTTACAGGACCAGTAACTCCAGCTTGCAATTAATTGAGAAAATAGAGTCTAGAGGTTATTTTTGAAAGCTTCGAATTGAAATAAAACTTCGAGGGTCTTTTTTCAAGCGATTCCGCAAGCTCAGAGTTTCTGGTAGCCTTTTGTTTGGATCCACGGCGATTCCTTTCATTATTATAATTGAGGTCTCTATAGCTCTAATAAAAAGATTGGCACTAATGATTTTTGACATCTAAACACATATTTACAGGATCAGTAACTCCAGCTTGTAATTAATTGAGAAAATAGAGTCTGGAGGTTATTTTTGAAAGCTTCGAATCGAAATTTAAACTTCGAGGGTATTTTTTCAAGCCATTTCGCAAGCTCAGAAGTTTCTGGTAGCCTTTTTTTGGATCCATAACGATTCCTTTCAATGAGGCCTCTATAGCTCTAATAAAAAGATTGCCATCAATGATTTTTGACATCTAACCACGTCAGTTTTGAATATACATGTTTGAAGTAACCATTGAATATGTCAGTTTAAATGTCATGACATTTGATTTTGTCAAAATTATCGAGTTATTTTTATGATAAATTAGAATGGATGAAGAAGAACGCGTTAGGGAAAAAATAGATAAGGAAGCCAGTAGAAACCGCGGTAGATTAACGGTATGTAGAACGCGGACGGATACTTTAGCAACACCCAGTAAAAGGTTAATTCTTGCGTTGTACAAAGACCATGCCTACCATTTATCAAGGTAGATTCTAGACTAATCTGGTATCTGGTGATCGATAGTTGATAGATTTAATATTCTTTAGGGAACGTGTGGAGCTCATCAAGCAAAAACTACAAGAAATGTACGCGATGACTCCAGAAGAAACCGAAAAATATTTCGAAGAAATGAGAGAGAAAACGAAGAAAATCGAAGCTAGAGCAAAGTTGAGGAAAACTTTGAAAAAACAATATCTCAAACAGAAACGTCGAGAAAAAGAAGCGGCTGCGTTTTGTTTTGTTGAACAATTGTTTAAAAGCGGTATGAGATTCGCTTTCAGGAATCCAGTTCCTCCTCTGGTGTCTATCAGATTGAGAAATTTGTCAGATATCATTTTAGGTAAGTAACAGTCAATATCTATGAGAATTTTCTTAAAATCAACCCTTCAAATTAGTTATTAAAGACTTATCAACGATCTTTGTCTTATTTCCAGAGCAGTTGTGCGATTTACGAAATATCAGTAAACCCTGTAGAGATAATCCGGATCAAGTAGGATCCTTTATGATTAATATATCGGATTGGTTCGCAATTGCGATCGAACACATCTATTATATGGTGCAATTGAAGAAAAATAAAGAACTAGAAGAGATTGAGAAGCAGAAAGAACTTGATAAAACCAAATCGACGTCGATTTCAACTAAAACGTCCTCTAAAATTTTGACTAATCCGTATGAGATGGAAGGCGGTTTTGAATAAACATCTTTTGAACGCGTTTCAGTTGAATTTATTATACGAGGATGGTTCCAGAAGTACTTGTCATAACTTAATTTTAACAGAATGTGTGACCTGGTGAATTGTCACTTTCTTCTTAGTCCAATACGGCCGTATTTGCTCGATGGAAATTACCACGCGCTGGTGGAACGGTCTTTGGAGCTGGTGAAACATCTTCACGACGATGTTTTTGTTCCAAAATGAACAAACGCAGCTTCCATCTTGAGCACAGCTTTCTCGTATCCAAAATTCCAGTTAATATATGACTTAAATTACTTTTTGGAATGCCTACCATGTCTTCTAGGTCGCTTGATCATCTAGTGGATTTTCTTCAACATTTCTGGATTCGTCTTGTCATTTGGTCGACATCTGCGATGCTTGTCTTCGCTATTGATGGCTGCCTAACAACGTGGTGTCTTCAAATATATGCTGTATAGACTGTGAGGTTTTTTTCAAGCATCTACCGCAATCTCTAAGTCAGGCCAGGTACTTCTGGGATCATCCTCGTAGAAAATTGAAAATATAGTAAATGAAGATGAGTGAATTTAAAAACAAACAATTCCGAGAATGAGTGACGTCAAAAATATATTAATGCATCTAAATGATTTTAAGTCTATTCTGTTTTTTTATTTAATAGTTTTTGTAAGATAAAATTTGACGTTTCGATTTTATCTTCCAAAAATGATTAAGAAAATAGAAGAAATTTAAAATCGAGAACATTTAGATGTATTGATATCAGAAAGAAATAAGAAGTCAAAAATATATTGGGATAAATTGCCTTCTTAACGATTCTCAAGTAAAAGAAACTATTTTTTATTGATAAAATATTGGAAAAAAGTATTCGAAATGATAGTTATCAATCTTATACGAACACCCTTGGGATAAATATAGAAATATTTACAATATTACAGGTTTTTGAGGACTAAGACTTGTTTTTCTTTACTTATAGGTCTTCATTTCCTTTTACAGTTTTTCTCCAAAGTTTGCTCCAAGTATTTAGTTGTCGATTAGTTCAAAATCTTCAAATTCTTTTCGTTTCTTCGATAATTTTTACTTTCCCATATTCATTTTCCTTTTACAGTTTTTCTCTAAAGCTTGTTCCGAGTATTTAGTTGTCGATTAGTTAAAAATCTTCAAATTCTTTTCGTTTCTTCGATAATTTTTCCTTTCCCATTTTCATTTTCCTTTTACAGTTTTTCTCCAAAGCTTTTTCTGAGTATTTAGTTGTCGATTAGTTATTTTTCTTCAAAATCTTCAAATTCTTTTCGTTTCTTCGATAATTTTTCCTTTCCCATTTTCATTTTCCTTTTACAGTTTTTCTCTAAAGCTTGTTCTGAGTATTTAGTTGTCGATTAGTTATTTTTCTTCAAAATCTTCAAATTCCTTTCGTTTCTTCGATAATTTTTCCTTTCCCATTTTCATTTTCCTTTCACAGTTTTTCTCCAAAGCTTTTTCTGAGTATTTAGTTGTCGATTAGTTATTTTTCTTTAAAATCTTCAAATTCTTTTCGTTTCTTCGATAATTTTTCCTTTCCCATTTTCATTTTCCTTTCACAGTTTTTCTCCAAAGCTTGTTCTGAGTATTTAGTTGTCGATTAGTTATTTTTCTTCAAAATCTTCAAATTCTTTTCGTTTCTTCGATAATTTTTCCTTTCCCATTTTCATTTTCCTTTCACAGTTTTTCTCCAAAGCTTTTTCTGAGTATTTAGTTGTCGATTAGTTATTTTTCTTTAAAATCTTCAAATTCTTTTCGTTTCTTCGATAATTTTTCCTTTCCCATTTTCATTTTCCTTTCACAGTTTTTCTCCAAAGCTTTTTCTGAGTATTTAGTTGTCGATTAGTTATTTTTCTTTAAAATCTTCAAATTCTTTTCGTTTCTTCGATAATTTTTCCTTTCCCATTTTCATTTTCCTTTCACAGTTTTTCTCCAAAGCTTTTTCTGAGTATTTAGTTGTCGATTAGTTATTTTTCTTCAAAATCTTCAAATTCTTTTCGTTTCTTCGATAATTTTTCCTTTCCCATTTTCATTTTCCTTTTACAGTTTTTCTCTAAAGCTTGTTCTGAGTATTTAGTTGTCGATTAGTTATTTTTCTTCAAAATCTTCAAATTCCTTTCGTTTCTTCGATAATTTTTCCTTTCCCATTTTCATTTTCCTTTCACAGTTTTTCTCCAAAGCTTTTTCTGAGTATTTAGTTGTCGATTAGTTATTTTTCTTTAAAATCTTCAAATTCTTTTCGTTTCTTCGATAATTTTTCCTTTCCCATTTTCATTTTCCTTTCACAGTTTTTCTCCAAAGCTTGTTCTGAGTATTTAGTTGTCGATTAGTTATTTTTCTTCAAAATCTTCAAATTCTTTTCGTTTCTTCGATAATTTTTCCTTTCCCATTTTCATTTTCCTTTTATAGTTTTTCTCTAAAGCTTGTTCTGAGTATTTAGTTGTCGATTAGTTATTTTTCTTCAAAATCTTCAAATTCTTTTCGTTTCTTCGATAATTTTTCCTTTCCCATTTTCATTTTCCTTTCACAGTTTTTCTCCAAAGCTTTTTCTGAGTATTTAGTTGTCGATTAGTTATTTTTCTTTAAAATCTTCAAATTCTTTTCGTTTCTTCGATAATTTTTCCTTTCCCATTTTCATTTTCCTTTCACAGTTTTTCTCCAAAGCTTGTTCTGAGTATTTAGTTGTCGATTAGTTATTTTTCTTCAAAATCTTCAAATTCTTTTCGTTTCTTCGATAATTTTTCCTTTCCCATTTTCATTTTCCTTTTATAGTTTTTCTCTAAAGCTTGTTCTGAGTATTTAGTTGTCGATTAGTTATTTTTCTTCAAAATCTTCAAATTCTTTTCGTTTCTTCGATAATTTTTCCTTTCCCATTTTCATTTTCCTTTCACAGTTTTTCTCCAAAGCTTGTTCTGAGTATTTAGTTGTCGATTAGTTATTTTTCTTCAAAATCTTCAAATTCTTTTCGTTTCTTCGATAATTTTTCCTTTCCCATTTTCATTTTCCTTTTATAGTTTTTCTCTAAAGCTTGTTCTGAGTATTTAGTTGTCGATTAGTTATTTTTCTTCAAAATCTTCAAATTCTTTTCGTTTCTTCGATAATTTTTCCTTTCCCATTTTCATTTTCCTTTCACAGTTTTTCTCCAAAGCTTGTTCTGAGTATTTAGTTGTCGATTAGTTATTTTTCTTCAAAATCTTCAAATTCTTTTCGTTTCTTCGATAATTTTTCCTTTCCCATTTTCATTTTCCTTTTATAGTTTTTCTCTAAAGCTTGTTCTGAGTATTTAGTTGTCGATTAGTTATTTTTCTTCAAAATCTTCAAATTCTTTTCGTTTCTTCGATAATTTTTCCTTTCCCATTTTCATTTTCCTTTCACAGTTTTTCTCCAAAGCTTGTTCTGAGTATTTAGTTGTCGATTAGTTATTTTTCTTCAAAATCTTCAAATTCTTTTCGTTTCTTCGATAATTTTTCCTTTCCCATTTTCATTTTCCTTTCACAGTTTTTCTCCAAAGCTTGTTCTGAGTATTTAGTTGTCGATTAGTTATTTTTCTTCAAAATCTTCAAATTCTTTTCGTTTCTTCGATAATTTTTCCTTTCCCATTTTCATTTTCCTTTTACAGTTTTTCTCTAAAGCTTGTTCTGAGTATTTAGTTGTCGATTAGTTATTTTTCTTCAAAATCTTCAAATTCCTTTCGTTTCTTCGATAATTTTTCCTTTCCCATTTTCATTTTCCTTTCACAGTTTTTCTCCAAAGCTTTTTCTGAGTATTTAGTTGTCGATTAGTTATTTTTCTTTAAAATCTTCAAATTCTTTTCGTTTCTTCGATAATTTTTCCTTTCCCATTTTCATTTTCCTTTCACAGTTTTTCTCCAAAGCTTGTTCTGAGTATTTAGTTGTCGATTAGTTATTTTTCTTCAAAATCTTCAAATTCTTTTCGTTTCTTCGATAATTTTTCCTTTCCCATTTTCATTTTCCTTTTATAGTTTTTCTCTAAAGCTTGTTCTGAGTATTTAGTTGTCGATTAGTTATTTTTCTTCAAAATCTTCAAATTCTTTTCGTTTCTTCGATAATTTTTCCTTTCCCATTTTCATTTTCCTTTCACAGTTTTTCTCCAAAGCTTTTTCTGAGTATTTAGTTGTCGATTAGTTATTTTTCTTTAAAATCTTCAAATTCTTTTCGTTTCTTCGATAATTTTTCCTTTCCCATTTTCATTTTCCTTTCACAGTTTTTCTCCAAAGCTTGTTCTGAGTATTTAGTTGTCGATTAGTTATTTTTCTTCAAAATCTTCAAATTCTTTTCGTTTCTTCGATAATTTTTCCTTTCCCATTTTCATTTTCCTTTTATAGTTTTTCTCTAAAGCTTGTTCTGAGTATTTAGTTGTCGATTAGTTATTTTTCTTCAAAATCTTCAAATTCTTTTCGTTTCTTCGATAATTTTTCCTTTCCCATTTTCATTTTCCTTTCACAGTTTTTCTCCAAAGCTTGTTCTGAGTATTTAGTTGTCGATTAGTTATTTTTCTTCAAAATCTTCAAATTCTTTTCGTTTCTTCGATAATTTTTCCTTTCCCATTTTCATTTTCCTTTTATAGTTTTTCTCTAAAGCTTGTTCTGAGTATTTAGTTGTCGATTAGTTATTTTTCTTCAAAATCTTCAAATTCTTTTCGTTTCTTCGATAATTTTTCCTTTCCCATTTTCATTTTCCTTTCACAGTTTTTCTCCAAAGCTTGTTCTGAGTATTTAGTTGTCGATTAGTTATTTTTCTTCAAAATCTTCAAATTCTTTTCGTTTCTTCGATAATTTTTCCTTTCCCATTTTCATTTTCCTTTTATAGTTTTTCTCTAAAGCTTGTTCTGAGTATTTAGTTGTCGATTAGTTATTTTTCTTCAAAATCTTCAAATTCTTTTCGTTTCTTCGATAATTTTTCCTTTCCCATTTTCATTTTCCTTTCACAGTTTTTCTCCAAAGCTTGTTCTGAGTATTTAGTTGTCGATTAGTTATTTTTCTTCAAAATCTTCAAATTCTTTTCGTTTCTTCGATAATTTTTCCTTTCCCATTTTCATTTTCCTTTCACAGTTTTTCTCCAAAGCTTGTTCTGAGTATTTAGTTGTCGATTAGTTATTTTTCTTCAAAATCTTCAAATTCTTTTCGTTTCTTCGATAATTTTTCCTTTCCCATTTTCATTTTCCTTTTATAGTTTTTCTCTAAAGCTTGTTCTGAGTATTTAGTTGTCGATTAGTTATTTTTCTTCAAAATCTTCAAATTCTTTTCGTTTCTTCGATAATTTTTCCTTTCCCATTTTCATTTTCCTTTCACAGTTTTTCTCCAAAGCTTGTTCTGAGTATTTAGTTGTCGATTAGTTATTTTTCTTCAAAATCTTCAAATTCTTTTCGTTTCTTCGATAATTTTTCCTTTCCCATTTTCATTTTCCTTTTATAGTTTTTCTCTAAAGCTTGTTCTGAGTATTTAGTTGTCGATTAGTTATTTTTCTTCAAAATCTTCAAATTCTTTTCGTTTCTTCGATAATTTTTCCTTTCCCATTTTCATTTTCCTTTCACAGTTTTTCTCCAAAGCTTGTTCTGAGTATTTAGTTGTCGATTAGTTATTTTTCTTCAAAATCTTCAAATTCTTTTCGTTTCTTCGATAATTTTTCCTTTCCCATTTTCATTTTCCTTTCACAGTTTTTCTCCAAAGCTTGTTCTGAGTATTTAGTTGTCGATTAGTTATTTTTCTTCAAAATCTTCAAATTCTTTTCGTTTCTTCGATAATTTTTCCTTTCCCATTTTCATTTTCCTTTTACAGTTTTTCTCCAAAGCTTTTTCTGAGTATTTAGTTGTCGATTAGTTATTTTTCTTCAAAATCTTCAAATTCTTTTCGTTTCTTCGATAATTTTTCCTTTCCCATTTTCATTTTCCTTTCACAGTTTTTCTCCAAAGCTTGTTCTGAGTATTTAGTTGTCGATTAGTTATTTTTCTTCAAAATCTTCAAATTCTTTTCGTTTCTTCGATAATTTTTCCTTTCCCATTTTCATTTTCCTTTTACAGTTTTTCTCCAAAGCTTTTTCTGAGTATTTAGTTGTCGATTAGTTATTTTTCTTCAAAATCTTCAAATTCTTTTCGTTTCTTCGATAATTTTTCCTTTCCCATTTTCATTTTCCTTTCACAGTTTTTCTCCAAAGCTTGTTCTGAGTATTTAGTTGTCGATTAGTTATTTTTCTTCAAAATCTTCAAATTCTTTTCGTTTCTTCGATAATTTTTCCTTTCCCATTTTCATTTTCCTTTTACAGTTTTTCTCTAAAGCTTGTTCTGAGTATTTAGTTGTCGATTAGTTAAAAATCTTCAAATTCTTTTCGTTTCTTCGATAATTTTTCCTTTCCCATTTTCATTTTCCTTTTACAGTTTTTCTCCAAAGCTTTTTCTGAGTATTTAGTTGTCGATTAGTTATTTTTCTTCAAAATCTTCAAATTCTTTTCGTTTCTTCGATAATTTTTCCTTTCCCATTTTCATTTTCCTTTTACAGTTGTTCTCCAAAGCTTTTTCTGAGTATTTAGTTGTCGATTAGTTCAAAATCTTCAAATTCTTTTCATTTCTTCGATAAATTTCCCTCTCCCATATTCATTTCCCATTTTCCATATAAACAGTTTTTTTCTTATTATCGATCTAAATATTCTAATTTTGAATCCTGTAGATAAATTTTCTGATCTTATTACTTCCTATCACTACTTTTGTACTAATTTCAGTTAATTATTCCTTCTTATTGTTGATGTTGTTTCTTCAGGTCTTAGATTTCAAAACCTTTTGATTTAATCTCTATTAATCTCTTCCTACCAATCAGATTACGACTTATCATACTCTGTACTTTCTTTATTTATCATTTTTTCTATTATCTCAAAAACTCAACCTCAAACTGGATTAAACACGAAAAAGAGATAAACCTTAAACTCCCAAAACCCCTGACGGTGCGCAGAAACTTCGCAGGGAGAAATTGGGGTTGTAAATCATACCCGACAGCTGCACTGGAATTGATTTCAAATCTTCCACTGGAAAACGTGTCAGATAAAACATCACTCAGAATGTTTAGAGACGGAACCACCGAAGAAAAACCGTCTCCAAGTACCTCAGGATGAGTTCAATCTATAGAGAAGCTTTCGTAAACAGGGCTATGGGGTTATGAGCTCTAAGCTCCAATATCATAAAATCCAAACTCGTTGGGATTGTATAAAAAAATTTGTCAAGCTAGATAAGCCCTTTATGGGACCTAGACAGCTGCAAAAAAAGGATAAGGGGGTAGATAGAATCAAAACTAATATTCACAATAACCCCTTGTGATTTATCATCCTTATTTATTTTGTTTTAAGATAGAAATACCCAAAAACGACTGTTAAGTCGTAATTTACTAATGGAGTGTTCGAATTTATTTGGTAAAAATCCTGTATTCACAATTCGTTCCGTTGAAATTCTTAATTTGCATTTTAGAAAGTGAAACTTTACATTATACACAATTGAATTTAATATTTGTCTATTTGCTTGTACTTAAACGTACATCGTTAGAAAAATAAATTATACAGAACATTCCTACCATCAATTTATCATCATTAACATTAACTTATATACGAGGGGCATGCTATAAAATAAAACATGATAAAATTCCTGTTTAAACCAACAGCGAAGCTGCAACTAGCATTTGGTGATTAGAATCATTCAATGGTATAGAGATGTTACAGAAAAATGCAGAAAATTCTGGAAAATAGCCAAGCAGTCCTTAGAGCTTTAACCTTCAAGGTTCGGTGATGGTTTGGGGATAGTTCGGATGAAGAGCGATTGGAAAGAATTTAAAAAAAGAAGAAGATATGAAATGAAGTTGTAGCAACCAAAAAATTTATCTTTTAGCATACCTCGAAGAATATTTGACGTCAAAATCGATCGTATTATTTCAATTAGTTGTGTACGATGTAAACTATAGGGTGGGCAAAAACTCTTGACCTTTAGTGTGATTTGTTTTGAGCTTGTTGTCATTTTGATTTAGTAACACCCTGAAAATGTTGAAAAAATCCAAATAAAAATATAGGAAATGTTTAATCCGAAACATAAACAATTTAAATTTGATGGATAAATGGAATCATTTATCGTAAATGCAGTCATTCATTGCGTTTTGTATCAGAAACTGAGTTGAAAAGAAAAAAAAAGTTGTATAAATATTCATTTGATTGTGAGTAAACGCTTCCGCGTTCTATTTATGTTACTATCGCCGCATTCGAGTTTGTTGTGAAAAAAAAATCTTCATTTTATATATAATATATCCCGAGACAGAGAAATCAACCTTGGAAATAACCATTAATATACACAGCCTACTATTTCTATTAGAGATCGATTCTGTTAAGGGCTGTTCACACTGACGGTAGTTTCGCCGTTTGAAAATGTGGTTTTCATGATCTTAATAGCTGTAAAACGAAAACGAAGGATTAAAGAGAGCTTATGAATTTATTAGAGTGAGAAAGTATTAACTAAACACCAATTTATATGATCCCAAAATCAAAATTGACCAATTTTCGACCCCCTTCGTAGATTGAATTTCCAAAAACATCATTTAAAAGTGTCAGTGATAGATTTTTGAAATGACACATTCGAGTTAGTAATCATAGAAAATTTTCTATGGAATATACACTAAAAAAACAGTTAATAGTTAAGTTTATTAGGGATCTAGGGGTCTAAAAATTGAGTTTCACACAATTAATATAAATCAAAAATAATATAAGCCGTTTAAGGTGACTTATAACCTTCATTTTCAACAAATAAAATCTGTTTAGCTTTGGACAAGAATCATTTCAAAAACAAGTATAATTACGATCTTACATAAGCTTTTTCAGAGCTTCACCTTCAAAAAAAGTATAACTAGTAAAAAAACTATGATTCGACATCAAACAGATATGGAAAGGAAAGTTCGTGTCAAAAAAAGCAAAGAAACAGCGAGTGTATCTTTTTGATTGAGGAACCAAATAGAGCCTTAAACGCGTCATATTACTTACAAAAACAACATTAAAGCTTTAGTTAGACGTTTTAAAAAGTGTATGGAAATCAAATTCATCATTTGTGACCTTTCTTTCTAAAATAGGCTAAGAACCAAGGACCGTACTAAAGTATTTGGTCGATAGTTAATATAATTCGAAAAACCTTTCTTAAAAAAAAAGTAAAATTATATCCTTTATCCATTATTCTTCAAAGGATGAAGTGACACCATTTATATTGTTCCCGATATGTCCCAGGTTATATCTAGGAGGAACCCATTGCACCAAAATTCCATTTTTATATTAGTTTCGTTCCCAAACACTCAACTTAAAGATCCTAATTTAATTTTGAATGTTTCTGATACATCTCAGTTATTTCGAGGCAAAATCTTTCCATTCGAACAATCCCCTGTCATTTTGACAAGTCCTCATCCTCATTTTCGTCACGCTTTCGCCCTGAGACTCCCTCCTCTCCTCTAAGTCCTACAGGAGGTTCTGGGAAGTCTTATTTTTTGGTTAAGAGTTAGTTTGTTGGCTACACACTCTCGGCACTCTTCTAAACTTCTTACAGCACCTAATTTTCCATTTTGTGTTTTTTTTCCAAAGCGAATACATTGAAAAAACTCCGACTGAGTGCTATAAATTTTTGCAAGAGGCCTACGAGGACAATTCTCTATCACGTGAGCGTATTTTTGAGTGTTGGAGTGAGGGCCGAGAGATCACTGAAGATGACCAGCGCCCAGGTTGCCCTGTGACTGTTTCAACTCCGGAATCAGTGACCAAATTAATCAAATTGTACGTGCAGATCGTCGAGTGAACATCCGGATGATTGCCGAGGCTGTGAACGCCGATAGAGAAAAATTTTACTCGACGAATAACGCATCTGAACCCTGACCTAAAGCTTGAAAGGTTGAGAATAGATCTGCTTTGAACAGGATCCGATTTGAGTCGATGGAAGCTGTAAACCAGAGCTCTTGAAGGCTCTAACCAAAGAAGACTTTCAGCACTGCTTGGATCAATGAAAAAAACGTATGGAAAGGTGTATTGGGAGGGGAGGGGAGTATATTGAAGGGGAGCATTCGATTATAGAATAATTTTTATAATAAAGCCCTTTTTCGTGAACAGTTTCGTTATTTAATAGCCAGACTTCGTACAATAACTTTGGTATACATTTACTACAAACTTTTTTATTTAAATATTTATTATTAACATTAATAATAATAAATTACGTGTAGATTTAGTAGATTCAAGAGTTGCTCCACGTATTTGCACTTAATAAATTCATAAATGATTATTAGAGTATGAAATGACCTTAAGGTATTTTAATTAATATAAAACGACCTTAAATCGTTGGTAAAAATTTTACAAAATCAGGATGTGTTCGTTCGACTCGGTTGCATTGAGAATTTTTCATATTCAAATCAATGTTAAGAATGTCGTTCGATCCATTGTCTGAATTATAATAAAAAAATTAATTTCTGGTAATTTTTTTACCTGTGCTCCACCTGTACGTTAGTACCTGTACTTATTCAATATTCAATATAACAAATATTTGTAAACATACGTTGAGGGCGAATATAAACGCAAGTATTTAGTCACAGCGCGCTGCTCCACACGACTTATTTTGATTGAAATACGACACACGGAAATTGACGGGAAATATATGTTTTTTTTTTAGATTTTTTCTAGTTTTGTCCCAATGGAACAAAAACAATGGTGGAACCGTTCTATCTGCAGGTGTCTGTTTTTTGAGATGCGCGTGGGATAATTTCCATTGACTATTTTGGAAAATAAGCTCGCACATACGATACGAGTGGACAATAAAGATGAACCTTGACCCAGTTTTGAAAATCCCGAATATTAAATATGTTAATTGAGCGAGTTTCATTTTCCTAGAATTTATACAGACCGTGACACATCTCGCAACATTGGGTAACTGTACATATACGGATTCTCTATAGGTGATGTGGCCAATGAGGATATGTTCGAAATTTCACATAGCGACCTTCTGAAAAGAATGTTTCTGGTAATAGATAAAGTGAATCAGTTTTTTTTGTAAAAATCGTCGTCACGTAAACTGTACTATATAAAATTTTATTTTTCTATAAGAATTAACAGGAAAAATTTATTAATAAAAGTTTATTCAAGTGCCTCGAATTAGTCTACGAGGTGTCACAATTAAGTATTTATACAAAAGAAACGGTTTTGTTTGATTTATAGTACAGTCATTCTAGTGATGTGAAAAATCGACATCGATAACGATTACAAAGGTCAAAATGTCACGAAAATTAGTTTTTCTATAAGCATTAACCGAAAAAAGTCATTAATAAAAGTATGGAGTTTATGTAACTGCCTTGAATAAGTCTACGGGGTGTCAAAATTAAATATTTATACAAAAGAAATGGTTTTGTCTCATTTATAGTACAGTCATTTTAGTGATGTGAAAAATCGACATCGATAACGACTACAAAGGTCAAAAGGTCACGAAAATTAGTTTATTATTATGATAATTGTTCCTAAAACAATTATTTACAAAAAAAAATCTCTTGTAAAAAAACCATTTTCGGATTAGAGCGCTAAGAAAGCTCCATAGACATTTCCCATAGATGTTCAATACCACATAACCTCTTCATAGCCATCCACCGAGCTATTCTTCAAGTCTGGGAATAGAAAATAATTCGAGAGAATTAAATCTGGCAAATAGAATACATGAAGTAGCAATTCAAATTTGATAACATTAATTTTGGACATTAACGAATGTGTGAGCTTAATACGGTCAATTTTGCTGATTTCATCGCTGAATCGTTGAAATTACTTCGGATAATATTCGCCGTCGATAGTTTTCTTCTTTTTCAAGATATTTAATGAGAATTATCCCACGTGCATCCCAAAAAATCGAAACTATCACCTTTCTTGCAGATGAAACGATATTTGTCGTTTTTGAACCTGGTCCTCCCTCTTCAGTCCATTTTTTTAGTTGTTATTTTGTTTCGGGTGTTAAATAATTGTACCACGTTCCATAAAACGGCCTTATTTCCATGAAACATCTTCACCACGCTGTTTTTGTTCCAATATTAACAAACGCAGCTACCATCTTGCACAGAGCTTTCTCATGTCCAAATTGTCAGTTAATTTGCGATGTACAGCACTTTTTGAAATGTCTTTTAGCTCGTTCGAATATCCAGTACCGTTTAATGGATTTTCTTCAACATTTTTGGTCTCTCGTCTAAACTTTGCTGCCCAATATTTTATTATCGATAACTTTGGAACGGCCTCACCAAGAGTAGAATCTAGTTTCTAAAATTGGGCTCAACGATGATCAAACAAACACTAAACAACGTGGCATCTTCAAACTATACATCGTGAACTTTCTACTACAATTGTATTGTCCCAAGCAATTACCGCCATCTCTAAGTCAGGCGTGGTACTTCTGGAAGCATCCTCGTATATGATTTACAATTAGATTTTCAATTTTTAATGTAAAATTTTTATTATATCAAATTTTGAAATGTATTCGTCGTTTGTACCTTCTAAATTTATTATAGAGAGAGAGAGAGAGAGAACGCTTTTAAATGTTACGTATGCAATCTCACCATTTGGCTACAGCGCTTTTCAGAGAGATACACAAAGACAGTTAACAGAAGATAGTGACTGAACTACCTTGGCACACATTCAACTTTTATGAACCGTTCATTATGTGAGTATGACTCTTGCGCGGTTATATAAGAAAAGTTTTCTATTATTTTCACTTTTTAAACGTGCCTTCGATGCTCACGTCTATACAGTGTGATCCATCTATATCACAACAACTAATAACACCAATTTATTTTTATAAATCGTTATTATTGAACGTTTTTTTTTATTGATAGGCCCTGATATAGGAACATTTTCCTCTGCACGACTTGATTTGGGACGTTTTTAAGTATTTTTTTATAAATTACGTGAAGAATCGAAACGAAACGTGATTATAATACCGAGTGATGTTTTTATAAACGTCACACATATTTTTTAATAAACGATTTGATCATTTTTTTTATTTACGTCATTAATAATACATAGTACTTTGAATTAAATCGTAATCGCGTGCAATAAAATGATTTTTTTTATTATTTTGTTATCATTTTTAACAATGCCGAATCATAAAATAGTACGAAATAAAATGAACAAATACGACTACTACAAATTTATTGATAGTGAAAAAAACGCGTCCTATTATGACAAAAAAAATTATTATAAACAAAATTCAGTACATAAAAATACAGGGTTTATCACAAATATGTTACAATAAGCTATAAATTAACACCAGTTTTTTAATATGAATTTAAGTTTAACTTTTTGAGTCCCTCGTATAATACGCTAGTGAATTTTCTTATTCAACCAATAAGATCCAGGAAAGACCTTCGCGTTCCTTTTTTATCATAAATCACTGATTCCTAAATACCGGGGACAATCACGAAATTAAAAGTGTCACTGAATTTTAAGTCCCACCATCTTTAAGTTGTAAACTCCTTCAGTAAACGGATTTCATACTTCCAATGTATACAAGCTTCAGTCAAAAAGTTTATTGACATAGATGGTGATTCGTTTGAAAAGAAATAAAATCTCGTAATTTTCTTATATTTCAATCAATATTAACTTTTTGGTAAACCTCATATAATCCGCTAGATCAGATTCATCTATCCTGAAACTTTATTTTTAATGAATTTTCTTTTTAAATCAAAAAGATCCAGGAAAGACTTTCGCGTTTCTTTTCTGTCATATATCGCTGATTCCTAAATACCGGGGTCAGTCACGAAATTAAAAGTGTCACTGAATTTTAAGTCCCAGCAACTTTAAGCCGTAAACTCCTTGAGTAAACGGATTTCAAGCTTCCAATTTATAAAAGCTTTGGTCAAAAAGTATATTGACGTAGATGGTGATTCATTTGAAAAGAAATAAAATCTCGTAATTTTCTTATATTTCAATCAATATTAACTTTTTGAAAACCTCGTATAATCCGCTAGATAAAAGTCTTCAATCTTGAAACTTTGTTTTTAATGAATTTTCTTTTTAAATCAAAAAGATCCAGATTTTAAGTACCACCATCTTTAAGCCGTTAACTCTGTCAGGTAACGGACTTGAAGCTTCCAATTTGTATAAGCTTCAGTCAAAAAATTTATTGATGTAGATGGTGATTTGGAATGAATCAGAACTAGTGAATTTTTCTTATCACTTAAACTTTGGTATTAGAATGAATCAAAGATATGTCGTGTATACAAATCACAATAATACGTAGGATCTTATTTAAAAGTTTTATCGTTTCAACAATTTGTTTTTCTTTTTTTTTGTGCAGCAGAAGATTATTTTTAAAACATATGTTCCAAGCCCTACATTCAGCATCTGGGTTAACTGAATCAAGTTATATGCGTTTGAATTACGTCCTCGAAAACAAAATTACGAAGTGTAATCAGTAATTAACAATAAATTATTTCATCATAAATAGAATACAAAATTAATCATAATATTTTTCAATCACACCTCGTAAGTTAACAGGCTTTTATGTTTTAAGCGCACCTCGTATATTAATAAGCTTTATTTCATCACATCACTTACAATGTTGACAATAGTTCAGACGTAATGATGAAAAATGGTATTTGGTATCGTATATTTCATACACCCTGTATGATGCGATAATTCAATGAATCGATTCTAAATGTCGAAGAATCAACAACGAAATCAAATGATTTAATCGATTCATATATCTAGTTTTGTAATTCAATCGATCGTTTTAGTACAATCGAATTCAATGAGTATTAACCAATAATTCAATCAATTTTAATTATAAATATCGATTAATCAACAACTATAACGAACTTTATGAATCAATTGATTGTTTTGCTAGATAAATACCGATTAATCGAACCCAAAATGATCGTTTCTGTTTTTAAATATTGGAAAATCGATATTACAATTTAGTTTGATTAAATTTGATTTGATTAAATACCTAATTATGAAGAAATCGTAATTAATTTTATATTTTTGGAAGTTGAATATCGATCAATCGATCCCAAAACTGCACTCGAGTATTCGATTAATCGATTTTATTCCTAAATATCGATCGTTCTCCTACGAATTATCAAACAATCGACTCAATTAAACTTAGTGATTGAATTTATAGATATCAATATCAATAAATCGATTTTAGAATCGTACTGGTATATTCGATTAATCGATTTCTTTCCTGAATATCGAAAAATCGCCTTCAAAATGGAACACGATAATTAAATCGATCGTTTTTCTTCGAAGTATCAAAAAATTGATTCAAAACTTGCAATTGGTGATTGAATAAATCGATTTAACATCTAATTATTCAACAATCGAAGCCATAATCATATTTACCGATTCAATTAATCGATCAATAACAATAAATCGATTGTGGAATCGTAGAAACACATTCAATTAATCGATTTCTTTCCTAAATATGAAAAAATCGTTTCGAAGATGAAATTGAACCTTTTTATCTACTGTTGTTGCCGAGATATATAGACGCACATTCCA
This sequence comes from Diorhabda carinulata, assembly GCF_026250575.1. Classification (NCBI taxonomy): domain Eukaryota; kingdom Metazoa; phylum Arthropoda; class Insecta; order Coleoptera; family Chrysomelidae; genus Diorhabda; species Diorhabda carinulata. The sequence continues at coordinate 22,727,818 of NC_079465.1, read as the reverse complement.
TATGACAATTTTCTGACTGAATTGATAACGCGAAGGTCCTCGGGTCAAGACTAAAATCGTACGAGTCTTCATTTGATAATATTGATTCATCAATAAATTTAATACTAATCAAAAAGTACCTTTCCATCGAAAAATATCAATGCGATTATATACGGATGTTGTTTTTGAAATTTAAATAAAATTGCGCATAAAATCAACAGATTTCTCTATATACACAACGAAAAATTTTCAAAAAATTGATATTTGTTTTTTCTACACCCTGTATATTCACTAGATACAATTTTATTCGACTTATATTTGACCGAGATTATATTTAATAGAATCAAATAAATTCATTCGTAATAAGTTTTTTATTTTAACTTTGTTGAATAATTTTTGAATTCTCAAACGAATTTCAGGTTATTTTGAGTTAATTTTCAGTTTAAAATCCATCTGTAGATTCAGGACATCACAGCAAGAAGTACATTTGTCAGTAAAGGTTAATAACCTGCAAGGTAAACCAAGGTAACACTCTACCGAAAATCTAGAAATGGTTGCTATGTGTATAATATAAAAGAACATAGGCGTGCATAGACAAATTTCAATTTATTAAACTTGAGTACAAAGTCAAAAAAGGATCAAAAATTCGGTGATTAAGAGATGGTTTTATCTGAAATACATAGAAAAAAACGAGGAAACCGACGAAAAGTTAAATATATGACCAACCAGCAGCTCGAAGTCAGACAGAAAATCGGAACCAGATGAAATAAATTTACTTAATTTAGCTAAATCTGGCGAATAAGGTGGATGAGGTAGCAATTCAAACTTTAATTCATCAATTTTGGCCATTGTTATAACTGGTGTATGACATGGTACATTGTCTTGATGAATAAATCGATTGTAGAAACAAATTCAATTGATCGATTTTTTTTCTAAATATCGCAAAATCGCTTTCAAATTCGAAACCAATCATTAAATCGATCGTTTTTCTATGAAATATCAAAAAATCGATAAAAAAATTAGACTTGGTCATTAAATTAATCGATTTAACGTCTAATTATCCAACAATCGAAACCACAATCATATTTATCGATTCAATTAATCGATCAATATCAATAAATCGATTTTAGAACCGTAAAAGCACATTCCATTAATCGATTTCTTTCTTAATTTTCGAAAAATCGCATTCAAATTCGAAACCAATCATTAAGTCGATCGTTTTTCTTCGAAATATCAAAAAATCGATCAAAAATTAAACTTGGTGATTAAATTAATCCATTTAACGTCTAATTATCCAGCAATGGAAGCCACAATCACATTTACCGATTCAATTAATCGATCAATGTCAATAAATCGATTTTTTAACTTTGGAAACAAATTCAGTTGATCGATTTCTTTCCTAAATATCGAAAAATCGCCTTCAAAAACGGAACCAATCATTAAATCGATCGTTTTTCTACGAAATATCAAGAAATCGATTAAAAAATTACATTTGGGGATTTAATTATTCGATTTAACGTCTAATTATCCAACATCGGTCTAAATACTGAACAACAAGCAACTGCCGCCATCTCTAGGTCAGACCAGATACTTCTGGGCTTTCTTCTTCGTTTTCCGTATCGAATAATATCAACTTAATTTTAGTTTTTCTTTAGATGAGTTCTTGAGCCTCGAATCTTTGACGTTCCTTACTGAAAATACCGCGCAAAAAATCGCTCAATCTGATGATTCTGATCAGAATTTATGAAATTATTGTTTTGTCCTGATATTACTTAAACGAATTTTCAAATAAATCCAACGTTTCAAATTGACGTTTTTTCATTGAAAAATTTCTTTGTTGTCAAACCCCCCTCGTATTTTATTTATTTTCCAGTTGTATAAACGAAAATAATTTCGGTCATTTTTTTTTGTTATTTCTATACACGTTATCAATATCAATACGTTATTAATTAAATTCATTTTATAATTTATCGTATAACTTTTATTTTTCATAATTATTTTTAATAAGAAAAAAAATTCCAGTGGAAAATTTTCCGATCATGTACAAGTTACTAACAAATTCCGTATCTACGGGTAAATTTTTCCATAAATGTATTTATTTCACCTAAATTTCTATAAACTAATGACTATATTTGATTAAGATAACCCTAATATAGTTGGAAGTGTCTATATATATATATATATATATATATATATATATATATATATATATATATATATATATATATATATATATATATATATATAAATTTGCACCTGAATATTCGATTTTAAACGGGAAATTACCTGAGATAATAAAGATTATCACTATTAGTGTTAAGCTTGTAAACGACGACGTCTAGATAGTTAAACAATAAAATGATTGTACTTTTCAGGAAACAAATATAGAGGATGTCTCATAAAAGTCAAATTTTCACTCGTACGAATGTCGCCGTGGATCTGAATAAATGATAATCTGACGGTGCAAGATCAGGACTAAACGGATGCGGTACGTTTCCAATACCATTAACACCCCCTGTATCAAAAGGGATAACTTCATTTCCTGTCTCATCTTCTAAAATTGGATTTCTTACATCAATTTTCTCGAAAACATCCTCCCTGTCCACTTAAACCCCCAACATCGGGCTCCTTCATCTCCAGTTAAATCCTTGTGATTTTTGTTTATGGGGTTACCTTAAATCATTAGTATACACGACACCATAAGAAATATTTGAAATCCATGACATTTAGGCTAAGTTCGTGCAGCATTTAGTACGATTTTTGTCAGATATTTTGTACAAGACTCTGTATTTCATTGTTCTGTTTCAAAAATAATTAGATCCCTTCCAGAAACTATTTTTTTTCATTTTCCAAAATGCTTCTTCGAGGTACCTCAGCCTTTTGATGAAATGGATAGGGCATTCGCTTATATAATGGTTCTAGAAGTACCAGGAATAACTAGATGTGGACCTGCGAGGACTAGGTTCGTAGTGGTCGACCAAATGAGGTGATAACTCCGGGATTGCTGAAGGAAATCCGGTACTGGATGTTCAAGAGAGCTAGAAGACGTAGTAGGCATCTCAAAAAGTGCGATATATCAAATATTAATTGAAAATTTGGTTATGAGAAAGCTGTGTTGAAGATGGGAACTGCGTGTGTTCATATTGGAACAAAAACAGCGTCGTGAAGATGTTTGCATCGAGTGTTGAATAGAAATAATAGAAACAATAATAAAAATGGACTGAAGAGGGAGGACCAGGTTCAAAAGCGACAACTACCGTTTCATCTGGAGACAAAGTCATGGCGTCACTTTTGTGGGATATTTCTCATCTATTTCATGGAAATAAAGCAGTTTAGCAGTTTAATAACCAAGGATGACACGTGGATTCATCATTTCAAGCTCGAAACAAACGAAAAACGAAAGCAATGGACTGAAAAGGAAGAATTTGCTCGAAAGAAGGTAAAGATCAATCCAATTGCAGACCATATATAATTTTCCTTTCGAGAAACTTAAGTCGCCTCAAAATTTGAACATAACAGCTTCGTTAGAAAGAAAATAACTTTCCTTTTTTCATAATGACGAGTTCTATTCTCAAATTACGTCGTCCAATTTGCTTTGAATTGTTTTTATCACGTGTACGATTCATAATAATGATTGTACAGATGATGACATATGACATATCGTATGATCCTTGTTTATATTAAAATTAAAATCGTTATCTTTACTATTCTTTCAATAAAAAACAAAACGGAGGATAGGCAGTGACGTCTTCTGACGTCAAAGGGTCACTTTAACTTATATGTTTATACAGCTACCCGTTTATCTTATTATTAGTGATGGTTTTGACCTCCGACCTGATTATTCTAGATAATTATTAAATATTCACCTCGAATAATATTGTCGATAACCGAAATTGTATAATTTTTATAATCTTCATAATAAATCCGTTGTATCGAACGACTCCAATTAAAATGATAACCCGATATTATATATCGACCGTCCCTCGTAAAAGGGCAACCGAATCTGCGGTCACTGATCCCTTCAAGATATCAGAAGAAGAGAAAAAAAACGTGTTTTGACATTAGAGACACGCGCGTACCCAACGACCGACAGATGCGCTAAAACTCTCTAAAATCGAACTTTGCACGAAATCGTATATACGGGGTGTATACGTAAAGTCTACACACCTTTTAGTTGATTATACGAATAAAAATTTCGAAATTTAGGGTATATATATATACTAGGGTTGCTAATTGAGTTCTGAAATATTCATCAATTGTGGCCATTACAATAACTGGTGTATGACATGGTGCATTGTGTTGATGAATCAATCGATTGTAATCGATTTCTTTCCTAAATATCGTAAAATCGCTTCCAAACCAATTTGTTTAATCAATGAATCACTTGGTGATTAAATTAATCGATTTAACATCTAATTATCCAACAATCGAAGCCACAATCACATTTACCGATTCAATTAATCGATCAATATTAATAAATCGATTGTAGAACCCTAGAAACAAATTCAATTGATCGATTTCTTTCCTAAATATCGCAAAATCGCTTTCAAATTCGAAACCACTCATTAAATCGATCATTTTTCCATGAATTACCAAAAATCCGATTAAAAAATTGAAATTGGTGACTGAATGATTCGATTTAACGTCTAATTATCCAACAATCGAAGTCATAATCACACTTACCGATTCAATTAATCGATCAATGTCAATAAATCGATTTTTTAACTGTACAAACAAAATTAATTGATCGATTTCTTTCCTAAATATCGCAAAATCGCTTTCAAATTCGAAACCAAACATTAAATCGATCGTTTTTTCTATGAAATATCAATAAATTGATTAAAAAATTAAACTTGGGGGTTTTAAAATATGGCAACACTGATATGAATATATGAAATATGACATCGCCATTTTCACATTTCTAATTCTAATGATACTCAAATCGTGTTGTCATACGAGTGGTATTAAATCGAAAATATTTTCATAGAATGGTTTTCTATGACTTTCCACGTGCAGTATGCTAAAAAACATCGATGCTGTACCTAATCTGATATTGTTTGACATCAAATGATATTGAATGAGCATTTGGCTGTCAAAAACATTTGACAATCGCTCAAGGAAATTCTGAATGGTGAATCAGTTCAAACAAAAACGATTTTGAACATTTAAAACATCGAATTGATGCTTCATCCACCGTACAGTCCTTATTTGGCACCCAATGATTTTTTCTTATCGCCGCAGATCAAAAATAACCGTTTTTCTACAATTAAAGAATCGATTGATGCGTTCAAATCAAGTATTTTGGAGGTACCTCAATCTGCTTTGTCAAATGGTTCAAACTCAAAAATGTGATGATCTTAATGGAGATTTTTTTTGCATCAAAATTCAAATCAAAGTGGTTCCATAATAATATAATAATAATTTTGTTAAATAGGACAAACATATCAATAATTGGAAACGAGATTGAAACCCCATCAATTCGCGAAACAAATTCATCGGATGTGGATGGAAACGCTTGGACCAGATAAGCAGAATCAGACGTAGAAGATCAGAAATACCAGTGGTTCATGCAATTTTAGTTTACCTGGTAAAAAGAATCAAGCATAAATGCTTGGTTAGGAAACGAAAACTTCTAATTCATTGTTTTGTCTTACAACGTGGAAATATAATACGAGAAGTAATAGAAAGAATGTGTCGAATGTTGTATCTGAAAACGGAGTATTTAAGGGTCACAACTAGCAGTGAAGACCAAAAGTAAAGGAGCCGTGATGTCGAGGGTAATTTATCGAGTATTTCCAATAATTTTTGATAATTGAGAAATTGCATTATCGTCGTTGCACGGGTCATAACAATATTAATAAATCTTTTTTATCTGTGTATTGTTTTCAAAACTCCGTATTTAATATTACACGTATTTTTTTTCTGTTTTAGCGATATCTATATTATTGTTTTAAAACATAAACAATTGGTTGCTAAGTCCGAGATGCAAAATAAAAACAAAAAAACCTTTCGATTCTGATTAAATCGGTACAAAATTACCAAAATATATATATAGTGTGCGATTATTACGTTCGCTCCTATGGCAACTATGTTATTTTGTATAAATTCTATTTTTGTTTGTATTGACTACAAGGCCGTACTACGCGAATCAATATTTGATTAACGATAAATTTATTTATAAGAAAAAATTCTATTTGAACCAATAACCTGTTCTTAAATCAAGTAATGAAACACCCCGTTTAAAATTATTCGAGAGGATTATACGAGGCATGAAGTTATTAACTGATTATCTCTCGTTACTGTAAACAAATCTGTATAACCGTTGTCTTCATTTGTATAAGACAGAATCAGTTATTCTGAAGACTTCTTCTGAAGTGGCGGTTTTTGCACCACCTGCGCCCCCTGGGTGAAATTTCCACGGCGTCATTTAATTACTATTCAAATATGTACGAAAAAAAGGCAAAAGAAAAAATGAAATAACCATTTTGACTTATCAAATTTTTATTAAGTTATCAAAGTCGATGTTTTCAGGCAAAAAAGATTTTAGACATACCATACATCCATCTAAAAAGATGGTACCAAAAGTACCTCGTCTGAGCTTGAGGTAGTTGCTTGAAAAATCTATACAGTACACAATCTATAGATCGGATGATCGTCGACTGACAGTGCGCGAGCTATCAGACATTTCAAATACATCGTATATCTACTGAAAATTTGTATATGAGAAAGCTGTGCGTAATAAAAACGTTTCCATAGAGTATTTGGCAATGTTGCACAGAAATAAAACCGTTTTATAACCATGGATGAAACGTGGGTTTATCATTTTTCACCCGAAACAAAACAACAATAAAAAATGGACTGAAGAGGGAGGACCAGGTGTAAAAACGAAAAATACAGTTCCAACTGCAGGCAAGGTCATGGCGTCGATTTTATGGGATAATTTGAATTGACTATCTCGAAAAAAAGGAGAAACTATTAACGGCGATTATTATACGAACTTATTACAATATTTCAGGGAAGAAATCAAGTAAAAACGGCCGTATTTAGCTAAGAAGAAAATGAAAATGCACCAGCTCACATATCTGTGATTGCAATGACCAAAATTGATGATATAAAGTTTGAATTGCTACCTATTCGCCAGATTTAGCCCCCTCGGATTATATTCCGTTCCAAGACTTAAAAAAACGGCGCGGTCGTCAAGGATTTTCCAACAATGAAGAGGGGACGTCGGCAATTGATAGAGCTTGACGATTCGAGACCTCAACGAGATGTTTACAAAATTTTTAATGACCTCTTCGATTTGTAAAAGGTAGCTTTTGAAAAATACTGGCAGATGACAACAAATGACAACTTGTGGAAGTGATTACAGTGATTTCTGTCTCTACTCTGATTTAGAGATACATTTGTGGAGGGACGAGTTTCACAACCAACTAAGAACTTCTTGAACATCGTTGGGAAAAGAGTTTTGAGCTAAAAGGTTAAGTGTATGGAGCTAAAAGGAGATCAAGTCGGAAATAAAATATATTTTTTCCAGATTTTTCATGTTTTCTTTGTTGGGACAGCTACTACTGACACCACAGAGTTTAAAAGACTAATACTTCACGTGTTTATTGAAATGTTTGAATATTACGTCCAAAAGACAGTTGAATATTCAAAATTCTCACAGTATTTTTGAAAAAAAGGTTCAATTTCGAGTTCCTCGGCCAATTCCTCCAAAATTGCGCTTTGGAACCATTTACCGAGAATCACATCAGTCGATTGTAGAATTTCAATTCCGAAAAAACGTTGTTTCCATTTCATTTAAATGAAAAATTGCCATTCGACATCTCTTCAAATTAGTTTAAAGAGCTCTAACGCTAAGAGACAGATATTGTGCTCCAGGCAGCAGTAAGTCTCTTTCAAATATCTCGACAGCAGCGACCCTTGACGCTCCGGCGCTCCATTATGCCCTAGCGCTCCTTTATGACTTGGAGTCCCATTATTTTCCTGGCGCTCCATTATTCCCTGGCAGTCAATTATACTCTGGCGTCCCATTATGCCCTGGAGCCCCATTATTCCCTGGCGTCTCATTATGCCCATGCGCTCCTTTATACCTTGAAGCCCCATTATTACCTTGCGCTCCATTATTTCCTGGTGTCCCATTATGCCCTTGCGCCGCTTTATGACCTGCCACTCTTTTTTGCGTCGTCCCATTATGCCCTGGAGCCCCATTATTCCCTAGCGTCCTATTATGCCCAGGCGCTTCTTTATGCCTTGGAGCCCCATTATGCCCTAGCGCTCCTTTATGACTTGGAGTCCCATTATTTCCTGGCGCTCCATTATTCCCTGGCGTCCCATTATGCCCAGGCGCTCCTTTATGCCCCATTATTCCCTTGCGCTCCATTATTCCCTGATGTCCCATTATGCCCTTGCGCCGCTTTATGACCTGGCACTCTTTTATGCGGCGTTCCATTATGCCCTAGCACTCCTTTATGCCTTGGAGTCGCATTATTCTCTGGCGCCGCTTTATAACCTGGCGCTCCTTTATGCCCTGGCGTATCCTTTATGCCCTAGAGCCCCATTATGCTCTGGCGCTTCTAGGCATAATACCGCTGCTGTTTTTCTTGTACATCTGGGCAGGAGACTCGTAGAATTTGGAGATGTCGTCCTAGTTGACTTTCAAAAGATCTGTCATCAATTCAATGTCGTTTCTAGATGTCTCGATGAGGTTTTTAGGGCTTGAACGTGCAGTCAATACCCTTACAACCGAATAGATTTTTGAAAGATAGCCTAGTACTTGGATTTTTTCAATTATAGTGAAGAAATGGACGGTGCCAGTTGTTGATTTCCATAACATCTGTCTATTTAAATAGATTTTTACACCTGCTTGATGAATTTTACTAAAATCGATGTAATCTAGTGTAAGACGAGCGTTTTTATTGTGAAAAATCTTTTGAAAATGCACAATTCGACGTTACGCATTTATTTTATTAAAATCCTTAAAACTACCTTGTAGATTTTTTTGTTTAATAAAAAAAAGTGAGCTGTGATTCAAATATTTCTCTCTAGTAAACGTAAGATAAGACGTTGACACGTGGATAACCTAGAATCTAGTGAAAGTGGTTCACCAGTGTCTCGACGTAGTGTTCGAAACGGGAAAAGACACTTCACATAAAACTGGTGGCATCAGTTTTTGATGGAATCATTCAAATTATAAAAAAATATGAATTAACCCTCGCCGAAGATTTCCAACAGGAAAAACGATTCATCAAAATTATAAATCAATTTTATATCAACAAAACATCTGTTTCGCGTTCTTATATTATGAAATTATACAGGGTGATTGATTAATATGATATAGTTCAGTATTTCCTTCATCCTTTAAGACATAAATTCGAAAAGTTGAGGGGTTTTAGCGATGTAACTTTAATTGTAAATACTTGAATTGCGAATAATTGATATCTCGAAGATTGAATCACCCTGTATAAATAACGTAACCTATAGATTTTAATGAAATTAAGTGACTTCCATCGGAATTGATTGGGTATATATCATAAAATATAAAATATGGTTTATAGAGGTCATCAGTATTAACACGAGTAGTTTTATTTTCATTATCTTTCAAATAATAAATTATTTTTAGTTGGAGTAGCTGAATTCTGCTTAATCATGTATTTTCGCGTTGACATTTTGAAACAAAATAAATAATTTGTAGTTACGATGTACGCCAAATATGTCGTCGAGTGTAGGGGAAATCATTGAATAGACAAACAAACACGATATAACGATGGAATCTGGTATACACTGAAAATAAAATGCAATAAACTTGATAATATCAAATGGAATAGAGATAAACTAGAAAAAACTGAAATAATCTGAAATAAATTCATTTAAAGTACACTAAATTGTAAAAAAAACGATTCAAACTGATATAAACTAGATTAAATCGGAATTAACAAAAATAAACTCAAAGAAACTACAAATAAAATTAAGTAATTTGAGAAAAAAATGGAATGAGATTGAAATAAACTCATATAATCTAGAATAAACCGAAATAAACTCAAAGGAACTGAAGTAAACATGATTAGATGACAGTAAATTAGATAAATTTAAAAAAAAATGGAATTAAATTAATATAAACAAACATAGAATGAAAGAAACTGGAGTAAACTGAATTAAATCTAATAAAAAGCAAAGTAAACTAATAAACTGAATTAATTTGATGTAAACTTATATTAAATTAAAACCGAAGTAAACTCATATAAACTCATAGAAATTGAAGTAAAATTGAAAATTGAATTGAGAAGAAAAATATAATTTAACTGATAGAAACTAGAATAAACTCATAAAAACTGATGTAAACTTGAAGAAATGACTCAATTTAACTGAAATAAACTAAAAAACAACTGGGGGAACATTGATAAAATGGCAGTCATCTCGCTCAAAGTCAGAAAATTAGTTTAATATAAAAAAAAATTAAAATAAACTAACGAAAACTCAAATAGACTTGAAAAAACTGAAGTAAACCGACGAAATGACAACATATAGGTATTAAACTGAAATAAACTTATATAAACTTATATGTTAGTTAGAATTTACCTGAGAAAATTAGACTCAAAATATAGTAAACCGGTATTAACTGGTATGAAAACCGAGATAAACTTATATAAACTAAAATATACATATAGAAACTGAAGTGAATTTTACGAAATAACTTAATAAAACTGAAATAGACTTGGAGAAAATGAAGAGAACTTGATGGAGTGACAGTATCTTGTTATGGTGTAAGAGAAAAAACGAAATTAGACTGATATAAACTAGAATAAACTCATATAAACTGGATGAAATTGTAGTAAAATATGATAGTTTCAAATTCAAACAGAATTTAGCCGAAAAAACTTGACTAAAAATATAGTAAACCAAATTAAATGGTATGAAAACTTAAATAAACTTATATAAACCGGAATAAACTAAACTATAAACATAGAAACTGAAGTAAACTTAGAGAAATGATTTAATTTAACTGAAATAAACTGAAAATCTCGATAAAACAAGATGAGATAGAGAAAATTCAAATAAACCTGAAAAAACTAGAGTAAACCGATGAAAAAACAAAAAACTGTATTAATTTCAGAACATATCGGTATTAGACTGATATAAACTGGAATAAACTTATATAAACTTAATTGAATTGTAGTAAAATGTGATAGTTTGGAAATCAAACAGAATTTAACCGAAAAAACTTGACTAAAAATATAGCAAACCATATTAAATGGATTGAAAACCGAAATAAACTAAAATATAGACATAGAAACTGAAGTGAATTTTACGAAATGACTTAGTAAAACTGAGATAAACTGAAATGGACTTGGAAAAATGACTTATTTTAGCTGAAATAAAATGAAAAAAAAATGAAATATACATAAAAAAATGAAGAAAATTTGATATAATAGTAGAAGTAATTAATGAAAAAACGAATTTAGACTGATATAAACCAGAATAAACTGAAATAAACTCATAGAAATTGGAGTAAACTATAAAAAATGAACTAATTCAACTGAAATAAACTTGAAAAAACTGTAATATACATAAAAAACTGAAGATAATTTGATACAATAGCAGTCATTAATGAAAAAATGAATTTAGACTGATATAAACTAGAATAAACTCATAGAAATTGAAGTAAACTTTGGAAAATGAAAAAATTTAACTGAAATATACATAAAAAACTGGGGAAAATTTTATATAATAACAGTAATTAATGAAAAAACGAATTTAGACTGATTCGAACTCGGATAATCTGTGTATTTAAAATTATCTAGATTATCTAAATAGTATCTATAAAGAAATCTGTTTTGGTGGAATATTTCGTCCGCTCTCGTGTAGAGATACAACACACCTTGTGAGAAGGTGGAAAGAGGATTTATTATTATTATTTTATTTGGTGTTATGCCTCTGATGAATGAATAACTTAATTATGAAACGTATTAATTATGTAAATTCGAAGGATGTGCGGTGGTAGATAGAAAGTAAAAATCATTTTTACGAAAATTAAACGAAGCGAATATATATATATATATATATATATATATATATATATATATTTATATATATATATATATAATTAAGTATAAGGTGTTGGCACCCACCTCTATTAATATTCAATACATCTCTACGTAAAGTGGACTGTTGTAACCGTCCATCTATGCTCGTCTATTTTTATTATAGTTGTAAAAATTCTAAAAATAAATATACCGCTGCATCTGTGATCTCATACAAACGATAACGCGAGTTCGGTAGCCGGATTAGATTTTAAAAATTAACATTACGTCAAATATAACGGTGAATGCAATTTTTTTATCGCAAAAATATCAATCCGATGAAATTGTACTTAAAATAAATGTAGGACATACCGTATATATCTATAACATGACTATAAATTTTATTTTTTCAAAAAAATGCGTCAATTCAGATGAGGAAATGTAAAGTTTTTTTTGGATCACCGTATATATTGTGGTTATCCATCTTTAACTGGGATAAACTAAAATAAACTCGAAGAAACTGATATAAACTTAACAACTAATATAAAGGAATAAAATTGAAAAGAAAAAGACGTAAACTGATATAAACTAAAATGAACCGGAAGGAACTAGAATAAACTAAATGAAACTCAAGAAAACTTGAGTAATTGGAGGAAAAAAATTCAATTAGACTAAAATAAACTACGATAAACTCGTAGAAACCGATGTAAACTGAAGTAATCTGGAGAAAACTTGTACAAAAATTTAGTAAATTGCATTTAATCGAGAGAGTAAACGAAGGAAACGGATATAAACTCATAGAAATTGAAATACACTTTAAGAAACGACTCAATTCAACTGGAATAAACCGGGAAAAAACTGGAAAAAATTATGAAATGGGAATATACTGTATGGATTATAAAAAAAAACTAAGTAAGGTAGATATAAACTAAAATAAATTAAATTAAACTTGGAGAAACGTAATGAAACGACAGTGAACTGTGATAAGTGGAAAAACAAACAGAATTAAGCGAAGAAAACTTGATTAAAAATCTAGTAAACTGAATCAAACCGAGGTGAACTAATATAAACCAGCATAAATTAAAATAAACTCGTAGAAATTGAAATACACTTTAAGAAACGATTTAATTTGAATGAAATAAATAGGAATAAACTGAAATATACTTGGAAAAACTGAAAAAACTTGATAAAATGGAAGCATACTCTGTGGATTATAAAATCAAACGAAGTTAGGTTGATATAAACTAAAATAAACTTGGAGAAACCTAATGAATCAACAGTGAACTTTGATAGTTGAAAAATAAACGAAATTAAGCAAAGAAAACTTGATTAAATAACTAGTAAACTGAATCAAACGGAGATGAACTATAATATAAACCAGAAAAAAACTAAAATTGACTCATAGAAATTGAAGTAAACTTTGAAAGGTGAATTAATTTAACTGAAATAAATTGGAAAAAACTGAAATATACTTGGAAAAACTGGAAAAAACTTGATGAAATGGAAGTATACTGTATGGATTAAGGAAAAAATGAAGTTAGGCTGATATCAACTAAAATAAACTGAATTAAACTCAGAGAAACCTAATGAATCGACAGTGAACTGTGATAAGTTGAAAAATAAACGGAATCAAGCAAAGAAAACTTGATTAAATAAGGGACATTGAATCAAACCGAAGTACACTAATATAAACCACAATAAACCAAAATAAACTCAGAAATTGAAGTAAACTTTGAAAAATGAATTAATTTAACTGAAATAAACCGGAAAACACTGACATATTCTTAGAAAAACTGGAAAAAAACTTTATAAAATGGAAGTATACTGTATGAATTATAAAAAAAAAACGAAGTTGGGCTGATATAAACTAAAAATAAACTGTAAGAATTTCGGGGAAACCCAATGAAACGACAGTGAACTGTGATAAGTTGAATAACAAACAAAATTAAACACAGAAAACTTGATTAAAAACTAGTAAACCGAATAAAACCTAGGTAAGCTCATGTAAACCAAAATAAACTAAGATAAACTCATATAAATTGAAATAAAATTTGGAAAATGAATTAATTCAACTGGAATGAGGCGGAAAAAACTGAAGTATACTTGGAAAAACTTGATAAAATGGAAGCATACTGTGTGGATTAGAAAATAAAACGAAATTAGGCTGATATCAACTAAAATAAACTGAATTAAACTCGGAGAAACCTTATGAATCGACAGTGAACTGTGATAAGTTGAAAAACGACGAAATTAAGCAAAGGAAACTTAGTTAAAAAACTAGTAAACTGAATCAAACCGAGGTAAACTAATATAAACCAGAATAAACTAAAATAAACTCATTCAGACACTCAGAAATTGAAGTACACTTTAAGAAACGACTTAATGCAACTGAAATAAACAGTAAAAAATTGAAAAACTTGTATGTAATGATATGAAAATTCGATTCTTCTAATAAACTTCGACGTATCATTTCCTTTTTCGGATTTTCAGGTGAGGAAATGTTTTCTTTCAGATCACCGTACATTTTGCGGTTACCCAAATTTAACAGCGAATAGAATAAATTAATTTTTCCGGAATAGTGATTAATTGATTGTTTTCGGTCCTAATGTCGAAAATGTGTGTCTGACCGATCCTAATTAACCGCGATTTTCATTCGCCGTCTAGGCACAACGTTACATAATAATCCCACAGTCACAGCTCGCGATGTTAAACGTTAAAGTCTCTCAATTACTGTTTTTACATAACACGGTAACTAGAGCATGAGTCTTCATTCTAGCGTGCAAAGTTTAACAATACCGAAATGCACGACTGTGGATGGCAAAAAAGTAAGAGTGGAATTAATTCAATGGGCTGTTATTTATTTTATTTTTTTTTTGTTTCTAATTTATTTATGCAGAGACCTAGATTTCAGATATTTTTAAGTGAACGCTCCACTAAACTAATCTTCGACAGAAAACACATACAAAAATTAATAATTTTCATTCGATACTCGAAAAAGTCTCAAATCTCAAATTAAGTAAAGAAAAATAATGTTTACTCCTCGTATAAAATTCGGTAAACGTCTAATAAACCGTCAGTTCACTTGGACTCATCATCGCCACTGTTTACCAATGAAAACATCGAATCGTAAACATAAATGCTGTCGGAAGGCGTATGTACACAATTTCTTTCACATATCCTACCAAAAACTCTGCGATAAGCAGTGGTGTGGCTTGGTGAGATTCATTTAACTCTTAAATTTCTATATGGCGTTCTTTAGACCATGAAAACAATGAAAAAGGTTTTTTCGCTGATTTTCTAACTTTTTTGAACCTTCCAAAAGGCATTGACCTCCTCAATGAACCAGCACGCATTGCTTAGCTTTCCAAGGCTTCACAGAGATTGAACATCTACCATACACCCTCAATCTGATCCCGTTCGACTATTTTTTGTTTATTTATTCAAGGGATCAAAGTTTTAACAGCTACGATTTGATTAAACGAACAGTTTGACTATAAAGATGTATAAAAATGTGTAGAGAGAATATAAATTCTTCGCCGAAGCTGTCGGAAGGCGTATGTACACAATTTCTTTCACGTATCCTACCAAAAACTCTGCGATAAGCAGTGGCGTGGCTTGGTGAGCTTCATTTAACTCTTAAATTTCTATATGGCGTTCTTTAGACCATGAAAATAATGAAAAAGGTTTTTTCGCTGATTTTCTAACTTTTTTGAACCTTCCAAAAGGCATTGACCTCCTCAATGAACCAGCACGCATTGCTTAGCTTTCCAAGGCTTCACAGAGATTGAACATCCACCATATAGTCTCAATCTGATCCTGTTCGACTATTTTTTGTTTATTTATTCAAGGGATCAAAGTTTTAACAGCTACGATTTGATTAAACGAACAGTTTGACTATAAAGATGTATAAAAATGTGTGGAGAGAATATAAATTCTTCGCCGAAGCTGTCGGAAGGCGTATGTACACAATTTCTTTCACGTATCCTACCAAAAACTCTGCGATAAGCAGTGGCGTGGCTTGGTGAGCTTCATTTAACTCTTAAATTCTATATGGCGTTCTTTAGACCATGAAAATAATGAAAAAGGTTTTTTCGCTGATTTTCTAACTTTTTTGAACCTTCCAAAAGGCATTGACCTCCTCAATGAACCAGCACGCATTGCTTAGCTTTACAAGGCTTCACAGAGATTGAACATCCACCATATAGCCTCAATCTGATCCTGTTCGACTATTTTTTGTTTATTTATTCAAGGGATCAAAGTTTTAACAGCTACGATTTGATTAAACGAACAGTTTGACTATAAAGATGTATAAAAATGTGTGGAGAGAATATAAATTCTTCGCCGAAGCTGTCGGAAGGCGTATGTACACAATTTCTTTCACATATCCTACCAAAAACTCTGCGATAAGCAGTGGTGTGGCTTGGTGAGATTCATTTAACTCTTAAATTTCTATATGGCGTTCTTTAGACCATGAAAACAATGAAAAAGGTTTTTTCGCTGATTTTCTAACTTTTTTGAACCTTCCAAAAGGCATTGACCTCCTCAATGAACCAGCACGCATTGCTTAACTTTCCAAGGCTTCACAGAGATTGAACATCCACCATATAGTCTCAATCTGATCCTGTTCGACTATTTTTTGTTTATTTATTCAAGGGGTCAAAGCTACGATTTGATTAAACGAACAGTTTGACTATAAAGATGTATAAAAATATGTGGAAATAATATAAATTCTTCACCTGCACGCCATTGACATTGTTTTAACCTACCCACGCGGATTATATCAATTATTTTAAGTACGACTTTTAACGGTACATCGAGAAGATGCGACGAGTTGTGACAACGCCCACAGAAACTTAAAAAAAGTCCAGATTTCATTATACACCCTATATAATATAAAATCGAACCGTTTGTATGAAATGATCGGATAATTTCTTTTAAATATTTTGTGGTCTTGCACTGATTATTATCTGATCGTAAATATTATGACATAACTTTTAAATCAACCGATACAAATTCAATTTAAAATTGCGTACGAGATCTTAATCTGATGAGACCCTTTCTTCGGTAAGTTGGTAATTTGAGGTTAGGTAACAGCTATTAAGTAAGATCCATCAATCCATCTATTGGTGTTGGAAATGCTCCAAAACCTCGTGGTATTTTGACAGACTGCTTATTTTCCCAGACTGCTTATTTTCCAATATCTTTTCAAAACTGAAGAAAATATTAACAATATGATTGAAGATGTTATAAAATCTATCTAAGCTCCAACTTATGGCTAAATTTCACTTAAAAATAGTATCAAGCAGCCTTATAATTGAAAACGATGACCTCAAGAATTCAACTGCAGCAAAAGCAAATAATTTAGAGAAAATAAGGAAAAAATTAAATAGATCGCAACTAATAAGGCATCTTAAGGGCTTTATCCTGAAGTTCAGTGCTAAGATAAAGCCAAAGTGTTTACCAAGAATAAGACTTCAAGTCCAACCATCAAAGTTCAGGATCTGGAATCCACATATCAAATTAATCTTCATCGTAAGCCGGATCAAAGAAATTAAACTCTAAAAAATCTTCTGGATATGACGTAATTATCAATTTTGTGGAAGGTAGTACTAGACCTTAGCAAGGAAAACTTACTGAAGAAGCTCATCCGTTTACCTGCATGTTTAGATATCGTCAGGACATTCGACAAGGTCAAAAACGACATCCAAGGAAATAAGGCGTTCTACGTGATCCTCTATGTCATGTCCACAGTTGATATTTCCTCGCGACATACGAAGATGGTCCCAGAAATACTTGGTCTGATCTAGAGATGGCGGTAGCTGCTTGAAAAGTACTACAATTTATACCGAATATGTTTCAAGTTTGAAGACGCCAAAACCAGCATAGTAGATGTCGATAAAATGAGATTATGACTCCAGAAATGTCATCGTCGTGAAGATGTTTCTATGAAGTATTTGGAAATGTTTAACAGAAATAAAGCTGTTTCATAACCATCGATGAAACGTGGATCCATCACTTCACATCAGAATCAAAAGAACAATCAAAACAATGGACTGAAGAGGGAAGACCAGGTTCCATCTGCAGTCAAGGTCATGGCGTCGGTTTTTTTTTTGGATAATTTCCATTGATTATCTTGAAAAAGGAAAAATTGATGAATTAGAGTTTGAATTGATACTTCGTGCACCATTAGTCCCCTCGGATTATTTTCTGTTTCCATAATTGGTGGTCAAAGATTTGCCAACAATGAAGAGGTGATGTTGAAAGTTAATGACTAATTTGAAGAGCTTGTCGATTCTTATTATCGAAATAAATGTTTTTTCCAAAATTTCGTGTTTTATTTGTTGCGCCATATACTTCTGGGATCATCCTCGTATGCAAATGAAACTGCTGCAAACCACTGTCAATAAAGCTCGAAAAATGTCCATTTTGTAAAAACAAACTTTTTTGAAGGGAATAAACTCAAAATTCAACTGTTTTATTTTTGCATACCTCCGCTATTACAATTATACGCATTATTACATTTTTTTTAATTTCTTTATTTAACTTCGTGGCTTTTGTATTCAAATGTTGTATCCCAAATAGAATGTCATATTTTCACTTTCATTCGATGACCTGGTTTCTGTTAGATCTATAGAAAGTCTACAAACGCACGCTCTTATACAGGGAACTTATTTGAAGATTTAAATAATTTATAATACTGAATATAGTTTGAAAATGTACAGTGGAGCAATATTTTGATATTAATAAAGTAGGTCATGCTAAATGCATAGGCATTTTGTTAATTTTTTGGATATTTCTAACACAAAAAACGTGAATTTACATGCATATTTCAAATAATTTGTGTCCAAAAGAAATATTATAATAACCCTATATATCACAATCAGCTTAAACTCAACAAGGACAAGACTGTACGTAAAACTTGAGTAGAAACCATCGTAAGATCTGAAACAAGGAGCCACAAGATAAAAAGATGAACCGAGGCGAAAATTGTACGTAAAACTTTAGTAGCAATCTTCGTAAGATCTAAAACAAGGAGCCACAAGATAAAAAGAAAAACCGAGGTGAAGATTGTACGTAAATCTTGAGTAGCCACTTTCGTAAGACTTAAAACGTGAAGGCAAAAGATAAAAAGATAAATCGAGGCGAAAATTGTACGTAAAACTTAAGTAGCAACCCTCGTAAGATCTAAAACAAGGAGCCACAAGATAAGAAGAAAAACCGAGGCGAAGATTGTGCGTAAAACTTAAGTAGCAACCCTAGTAAGATCTAAAACAAGGAGCCACAAGATCAATAGATAAACATAGGCGAAGATTGTGCGTAAAACTTAAGTAGCAACCCTAGTAAGATCTAAAACAAGGAGCCACAAGATCAATAGATAAACATAGGCGAAGATTGTACGTAAAACTTAAATAGCTACCCTCGTAAGATCTAAAACAAGGCGCCACAGGATAAAAAGATAAATCGAAGCGAAAATTGTACGTAAAACTTAAGTAGCAACCCACTTAAGATCTAAAACAAGGAGCCACAAGATAAAAAGAAAAACCGAGGTGAAGATTGTACGTAAAACTTAAGTAGCAACCCACTTAAGATCTAAAACAAGGAGCCACAAGATAAAAAGAAAAACCGAGGTGAAGATTGTACGTAAATCTTGAGTAGCCACTTTCGTAAGACTTAAAACGTGAAGGCAAAAGATAAAAAGATAAATCGAGGCGAAAATTGTACGTAAAACTTAAGTAGCAACCCTCGTAAGATCTAAAACAAGGAGCCACAAGATAAGAAGAAAAACCGAGGCGAAGATTGTGCGTAAAACTTAAGTAGCAACCCACTTAAGATCTAAAACAAGGAGCCACAAGATAAAAAGAAAAACCGAGGTGAAGATTGTACGTAAATCTTGAGTAGCCACTTTCGTAAGACTTAAAACGTGAAGGCAAAAGATAAAAAGATAAATCGAGGCGAAAATTGTACGTAAAACTTAAGTAGCAACCCTCGTAAGATCTAAAACAAGGAGCCACAAGATAAGAAGAAAAACCGAAGCGAAGATTGTGCGTAAAACTTAAGTAGCAACCCTAGTAAGATCTAAAACAAGGAGCCACAAGATCAATAGATAAACATAGGCGAAGATTGTGCGTAAAACTTAAGTAGCAACCCTAGTAAGATCTAAAACAAGGAGCCACAAGATCAATAGATAAACATAGGCGAAGATTGTACGTAAAACTTAAATAGCTACCCTCGTAAGATCTAAAACAAGGCGCCACAGGATAAAAAGATAAATCGAAGCGAAAATTGTACGTAAAACTTAAGTAGCAACCCTCGTAAGATCTAAAACAAGGAGCCACAAGATAAGAAGAAAAACCGAGGCGAAGATTGTGCGTAAAACTTAAGTAGCAACTCTAGTAAGATCTAAAACAAGGAGCCACAAGATCAATAGATAAACATAGGCGAAGATTGTACGTAAAACTTAAATAGCTACCCTCGTAAGATCTAAAACAAGGCGCCACAGGATAAAAAGATAAATCGAGGCGAAAATTGTACGTAAAACTTAAGTAGCAACCCTCGTAAGATCTAAAACAAGGAGCCACAAGATAAGAAGAAAAACCAAGGCGAAGATTGTGCGTAAAACTTAAGTAGCAACCCTAGTAAGATCTAAAACAAGGAGCCACAAGATCAATAGATAAACATAGGCGAAGATTGTGCGTAAAACTTAAGTAGCAACCCTAGTAAGATCTAAAACAAGGAGCCACAAGATCAATAGATAAACATAGGCGAAGATTGTACGTAAAACTTAAATAGCTACCCTCGTAAGATCTAAAACAAGGCGCCACAGGATAAAAAGATAAACCTAGGCGAAGATTGTACGTAAAACTTAAGTAGCAACCCTCGTAAGATCTAAAACAAGGCGCCACAGGATAAAAAGATGAACCGAGGCGAAAATTGTACGTAAAACTTAAGTAGCAACCCTCGTAAGATCTAAAACAAGGAGCCACAAGATCAAAAGATAAACCGAGGCGAAGATTGTACGTAAAACTTAAGTAGCAACCCTCGTAATATCTAAAACAAGGTGCCACAGGATAAAAAGATGAACCTAGGCGAAGATTGTACGTAAAACTTAAGTAGCAACCCTCGTAAGATCTAAAACAAGGAGCCACAAGATAAAAAGATAAACCGAGACGAAGATGGTACGTAAAACTTAAGTAGCAACCCTCGTAAGACTTAAAACAAGGCGCCACAAGATAAAAAAAATAAATCGAGACAAAGATGGTACGTAAAACTTTAGTAGCAACCCTCGTAAGACCTAAAACCAGGAGCCACAAGATAAAGAGAAAAACCGAGGCGAAAATTGTACGTAAAACTTAGGTAGCCACCTTCGTAAGACTTAAAACGTGGAGGCACAAGATAAAAAAATAAACCGAGGCGAAGATGGTAAGTAAAACTTAAGTAACAACCCTCGTAACATTATAAAAATAATTGTTTGACCGTTTCTCAAAATTGTATTGTCTATTATTAATAAATAAATACGAAGCCCGTCTCTGTTCTATAAATTATAAAAGAAAATAAAATGAAAAAAATAGTTTATAGATAAAAGACCAAATGAACTGAACCTAGCAAAACGTTACGTAATTACGTATTCCTTTTACGCGGAAAGTTTCTATTTTCAAGGTCATTAGATCTACAATCCACTGTTAATTTAACATCTATGACAATTTGTAAGAAACAGTACAGGGAAATCCATTAGATCTCTGATATTATGAATTAGCGAAAATAAATTATTTTTTAGTATCCTAAACATTGATTGTTTCCTTTTATAACCATTTTAATGTTTTAACGTGATCCTCTCTAATATACTTGATAACACGTTTTAGGAAAAACCAACATATTCACATCCCTCTACCTTCCACGCGGTTTTGACACTGCCTAATATTTTTTACACATTACATTTTAAGCATTTAAACGACGCTACGCTACTTCTAGAGATATCGCCTAATCGCTTTCATAAATATGACTGACGGATGCCTGACCCAGGCAATTCCAAGTGACCTTTCTTTATAACATTAATTTCTTAATCCTCTCTTATATACTTTTTAGCACGTTTTAGGAAAAACCAACATATTCACATCCCTCTACCTTCCACGCGGTTTTGACACTCCCTAATATTTTTTACTCCATAACTCAGTTTAAAGCTTGGAGGACACTTACTCGAGACAGTTGAGAGAGCAGCTCCAGATCGTCTAGTTGCTTCTAGCGGAGCTACGCTGCTTCTAGGGATCAAACTATTTCGAACTCGTTCACTAAAATAAACCGTGAAGTTGGTCCTGTTTTAATATAGATATCGTTATTTATGTTTTTTTACTATCAATTTCACCTGTTTTATTAACTGTTCTTATAGAGAGAGTTTCTAAGAAAACTTTTTTGTTTATTTGTGATATTTATCTCAAAGGTTCACAAGATCTAGAATGTGATTTTAATATATAAAGCGGAAACGGCATCGGGAATACATCTTAACAATTAAACTAAATAGTGTATTTAAATAAATTAAATGTTAAGTGTGTACATAAAAATTAGTAAATAGTTGTAAGTGTAAGTGTTAGTGATTAGTATATAAAAAAATTACGTGAAAATTCATCCGATTTGTTTTGTGATTAAAAACTGACGTAATTTCGATTCAAAAAAGTAATAAGATTCGAAAAAATACGATTAGATCGAAGGAAATTCGATAATATTGAATCGCTCGATATTATAAACAAATTATTATCAAATATAAGCTTAAATGAAAAAATAAATACTTGTGATTTAGATTAGAT
Organism: Diorhabda carinulata; assembly: GCF_026250575.1. Taxonomy (NCBI): domain Eukaryota; kingdom Metazoa; phylum Arthropoda; class Insecta; order Coleoptera; family Chrysomelidae; genus Diorhabda; species Diorhabda carinulata. The sequence continues at coordinate 22,705,020 of NC_079465.1, read as the reverse complement.
TATACTTATATGAATTAAACAATATTTACTATACTCGTAAATGCATCAAGTATGTTGATAACGAACTGCGCCTTATAAATTTTCGTTTTTTAATCTCACGTGATTCACACTCGCAATATACAGAGCATTCCACCACCCTGTATACATTTGAACAAGTTATTTAAAAAAAAATTAAAAAAACCATAATCAAAACTCGTTATTTGGATTTCTGTAAATGGTTAAAATGGTATCTAGTATTAGGAAAAATCTAAAGGTGTTAAATCGGGTGATTTAGAAGGCTTTGACAAATTATATAACTACGGGGTGAACCATAAATTTTTGTACATTTAAATTTGAATAAAAAACAATAAATCTATACTTCCATATTATCCGGTGACGAGCTCTGGGTTTATAAAAACTTTTAATACAATTTTCTGAAGTGTTGTAAGTAAGCAATACCAAAAAAATGTTTAAAAATTGAAAATTTCAAGGTTATGGTTCAATTTAAATTGGGTTAGGTTAAGTTTCTGAAAATTCTGTTTTAAAATTCTCTTTTATAATTATTGAAAGACAGATAGAAAATTTAACGTTTTAGGTGTCGTTTCAAATTTACTAAACTTATGATATACGAGGTACGGTAAAAAAATTTTTACATGATATAGACAGCATATAAGATAATTTCACGTAACTTTTCCTCGGCTTCTCTAATTATTTTCTTTATATGGATATAAGGGTTGTTGAACTTCAGGTACAAAATTATATACAATAGATTATTAAAAAGATGTTTTGAGTTTTATTTAAAAGATTTATTGCTAGATTTGAATCCAATTTAGTTAAGATAGGGAAGAGCTATGAAATTTGTGACTGGAAAACCGACAAACGTGAATACAATTAATCAAAAATCAGCGTGGGGGTTTTAAAAATGATTATTAAGCAAAACTTTCGATTGAGCTCCCTCGTATGTACAGTAATCGAAATAAACACTGTTTATAATAATAATAATTTAATACTAGTACGAAAAACTCATACATCGGAATGTACATAATGATATGTAAATGACACAAAATCCCTCGCGCCAAAAATAAACCAAATTTTCAAGGAATACGGAAAGGCGTGTTTTAAAAACAATCATGTCTGACATTCGAGATAAGATAAAAATCAAATAAACAGATATAGGAAATTCATGAGAGGTTGTAAAATATTAAACATATAAACCACTGAAAATATCGCTAAAATGACTTGCACGCAGTTCACTTTAATGTGGGAACCGCCTCAACTAATAAACTAGGGAATTAATTTGTAGATGAAGCTGCAGAAGAAGCTCGACGGTTAACATCTACAGCAAATCGATAAAAATCCACGACGATGTCATAAGATGTTCCAAACGCAACCGATGGGCAAACCACTGGGCAAACTTCAGCACTAAGCTACTACGAATTCAAGGATCCCTCAATTTACCTCCCATGAGTCGTAGAGAGTCAATATCTTATTTCTGTCTCGAGATATCTTAAGATATCTGTTAACTGATATAAAGTATTTCTTTATTATATTTTTTTCCTAAAAGATATAATCAGTCTCTAAGACAGTTGACCACCTGGTACTACTTTATACCCAATAAAATCCCTCAAGAAACCTATTTTGGTCGGTCATCTTTGAAAAGGATGATGTACATCTGTACGTCCTAAATGGATTAAAGAAACAGGATCTGTATAAATAAGTATCACAAAATCTATTGATTCCTCAGCTGAGAGGATGATTTCCAAATGTTGAAGAACTCATTTCATGCAAAATGGAGCTTCCTTCTAAACTCCTTCGTCTGGTAAAGATTTTTTGACAAAACAAGATATTCCCCTGCTGTATAGTCCCGATTTGAACCCAATTGAAAATGTTTGGAAGCTGATGAAGATGGAAATGGATATAGAGGTTATTATCAACAAAACTCAGCTTCTAGAAAACATACTGGACGTCTCTACGTCCTTAAAGGAATTTTAAACTCAGCATGATCCTTTCAGCAATTCCTGCAGGATGGTAAGTTTGTAAGGATGTACTTTATAATTCAATAATGTTTTTGATAAAAGGTACACTAATAAAAATGTACCTCTATTGAAATTTGATGAGGTGGTTTCACTTTTCATCATAAAAATTAATTAGTAGATTGATCAACAAGACACGTATTTGGCTCATCAAAAATGCAGTCTGTCGATGAAAATCGACACTACGTGTATTTTTATTATCATTAATAATACGTTTGAGCGAAAGGGAAAGTGAAAAAAAAAGTTTCATATTCGTAATTATAATTAGAACGAGTTCGGTGAAAGAAAAAAAATTGAATGTAGTGAAATATTTCGACTATAACATTCGTGGAAACATATATAAATATTTGGGAAAAATTCGTAACTTTTATCAGCCTCGTTATCACATCCTTTATCTAAATTAATCATCAGAGACTGACGAAAAAAGATAAGTCATATCCGTTTCGTCTTTTTCACAGAAAATCTTAAAGCGAGTAGTAAATGGCCTACTTTTATATACAAAATAATATTGATATCGATAAGATTAATCAAAGGCGTCACTAAATTATATTAATTTGGGAATACTTTAGAAAAATTTAGAATGCATTGCCTCATGGTAGAACAGTGAGTTTTTCTTCGATGTACGAGACTTTTTTGCCTCAATTTTTGCCTTCAACGATATTGAACAATCAATGCATTGTCTATTGGTAAAAGAGTGGGTTTTCCTTCGATGTTTGAGGCTCTTTTGCCTCGATTTTTGCCTTCATTGATGTTGAATTATCTATGCATTGTCTCTTGGTAAAACAGTGAGTTTTTCTTCAATGTACGAGACTTTTTTGCCTCGATTTTTGCCTTCAACGATGTTGAATTATTGATGCATTGTCTCTTGGTAGAACAGTGGGTTTTTCTTCGATGTATGAGGCTGTTTTACCTACGATTTTTGCCCTCAACGATGTTAAACAATCGATGCATTTTCTCTCGGTAAAACAGTGAGTTTTTTTTGATAAACGAGACTTTTTTGCCTCGATTTTTGCCGTCAACGATGTTGAATTATTGATGCATTATCTTCTGGTAAAACAGTGGGTTTTTCTTTGATGTTTGAGGCTGTTTTGCCTCAATTTTTGCCTTCAACGATCTTGAACAATCGATGCATTGTCTCTTGGTAAAATAGTGGGTATTTTTCGATGTAGGAGGCTGTTTTGCCTCGATTTTTGCCTTTAACGATGTTGAATTATTGATGCATTATCTTCTGGTAAAACGGTGGGTTTTTCTTTGATGTTTGAGGCTGTTTTGCCTCAATTTTTGCCTTCATTGATGTTGAATTATCGATGCAATATCTCTTGGTAAAACAGTGGATTTTTCTTCGATGTAGGAGCCTGTTTTGCCTCAATTTTTGCCTCCAACGATATTGAACTATAGATGCATTGTCTCTTGGTAAAATAGTGGGTTTTTCTTCGACGTTTCGGCTGTTTTGCCTCGATTTCTGCCTTCGAAGTTGTTGAACTATCGATGCATTTTCTCTTGGTAAAAAAATATGTTGAACTATCGATGCATTGTTTCTTGGTAAACCAGTGGATTTTTTTTCGATGTACGAAGCTGTTTTGTCTCGATTTTTGCCTTCATTGATGTTGAATTATCTATGCATTGTCTCTTGGTAAAACAGTGGGTTTTTCTTCGATGTTTGAGGCTGTTTTGCCTCGATTTCTGCCTTCAAAGATGTTGAACTATCGATGCATTGTCTCTTGGTAAAACAGTGGGTTTTTCTTCGACGTTTGAGGCTGTTTTGCCTCGATTTCTGCCTTCAAAGATGTTGAATTATCGATGCATTTTCTCTTGGTAAAACATCGGGTTTTTCTTCGATGTTTGAAACTGTTTTGCTTCGATTTTTGCCTTCAACGATGTTGAACAATCGATGCATTGTCTCTTGGTAAAAGAGTGGGTTTTTCTTCGATGTTTGATGCTGTTTTGCCTCGATTTTTGCTTTCATTCATGTTGAATTATCTATGCATTGTCTCTTGGTTAAACAGTGAGTTTTTCTTCGATGTACATGTCTTTTTAGCCTCGATTTTTGCCGTCAGCGATGTTGAATTATCGATGCATTGTCTCTTGGTAAAACATCGGGTTTTTCTTCGATGTTTGAAACTGTTTTGCTTCGATTTTTGCCTTCAAAGATGTTGAACTATCGATGCATTGTCTCTTGGTAAAACAGTGGGTTTTTCTTCGACGTTTGAGGCTGTTTTGCCTCGATTTCTGCCTTCAAAGATGTTGAATTATCGATGCATTTTCTCTTGGTAAAACATCGGGTTTTTCTTCGATGTTTGAAACTGTTTTGCTTCGATTTTTGCCTTCAACGATGTTGAACAATCGATGCATTGTCTCTTGGTAAAAGAGTGGGTTTTTCTTCGATGTTTGATGCTGTTTTGCCTCGATTTTTGCTTTCATTCATGTTGAATTATCTATGCATTGTCTCTTGGTTAAACAGTGAGTTTTTCTTCGATGTACATGTCTTTTTAGCCTCGATTTTTGCCGTCAGCGATGTTGAATTATCGATGCATTGTCTCTTGGTAAAACATCGGGTTTTTCTTCGATGTTTGAAACTGTTTTGCTTCGATTTTTGCCTTCAAAGATGTTGAACTATCGATGCATTGTCTCTTGGTAAAACAGTGGGTTTTTCTTCGACGTTTGAGGCTGTTTTGCCTCGATTTCTGCCTTCAAAGATGTTGAATTATCGATGCATTTTCTCTTGGTAAAACATCGGGTTTTTCTTCGATGTTTGAAACTGTTTTGCTTCGATTTTTGCCTTCAACGATGTTGAACAATCGATGCATTGTCTCTTGGTAAAAGAGTGGGTTTTTCTTCGATGTTTGAGGCTGTTTTGCCTCGATTTCTGCCTTCAAAGATGTTGAACTATCGATGCATTGTCTCTTGGTAAAACAGTGGGTTTTTCTTCGATGTACATGTCTTTTTAGCCTCGATTTTTGCCGTCAGCGATGTTGAATTATCGATGCATTGTCTCTTGGTAAAACATCGGGTTTTTCTTCGATGTTTGAAACTGTTTTGCTTCGATTTTTGCCTTCAAAGATGTTGAACTATCGATGCATTGTCTCTTGGTAAAACAGTGGGTTTTTCTTCGACGTTTGAGGCTGTTTTGCCTCGATTTCTGCCTTCAAAGATGTTGAATTATCGATGCATTTTCTCTTGGTAAAACATCGGGTTTTTCTTCGATGTTTGAAACTGTTTTGCTTCGATTTTTGCCTTCAACGATGTTGAACAATCGATGCATTGTCTCTTGGTAAAAGAGTGGGTTTTTCTTCGATGTTTGATGCTGTTTTGCCTCGATTTTTGCTTTCATTCATGTTGAATTATCTATGCATTGTCTCTTGGTTAAACAGTGAGTTTTTCTTCGATGTACATGTCTTTTTAGCCTCGATTTTTGCCGTCAGCGATGTTGAATTATCGATGCATTGTCTCTTGGTAAAACATCGGGTTTTTCTTCGATGTTTGAAACTGTTTTGCTTCGATTTTTGCCTTCAAAGATGTTGAACTATCGATGCATTGTCTCTTGGTAAAACAGTGGGTTTTTCTTCGACGTTTGAGGCTGTTTTGCCTCGATTTCTGCCTTCAAAGATGTTGAATTATCGATGCATTTTCTCTTGGTAAAACATCGGGTTTTTCTTCGATGTTTGAAACTGTTTTGCTTCGATTTTTGCCTTCAACGATGTTGAACAATCGATGCATTGTCTCTTGGTAAAAGAGTGGGTTTTTCTTCGATGTTTGATGCTGTTTTGCCTCGATTTTTGCTTTCATTCATGTTGAATTATCTATGCATTGTCTCTTGGTTAAACAGTGAGTTTTTCTTCGATGTACATGTCTTTTTAGCCTCGATTTTTGCCGTCAGCGATGTTGAATTATCGATGCATTGTCTCTTGGTAAAACATCGGGTTTTTCTTCGATGTTTGAAACTGTTTTGCTTCGATTTTTGCCTTCAAAGATGTTGAACTATCGATGCATTGTCTCTTGGTAAAACAGTGGGTTTTTCTTCGACGTTTGAGGCTGTTTTGCCTCGATTTCTGCCTTCAAAGATGTTGAATTATCGATGCATTTTCTCTTGGTAAAACATCGGGTTTTTCTTCGATGTTTGAAACTGTTTTGCTTCGATTTTTGCCTTCAACGATGTTGAACAATCGATGCATTGTCTCTTGGTAAAAGAGTGGGTTTTTCTTCGATGTTTGAGGCTGTTTTGCCTCGATTTCTGCCTTCAAAGATGTTGAACTATCGATGCATTGTCTCTTGGTAAAACAGTGGGTTTTTCTTCGACGTTTGAGGCTGTTTTGCCTCGATTTCTGCCTTCAAAGATGTTGAATTATCGATGCATTTTCTCTTGGTAAAACATCGGGTTTTTCTTCGATGTTTGAAACTGTTTTGCTTCGATTTTTGCCTTCAACGATGTTGAACAATCGATGCATTGTCTCTTGGTAAAAGAGTGGGTTTTTCTTCGATGTTTGATGCTGTTTTGCCTCGATTTTTGCTTTCATTCATGTTGAATTATCTATGCATTGTCTCTTGGTTAAACAGTGAGTTTTTCTTCGATGTACATGTCTTTTTAGCCTCGATTTTTGCCGTCAGCGATGTTGAATTATCGATGCATTGTCTCTTGGTAAAACATCGGGTTTTTCTTCGATGTTTGAAACTGTTTTGCTTCGATTTTTGCCTTCAAAGATGTTGAACTATCGATGCATTGTCTCTTGGTAAAACAGTGGGTTTTTCTTCGACGTTTGAGGCTGTTTTGCCTCGATTTCTGCCTTCAAAGATGTTGAATTATCGATGCATTTTCTCTTGGTAAAACATCGGGTTTTTCTTCGATGTTTGAAACTGTTTTGCTTCGATTTTTGCCTTCAAAGATGTTGAACTATCGATGCATTGTCTCTTGGTAAAACAGTGGGTTTTTCTTCGACGTTTGAGGCTGTTTTGCCTCGATTTCTGCCTTCAAAGATGTTGAATTATCGATGCATTTTCTCTTGGTAAAACATCGGGTTTTTCTTCGATGTTTGAAACTGTTTTGCTTCGATTTTTGCCTTCAACGATGTTGAACAATCGATGCATTGTCTCTTGGTAAAAGAGTGGGTTTTTCTTCGATGTTTGATGCTGTTTTGCCTCGATTTTTGCTTTCATTCATGTTGAATTATCTATGCATTGTCTCTTGGTTAAACAGTGAGTTTTTCTTCGATGTACATGTCTTTTTAGCCTCGATTTTTGCCGTCAGCGATGTTGAATTATCGATGCATTGTCTCTTGGTAAAACATCGGGTTTTTCTTCGATGTTTGAAACTGTTTTGCTTCGATTTTTGCCTTCAAAGATGTTGAACTATCGATGCATTGTCTCTTGGTAAAACAGTGGGTTTTTCTTCGACGTTTGAGGCTGTTTTGCCTCGATTTCTGCCTTCAAAGATGTTGAATTATCGATGCATTTTCTCTTGGTAAAACATCGGGTTTTTCTTCGATGTTTGAAACTGTTTTGCTTCGATTTTTGCCTTCAACGATGTTGAACAATCGATGCATTGTCTCTTGGTAAAAGAGTGGGTTTTTCTTCGATGTTTGATGCTGTTTTGCCTCGATTTTTGCTTTCATTCATGTTGAATTATCTATGCATTGTCTCTTGGTTAAACAGTGAGTTTTTCTTCGATGTACATGTCTTTTTAGCCTCGATTTTTGCCGTCAGCGATGTTGAATTATCGATGCATTGTCTCTTGGTAAAACATCGGGTTTTTCTTCGATGTTTGAAACTGTTTTGCTTCGATTTTTGCCTTAATTGATATTGAATTATCTATGCATTGTCTCTTGGTAAAATAGTGGGTTTTTTTTCGATGTAGGAGGCTGTTTTGCCTCGATTTTTGCCTTCAACGATATTGAACTATCGATGTATTGTCTCTTGGTAAACCAGTGGGTTTTTCTTCGACGATTGAGGCTGTTTTGCCTCGATTTCTGCCTTCAAAGATGTTGAACTATCGATGCATTGTTTCTTGGTAAACCAGTGGGTTTTTCTTCGACGATTGAGGCTGTTTTGCCTCGATTTCTGCCTTCAAAGATGTTGAACTATCGATGCATTGTCTCTTGGTAAAACAGTGGGTTTTTCTTCGATGTTTGATGCTGTTTTGCCTCGATTTTTACCTTTAACGATGTTGATTTATCGATGCATTGTCTCTTGGTAAAACATCGGGTTTTTCTTCGATGTTTGAAACTGTTTTGCTTCGATTTTTGCCTTCAACGATGTTGAACAATCGATGCATTGTCTCTTGGTAAAAGAGTGGGTTTTTCTTCGATGTTTGATGCTGTTTTGCCTCGATTTTTGCTTTCATTGATGTTGAATTATCTATGCATTGTCTCTTGGTTAAACAGTGAGTTTTTCTTCGATGTACATGTCTTTTTAGCCTCGATTTTTGCCGTCAGCGATGTTGAATTATCGATGCATCGTCTCTTGGTAAAACATCGGGTTTTTCTTCGATGTTTGAAACTGTTTTGCTTCGATTTTTGCCTTAATTGATATTGAATTATCTATGCATTGTCTCTTGGTAAACCAGTGGGTTTTTCTTCGACGATTGAGGCTGTTTTGCCTCGATTTCTGCCTTCAAAGATGTTGAAATATCGATGCATTGTCTCTTGGTAAAAAAGTGTATTTTTCTTCGATATACGAGGCTGTTTTGTCTCGATTTTTGCCTTCATTGATGTTGAATTATCGATGCATAGTCTCTTGGTAAAACAGTGGGTTTTTCTTCGATGTATGAGGCTGTTTCGCCACTCCAAACGATCCAACAACTATATATTGAGCATTCAAGATTTTATGTTTGAAATGAAAAAGCAATAGACGGTTCTCCATTAGTCTTCCAATCAAGATTGATCAAGAGTTAAAGTTAAAATTAGATTAATAACAATAAGATAAGAAGAAATAGAAGAAAAAAAAACACCAAAACCAGACATTTTATGAAACTCGGATGATACTGAATTAATTTTTAAATAAAGTTTATTGTTAAATTGTGAAATAATGCATTTATTGAGAAAAATGATGCATCTTGCATAAGTCTTTGTCAGATAAATATAAGAAAACGGAAACCACGAATAATTTTCATTGGAATTTACGTAAATATATAACAAATAAAACGAATTTTGTAATCCATTCATAAATTGAGTGAAATTCATTTCCCACCCGCATGTGAGTAAGGTAATGACTAACGATTGATAAAATATCTGCTTGTGGTCAATTCATATAAATACTCCTCGAAAAACCGTTCGAAAATACGTCAATTGTTGAAATAATCGACTGACATCTCAAATACAAACATTTGGTTGCTATTTTATAACTTCGAGACGATTCAGAATGAAATTTACTTCGAAACGATGAATAATTCAAAGAAACTTGGTTGAAGAATCCAAATTTTTCTTTGCTCTACACTACTGATGGAAAGTTTTTGTCCATCAGTCTATTTGGTTCTAATAGAATTAAGCTTAGTAAATTGTAAGACCAAAAAACTCTTTCCACAGCTTCGAGGAATGATTGGGATCGTTGTTTTGCTGGAAGACAAATTTTCAACCGATCAACGTTTTAATATTGTCTCTCCAATTTTCACCAGCTCGCGGATCCTCCAAAGCATTCCCGAATCATCGCCAAGCCAAAATCACTTCTCTTAGACCTCTCTGAAGAAGTACTCAAAGATTCATTGATCTGAGCTACTATCTCTGAGCTCTGAGTAATTGATTGCGTTTATTGATCAATATAAAACGGTTATCTTTAGTGGTTGTGGTGTTTCGAAGCATCCCTGAACGTTTTCTAGCTCCTGGTGTGATAGTTTCTTTGTTTTAGCAATTTTGAAACTTCCAAGACTATATTTACGAGAATCGGGGGCTCAAGATGTCGCCCTAGAGAGAAAATATAAAGCTTGGAAAGAAATATTTAGTCCAGAATTCATTCTTCTTCTAATATGGATCCCTCCAAACAAATATTTTGGAAAAAACTTCAGGTACCAAAGAAAACTCGTCCCTAAATAGTGACCAAGCTTACGACGCGCCTTAGGATTATCCTACAGTGGATTCCAGGACACACGAGGACTAACAACCTAATCTAACACGAAAGGGCAATCCCTTCATGGGACCTGAACCCTTCTTACGTGTCAGCTAAATACACAATATTTTGGATATTAACATTTGATTTTCGCCAAATAATTTGTCGAGAATCATCGATCGGTAAACGTATTCATCAGATTTGGTTCCGTGTGATTTTTTTTACCTGTTTTTTAAACTAAAAAATCCGTTTCGGGATAGTCCTTAGAAGCCATAAAAAGTAATCCATAGAAATATTTAAGAATATTCACATGGCAAATTAATAAAAATAAATAAAAACAATTATTTATTTATTATATTAAATAACGGTTAATAAATATTTAAGAAGTTGATAATTAATTACTTATAGATTTTTTTACACGAAAACCTTGAACCAAATACTAAAAAACATTATGATGATTAATAGTGAGGGGATAGATACAACGAATCGATTATTCCAGTGAAAAGCGGAAATGTTTTATTACATAATTATTATATTCAATTATTATAAACAATATAAAATATTATACTAATAAGTAATATCAGTTTACTAGTTTATTAAACACCCTATATACGTTCAGAATACAAATTAAAATCGTTATTTGTTGTTTGTTAAATCCCATCTCTAATTTTGCGAAAATTAGAAAATAGTATCAATACCTGGCCGATTGCCAAATATTTGCAAAAAAACTGCCCTACCCCAATCGCTTAAATAGTAGATTAGGTTAAAAGTTATGTGCGGATTTTCACATGAAACAACTCGGAATTGGAAATATTTCATACCGAAAAAAAATATCAATAACATCAATAAAACAACGATGAATCTACAAGGGTTGTTTCAAAAGATTCTCTCAAACATGAAAGTTTTCGAAACGGCAAAAATGCCAACGAAATGGACGAAAAAATCTAATGGTGTTATATCAGGAGAATTTGTTGGCTATTATATCGATCCGCGTCTTCTTATACACAGATTTTTAAAAATTCAGTTCAGGTACTGCCATATTAAAAACTTTAAAATCCAAAAACTATTAAAATCCAAAAAGATGTACTAGATAATTGTTTTTTTGTGACCAGGTACTCGTACAGTGCGAATTTACCAAATTCTCCCGTCTATCAACTTTGATATTTCGTTATCAAAACAAAGATTTTCATCAGACGCGTCTATTTTCAGGAAGAAACATCAGAATCCTTTGATATTTTTCAATTTTACAGATTTTTTTGCCCAATTCATGGAGTAGTTTTTTGTCAATCGCTTTTTGTAGAACGTCGTTTCGAAATAACTTATTCCGTTCCACCTCTATTAATTCCAAAATCGACCTTCATCGTTATTACTTTTTTGCATAATTCCAATTCGAATTAACGTGATTATACACGTTTGCAAAAGGTAATTTGTTTATAAGTGTGTATTATGTATTTGATTTCATACGCGTGTTTATCAATATTCACTACCTATATGATTTCTTACAGTTTATTGAACTTTTTATTTAGATTAGTACATTAAATAATTACTAAGGGGGGGGCTACTAAAGTTTCAAGTTATAATCGGTTATCGTTTTCCAAAATATTCTCCATCAAATCATTTTTACACGTGTTTGAACAAATTCCATTCCGATTGACGTGTAGAAAAACGTTTATTTTCGATCTGCTTCAAAAAAAGAAATCATTAGGTACCAAATAAGGACTATACATCGATTTAGATTGTAAACAAAGCCAAACACTGCTGTGAATCATCAACACGTCATTTTTCATCGACTGATGTCATAAATTTTGACACAAAGTCTTTTGAAAGTTGGTACTTCTTAAACGTCAAATAGATTTGACAATGACAGCGCCATCTGTATGTAAGTCACACGACTTATTGAGCGATGTGTTATAATGAGAAATTCCCGGAAATGGCCGAAACTACTGAAGATATAGCAACGCTAGAGCTAACAATCAAAGTCAAAAGCTATTAGCGATGAAAAAAACATTTGAAAAAAAATTAATGAAAATTAAAAAACGATCTATTTCCATAGAATGTATACTAGAGATGGAGATAGATTGTTCAAGTGAACCCGAACTACTTATAAAAAGAGAAAAACATCGGTATACGATTCTCTAGCTCTCTCTAACTATATTCTGATTGGATCGTCTTGACTTCGAAGTTTCAAGTGGGGAGAAAGTACAGAAGAGGAAAATAAAAAGTTTTTATTCCAATAGAAACAGATAGGTAATAGTAAATCGATGCTCTATCTCTCTTATCGAAATATGTTTTTTCAATAAATTTATATTTAATAAATTTTCGTGACCCTTGTATTACCAAAATAAGTAAATATCAAAATTTTATCATTTTTATGCCCTCATTACGTTTGAATAGAGTAGTTTTAACTCCTATTGAACCATCGCGGAGTATTTTCTATTATCTATGTATGTGGATTTGTTAATTATGACAAATTAAACTTAAATTGGTTCACGGATAAACTGAATTCACCGATTTTCAACTAATATTTATAAATAAACTATAGAGAGATGAAGTAAGTTCGTAAATATGATTTCGGCTACCGTATATATAGCGATTATTAGGCTCGTTATCAAAATGAAGGTCAAAACGAAAAATTTTTCTTAACACACGCTATTTCATTAATTTTTGCAAGATTTACGTTATGAATCACATCCAAGTAACATGATTATTTCACGAACTAACTAGGTGGTATTTATTATCTTTAAAATTGAGATAACGAATCAGAGGAAGAGTAAATATTTATATCCATAATGATAAACTTAGGTTATGTTTAACCAGCCAAATGGACGGTGACATTAAAAAACAAAATCTATTCCACTCTCTAAAAAGCGTCAAGTATCTTTGGATACATTCTTAGCTACAATTCCGGCGCTGCAGAGGAAAATGTCTCCTATATCATGACCAAACTCAAAGTATTCCTTTCTCTGTGTTCAAAACGAGGTTATATGCCAAATGGACAGACGCGGCTTATTAAGTGACAATAAAAAACAAAATTCCACTTTCTAAAATGCGTCAGGTATCTTTGAATATATACTACACTACAATTCCGGCGCTGCAGAGGAAAATGTTTCCTACATCATGAGCAAACTCAAAATATTCCTTTCCCTGTGTTCAAAACGAGGTTATATGCCAAATGGACAGACACAGCTTATTAAGTGACAATTAATCTCGAAATTTCACTTTCTAAAATGCGTCAGGTATCTTTGGGTACATTGTACACTATAATTCCAGCGCTGCAGAGGACAATGTTTCCTATATCATGACCAAACTCAAAGTATTCCTCTCTCTGTATGTACTGGATGTTTAAACGAGCTAGAAGACGTAGTAGGTATTTCAAAAAGTGCATTTCATCGCATGTCAACTGAAAATTTGGTCATGAGAAAGCTGTGCGCAAGATGGGTTTGCTCATAATGGAACAAAAACATCGTCGTGAAGATGTTTCCATCGAGTGATTCACGGAAATAAGGCCGTTTCATGGAATGTGGGTCCATTATTTCACACCCGAAACAAAACAACAATCAATACAATGGACTGAAGAGGGAGAACCTGGTTTCAAAGAAGCCAAAGACCATTCCATCCGCAGGCAAGGTTATGCGTCGATTTTTCGGGATAATTTTCATTGACTATCTCTAGGTGAAACCAAGTACTTCCTGGTTCAATATTGAATTATTTAGAAGTTAATAAGTTGAGAAATGACAACCGTATATCATGCGCAGAAATGTTTCCCTTAATATAAACCTGCTAATCACAATTTATGAAAAAATAATAGACTATATTCCAGCACATCAAAAAAAAACCGTTTATTTTGACGTAATTACGAATTATATCTATGAAGCGAAATCTATCATTCATATTCATATAGTTTCATAACTATATATTTTCATTTAGTTTTGCAGATTTTCTACAACAATAAAATTATTTCGAGTTGATACGTTTTGGTATAAATTTTAATCGATTGTCATAACCTAAAACTTTCGCTCTAACCATCCTTATAAATTCAATACGTTATATATCTAAATCTACATCAAAAAAGCAATTAAAAACGCGGTAACATACATACACGTGGTGGCCAAATGAAAGTTACAACTACCGAAAAAAAAATGAAAGTTATGCGCATAAATTTCTCGAAACAATAATCATACTAAATATCACAATAGAATTGGAGGGATCTGGCGAGAGTGAAAACAAAAAAAACTCGAAAGTGTATTGAAATTAATAATTAATCATACAGTAGTCGATGTTTTCTAAAAATTATTTGACGAACCCTATATAAAACAATAAAAATCTCGATTACACACAGGCCTATCATATCATCAGGTGAATAAAGGAAAATATGAAGCAATGGTAAAGAAAAATAGAGGAAACTAGTGGAAATTGCCATGAGAAAAACCGATTAAAAAGTTATTTTGCAAAGCCAACAAATTCAAAATAATAAGACTCATTATCTTCAACTTGGTTCAATCGTAATCACTATCATCTTATAATAAAGGTGACTAACACACAGATGGCGCTGTCATTGTCAAATCCATTTGACGTTTAAGAAGTACCAACTTTCAAAAGACTATGTGTCAAATTTTATGACATTTCGATTAGTCAGGAAAACGTGACAGCGATTTAAATGAAGCTTCTGTTTTTTTTTTCAAAAAAATTTCGTCTGTTAATGAATAATTTGGTTTTGTTTGCTGAATTTAAACGTTGTCGTACAGACACCGTTGATGGTGAAAGTTCTGGTGGTAAAATCGATCTGAAAATTGAGGATTCGCGAGATAAATTAATGAAAAATCGATTCGATCAATGGAAAAAATATGAAAAACAAACTTCAAGGTGATTAACACACAGATGGCGCTGCCATTGTCAAATCCATTTGACGTTTAAGAAGTACCAACTTTCAAAAGACTTTGTGTCAAAATTTATGACATTTCGAATAGTCAGGAAAAAGTGACAGCGATTTAAATGAAGCTTCTGTTATTTTCAAAAAAATTTCGTCTGTTAATGAATAATTTGGTTTTGTTTGCTGAATTTAAACGTTGTCGAACAGACACCGTTGGTGGTGAAAGTTCTGGTGGTAAAATCGATCTGAAAATTGAGGATTCGCGAGATAAATTAATGAAAAATCGATTCGATCAATGGAAAAAATATGAAAAACAAACTTCAAGGTGATTAACACACAGATGGCGCTGCCATTGTCAAATCCATTTGACGTTTAAGAAGTACCAACTTTCAAAAGACTTTGTGTCAAAATTTATGACATTTCGAATAGTCAGGAAAAAGTGACAGCGATTTAAATGAAGCTTCTGTTATTTTCAAAAAAATTTCGTCTGTTAATGAATAATTTGGTTTTGTTTGCTGAATTTAAACGTTGTCGAACAGACACCGTTGGTGGTGAAAGTTCTGGTGGTAAAATCGATCTGAAAATTCAGGATTCGCGAGTTAAATTAATAAAAAATCGATTGGATCAATGGAAAAAAGATGAAAAACAAACTTCAAGGTGATTAACACACAGATGGCGCTGTTATTGTCAAATCCATTTGACGTTTAAGAAATACCAACTTTCAAAAGACTATTTGTCAAAATTTATGACATTTCAATTAGTTAGGAAAAACTGACAGCGATTTAAATGAAGCTTCTGTAAGGAGACCTCCCGCTCGATCCTTGATTTTTGAATCGTCTCAATTCAGCATATCAGAATGAAACTAAAGCTAAATAAATATATTACAAAAATTTTTATGTTTTCTTTGTCGGGCCAGTTACTTATTGTACCATCCTCGTACAATCGTGTTTGAAAGTTTATAAATATGTAATAAATATTAAAAAATAAATAACATATCATCGGACCGTGTAATTTTTCGAAACGTTGCGTAATTTTACATAACTTTTTATAAAAACTCATTATCGCATGTTTATTAAAAATTTTTTCGAAATATGTATTTTTTTTCAATAGAGAACCACAATATTTAATTAAAAAAAAAATAATTCTAGATGTTCGATTCGTTTTCGAAGTAGGCCAAACCTTTGTTGAAACTAATATCAGAGATGGGCTATTTCCAAACTGTTATTTGTACTTTGCACTCTGACTGTTATTTTTTATTACAATCCGCCTACCTCTACACCATGAATATTGCCATAGAAACGCTGCATCTATGCGGATTTTCTATTGGTTGAATTGTCGGGCTAGACGCGAACAAGTGAAAGTGCAAAGTTAACCTCGATTTCACTTTCGTTTAGTAGGACGAACGAGTCCCACGAAATTATCGTATTTCGCTGGTATTTGCGAATACGTTAAATAATCCATCTCGTTCTATTTCGTATCGAATTAGCGATGAAAACGAGACGAATATATAAAACGTTGTGAAAACATTTAAAATACATCGTGATTTGGGTCGTGTACTCCTTAGGAGGTGTGTTACGTCACAGACGGGTTTGTTATGCGACACTAACGATGAGATTCTCGACTAATTTGCTATTACTAGGAAATTCAGAATGTAAACTTGATCGTGGTCGGACTAAATTGTCGTAATATTCAATGAAGCTAAAAATTCCCATAGAAACGTGCAAGTTTCATTATTTTTATCATCTTACTACACAGTTATTTCGTGGATTATCTATATACGAGGATAGTCCGAGAATTACCTATAAAGACAACACAAATATATTTTCGAATAAAAGTTTTATAATAAGTCCATTTCAAGTTTGGGAACAGAAAATAATCCGAGGGGGTTAGATAAGGTGCAACGGGTAGCAATTCAAACTAATTTTGACCATTGCAATATAGGATGTGTGAGCTGGTGCATTGTCAATTTCTTTTTAACCAAATGCGGCCATTTTTGTTTGATTTCTTCGCTCAAACGTTGATTGTTTTTCGTTTTTCCTTTTTCAACATAATCAATGAAAATTATCCCGAAAAACCGACGCCATGATCTTGTCTGCAGATGAAACGGTCTTTGTCTTCTTTGAACCTAGTCCTCCCTCTTCATTCCATTTTTTTTATTGTTATTTGGTTTCAGGTGAGAAATGATGGACCCACTTTTCATCCATGGTTATAAAACTGCTTTATTTCTATGAAACACTCGATGGAAATATCTTCACGACACTGTTTTTGTTCCATCGTGAGCAAACGCGGCATCCATCTTGCACACAGCTTTCTCATGACCAAATTTTCAGTTAATATTTGATATATCGCACTTTTTGAAATGCCTACTACGTCTTCTTGCTCGTTTGAACAACCAGTACAACTTTGTGGATTTTCTTCGATGTTTTTGGAGTTGATCACTACGAACCTGGTACTCGCAGGTCCCTCCTGGTTTATATTCTCCTATTAAATATTTTACTCGAAAGGCAGACGTGGTTCATGAGCATTGAGGAGACCTGCAGATGCCTAGAGACTCAATTTATGAAGATTCCTTCCTAGGATGCTATATTCCGCAACAACCTTAATCTTCTACAAGGTCGAGATTCGTCCATACCTTGAGGATGCTCGACTCAATACAGTAGAGAGCGATCCAGAGTTTTCCAGATACTTGGACAGCTTTGAACATACAAGAACTGTCCTACTCGAAAGCAGACGTGGTTCATGAGCATTTAGGAGGCCTGCAGATATCTAGAAACTCAATTTATGAAGATTTCTTGCTAGGATGCCATATTCCGCAACAGCCTTAATCTTCTACAAAGTCCAGGTTCGTCCATACCTTGAGGATACTCGACTCAATACAGTAGAGAGCGATCCAGAGTTTACCAGACACTCGGACAGTTTTGAACATACAAGAACTGTCCTACTTGACAGCAGACGTGGTTCATGAGCATTGAGGAGACCTGCAGATGCCTAGAAAGTCTTTCCCGAATACTACAACCTACAGAAGTTCAAGATAAGGAATCTCCTTCAGACAAGCACCACTCGAGTGCAATAGGGTTGGTTTTTACATAACAAAATTTCTCGGCATATTTTTTTGTTTTCTTTTCGAGAAGAGTTTCTTTTTTCAAAAAAATCTCTCATCCAAATGGTTACCAAGTGGCTTCCTCCTTTTGTAGTTTATTGTAGAATTTTCTAGTCTATTGTGAGGACCACGTAGATGGCTTCCAAATCTTCTACATGTACAAGATTTGGAAGCACTTCCAAGAAGTTACTTCCATTTCCTTAACACCTGTCCTGCTCTTACATACACAACTGGTCAAAAAAGTTTGCCCTTCTTATACACAACAACTAAATATTTGAAGTGGAAGTAGGACGCTTTTTTCTACACAATTTGTCCCAAATCAACTTAACCGGGGAGACTTGACGTGTAATCATTTAGTAACACCCTCATACGAACCAAATAGCAGCGCCCCGCTAGTTTTATCTTCGGTTTGGGTAGGAGACTTGTTAAACTGATCTGATGAGACGCAATAACAACAAAACTAGTCGGTGGTTACAATGTAATTCGATATTGAAGTTATGTCAATTTTTACTGGAACCAGGCTAGTATTTTAAGAAAATTTATTTACTATTTCATCTTATTATTTATTATAAACATTATATTGTTCAATATTATTTGTTGTTTTCAATTTATCCCTATTTTAAGTACCTTTTTACAAAGTTCATATGCATTCAGACAGCAAACAACAAATATAAACATCATTTTATGAAGTGCTTAACCGATAGAAGCTTGTTGCAAAAATTATTTTTTATTTACTTTTTTTTAATCTATACATCTTGTAAATATAAATGATAACAGTGCAGAATATTTTTTTATATCGTACGTTAACTTTTTAGGCCGGTTTGAAATTTTTTTTTTCAATTTTCAAATAAAAAAAAATGTATTAAGTTGGAAAATTATAAATTTTCGTGTTTGCTAAATAATATTGCATGATATAACAAAAATAAAAAGTCGCATGGGAAGGACGGCCGCCGCATCGCTGCAGAAGCCGTTGCGTAATTTTCCTAAACATGTCTGACACGGAGATGAAATGCAAGAAAACGCTAACAAGACAAACATTTAAAGTCTGTACCGAATCCTCCAGTGATCAACTCAAAAAAGTTCCATCAAGAAAAAATTATTAACATTTCAATTGATGATTTCAACAGGAGCGTCTTCAGGAGAGATTTCTTCCAAAATTTATTACCAGACATGGGATTTCAATACAAAAAACGATGAAGAAGCAGTTTATTATTAGAAAAATCGTGTAGAGGTGAAAATCTTTTGGAAAAATTCACTTCCTGGATTAAACATGGGTAAACGCTGGGCATATTAAGGATAATATTTTGGTGGATTCTTTAATGCAATTCCCAAGGTCCAGTATTGTTGCAAAAAACTATATTACAAGCTTTTATTTAACGTCAAATGTCTGTGTAAGTAACCATCACTCAATAAACCGAGTGATTAACTAATAAAAACACATTTTTGCCAAAAATCAATTTTTTTCGTCGATGTTATCTTCTTCAAGTCACTGGGAGGCCAGATCTGAACTATACGGTGGATGAGAAAGCAGTTCGAAATGTAATTCGTTCAATATAACCATCTTTGCCATAGACACCATAAATTGGTGCATTGTATTTGTGAAACAGTGGAATTTTTCCTTGATTTTTGCATTCAAACGATCCAAAAACTCTGTGTAGTATTCAATATTGATTATCTCTTCCTATTGAAGGATAATATTCCAAAGACATACCAAAAAACTGAAGCCATAACCTTCCTAGCTGACTGTTATGCTTTAGGACGCTTCAAACCTAGTTTACCGACTGCAGTCCACTCAGATCATGATTATTTTGATTCCTGAGTGAAGTCATCGATGTCATCGTTTTCAAGATCAATACAATCATTACAAGACTTCTTTATGTTCCTGAAACCGTATTTATAAAAAGATTTGTCTTTTACCTCGAAGTAAGCTTCAGTTTTAGCAATTGCTTCTTCATTTGAGGTGAATTTCTCACCAGCGAGCTTTTTTTGCCACAGGGAGGCCAGATCTGGACTATACGGTGGATTAGAAGATGAGATTCGTTTAATTTAACCATCGTTGCCATCGACTTGTTGATTAATGCATTGATTTTTGCATTAAAACAATCCAAAAACTCTGTGTAGTATTCAATATTGATTATCTCTTCCTTTTGAAGAATAATATTCCAAGAACATACCAAAAAACTGAAGCCATAACCTTCCTAGCTGACTGTTATGCTTTAGGACGCTTCAAACCTAGTTTACCGACTGCAGTCCACTCGGATCATGACCATTTTTATTCCGGAGTAATGTGAAAACACTTCTGATCTCAATTATCTTTCACAATTTCAATATTTACGATTAGATATAA
The DNA here is from genome assembly GCF_026250575.1 of Diorhabda carinulata. NCBI lineage: Eukaryota > Metazoa > Arthropoda > Insecta > Coleoptera > Chrysomelidae > Diorhabda > Diorhabda carinulata. Next base: position 22,684,660 of record NC_079465.1, on the reverse strand, counting down.
CCAATTTCTTGACATTTTTGATGTTTTTTTGGAGTAATTACCCCAATTTGACGACCAGAACGTTCATAATTTTTCTCGATAAATAGTCTTTAGTAATTTAAACCGGACTATTTCCTCCCAACGGTTATTAACCTATTTCAATACATATTTTTTTTTCCGAGAAATCGTTTTCACGAAAATCGTAAAAATTGCCTTTCGTCTAATCCGATCGGTTGCATTTTGTCAATAAAAATCATGATTAAGCGTATAGAAGATGATTGTTTATCAGTTTAGGATATTGACTGCAGTCACGGAATTTTGCAACACCAAGCATCTATCTATATATAAAAAAAATTTTTTTTCATGTTATACAAACCGTTTGTTTACCTACGATTAGTAATACGTGTGCATAAATTGTTTGTTTTATAAAATGTATAATCTTTTTATCACAAACAAGAATTTTGTCATATTGATTTTTATATTATACTAGGTGACCCTGTTTATATGAATAAACTTCAAACGACAAGCTTTGCGATTTATTTGTGGTCATTGTAAAGTCTAGGCGAACCGGAAATTGTCAAACTAACAAATATATTAATACACCTCGCGCAAAACGCACGCTTTAAACATATAATTGAAGATGTTTAGTTTAACAGAAGGCCTAGACACCAACTGGATCTGGAGCGAGATCTCAAAGTAAATAAAACTAAACTTAATCGATATCCCGAAATCTCCCCAATTCTAGAAAATCAAAATCGCCCAATTTAACTTAAGATTTTACGCCTAATTCAATTTAACAGTCAAATGTCAAATATTATAGTTGCGTTTAGAAATTTTGTAACAAACATCCAGGAAAAACCAAATTTTTGTTTTTATTTAATTCCAAGCATTTTCATATTTGTTTTCCTGGACTTTCACAAATAAATCAAGATCGAAATGAGCCAAATCGATCTAGCCGTTGTCGATTTTTAGCGAAACTAACAAACATCAATTCATTTATATATATAGATATACATTTTCTGAGTAAAAATGTTGTATAACGAGTTGAAATTATTTTTTCGTACGCCGCTGCGACTGCAATCAACAAAAATGCCGGACGATTCCCGTGACCTGGAACTTATAGGAATAGCATCGCGGCTTCTCTAAACGAATCTAGTTTTGAAAAAATGTTAAAAATACGGAAGTAGGTCGTTGCAGTCGGGCTTTGGCACGCTCAATTTTACAAAATACTGTGTAGATTGTTCTAAATTTAGATATATACAAGCACCAATCGAATTTCTACTAGACATAAATTTAAAAAAGAAGACAAATATTAAACAAGAATCTGCTTAAAATCATTCATTATTTCGAATATCTTTAAATACTTTTGATTATCAAAAAAATTATTAATCATTTGTTTAATATACTTGTTTTTAAATGAAAACATTTTTAGTACTCCCTGTATATACATTATTATAACGAAATAAACGATATCGCCATCTATGAACCGTGAGCTTAAAAATATTGTTTTATATACATAGAGAAATCTGTAAAACAATTAGTTTTTATAAAGCAATTAATCTACATAGATGGCGGGACTTACCTAGCAAAAGGTTTGCCATTTCTAGTCCACACAGTTTTCTTATGAATTCGTATATTTTTTCAAATTGTTCACAAATAATTAAAAAAAAATTAAATTTAATATTTTGATAGACCGTAACATCAATTATTACATATTATCTTAAAATGATTTTTTCAAATAAAAAATTTAGTATAATATAGATGGCGACAGTTGCTAATAACTGTTGAACTGTCTGTGTCATTTTAAATAAATAAGAGCATCGAAACAAAATAAATTTTCAAAAATTTTGCAGAAAAATTGAATTTTTAAAATTTCTCATTAACTGATATAGAAGGTAATCTAATAATAATGGTTTTCAAATAAAATCATAATTTATACGTGTTATAGTCCATTCATCCAGCTTACGATTCAATTTTACTGGAATGAAAGCAATAAAAATTAGATTGACAAAATACAGAAAGTATAGTCTATTTTCATATATGAAAAAAATTTCTTTTTTCTCGTCAGCCCTTCGTAGCAATAGGAATCGTACGTCAAACGGCAAACGTCACGCGCAAACGGTAAACGGAAAGTCAAATTTAAGAATACGATTTAGAATTTGCTACGAACGTCAAACGGTAAACGTCATGCGCAACTGCAGACTGATGGTTAAGGTTATGATTTCGGTGTAGAATTTGCTACGAACGTCAAAAGGAAAACGTCATGCGCAAATAGCAACAGCGAACGGATGGTTAAGGTTATGATTTCGGTGTAGAATTTGCTACGAACGTCAAACGGCCAACGTCACGCGTAAACGGCAACAGCAAACGGATGGTTAAGGTTATGAATTCGGTGTAGAATTTGCTACGAACGTCAAACGGCCAATGTCACGCGTAAACGGCAACAGCAAACGGATGGTAAAGGTTATGATTTCGGTGAAGAATTTGGTACGAACGTCAAATGGCTAACGTCACGCGTAAACGACAACAGCAAACGGATGGTTAAGGTTATGATTTCGGTGTAGAATTTGCTACGAACGTCAAATGGTCAACGTCACGCGCAAATGGCAACAGCAAACGGATGATTAAGGTTATGATTTCGGTGTAGAATTTGCTACGAACGTCAAATGGTCAACGTCACGCGCAAATGGCAACAGCAAACGGATGGTTAAGGTTATGAATTCGGTGTAGAATTTGCTACGAACGTCAAATGGTCAACGTCACGCGTAAACGGCAACAGCAAACGGATGGTTAAGGTTATGAATTCGGTGTAGAATTTGGTACGAACGTCAAAAGGCAAACGTCACGCGCAAATGGCAACAGCAAACGGATGGTTAAGGTTATGAATTCGGTGTAGAATTTGCTACGAACGTCAAATGGTCAACGTCACGCGTAAACGGCAACAGCAAACGGATGGTTAAGGTTATGAATTCGGTGTAGAATTTGGTACGAACGTCAAAAGGCAAACGTCACGCGCAAATGGCAACAGCAAACGGATGATTAAGGTTATGATTTCGGTGTAGAATTTGCTACGAACGTCAAACGACCAACGTCACGCGTGAACGGCAACAGCAAACGGATGGTTAAGGTTATGAATTCGGTGTAGAATTTGGTACGAACGTCAAAAGGCAAACGTCACGCGCAAATGGCAACAGCAAACGGATGGTTAAGGTTATGAATTCGGTGTAGAATTTGCTACGAACGTCAAACGACCAACGTCACGCGTGAACGGCAACAGCAAACGGATGGTTAAGGTTATGAATTCGGTGTAGAATTTGGTACGAACGTCAAAAGGCAAACGTCACGCGCAAATGGCAACAGCAAACGGATGGTTAAGGTTATGAATTCGGTGTAGAATTTGCTACGAACGTCAAATGGTCAACGTCACGCGTAAACGGCAAAAGCAAACGGATGGTTAAGGTTATGAATTCGGTGTGTGTAGAATTTGCTACGAACGTCAAATGGCCAACGTCACGCGTAAACGGTAACAGCAAACGGATGGTTAAGGTTATGAATTCGGTGTAGAATTTGCTACGAACGTCAAATGGCCAACGTCACGCGTAAACGGCAACAGCAAACGGATGGTTAAGGTTATGAATTCGGTGTGTGTAGAATTTGCTACGAACGTCAAACGGCAAACGTCACCGGAAAATCAAGTTTATGAATCGGCCTTTTCTTGACTGCTTTCAATAAAAGTATATACAGGGTGAATCTAAAGTATTTATAATAGTGTTTATATAATAGTTTATAATATAATAATAGTGTTTATTGGATGAAAATCAATTACGGCAATTGTCTAAAATCATTTCGAGTAATACAGGATGTCTCAAAAATATGAAAAGTTTCAGCAAAAAAGATTAAAGTAGAAGAGTGAGCTAAAACGACAAAAAATTGATAATTTCGTTATACTCAAGTACAATATATGGTGTTTAAATAAATTATGACATTTTTTCAAACTAATATTTTTTGCCATTACGAAAAATCAACGTTTTTTGACAAAATTATGATAAAAAGTACCAAAAAATTTCGAAATTAAACACTCTGAAATCGCCTTTCCACATATCGAGCTTTTTCTCATTTTTTTCGTATATTAAAAAAATAAAAAGCCTCATGGTTCGAATCCACACATATTTAAAGCTATAAATCCAATTCTATTCTTGTGATGACACCCTATCCCGATCATTAGCAATGTTACAGTATTTATTTTCGGTCGCTAGTTTCAAATTCCTCCAGTCTAAAGAATTTCCGCCCAATTTAGAACGGATAAAACAACAACTAAACACTCCGTCTACGAGTGCGACTGACGGAAAATGAGACGCATGTAGAAATACAAACAATCTACCGTAAATAAATATGTAAGAAGATGAACAAATCATGCGGTTTCCAGATCTAATTATTCAAAATATTTTCATTGATTTTTATTGATGAAATTTCGTTTTGAAAAGTATTTACGTTTATTTTTCAATTTTCGTGTTAGTTTTTTCATGTTAAAACAAGGATACCAACAATTTTTATATATCTTGATAAATTTATCAAATTTTTTTACTGTGAGACTAGTAGAACCGAAATACATGGTGTCCCACGACGAGTTAAAACTATCTGTATATAGTTCTACTGTAAGTCGACTGTTATTTTAAATGGAACACCCTGTATATTAATACATTTTTGAAATCTACGAGAAATTTCAGTATACTTTTGTCTAAGAACTTTTTTCGAAAAATGAATACTATTTGAGTTATTAATTTTTTTTGCACACCCTTATAAATTATTTTCTTACCCTTTTACCCTTAATGATATAAAAATGATTTCATTTGGTTGTATTTAGCAAGCTCACACGTATTTCATTTTATTTTGAAAAATTTTTCATTTTATACAGGGTGTGTATAAAAAGTGTTCAAAGTTTAACTTCATAAATATCACATTCGTTTTTTAGATAGAACCACGCGGTTTTTTCTATTTTAATGCATTCAGGGGTGAAAAATAAGGCAAATTCATGTGTTTTTTCCTATACCTAACCTAACCTAATTGTTATCCAGATATTAAATGTTAAAGCCACAAATATCTCGGAAACGACTGAAGTTGAAATAGGATTAGTTATTTACTAATCCTAATAATATCTGGATAACGGTTAGATTTAGGTATAGGAAAATATACATGAATTTGCCTTATTTTTTATCCCTAAATGCATTAAAATAGAAAAAACCAGGTGGTTCTATTTGAAAAAATTTTATATTTATTAAGTTAAACTTTGAACACTTTTTATACACACCCTGTATAAAATGAAAACTTTTTTAACATATTTTCAAATACGTCCGACCTTGCTAAATGCAACCGAATAGAAAACATTTTCATATCTTTAAGGGTATCATTATAAAAAAATAATTTATAAGGGTTTGCAACGGTCAAATTTTTTACAAAAAAATCAATAACTCAAAAAATATGTATTTTTCGAAAAAAGTTTTTAGACAAAAGTATACTAAAATTTTACGTTAATATACAGGGTGTTCTATTTAAAATAACAAAGTTACAATCGACTTCCGGTAGAACCGGAAGTCGGCCATCTTTGAAAATATTTTAGTTAAAAAGATCGTATGCGAAAACCCAAACGTAGAAATTTTCATGATTTTGCCATATATACAGATAGTTTTAATTCGTCGTGAGACACCCTGTATAGTACGAGGAAAAATCAAATATCCATGTTCCTATCCCTACTGTCCCATTTGCAAATTAAACAACCAAATTTTGTATAACTTAATGATTAATCTATGAGTTAGTGACCTTTGCCATACGAGATACTTAAAACTGTATAGAACGTTTGATTCTGATTGGTACGAGGATGGTTCCAGAAGTACCTGACCCAACAAAAACAAAAAAATTTTGGAAAAAAAATATATTTATTCGTTAACATCTCCGTACACTCTTCCTAGGGATGTTCAATAAGGGTGTATAGCAAACAGGGTGTCTTCTGACTCTCCCACACAACTTAGAGAAGAGAAAAGAGGCTACGCGCGAAACGGGACTGGAACTACGATGAAGTCCTGTTAGAATGACAGGGGGTGGTGAACGCCTATCGAAACGGGCGTTTATATCTGCTATTAGGGATGAAAATATGTATCTACAAGCTTTTATTTGAAAAAATAACTAAAATTATGGTATAAAAACGATTTTTTCCTATTATAAGTGACCGTGTTGACCCTCGTATTAATAATGTGTACCATAAGGGGTTATTTTTATCAAGCCTTACAACGAACGCGGCGTTTCCTTCCAAAGAAATCCGATCGTCGAACTGAACCCTTTCCACTAGCTAAAGAAACGTCATCGCCGTCGACTATATCGTCGCCGTCGAGTTCGACCGTTCAGTTCCTCTTCCGCTCATCGTCAAGTGAAGATTGCGCTTTGAAATCAACTCCGGGAAAATGAGGGAAATCGTACATCTACAAGCGGGACAATGTGGAAACCAAGTTGGGGCTAAGGTCAGTCATAATTTTTTTTGTTGTCGTTTTAACTATAATTAATAAATTATAGGTATAATTTTTTGAAAATTCATCTTTGGATCCGTTTCAATTAACATTCTTAATAAAATTTTAATTCTGAGGATAATTGGAGTAGAATCCTTCGAAAATATGAAATATTTTTTTTAAATTAAGAAACTTAAAACTTTCTGCATTAAAACTAATTATAATAAACGATAGAAACACTTATTTTGAGGGGGTAGATTTATTTAAAAAATTATAATAAACTTTATATTTTCCCTGATAAATTCAGTTTTTCAAAATAATAAAACAGTAAATTAATAAATAAATTTAATTCAATTATTTACACAGTTATTTGAATTATCCTGTATATTTCAATCAATCATCTGATTTATTTAATAAAAAAATGTTTATGGGAGGCTTTAATTTGAATAATTATTAAAATAATTTGGATCAAAACTCTTATTTTTAGCAATAATTTTATATTTCTTCATATACGAGGGTAGGTGAATAAATTAATCAATTTTTGATTGGAATATTTTACTACTTTTTATTAATTGAAATGTGAAAAATACTAAAATAAAGTACAGACATGCTCAAAAATAGAGTGGGAAGTTATAATAGTCGAAAAACTCTCAACAACGCAGTCGTAATACAAAAAGTAAATCTAGAAAGATAGGTAGTAGTCAAAAAAAGGTTTTGACATTACGATGTTGTCAAAAAGGTAGAATAGAAATGGAAAACGTAGTAAAAAATGTTTAAGGAACTTGGATATAGTCGAAAATGGTGTCTAGACAGCCGAAACATAATAAAAAAGGTCTTGAAAACCAAATTGTAGTAAAAAAACAAAAAGAAATTTTGGAAAACGAAAAATTAGTAGAGACAAGAGTCTTGGAAGAAAGGACGTAGCCAAAAAGAGTCAAAAAAGGGTAGACGTAGTCGAAAAAATAGTATAGAGAGCCGAACTATAGTCAGAAAGGTCATGAAAACCAAATTGTAGTAAAAAATCAAAAAGAAATTTTGAAAAACGAAAAATTAGTAGAGAAAAGGGTCTTGGAAGAAAGGACGTAGCCAAAAAGAGTCAAAAAAGGGTAGACGTAGTCGAAAAAATAGTATAGAGAGTCGAAATATAGTAAAAAACGTCTTCAAAACCAAATTTTAATAAAAAATCAAAAAGAAATTTTGGAAAACGAAAAATTAGTAGAGAAAAGAGTCTTGGAAGAAAGGACGTAGCCAAAAAGAGTCAAAAAAGGGTGGACGTAGTCGCAAAAATAGTATAGAAAGCCGAAATATAGTAAAAAAGGTCTTGAAATCCAAATTGTAGTAAAAAATAAAAAAGAAATTTTAGAAAACGAAAAATTAGTAGAGAAAAGAGTCTTGGAAGAAAGGATGTAGCCAAAAAGAGTCAAAAAAGGGTAGACGTAGTCGAAAAAATAGTATAGAGAGTCGAAATATAGTAAAAAACGTCTTCAAAACCAAATTTTAATAAAAAATCAAAAAGAAATTTTGGAAAACGAAAAATTAGTAGAGAAAAGAGTCTTGGAAGAAAGGACGTAGCCAAAAAGAGTCAAAAAAGGGTAGACGTAGTCGAAAAAATAGTATAGAGAGTCGAAATATAGTAAAAAACGTCTTCAAAACCAAATTGTAGTAAAAAATAAAAAAGAAATTTTAGAAAACGAAAAATTAGTAGAGAAAAGAGTCTTGGAAGAAAGGATGTAGCCAAAAAGAGTCAAAAAAGGGTGGACGTAGTCGAAAAAATAGTATAGAGAGTCGAAATATAGTAAAAAACGTCTTCAAAACCAAATTTTAATAAAAAATCCAAAAGAAATTTTGGAAAACGAAAAATTAGTAGAGAAAAGAGTGTTGAAAGAAAGGACGTAGCCAATAAGAGTCAAAAAAGGGTGAACGTAGTCAAAAAAATAGTATAGAGAGCCGAAATATAATCAAAAAGTTCTTGAAAGCGAGAACAGGGTCATGAGAAGCAAGTAAATAATCAGAAAAACAATATAAGAAGTAGGTATGGAGTCAAAAAAGGTCTAGGAGGCGAAGATATACTCAAAAAAGGTTGAGAAGGCGAAGATATAGTCAAAAAAAGTCTGGGAGGCAAAGATATAGTCAAAAAGGTCTAGGAGGCGAAGACATAGTCAAAAAAGAGTCCAAGAAGCAGATACTTTATCAAGAAAACGCTAAACCAATAAATAGGTAAAAAAATGGGTTACATAAAACAAGCACGTACTCAAAAATGAATAGATTGCAAGAAACAGAGACGTAGTAAATAAAAACAGCAACTACTTAAGGTATTGTTGAATATTTTCATCATTTGAATCATTGTGACGCAATATTTATGTGACAAACAATTGACAGTATCTTATGGTTAACCCCACAACTGCGTGATAAGAATTAATCATACATTAATGAGTATTTATATATATATGAATAATCCTACTAGTAACACATTCGGTTTAACGTGAGTCATTCATCAACAAATATCAAAAACAATTAATCATTTCAATAATATTTCGACGATTAGTACAATAAATAATACGGTGGTCTCCAAAAGTGATTATAAACACCTGTCATTCGTTGAACAGCGGTGAAGGAGCATCGAACAGACCGAGCATCTACAGCAATGCTCAGCTCGCGACGAATGCTTGATGTTCTAGCACAATTTTCTGTCACTAGATTTGATTTTCTAAACGAAATTAACGAATATTGTGATAAGGAAACAGGTAAAATGAAAAATATAGTTAATTTGGCGATACAAGCAAAGTCCTGGTTCGAGAGTTTTTTTTTCTAGACATTCTGTATATTTATATGTATATTTATATACCAAACACACGATATTAATACATTCATGCACTGAATAATATCTAATTATTGTAATAACGAAAATATTAATATTTCATTAACTTTAAAACAAGTAATTTAAGTTTTAATGAACGGGACTATCAAAGGCGAGTTTTATGCAACGTTTGACACTAAGAAGCATTGAATGTAGTCAAAAAAGGTTCAAAAAAGCAAAAACTTAGTAAAAACCTCCAAGAAACGAGATAGTCGTGAAAATACTAGAAGAAAGTGTAAAAATATGGAATAAAGCAGTTAAAATGAGGCTAGAAAGCAGATACGTAGTCGGAAGCTCTAGAAATCCAATCACAGGTGAAAACGTCTAGAAAATGTGAATGTTGTCAAAATAGACATTAAGAAGCATCAAATAAAGGTTCTGCCAAGAAAGAACGTAGTCAAAACAAGTCCTAGGAGCAAAGTAATAGTAAAAATAAAAAAAGAAAGTCCTTGAAGTTGTGAAAACGTAGTCAAAAACTCTATGAATCGAGTTCCTAGTAAAAAAAATTAAAGAAAATAGCCTTGGAAGCGTAGAAGTTATCAAATAAGATACTAGGACGCCTTGATTTAGATTCTATAAGGCAAAAAAGTAGTCAAAACAAGTCCTAGGAACAAAATAATAGTAAAAATAAAAACAGAAAGTCCTTAAAATTAAGAAAACGTAGACAAAAACTCTATGAATCGAGTTCCTAGTAAAAAAATTGAAGAACATAGCCTAGGGAGTGTAGAATTTATCAAAAAAGATACTAGGAAACATTGATTTTGATTCTACGAGACAAAAAAGTAGTTGAAAGAATCCATAGAAAAAAGTGGGTCGCAAAAATAAAAAAAGAAAGTCCATAAAACTGTAAAAACGTAGTCAAAAAGAAGCTATAACACAAAGACGTAATCAAAAACTCAAGATATTGAGTCCCATATAAAAAAAAAACCAATAAAGAGCCTAGAAATCATAATTGTTATCAAAAAAAGGATCCAGGAAGGAGAAAATCAATCAAAAAAAGAATATAAAAAGCCAAGACTGAATACATATAGCAAAAAGTCTCTAGAAGGTGAAAACTTAATCAAACAAAGAGACTAAAAAGAGATTAAAAAACAAAAAAAAGTTTTTGTAAAACCGCGACAACATTCAATCGTGATTTCCATAGACCAGACGTGACTTGTTTCTAAGAAAACCTCTTATCATAATCAACCAAGAAATTATCTTTTATCAGCTCGTAAAGTTATTTTTACTAAAATGATTACAAAAACTGCACTCGCGTTTCCAATACTTCTTTTATCTCTTTCCTGCCATACGATTATATCAGTGACTAGTAGTTTCCTCAATATTATCAATTGCTTTATCATTAATAACAACAATTAATATATTTTTTCAAAATTCAATGTTATTTCACTACGAACTCGTTAAATATTGAAAGTTTTGATGCAACATGAAAACGCAAAATGTACTAGACACGCACACGCCATACATGGTCAATCAACTTTGTAGTCAATTATCCTTTATGAATAATTTAATCCTTAATATCCTTTTATCGATCGAACAAACACAAAGGTCGAAAATATTAAATAAAAAAAAGATTTTTCAATTTAGGCACAAACTATGTAAGTTAAATCAGAGCTCATATATTCATATCGAACTAATACACCCTTTAATAAGGGATAAACTTTTAAATTAGGGCTGGCGACAACTCGTCGCCTCTACCCCGTCGACTGGACATTATCGAACTTCCCAAAAACACGCAACTACCCCAGAAATACGTCTCAATATTGTCTAATAGACAATCAAATAAAAACTTTCAAGATTTCAACAGAATCTTCAATTTATTGTGCGAACTTGCTCTACGCGCTCTTTCTACGACCACTAAAACCGCGGGATGATTAACTGGAAATGCCGATTAAATATTTTTTTATTATATCTAGGTCTTTACGACAATTAGAAATGAAATAGGAGGTTGTTCGAAAAAACCATTTTAATCAATTAGAAGCTATAATTATTAGGATATCCACCGTATAGTCCTGATTTATACATATGGGAATCAAAACACGTTTCGTTGAAAAATGGTTATTTTTAAAAACAATTAAACAAAGATTGATTGTAAAAAAACAATGATAATTTCGATTATATCAATGATGGTCACAGTTTTCGCCCGTCCAGAACGTTCGTCGTCAGTCAATACAGTTATCCAAATGTACAAGAATTAAAGAAACAGCTAATGAAACTACAAATACTTTTAATTATATTTCAAACTATTTTTAATAAATAAACATACTAAAAAGTACGAAAAAAATCAAGTAGAAATCGTTGAATTTCGTACATCGTCTATTACAGCTCAAGCTTATGTAGTAGCACTTAACCGCGTACCGTTCTTATACTGATGACCTGATGAAGACATAGAGATAAAATTATTAAATTAATCTATTTCTATAGATTTTAGACAAGTTCAAAATCGAATCTAGACATTCCTGGTGATCCTAGTAAGGACAATATGAAATTTAAAATAAGTAGTGAATTTATTTGAATACTAATACGATGTGGAACACCCATTGGTACAAAAAAAATTATACGGGGTGGATTGTTCAGATAACGGTCAATACCAACAGACATAATCTAAAAACAAGTCTAATAGCGTCATATCAGGACAAATTGGTGGCTATTATATCGATCCGCCCCTATTTATCCACAGATAACATAGAAACTTGTGGATTAGCTGGATCGGGATATAAGTAGACTCGAATTTATTTTGCATATTTATCTCTATACAAGGGACTTACGATAATGATTCCAGAAGTACCTAGTCTGACCTAGAGATGGCGGTAGTCAAAAATACCCCTCTATTAGAAAGTACGCGATCTATATTTGAAGTTTGAAGACGCCACGTTGTTTAGTATTTGTTTGGCATCAATTAATAGTGATTTGTAAACATTCCTTGGAAAAAAAACCGAAAAAAAGTTACGTAAATATTTTCCATGGTTAGAAAAATTTAGAAACTTCGAAATTCAAAACAAAAATTTAACATTATGTATGTACAGTGTTGTCGGATTTATAATTTTAGTATACAACCGTAGTTTATATTTTTAATGATCTATATACTAACCGAAATATCATAAGATCCACTATATACAGTGTTGGATTAAGAAATCAAAATGAATTGAAATATTATTTGACTATTTATTTAATATTAAATGCCGTAAACAAGTTTTGGAAAAAAAATTTGCGGTCCTGGTGATTCAAACCCTCCTAAAACCGACGCTTACTGTATAAGATATAAAAACATGGTTTTGAACAATTTTTTCTTAATTATTTGAACAATTTCTAATTGCCGGACATTAATTTTACACCCGAATGAACATAGCGGTTGAAAAAGTTCTTAAGAACATACGTTTTTAAATCGATTCACTCGGACGAGAAACGAAAACCGCATAAAATGATTCTCCGAATAGACATCACGAATCTAAATCAGTTATTCGCTCTAAATATCCAACGAAGTAAGATCAAATTAATCCAATCAATTTTTTTTATAGAAAAACTACTTGGAATTTATAAAATTATTAAAAAAATAGATAACTAAGAAATATTTTAACCAATATTAAAACAAGAACGGCAACTACGTAAATCAAATTTTTAACATGAAATTATTAAAAAAAAGAAGAAGAATCGTCAAAAATAGAATTTTCTTTATTTAGATTTAGATCGATTCATTTATAGCTCAATTTAGATATTTTTTGCAAAAAAACTTCGAGTTTTTGTATTTCAAACTTCGATTTCATTTTTATCTTGAATTTTTCGAAAAAATGAACAAAATTTCTGTTAATTTATAGAAATTAGTCAAAACGTGAAATTCAATTATTTTTTATTTAAAAAATTGTACGTTTTCGTATGCACTTTTCGAAAAATAAAAATAAGACATGTTTTGCAAAAAAAAATAGAGTAAAGTTTTTGGAGACGAATTTATAGTTTTTGGATTTTTTAATGGTACAAAAAATTGTTGAAATTTTGGATTTCAAACTTACGTTACATTCGTGTCTTAAATTTTCCGAAAAAATGAACAAATTTGGAAAAAAATAATCGAAAATTTTGATTTTTTTTTTAATTTTTGATAATTTATAGAAATTAGTCAAAACGTGAAATTCAATTGTTCTTTCTTCAAAAAATTGTACGTTTTCGTATGCACTTTTCGAAAAATAAAAATAAGACATGTTTTGCAAAAAAAAATAGAGTAAAGTTTTTGGAGACGAATTTATAGTTTTTGGATTTTTTAATGGTACAAAAAATTGTTGAAATTTTGGATTTCAAACTTACGTTACATTCGTGTCTTAAATTTTCCGAAAAAATGAACAAATTTGGAAAAAAATAATCGAAAATGTTGATTTTTTTTTTAATTTTTGATAATTTATAGAAATTAGTCAAAACGTGAAATTCAATTGTTCTTTCTTCAAAAAATTGTACGTTTTCGTATGCACTTTTCGAAAAATAAAAATAAGACATGTTTTGCAAAAAAAATAGAGTAAAGTTTTTGGAGACGAATTTATAGTTTTTGGATTTTTTAATGGTACAAAAAATTGTTGAAATTTTGGATTTCAAACTTACGTTTCATTCGTGTCTTAAATTTTTCGAAAAAATGAACAAATTTGGAAAAAAATAATCGAAAATGTTGATTTTTTTTTTAATTTTTGATAATTTATAGAAATTAGTCAAAACGTGAAATTCAATTGTTCTTTCTTCAAAAAATTGTACGTTTTCGTATGCACTTTTCGAAAAATAAAAATAAGACATGTTTTGCAAAAAAAAATAGAGTAAAGTTTTTGGAGACGAATTTATAGTTTTTGGATTTTTTAATGGTACAAAAAATTGTTGAAATTTTGGATTTCAAACTTACGTTTCATTCGTGTCTTAAATTTTCCGAAAAAATGAACAAATTTGGAAAAAAATAATCGAAAATTTTGATTTTTTTTTTAATTTTTGATAATTTATAGAAATTAGTCAAAACGTGAAATTCAATTGTTCTTTCTTCAAAAAATTGTACGTTTTCGTATGCACTTTTCGAAAAATAAAAATAAGACATGTTTTGCAAAAAAAAATAGAGTAAAGTTTTTGGAGACGAATTTATAGTTTTTGGATTTTTTAATGGTACAAAAAATTGTTGAAATTTTGGATTTCAAACTTACGTTACATTCGTGTCTTAAATTTTCCGAAAAAATGAACAAATTTGGAAAAAAATAATCGAAAATGTTGATTTTTTTTTTAATTTTTGATAATTTATAGAAATTAGTCAAAACGTGAAATTCAATTGTTCTTTCTTCAAAAAATTGTACGTTTTCGTATGCACTTTTCGAAAAATAAAAATAAGACATGTTTTGCAAAAAAAATAGAGTAAAGTTTTTGGAGACGAATTTATAGTTTTTGGATTTTTTAATGGTACAAAAAATTGTTGAAATTTTGGATTTCAAACTTACGTTTCATTCGTGTCTTAAATTTTTCGAAAAAATGAACAAATTTGGAAAAAAATAATCGAAAATGTTGATTTTTTTTTTAATTTTTGATAATTTATAGAAATTAGTCAAAACGTGAAATTCAATTGTTCTTTCTTCAAAAAATTGTACGTTTTCGTATGCACTTTTCGAAAAATAAAAATAAGACATGTTTTGCAAAAAAAATAGAGTAAAGTTTTTGGAGACGAATTTATAGTTTTTGGATTTTTTAATGGTACAAAAAATTGTTGAAATTTTGGATTTCAAACTTACGTTTCATTCGTGTCTTAAATTTTCCGAAAAAATGAACAAATTTGGAAAAAAATAATCGAAAATGTTGATTATTTTTTCAAAATATCTGATAATTTATAGAAATTAGTCAAAACTTGAAATTCAATTATTTTTTATTTAAAAAATTGTACGTTTTCGTATGCACTTTTCGAAAAATGAAAATAAGACATTTTCTATGAAAAAATTCGAGTAAAGTTTTTGGAGACGAATTTATAGTTTTTGGATATTTTATTGGTACAAAAAATTGTTGAAATTTTGGATTTCAAACTTAGGTTTCATTTTTATCTTAAATTTTTCGAAAAAATGAACAGATGGGAGAAAAATTAACGTAAATTTTAATTTTTTCTTCAAAATTTATGAAAATTAGTTAAACCATGAAATTCAATTGTTTTTTTTTTTTCAAATTGTTCGTTTTTATCTAAGTAATGGCAAATCTTGTCTTTAAAAATTTTAGAATCGAAAAAAAAAACTTTGAAAAATGTCTATTCACGGCCATCCTCTGATAAAAACCAAAAAATTGTTTTGAACGTTTCTTAATTGCCAAAAATTCAGTAGCGCAGATTTCAGAATTCTGAATTTGTTTAT
Organism: Diorhabda carinulata; assembly: GCF_026250575.1. Taxonomy (NCBI): domain Eukaryota; kingdom Metazoa; phylum Arthropoda; class Insecta; order Coleoptera; family Chrysomelidae; genus Diorhabda; species Diorhabda carinulata. Next base: position 22,668,986 of record NC_079465.1, on the reverse strand, counting down.
TTTTTTTATTTGATGATCAAATGTTTCCGGTTGATCTTGATCCAAATTATCTAAGCCTAACAATTGTTCCAACGAATTTGGGCAATCGTCGCCCAAAATACGAAACAAGAGCAGGATCAAATTTAAAATTTTTGACAAGCTCCTGCCATGGTATTTTGAATTCCTCCACGAACTCCTTCAAACTTTCCCTCATACAGGCAGATTTCGATTCAGCAGCAAAGCGATTGGAAATCGGGAGTTTCCCGGGAAATCCGGGACAGTTGGCAACCGTGCTTTCTTCGAAATATGTCTTCTGGGCTTATTTTCATTTTGATGCATATTTAAAGAAAATAAAACGTAACTTCTACCCTATTTTTCACCCCCTTTTACACCTCAAGATGAAAATAATCTCACGAACGTGTTTTCCATAAATAAATTGTCACCTCGGCTTTTCCCGACTCATTAATTTCCTATTATAAATAGAAGCAACTGCATCGGGAGTGCGTTGAACTACACTTTGTATAACATCGTGCTGCACTAGGCAATTGCCTTTCGGTTCGTTTTAGAAATATTTAAAACGAAAATAAATACGGATTCCGAGACGTCTATTTGAGTATACAGGGTTTTTTTAAAAAAGAAATTTAGATGATATAGAAACTACAATTTTTTCTATTCAAACGGATCGTGTGTGGTCAGCTTAAGTGATAGAACGTCTTAAATTATTCTGAAAACTCGATTAGATTGATACGATTTTGGAAAATTGAATTTGGACATGTCAAAAAGGTGTTTTAGTTTGGATATATTATCATTTATTCAGATCCATGATGGAATAATTCTATGGTTAAAAGAGGTGCAGTAGGCAAACATTTTTCTGGATCTTATTCCAAGGAAAGATCTCAACGAACTTGTCGATCGTTGGGTTTAAACCAAAGAAAACGATGGGGTACACTCGAGACTTTTTTGCCTAATCTATATTTAAATGAGGCATTGCGAAAGCTCTGATAGTGTACAGAAACTTTACAGGGACGATATGGGTTTGTAACCCAAAAATCCTACGGTGGATGTACCTAGCAATTATGAGACTAATCTTCACATATGGGGCAGTTGTTTAGGGTACTAGAACTAGTCTTAATAGTACGAGAAATAATATCTCAAGGGTGCAACTGGGGCCATGAAATCTTGCCCAATAGCTGCACTAGAAAAAAACCAAATTTGGAAAACTGAAACCTGCGCTACTGAACTTTGTGGAACTATGAAACTTCCAAAACAATTTTTTGGTTACTATCAGAGGATGGCCGTGAATACAAACATTTTCGATTATTTTTTTCCAAATTTATTCATTTTTTCGAAAAGTCAAATAGAAAATAGTCAAAACGTGAATTTCAATTGTTTTTTATTTAAAAAATTGTACGTTTTCGTATGCACTTTTCGAAAAATGAAAATAAGAAATTTTTTATAAAAAAATTCGAGTCAAGTTTATGGAGATGAATTCATAGTTTTTGGATATTTTATTGGTACAAAAAATTGTTGAAATTACATACGAAAACATACAATTTTTTAAAGAAAAACAATTGAATTCCACATTTTACCTAATTTTCATAATTTATAAGAATTTTTGAAAAAAGAATCAACATTTTCGATGATTTTTTTCCAAATTTGTTCATTTTTTAGAAAAATTACATACGAAAACATACAATTTTTTAAAGAAAAACAATTGAATTCCACATTTTACCTAATTTTCATAATTTATCAGAAATTTTGAAAAAAGAATCCACATTTTCCATGATTTTTTTCCAAATTTGATCATTTTTCCGGAAAATTTAAGACATAATTGAAACCTAAATTTAAAACCCAATATTTCAACAATTTTTTTCCCCAATAAAAAATCCAAAAACCATAAATTCGTCTCCAAAAATAATTTTTCAATTAAAAAAATCAAAATTTTCATTATTTTTTTTCCACTTCGTGCTTTTTTCAATACACAAACGAAGTTCAAAAACCTCGAAAACTTAAGAAAATCTTTAAAAAAAGATACATTCCAAACAAAAAATAACACAGGGACGCTACCAAAAATAACACCCCCTCATTTCCAAACCAAAACTTTTTCATACTCCAAATAATATTTTATTTTCTTACATCACGAATCTAAATCAGTTATTCGCTCTAAATATCCAACGAAGTAAGATCAAATTAATCCAATCAATTTTTTTTATAGAAAAACTACTTGGAATTTATAAAATTATTAAAAAAATAGATAACTAAGAAATATTTTAACCAATATTAAAACAAGAACGGCAACTACGTAAATCAAATTTTTAACATGAAATTATTAAAAAAAAGAAGAAGAATCGTCAAAAATAGAATTTTCTTTATTTAGATTTAGATCGATTCATTTATAGCTCAATTTAGATATTTTTTGCAAAAAAACTTCGAGTTTTTGTATTTCAAACTTCGATTTCATTTTTATCTTGAATTTTTCGAAAAAATGAACAAAATTTCTGTTAATTTATAGAAATTAGTCAAAACGTGAAATTCAATTATTTTTTATTTAAAAAATTGTACGTTTTCGTATGCACTTTTCGAAAAATAAAAATAAGACATGTTTTGCAAAAAAAAATAGAGTAAAGTTTTTGGAGACGAATTTATAGTTTTTGGATTTTTTAATGGTACAAAAAATTGTTGAAATTTTGGATTTCAAACTTACGTTACATTCGTGTCTTAAATTTTCCGAAAAAATGAACAAATTTGGAAAAAAATAATCGAAAATGTTGATTATTTTTTCAAAATATCTGATAATTTATAGAAATTAGTCAAAACTTGAAATTCAATTATTTTTTATTTAAAAAATTGTACGTTTTCGTATGCACTTTTCGAAAAATGAAAATAAGACATTTTCTATGAAAAAATTCGAGTAAAGTTTTTGGAGACGAATTTATAGTTTTTGGATATTTTATTGGTACAAAAAATTGTTGAAATTTTGGATTTCAAACTTAGGTTTCATTTTTATCTTAAATTTTTCGAAAAAATGAACAGATGGGAGAAAAATTAACGTAAATTTTAATTTTTTCTTCAAAATTTATGAAAATTAGTTAAACCATGAAATTCAATTGTTTTTTTTTTTTCAAATTGTTCGTTTTTATCTAAGTAATGGCAAATCTTGTCTTTAAAAATTTTAGAATCGAAAAAAAAAACTTTGAAAAATGTCTATTCACGGCCATCCTCTGATAAAAACCAAAAAATTGTTTTGAACGTTTCTTAATTGCCAAAAATTCAGTAGCGCAGATTTCAGAATTCTGAATTTGTTTATTTTTTTTATTTGATGATCAAATGTTTCCGGTTGATCTTGATCCAAATTATCTAAGCCTAACAATTGTTCCAACGAATTTGGGCAATCGTCGCCCAAAATACGAAACAAGAGCAGGATCAAATTTAAAATTTTTGACAAGCTCCTGCCATGGTATTTTGAATTCCTCCACGAACTCCTTCAAACTTTCCCTCATACAGGCAGATTTCGATTCAGCAGCAAAGCGATTGGAAATCGGGAGTTTCCCGGGAAATCCGGGACAGTTGGCAACCGTGCTTTCTTCGAAATATGTCTTCTGGGCTTATTTTCATTTTGATGCATATTTAAAGAAAATAAAACGTAACTTCTACCCTATTTTTCACCCCCTTTTACACCTCAAGATGAAAATAATCTCACGAACGTGTTTTCCATAAATAAATTGTCACCTCGGCTTTTCCCGACTCATTAATTTCCTATTATAAATAGAAGCAACTGCATCGGGAGTGCGTTGAACTACACTTTGTATAACATCGTGCTGCACTAGGCAATTGCCTTTCGGTTCGTTTTAGAAATATTTAAAACGAAAATAAATACGGATTCCGAGACGTCTATTTGAGTATACAGGGTTTTTTTAAAAAAGAAATTTAGATGATATAGAAACTACAATTTTTTCTATTCAAACGGATCGTGTGTGGTCAGCTTAAGTGATAGAACGTCTTAAATTATTCTGAAAACTCGATTAGATTGATACGATTTTGGAAAATTGAATTTGGACATGTCAAAAAGGTGTTTTAGTTTGGATATATTATCATTTATTCAGATCCATGATGGAATAATTCTATGGTTAAAAGAGGTGCAGTAGGCAAACATTTTTCTGGATCTTATTCCAAGGAAAGATCTCAACGAACTTGTCGATCGTTGGGTTTAAACCAAAGAAAACGATGGGGTACACTCGAGACTTTTTTGCCTAATCTATATTTAAATGAGGCATTGCGAAAGCTCTGATAGTGTACAGAAACTTTACAGGGACGATATGGGTTTGTAACCCAAAAATCCTACGGTGGATGTACCTAGCAATTATGAGACTAATCTTCACATATGGGGCAGTTGTTTAGGGTACTAGAACTAGTCTTAATAGTACGAGAAATAATATCTCAAGGGTGCAACTGGGGCCATGAAATCTTGCCCAATAGCTGCACTAGAAAAAAACCAAATTTGGAAAACTGAAACCTGCGCTACTGAACTTTGTGGAACTATGAAACTTCCAAAACAATTTTTTGGTTACTATCAGAGGATGGCCGTGAATACAAACATTTTCGATTATTTTTTTCCAAATTTATTCATTTTTTCGAAAAGTCAAATAGAAAATAGTCAAAACGTGAATTTCAATTGTTTTTTATTTAAAAAATTGTACGTTTTCGTATGCACTTTTCGAAAAATGAAAATAAGAAATTTTTTATAAAAAAATTCGAGTCAAGTTTATGGAGATGAATTCATAGTTTTTGGATATTTTATTGGTACAAAAAATTGTTGAAATTACATACGAAAACATACAATTTTTTAAAGAAAAACAATTGAATTCCACATTTTACCTAATTTTCATAATTTATAAGAATTTTTGAAAAAAGAATCAACATTTTCGATGATTTTTTTCCAAATTTGTTCATTTTTTAGAAAAATTACATACGAAAACATACAATTTTTTAAAGAAAAACAATTGAATTCCACATTTTACCTAATTTTCATAATTTATCAGAAATTTTGAAAAAAGAATCCACATTTTCCATGATTTTTTTCCAAATTTGATCATTTTTCCGGAAAATTTAAGACATAATTGAAACCTAAATTTAAAACCCAATATTTCAACAATTTTTTTCCCCAATAAAAAATCCAAAAACCATAAATTCGTCTCCAAAAATAATTTTTCAATTAAAAAAATCAAAATTTTCATTATTTTTTTTCCACTTCGTGCTTTTTTCAATACACAAACGAAGTTCAAAAACCTCGAAAACTTAAGAAAATCTTTAAAAAAAGATACATTCCAAACAAAAAATAACACAGGGACGCTACCAAAAATAACACCCCCTCATTTCCAAACCAAAACTTTTTCATACTCCAAATAATATTTTATTTTCTTACAGTTTTGGGAAGTGATTTCTGCGGAACACGGTATAGACCCCAGCGGGATATATACAGGAGACAGCGATTTGCAATTAGAAAGGATAAACGTTTATTATAATGAAGCCTCAGGTAAACAAAAAATATTACAACATTCGTATGTTCGTAAGTACTTACCACTGACCTAACCTCACTTATATTGACTGATAAAATGCATTATAATATAAATATTGACCGATTACGATGAATTTTATGATTTACGCAACTTCCTCCTACTTGGCACGTGCTTTATCATATATTTTAAAACAAACCAACGCTCGTAAAGGCATATAGCCATTGATGAAGATGTTTCTTATGTTAACGTTGATCTATTATGTCCCCGAACAATTATTTACCCCAAAATCAAAGAAATTTTATATTAAATAGAAAAAAATTTTTGTTTTTTATATATTTTTGATTATTTCGTATAATTTCAGTATTGAACTGACCTAACCTCACTTTTACCGACTGATAAAATGCATTATAATATAAATATTGACCGATTACGATGAATTTTATGATTTACGCAACTTCCTCCTACTTGGCACGTGCTTTATCATATATTTTAAAACAAACCAACGCTCGTAAAGGCATATAGCCATTGATGAAGATGTTTCTTATGTTAACGTTGATCTATTATGTCCCCGAACAATTATTTACCCCAAAATCAAAGAAATTTTGTATTAAATAGAAAAAAATTTTTGTTTTTTATATATTTTTGATTATTTCGTATAATTTCAGTATTGAACTGACCTAACCTCACTTTTACCGACTGATAAAATGCATTATAATATAAATATTGACCGATTACGATGAATTTTATGATTTACGCAACTTCCTCCTACTTGGCACGTGCTTTATCATATATTTTAAAACAAACCAACGCTCGTAAAGGCGTATAGCCATTGATGAAGATGTTTCTTATGTTAACGTTGATCTATTATGTCCCCGAACAATTATTTACCCCAAAATCAAAGAAATTTTGTATTAAATAGAAAAAAATTTTTGTTTTTTATATATTTTTGATTATTTCGTATAATTTCAGTATTGAACTGACCTAACCTCACTTTTACCGACTGATAAAATGCATTATAATATAAATATTGACCGATTACGATGAATTTTATGATTTACGCAACTTCCTCCTACTTGGCACGTGCTTTATCATATATTTTAAAACAAACCAACGCTCGTAAAGGCATATAGCCATTGATGAAGATGTTTCTTATGTTAACGTTGATCTATTATGTCCCCGAACAATTATTTACCCCAAAATCAAAGAAATTTTGTATTAAATAGAAAAAAATTTTTGTTTTTTATATATTTTTGATTATTTCGTATAATTTCAGTATTGAACTGACCTAACCTCACTTTTACCGACTGATAAAATGCATTATAATATAAATATTGACCGATTACGATGAATTTTATGATTTACGCAACTTCCTCCTACTTGGCACGTGCTTTATCATATATTTTAAAACAAACCTGCTAACAAAATTATTACGGGCACACACGATGAATAACGAAAATAGAATCTTGAAGGAAAAAATTTTAAATAAAAAATATTTCAAAAGACTGCACTGGTATCAAATAATGATGAAATTATAACTGAAATAACTTGAAATTTTGAACTATTTTTGTAAATCTAAGCCTGAAAATTCGTGAAAAAAAAATTCTATTTTCGTTAATCGTCACATCTAGGACCTACCTTTATGCACACCACGTAATTCGCGTTAATTCGTACGACACAATCTATAAAAAAATTAAAAAAGGTAACTCTAGTAGAAATGATTAGAAAAAAAATGTTTGTATAAAAATAACTCCATATAAAAAAATAATACAATTTAAAAAAAATATTTTATCCATGTTCAATTTAATTTTCAATTCAAAATCTACCCAAAAAATTAGTACGTCCCTGAGTGATAAAGGATATTAAAAGATGTATGCTGTGAATACTTTTATATTATAAAATTATTCTATAGTTGAAAACAGACTATAGAAAAAATCTTACAAAGGGAAATAAAAAAATGTGAATTTCCAATTAAATATATACACGACACATTTTTTTAGTACGCCACTGTTAAAAATTAATGATTTTACAAAAAAGATAAGCTAATAAAAAATTTATAGCTACGCCTCTGTGTTTAGCGACCAGACAGACAGACAGAGAGAGAAAGAGAGAGAGAAAAAAAATTAGTTTATTTGAGTTATAAACTAAATTATTTTATAATAATTGATTATATTAATACTTTTTTCTAATAATACTTCAATTTTCCAATAAATCTAAAAATATTATTACTCCATACATTCATGAAACTGTATAGAAATAATTAGTTGAGCATCTTAAATCAAAAAGGCAATATGGACCAGTAAACAGGACTAACATTTCAAGTAATAAGATTTCAACTATGAAGAAAAAAAAACAATTAAAATATCTCACTCATCCCTTTTTCAATTGTAGAATAAATCAGAATATATTATCAAAATAAATAAAACACTATAGAGATAAATTAAAATCTTAAGATGCAAATAAAGATGTCTGTCTAGTAAACAAACATAACAAGAATAATAAAATTAATATACAATTTCAACTCTAAATATATTAAAAAAATGTTTCTACCCTTTTTAAAAATTAAAAAACATATAATAACTTTACCTTTTTTATAAAAATCTTTAATTTTAATCACAGACACTAACACCATCACATCACTCTTTGAAGGTACTAATGACCCTAAACAACTATTGTGTGAAAACGCATTTCCGCAAATACTAAATTTTAATAGGCGCCGGACGTTACGTCACCGATTCGAATTGTTTTTAGGGATGTTTGGATACATTGTCATTAATATACAGGGAATATCGAAATTAAAACATTTTAATTAAATATTAAAATAGATAAGGATTATAGATATCTATATACCGAGTGAACTAAATTTAATAAAATAAAGTTATGTGGTTTATTAAGTTTCTTTAGATAGATTTACATATGTATATAAGAGGTACATCAAAATAAATTATTTTTTAATTAAATAATAAAGTTAGTAGGAAATATTCGACAAAAACGATATAAATATATACCGGGTGAACTAAAAGGAAGGAAATAAGATTATGTTGTTTATTGATAAATTTTTGCATGTTTTAATGTACCGAGTGAGCTAAAAGACACAAAATAATAAAGAAATGTGATAAATTGACTTAACATTATACCATGAATATCAAAATTAAATCAATTATTTCTATTAAATATTGAAATAAGTAGAAAAAACTGGTTAATATATCATAAATATTATATAAAAATGTACCAGGTGAATTGAATTGTTTATTAATTTAATTAAATATGAGAAATAGTAATAAATAAATTTAATATAATTTAATATCCTATCCTATTATGACTTTTTATTTATTCACGTCAAATATAGATTTCCAGGAATCGAAGGTTCGAGAATAAGATTATAGTATATGAAATGAGACAATTAGCTATAATATTTGGGTCAATTTGTGTTAATACATACAAACATTTACATAACAATTTCCGGGGAATAATGTCAACAAGATTATAATTTAGAAAGTTGTGATTATGACCAGAAATATATGCGGGACGTTATTTAAAAAAAAAAAACAATTTTAAAACGGTATATATGTTATTAACTGATGTGAATATTATACAGGTTATTAGTTATTATGAATCTATTTATAACAACATATAGTAAATAAGCAATTTTTTCACTTAAATATAAATCGTAAACAGCTGGTTAACACATGGCGCTGACTACATTCCCAAATTTATAAGTCGATTAACGAGATGAAATAAAAGAAAAATTACATTATAAAACTTTCAACTCGTAAAATAACAATTTACGAGTGTTTTTTAACAAGTGTAACTACTTTAAATTTATTTTAATTGTACTTTTGAATCACCATTTGCAAGATAAATTCGTTTCCTTCTTTAATTTCATTCAAGGTTATTTGCGGTTATACTAATAATACAGGGTGGTACACAAATTAAACAAAATAATTGACATATAATTTTATACTATTATCAATGATTTTTTTTATAAAGAAAGTATGTAAATATTTATATTTTCAGTTGCTTCATCAACTAACGGAGGAAAATATGTACCTAGAGCGATTCTCCTCGATCTGGAACCGGGTACCATGGACGCGGTTCGTTCGGGAATATACGGTAAACTTTTCCGACCGGATAACTTCGTTTTCGGTCAATCGGGAGCAGGTAACAACTGGGCGAAGGGTCATTACACTGAAGGTGCTGAATTAGTCGATGCCGTATTGGACGTAGTACGAAAAGAAGCAGAAAACTGCGATTGCTTACAAGGTTTCCAATTGACTCATTCGTTAGGCGGCGGTACCGGATCCGGTATGGGTACTTTACTCATATCCAAAATTAGAGAGGAATATCCCGACAGGATAATGAATACTTATTCGGTAATGCCGAGTCCTAAAGTATCTGATACGGTGGTAGAACCTTACAACGCTACACTTTCCGTACATCAATTAGTAGAAAATACGGACGAAACTTATTGCATAGATAACGAAGCTCTGTACGACATCTGTTTCAGAACTTTAAAAGTAAGTTTTCATTTTCATTTAACAACATTCGTTAATCGATAATTTTAGGTACCAAATCCTAGTTACGGTGATCTAAATCATTTAGTATCTCTCACCATGTCCGGAGTAACGACTTGTTTGAGGTTCCCCGGTCAATTGAACGCCGATCTTAGAAAATTGGCCGTGAACATGGTTCCGTTTCCTCGTCTTCACTTTTTCATGCCCGGATTCGCACCTTTAACGTCCAGAGGTAATCAACAGTACAGGGCGTTGACCGTACCGGAACTTACTCAGCAAATGTTCGATTCCAAGAACATGATGGCCGCTTGTGATCCGAGACACGGTAGATATTTAACGGTGGCTGCGGTATTTAGAGGTAGGATGTCGATGAAAGAAGTCGACGAACAGATGCTGGCTGTTCAAAATAAGAATAGCAGCTACTTCGTCGAATGGATACCAAACAACGTTAAGACTGCCGTTTGTGACATTCCGCCTGTTGGTTTGAAGATGTCCTCTACTTTTATTGGTAATACCACAGCCATTCAAGAACTATTCAAGCGAATATCGGAGCAGTTCGCTGCTATGTTCAGAAGGAAAGCTTTCTTGCATTGGTAAGTATTTTATTACTCTTTATTGACACATTTTATATGTGATATTACATTGTAGGTATACCGGTGAAGGTATGGATGAAATGGAATTCACCGAAGCTGAATCTAACATGAACGATTTAGTTTCTGAGTATCAACAATACCAAGAAGCAACGGCTGATGATGAATACGAAGCTGAAGAAGAACCTGCTGCTGATGATTTCAATTGTTGACGTATTCTTTAGATACTTATGACACTTTACAGTCTATACACTTTATCAATATAAAAAAAAAAAAGATAAAATAATACATTTCTGATAAATATTGAACGGTCGATTCACACTGATGAATCACCCTATATAAAGAGAATTTATTTATAAAAAAGGAACATTGGCCTCTCTCCATTCAAAATAATTTATTAGTCACGAATGGTTTATTTTTTGTAACATGCTAGAGTGTTGTTAGCTAGTCCTTTTCCTTTAAAACAAATTATTTCTGACAATAATTTCAAATTTCAATTTAAAATAAATCAAATTATTTGATTACGGTCCTGTTGTGTCAATCCTAGTCATAAACAAAGAAGTCTCATATCTTATTTTTAATTTATTATTCTTACAGGTATTGGTATGGGACAACCTTTATATCTATAATTGTAGTAGTTGTAGGATTAGTCAAATATCGATTTGTTATGGAATTTACAAAGAATTAGTTTCGTGTCTTTTAAGGGCTTGTTGCAAATCATACACTAATTAAGCATTTATTCTTTAATTTCATATTTATACAACTTTTTTACCTTTTTATTTAAGTGTAGAATAAAGACTGAATTTCTACAATAAATTATGATTTTTATTCTCATTTATCCTATTAGAAAATACATAATAATATCCTACTTTTCTAGAAGTGGAATTTAACTAACAAAAAGGGATGAAAACTGAACTGTAAAGTATTGAAAATTCCAGTTCCCTAACTACAAACACTAGATGTCGACACAAACATCTAATGAATCTTGTATAATGTGTTGCATAGCTAATTTTATCTAATACTCTATATTATTTGAACCTTGATTGTTGATTTTGAAGCTTTTGGGCAGATCCTATTGCTATGTATATATATATATTTATATATATATATATATATATAATAGACTTGCTTCTACTTATATAATTATAATATTTACTGAAAAACTTGTTCTTATTTTAGTTTGTATAATGTGTTGCATACAATACTCATTTTCTACTAATATTTGAACAAGAATAATTAGAGACTGCTTCTTAAGAATAAAGCAGGATCAAGCGTTATTTTAATCTATTTGTAGATATTAAGAAATAAATTTAAAAAGAGAAAAACTGCATATTTTGAAACTTTTAGTACGCAAATACTGCGTCTTCTATAGTAAACGGACTAACATATTTCTTTCAGTATACCTACCAAACACTAGATGTCGCTACAAGAAGCATCTATATATTGTATAAGATGTTGCATACTTCAGCTCTCAATTAAAATTAGTTTAAAACAATATTTATAAATAAATATGTATTTATCTTTATATAATCTGAAATCGTGTATTTTCGAACACGTTGCTCTCATTACGATAAGTGCTAAGGAAATTATTTGATTACTATTCATTTTGTATAACATGTTGCATACTTTAGCAACTTTCAAGTCATCTTTTGACAAATTTTATCTAATTCTGTATATTATTTGAACCTTGATTGTTTTTTTGAAGCTTTTACACCGATCCTATTGCTATGTATATATAAAAGACTGATTACAATATTTACTGCAAAATTTATTCTTATTATAGTTTGTATGATGTGTTGCATACTGTATTTATTTTCCAGTAATATTTGAACAAGAATAATAAGTGACTGCTTCTTAAGAATGAAGGTGAATTAAGCGTTATTTCAATCTATTCGTAGATATTGAAAAATAAATTTAAAATGAGTAAAATTGTATATTTTGAAACTTGCAAATGTTTCGCCCTCTACACGTGTAAACGGAGTAACATATTTCTTTCAGTATGCCTACCAAATACCAGATGTCGCTACAAGGAGCATCTATATATTGTATAAGATGTTGCATACTTACGCTCTCTATTAAAATAAATTTCAAGCAATATTTATATCTATTTATCAATATATAATCTGAAATCGTATATTTTCAAACACTTTGCACTCAGTACGATAAGTGCTAAGAAAATTATTTGATTACTATTCATTTTGTTAAATGTGTTGCATATACTATCTATGACAAGAACAGCTTCAATTTAATTTTTCTTTTAGTTAGGTAATATATAAGTTGTCAAAGTTTGTTTATATTTTAATTAAACAAAATGTGTGTCCACAAGCAAAGCTTCTTTTATCTCTTTAATTTTTTCTTGTCACCAATTTGAAGCAATGTGATCGATTTTAAAATTTATTCCAGGACAAAAAGTTTATTCAAACATTTGGGAAGTTTTTTGATTACTTATTTGATATCTATGATATTTAGAAAGTGTTTTAATACTATTTCTGTGTTACCTCTACTACTCGCAGTTATTTATTATAAAACAAAGCTGTGGGAAGAAATGGATGAAAGGGACAAATAAAACAACATTTCACATTATCTACTGATATTTGTTTACTTTTATTAAATCAATATATATATTGTACAAAAATCCTTGTTTACATAGTAAATTATTCACTGGTAACTATGAAATTACATGGAATGTTAAATTTAAAACCCTTATAGATGAGAGAAATTACCCATTTTTCAACTAATTTGATGTCTGTAAAACTGGATTTTATTGTGTACTTATTTTCTCTTTTCTTGAAAAATACTTAATCGATAGTATCAATGATTGAAAAGTATTTTAAATTCCAGTGATGATGAAGACACAAAGAGTACAAAGACAGATTGTTACTTACTAGTTCTGTTGGTATTAGATTATTGAAGTATAGATCGCCAAAGTTGAAGTATTTTTCACAATTTTTTAATGGTATATTTGTTCCTGTAGTAACCACTGTTTTGAAATAATTATTGTATAGTTTGTAAATGCTTCAATATTCTTACAGTACGATTTAAAACTATAAACATTGTACTCGTGCCCAAAATAATAATAATAGCGATACCATAGAAAACAATAAAAGTTTATTATATTAATTATGTCTTATCAATGATTTATACTCGTTAAATATTCATTTGAATTAAAACTAAAGTGAATTAATTCAAATAATTTTAATACTGGTATATAGACAACATCAAACTGTTTAATAATTTAGTGTCTTTTCAAAAGAAATAAAACACTTATTTATATAAATATAGGTGATCTCTGGAATAAACGCTCTTTTTATCAAAAAGAAAATAAATTGTAGAAGACTTTTTAAGATAGTAAGAATAAAGGAAACAAAGAGACTTGATACATTATGTAAAATGATCCATTGATTTTGATTTTAATATCATTAAAAACTTGTTCATAGATAAACAGACATATTTCATTATTCTATTCTAGAAAAGATAGTCACCCCAATGTTTTTTTTTTCGTATCTTTGAACTATTTCATTCATATATTTTTTCCTTCTTATGATATAATTCAATCACAAGTGTATTTTTATATAAGAAAAATTTTTTAGCTGATGTCACAAAATACTAGTGTGTGAATACCTTACCAGACCCCTGCTCCTGTTAGTTATTAGGAAACAGAAAATCGAGGAGGTAAACGAAATATTTGGTTGAAGTGTACAGCTCTGTCAAGAAAGTTAGGTTATATAACTGTCAAAAGTTTGTTATTATTATGAGTAAACAAAGTTTATATTTGAATCATGTATTTTAATAATTTGAATACATTAAGCACACGTTTCACCTAAATAAATAATCAAGTACAAAAAAACGTAAGTAATAATCATAATTACATTATTTTAATGTTTGTTTCAGACTAAAAACTTGATAACTGATGTACGAAAATTTTTCTACTATTAAATTAAAATTGAGTGTAATAAATTTACATCTAAGCACGAATATAAAGAGAGTAATGATATTGAGCAAAAACAATCTACAATATACCATTATTTTAATTACAGAGAAAAATCTAAGGGAATAAAAACTTCTTGTAATGATATGTATGATACTTTCTTCTTTTGTATACCTAAACTGCTTCATATCCTTATCAAATATGTGTGTAATAGTGTTTCTAATATTATTTTATTATGAGTTCAATAAGAAATTTCCATTTTCACACTTTTGAAGATGCAAACTTTGAATTTTCAAAGATGTCTTAAGATGTATTTAAAGTTTCTTATGTTTTGAATCAAAAATCTCTTTCGAAGTTTGTTAAATTGTTAATATTAACTATCAAAAATGTAAATATAGATTAATTATTGTAAAATTTATAATAAAGTATATCTAAAATGATATATAACAGTGATTTCTTATGTTATTATGTGCAGCTACTAACACAAATTTTAAATATGTTGTGTGTTTTATTCACCTAGATCAATTTTTTCAATGTTGTTATTATTAATACTTAGTACGTTTGTACATTGGCACTCTGCAGCCTCAAATAGAGATACAACTTTATTCAGTGAGGTATTTGTAGATCTTCCAGTTTTATGAGTATACTTCTGAGGAAGTTCCCCTTTTGGAGATGATCCTATAAGGTTCCGATGTATACTGGTTATTTATTTGTCTCAATGTTGTTTATTATAATTGTCATTACAAAGAATAAAATATGATTTCATTTTCGGTGATATATTTGTAAATAAGTAATATCTGCATCATTTGATGAAATAAATTACTAATAAAAGTGTTACTTAGTTTGGATAAGGTTTGTTATTCGCTATTCGTAACTACTATTTTAAATTACTTATATCATTTATAAACATTTCCATATACTTAAAATATTATTTTAAAGTTTTTGATTTAAAACTGTTAAAACATTGTTTTTACGTCCAGAATATCCAAACTTTGACAGCTTAAAAAGAATGTAAGCAAATATTAGAAGCCAATAATTTCAATACCTCCTCGTTCTCGGTATCCTAATACAAAAATGGCATATATCGGATGCTAGGATACCAAAATATATTTGTTCTCCTCCTCGATTTTCTGCGCTCCTGTGATGGTTGCTAGTTGTTGTAATCCAGACCGAAATTATGTGTCATTGTCAAGTAGTGAGGTTAAGTTTGTTATTACAAAAAAAAAGTGTGTTATTATAACAGTTTTGATTTGAAACGTATTTTCATAATTCAAATTAAAACGGAAATAGTACTAATTTTTTTTGTAAACGTGAATATGAACAAAGAAATGTTATTGAAAGACGAGGTTTACAGAAAGAAAATTCTGAATAGGAAAACATATTGTAAGTACATATGATAATTTCTTTATTTATCTATTAAAACTTCAACATTAGTAAAAAATCATTTATTAGGGTGTTAATTTTTTAATATATATTACTTTTATTCTATTTCCAACATACAGGATGTTATTAATATGAAGAGCAATGTGATAGGTTTTACTTTTTATTTAGAAACGATTTTCATCTATGTTTTTACTTATATAATACTTGTGATATATAGAAAGTGTAATAAAATTGATTTTTCTTATATTTTATCACGTGACATGTGTTTTCTTTGTTTTTTTTTTGTATAAAAAGCTATAGGGAAGGTAGAAAGGTATGTTTACGAAAACTATACAAAAAATCGTGTAAATTAATCATTCTTCCTCTTCCTGCTAAGGAATTACGATATTTCTCCTCTGTTTAATTCGTTACATTCTCAAATGTTGCAATTTGTTGTCAAAGTGTGTTAAATTAAATCATCTTCACAAGATTCTAATTGCTGATGTATAACTTGTTACATACCTAAAATCTACAATAAAAAATATTAATAGTCACTCTTTTTCACTCGAATGGAAATTAATCTTGAACATAAGACGTATATTGAGGGTCAAATACTTAATATCAACCCTTAAAACTATATATTTGTGAAAAAAATTCATTTTCATGTGGAAATTATCTTGCTTACTTCAATTAATTATTGAGGCTCAATTGAGCGTTTTTAATCACCTTATTTAATATTAGGGACGAAAAATACATCAATTTTAACTGACTACCCCAAAATTCACTCACAATTCAAACAACGTAAAAAAATGAAAGTAAAAGAGAATATATGTACCTTACATTAGTTATTAATCGGTAGATGTCGCCACCAACACTTTGTATAACGTGTTGCATATACTTAAAATCTGAAAAGTAAATCAATGGAGTCGGTCCACGCCCAAGTCGATCGACCCGTAAATGACATCATAGCACAAAAATGCATAGGGCTAAGTGGGGTATAAAAGAAATGAAACATTAATTAAAAGATGATAAATTACTCGTAGTAATCATTAACCTTGAAATAACCTATACACAGTGTTGCTTTTAATTTTTAATCTATTTTAAGTTAGAATTTTGTTCAAAATTGTATATTTTTGGTATCTGAAACTATAATTAGGATACTGTTAAATCAATATAGGAAATAGGTTGAGTCATCTAATTGTATCGAGGTTAGATTAATGACGGGGATGTTTTTCCCCTTATTCGTTTGTTATTAAATCAATGGAACGATTATTTATATTCAAAATACCATATTGTACCAAGTGCCGTTTATTTTTTTTTATTTCAATAGTATATCACGCAACTTAATATCTATCTATCAGTGTTAGTTTGATCATCATATTAGTAATGGTTTATCTGCGGGTATAAAAATCGTGTTTTAAATGGAAATTAAAATTTTTTCACTATTATATTAAAGCAAATCATTTGTTTATAAAATTAGGTGACGGTAATACCAAATATTTACGTTATTTTGAATGGTATGACATGTTCAAAGTGTTTTTTTGAGATTTGAGTTATATTTAATCATCTAAATAATTTCATTAATTAGTCATTTCAACTATTACCGTATACAGGACGTAATTTCTAGTGCGAAAATCATTTTCGTGCCTTAAAATCATACGTCTTACGACCATATGTTGATCAACCCACATAAGAGTTTAAAAACACTTTCAAAGACCATACATGGTTCGCTAGACGCCCCTCATCCTTCACGGAGGCCGACTGAATGGTTGTTATTAATTGTTCATTGGCGTTCAATAATTTTTTTATATAAAAGTTCATTTCCATACGTAGAAATTCAATATTTTAATTAATTAACCCGTTTTCTAACCTAAAAGTTTAATTTGCAAGAGATATTTTTATCCAACGATTAATTCTATGGACTGTGTTAAAAAATATGACGTCCAGTGACTGGTTTTTCGAAATTAAAACTAATTTTATTATTTTTTTAATATTATCTGATAAGATTACTACAATTTTCTATGTTTCAAATAATTTCCCACGTCACTATATAGGTAACTCTAAAAAATGCGTTTTGAATGCGAAAACTGTGTTTATTGTTGACGCTTGATAACAAGATGTGATTGAGTACTGAATCAAGACTGTATGGTGGATATACAATCAAATCGAGCTTCTACTCGGTTAAAATGATTGATATCTTTGAGATTTTTCGATTTTTAATGTAACCTAACCGAAAAGTGCGTATTCCCGAAAGTCTTCAAAATAGTACTGCTTGGCGTCAATGATTTACTAATTCGGATCAAATTCCCACCAAGCTAATGACTTAGGAAACAAAAAGAAATCTCATGAGACAAAATTTGTAGAATACGTTGGATGGAACGACAATTTGTTGCCCGATTCGACTGGTGGTGGACGTGCGTTATCATGGTGGTTTCTTTGCTAAATCGATCAGTTTTTTTCTTCAATTCGGTGTAGCACGAGTAGTACCTGGCCCAACAAAGAAAACACAAAACTTGTGGTACCGCTTTGTCGATTTTTTTCAACATTTCTTTCACTGATAAAGTTCACTATTGATGGTTGCCAAAGAAATACTAAACAACCTCTACACTGTGTAGATTGTGTACTTTCTAATACAGTGGTATTTTTCAAGCAACTACTGCCATCTCTAGATCAGATCAGGTACTTCTGAGTCTTATTTAACTTTATAGAAAATTGATATTCCAACAATGTCTACATCTAGTGATGTGAAGCTAATTACTAATCGATCTTCCCTCGTATAATTAAGTTTCCACGATTTTTTGATATTCGGAAGAAACAGAAAATAATATATTAACACACCTCATTCTAGTTTTAATGACCTGGTATTGGTATATATAATCTTACCAAGGTGGTATTTACAAAAATGGTATGTGCAAGATTTCTTTTCCATATTCGAATGTATTGCAAAACTTGTAATTTACAACAGTCGAAGTTGAATTCGGTTTAAAAAGAATAGTTTAAACAAAAATATATATTTAAAATGCGTGTTGTATAAACTTAACATCGACGTTTAGTTCTAGATTTCTTGTTACTGCGAATAAAAAAAAAGTCCAACAGTGTCAAATCACGTTCACTGACAGTTGATTTAACAGCTTCAAAACACGTACTAAATCTAATATGGATCGGAACCGGGGTTATTTGATTTGATTGGCTTACTGTTTTCTAAAGAAATAATCTTCAAGGTTCACCTCTTCTTTTCCATTTCTTCCATTGAACTAATGACATGTTACAGTTGACATAACACATTTGAGAAGGCCACTGTTTGTCTTTGATCTCCAATTTTTCGAACTGGACGAGTTTCATCGTCATTTAGCAGCTTGTTTCGTCGACTGCTTGAATCTATTTGCTTGGTTTTGGTCATCCTGGATCCAGCTGGAAGATATCGTCTTCTTTATACCAGGGACGCCATTCTAGAACTCTTATCCCCTGTCGATTAGTTGAAAATCTCGTAGAGTTTTTCTCCTAAAGGCGCCCACCAAACAAGACTTCTAGCACTGTTTCGATCAATGGAAAAAACGTATGGACAGGTGTGTGGGGAGAGGAGGAAGCGTTCGAATGTAGAATAACTTTTATAATAAAACTTTTTTTCGTAAACAGTTCCATGATTTAATAGCCAGACCTCTGTTTTTGATTTGAAACTGTTAAAACATTGTTTTTACGTCCAGAATAACCAAACTTTGACGGCTTAAAAAGAATGTAAATAGATATTAGAAACCGATAATTTCAATACCTCCTCGTTCTCGGTATCCTAATACAAAAATGGCATACATCGGTTGCTAGGATACCAAAATATTTTTCTTCACCTCCTCGTTTTTTGCGTTCCTGTGATGGTTGTTAGTTATTGTAATCCAGACCGAAATTATGTGTCATTGTCAAGTAGTGAGGTTATGAAGTAGAACTGTCAAAGTTTGTTATTACAAAAAAAGTGTGTTATTATAACAGTTTTGATTTGAAACGTATTTTTATAATTCAAATCAAAACGGAAATAGTACTGAATTCTTTTCTAAAAGTAAATATGAACAAAGAAATGTTATTGATAGACGAAGATTTGGTGTACGGAAAGAAAATTCTGAAATTGAAAACATATTGTTAGTACATATGATAATTTCTTTTTTTATCTATTAAAACCTCAACATGATTAAAAAATCATTTATTAGGGTGTTATTTTTTAATATATATTACTTTTATTCTATTTCCAACATACAGGATGTTATTAATATGAAGAGCAATGTGATAGGTTTTACTTTTTATTTAGAAACGATTTTCATCTATGTTTTTACTTATATAATACTTGTGATATATAGAAAGTTTAATAAAATTGATTTTTCTTATATTTTATCACGTGACATGTGTTTGCTTTGTTTTTTTTTGTATAAAAAGCTATAGGGAAGGTAGAAAGGTATGTTTACGAAAACTATACAAAAAATCGTGTAAATTAATCATTCTTCCTCTTCCTGCTAAGGAATTACGATATTTCTCCTCTGTTTAATTCGTTACATTCTCAAATGTTGCAATTTGTTGTCAAAAGTGTGTTAAATTAAATCATCTTCACAAGATTCTAATTGCTGATGTATAACTTGTTATATACCTAAAATCTACAATAAAAAATATTAATAGTCACTCTTTTTCACTCGAATGGAAATTAATTTTGAACATAAGACGTATATTGAGGGTCAAATACTTAATATCAACCCTTAAAACTATATATTTGTGAAAAAAATTCATTTTCATGTGGAAATTATCTTGCTTACTTCAATTAATTATTGAGGCTCAATTGAGCGTTTTTAATCACCTTATTTAATATTAGGGACGAAAAATACATCAATTTTAACTGACTACCCCTAAATTAACTCACATTTCAAACAAGTTGAAGAAAATAACAAAATAAATAAACTATAACAAAGTTTTTATTTAAAACGTATTTTTATAAAACCTTTTTTCGTAACCAGTCTCGTTATTTAATAACCAGACTTCTGTTCTTGAATAAAGTATGGTAGCTATTCTATTATTATTGTTGGAACACCCTTTATATCTTGTATGAATTATTCGGTTGTTTAACGAGTTAAAAATTAAGACAGACTTAACTTAAAATATTATAAACTGATAATGAAATACCGTCATCAGTTTAAGCATATATATTTATAGATATGATGACATTTTTATTAAATAAGGTGTTGTTGCTATTAATTTAAATAATATCACTGCGTTTTTTATAAACTTTTGGCCATGAAAATTTGTTTTGAAATCATTATAATTCACATTTTATCATATATAATAATTGTATTCAGTGTCAATGTCAATTCCTTTTTTTTTTTTTTTGATTATTTCATAATCGGTTCATATAAAAAGAATAAAACCACCTCCAAAATGCCAAAACGTTCAGTCTCTTATGATTTTAAATGTTTTTTTTTTATAAATTTCGTCAATAAAAAATTAGCATAATCACTAAGTTCAAGGGAACATTAATTTTAGATACCCTGTCGTAATTTCGTGACCAAGTCTCGTTTTGATATAATCGGATATTCCCAAAATAATTATTTTTGTTTCATATTCGAATAATTTCGTTTCCGCAGTACTACAAATTTTTAAAATGATCTAACCGATGATTCTTATGTATGACAACATTTATCACCTTTAGAGTGTATGATAAATTTGATAATAAACAAATTTAGTATGTAATCATCATAAAAATATATATAGAAATCTTACAAAACACATAACGTCGTGTTTTGATCCATCCTGTATACATAGAAACTAAATTAAAACTTTTTAAATCATATGAATTACTGTCCGGTTCAATAGGGTTCAGTTCGAAATGGATCTAACCACGTTTGGGTACACGACTGACCTATCTGAAGGTTTATTGCAAAACATTCTTATGTAACATTGAAAACACTTGGTTTTTGACCAGTTCAAACCGTTTTCTACTGTTCTTTGTAGCCACGTTTGATGGTATACAAGCAGCAGGAGCTTTGGGGATAGAAAACGTTCAACTTGGCTCCGAAAAACCACAACCGCTGAAGAAAAAACGTATTGGCCCAGAGAGTAGCTCAAATCAATGAATCCACGAATCCGTCTGAGTATTTTTACAGTAAAAAGGAGATTTGAGACGTCAAAAGGTCAAAGGAAGAACGGATATTAGATCTATATGTAATGAAGGTTGTAATACATAGAGGAGGCTGATGGTTTAGGGTTGTTTTGGCGGAAGGGCGACTGGAGATCTAGTAAAAGTTGAAGGGATCCGAAGCATTCCTCGAAGTAGTTGTTGTGGGACAAATTTAGCATAGAAATCAAAAAGCTGTATCCTACTAATGGGCAAAATCTTTCGATCAGGCGAAAAAACAATCTCTATTTCGACAAAGTTATTACGATGATTATAATGAGAAAAAAAATTTCTCTTGGTCTTTGTACTGACAAACTTGTACGTTTTTTTCTATTCATAATCTTTCTAATCATGTCAATTTTCATCGCATTCTTTTTGTGAAAAGCTCATATTTTTTTATATTAAAAGCTTTCCATAACTTTCTTTATGGTATATTATCGTAATTTTTTTACCATATAAAAAATTCTGTTAAATAAATTTCTATTTCCATTTTTTAAATATCAATATATCCTTTTATGGTAAAAGTTATTGTACACGTAATGATAATGGTTTAATAATCGTCAGCAGATACACCTACGTATAATTCTAACGACCCTGTATACAATGAGTTAATAACCTTGGTTGTGTTTAATTCCTCTAGATAATCTAGTAGGAGTAACGGTTTTCGACTATTGTGTGCAATACGCGTGTCACATCTACTAATATAATAAAAAAAATTGAAAATATTTTCGTTTGTTTAAATATATTTTGATTTAAAATCGTTTAAAATATCCCTTATTGTCAAAAAACATGATTTTTTACAACTTTCTACTCTTTTACAAAAAGTTATCATAAAATTTTTGTGATTGAGAGGAAATCAAGTTTTACATGCAAAAAATAACCACACAATAAATCCTTGCCCTAATCACCCCTACAATGTCTACCTATCCCATCCCAATACTTTGTTACGTAATCTCTATTATCGTAAAATATACCTAACCTTCCCTTCTACCTTTTCCGATAATACATCTAACTTACCAGGTGGTTGTAATAAATAAATTTATATTTATAAAAACTATCTATTACGATTTGTTATGAATAAATATAATATAAAGTATAATTTTGTCACCTATACCCACTCCCATTATGATAATACTAAATCTAATTAAGCTAAATTTGAAGACATAATATAATGATTCTTTTAAACGAATTTAATTTGCGCTACTCTCCCCTATATTCATATAAAACACTAGGTGCATCCTGATGTTCTTCTGCGCTTATATGACGAACTAATGTTTTATAATACATGTGAATAATTAGCTACTTGAAATAAACAAACATAAATTCGTGAACAATGACAAAAACATTAAATATATTAAAAAGCATTAATAATTTCGAGAAACGCCTTACGCCCTACATTCAAATGAAGAAGTCGAGACGTTTAAACCAAATCTAGTAACTTACAGTGCTGCCACCCGGGGGTGGGGGCATCTATATAATACAACATACGCGGCAGCCATTACATTTCAGATCAAAGAATCGAGCTGAACGTTTGTGTTTTCTAGTTATAGTTATACATATATTTTATATTAAATCAAATATGAGGGAAATTGTTCACATCCAAGCCGGTCAATGCGGTAACCAAATTGGAGCTAAAGTAAGTAATTCTTTTTATATAATAAGATTTATTATACAGTTCAATTGATTATTGTAGTTACCGGCCATCTTGTTAGAAATTTATAATTTTCCGATTTTTTTTGTTAACATTATTTATATCGCAAAAATATTGTGCAATAATGCGTATTTTATCGTTATTTATTTTTTAAAATATAAATTTTCGTATGATTATCGTCTAAACTGATTTTACCGGCCGGCTGTTGTATTGATTTTCCTAAAAACATCGACGTGTCTAAGTAGGCGTAGCTAAATAACGGTTTTTCTTTTCTAGAATTTAGATAAAACTTATTATTTTTCATCGTTTTAACAAATTATTAGTTAGAAATAATTAAATTTCGTATTTAATTCTCAAATTTTCATTTTATAATTGTAGTTTAAGGAAAATTATTCAACGTGTAGAAGACGATGTTTTCATATAGGATAGTAATTTTTAACGGTCATCCAAAGCGGTTGAAGTGACGCGTCTCTATTGATTTTGATTTCACATTTTTTTTTTTCTCTTAACAAATTATATGTATTAAATTATTTATAAAAAACGGTATATTTCACTTCACTGATTACTTCGAATGAAGTTCAACGTCCTCTCTGAACTTAACATCTTTTTTGCGTTCGTTTTGTGAAGATTTACAGTTATGAAGAGAAAGCTGATGGGATGTAGATAATCTAATAATTTCTCTAAGCTTAAAGTAGAACAGAATTGAATTGTTTCCAATTATTTTCCTTGATCAAGCATTTCGAATATATTAAAACTAAGACTATTTGGTAAATCAGGAGCAGTAAATTACGAAATTGTTTACTATAAATGGGAGCATGTTACGTAATATTGACTATATATAGCCGTGACTTGACTCATAATTTGCAATTATTATAAACTTTATTTGGTTGAAAATATACAGGGTGTTTCTAAATTCATGCGACAAAATTCAGGAGGTTATAGCTCGTATGGAATCAAGATTGATCTTTCCCATAACAGAATTTTCTCAACCCACCTTTTTCAGAGATATCACCCTTGAAAAGGGATGAATAAAATTGAGTTACAATCTTTTTCTAAAATTTCAGTAAAGCTGGAAACGAATTCAGTAATTTTCTGTTATATTATACGGGGATGAAATTATCAACCTTTACTTTATTTCATATCAAAACTTTTACGATTCATGGGTGTATCTAGCATTACTGAAATTTTAGAAGAAAAAAATTGAAAATAAATTTTAGTCACCACCTTTTAAGGGTGATATCTCGGAAAGGGGTCGACTAAGGTAATTTTGTTATAGGAAAGACTCATTTTAATTTCGTACGAGCAAATTATCTCCTAAATTTTGTCTTATGAATTTGTATATACAGGGTGTTTATAGTTTATAAAATTCGTTGTGTCATTAATGACTAGTTTCTATAAATATTTTCATTCTAATTCTGTGATGAGGTTTTGAAATGCTTCTTCTTTTGAATAACTGCCAATTTCCGCATTGCACAATTTCAAAATCGTGAAAATTGAAACTTTTCTTTCCAGAAGCGTTTTTCGTTTATAATTGATTTATAAATAAGTCAACTTCCAGTTCTAATTAATTAATTTCCCAGTTTTTAATGCAGTTTCATGCTCAGACAAAGTCGTATTGATTTTCAATACCTATTTAAACTCGTTCAAGTGTGTCTGTTGAATCTGTATAAGAAGTTCATTTAACTAGCCATTAATTCGATTAAATAAATTGAGTTGGAGTAGTTAATCAAATTACGATGCTATAAATATTTTTTGTACATCCTTGTAAACGATCGTTATAAAACCATAAAAAGAATATTTCAACACATTTAATCATTAAAACGCATCAAAGTGGGCTTGGTCGTGCTCTAAACATTTCATATTTTCATTTATACGAGGTGTGGTTCATTTTTATTAAAAAAAAATTCTATTAATATCCTTCATCCCGGTCGTTTATGTACTTGATTTCATCATGAGGAAACTTTTAAGGATTAAATTTTGTAGTATTATCTCCTTTTTTGTAATTACCTATTCATTTGTTTCTTGTTGTAATCGAACTCGAGCTAAAAGTCGGGTGTAACTACGTCTGGACTGTACGTATAGTGATGTAACTGAACTTTTAGGTATAACCTCTTATAATTAGTAATTTTATCTATGTGGAAAACATCGATTAGTTTTCATATTTTGTCATAGTTATTTATAAAATAAAAACAAATAAACCTGTTCTAGAAAGTAGTATTTTGTATTGTAGACCTTGAATTAAATTATGTAATCTGTGTTCAGAACACGACTTTAATGAATCAGGTTAAAGTTCGAGTTGAAAATGACACTATCTAAATTTAGTTTTCAATTTTCTATCTTCTAAATTCTTAATTTGTTATTTTAATGTTTTTTTTAAGTTTGGTGTTATTATCTAATTTAATTATTATTAGAAGACTTACGAGGTGTGGCCATTTAGTAAAGTGTCGAAGATTACCAATTTGCGATGTTTACCTTGTCTGTAGACAAACCAGTGTATCCATGGCCCTATATCTCTTAATAGCCACACCTCGTATCCATTTAATCCAATTAGAATTCACATTTTTTGGATTTGTATACTTATTTCTCTCTTTTTTTTTTTTGTAAAACGTGATTGAAACAATTTTTTCAACAGTTCTGGGAAATCATTTCCGATGAACACGGTATCGACCCCACCGGAGCCTACCATGGAGACTCCGATCTTCAATTGGAAAGAATCAACGTTTACTACAATGAAGCGTCCGGTGGAAAATACGTACCGAGGGCAATCCTCGTCGATTTGGAACCCGGTACCATGGATTCAGTACGTTCCGGTCCGTTCGGACAAATTTTCCGACCGGATAATTTCGTATTCGGCCAATCAGGCGCCGGTAACAACTGGGCGAAGGGTCATTACACAGAAGGGGCTGAATTAGTGGATTCGGTATTGGACGTTGTGAGAAAAGAAGCTGAATCGTGCGATTGTTTACAAGGATTCCAACTTACACATTCTCTTGGAGGCGGTACTGGTTCAGGTATGTAATATTTTATCTATGGATTTGATGGTTTTTTTTCACGTATACGAATTGGTTTTTAGGTATGGGTACCCTCCTTATTTCAAAAATCCGTGAAGAATATCCGGACAGGATAATGAACACGTATTCAGTAGTCCCCTCGCCGAAAGTGTCAGACACAGTAGTAGAACCTTACAACGCTACGCTTTCCGTTCATCAATTGGTAGAAAACACCGACGAAACTTATTGTATCGACAACGAAGCTCTCTACGACATTTGCTTCAGGACTTTGAAACTCACGACGCCGACGTACGGAGATTTGAATCATTTAGTATCTCTCACAATGTCTGGAGTAACCACCTGTTTGAGGTTCCCCGGTCAATTGAACGCCGATCTTAGAAAATTGGCGGTAAATATGGTACCGTTCCCGCGTCTCCACTTCTTCATGCCCGGTTTCGCTCCTCTTACGTCGAGAGGTAGCCAGCAATACAGGGCATTGACCGTTCCCGAGCTCACTCAGCAAATGTTCGATGCTAAGAATATGATGGCCGCTTGCGATCCGAGACACGGTAGATATTTGACGGTGGCTGCGGTATTCAGAGGTAGGATGTCGATGAAAGAAGTCGACGAACAGATGCTCAACATTCAAAATAAGAATAGCAGCTATTTCGTCGAATGGATTCCTAACAACGTTAAGACTGCCGTTTGTGACATTCCGCCTAGAGGTCTTAAGATGTCCGCCACATTCATCGGTAATTCAACAGCTATCCAGGAATTGTTCAAACGTATCTCAGAACAATTCACCGCTATGTTCAGAAGGAAAGCTTTCTTGCATTGGTAGGTCTCGGTTAACATATTTCAATTTTTTCTTGAAAAAAATGCGGTGATTTTTTTCTTTTTTTGGTACAAAATTATTCTTAATAGTATGCCAGTTACAGCCTAAGCATTGCTTAACATCAAAGTCACGTATTAAAACAATTATTTAGAGGAATATTACCCGTTAAAATATATTTTGAGGCGATTTACTTATTGAAAAGTATTATGATGTAAATAAACCCATGAAAAGTACTTTATTAGAGTCAAATTACCTATTAAAAATATTATTAAGAGGTATCATAACCCATAAAAGTATTGTAAGTATTATAAGAGGTATCATAACGCCTAAAAGTATATTTAAGTCGACTCACTTATTAAAAGTATTATTGGGATTACTCCTTAAAAAGTATTTTTTTAGAGTCTAATTATCTATTAAAAATATTAATATATGTCAAAATAGAGTCTATACCTATTAAAAGTAGTATTGGGAGGTTTATTAACCATTAAAAGTATTTTTAGAGTCAAATTACTTTTTATGAGTATTTTTAAGAGATAATTCACCCCTAGTATTTTTTCGATTAAATTATCTATTAAAAGTATTTTTAAGGGGTAAGTAGTCATTTAAAAGTATTCTGGACGTCTAAACGACAATTGAAATATTTTTACGGACTAAATTTTACATATATCCCTTGCAAGGTAGTATTAATGGGTAAAACGCCCCTTAAAGTTTTATTAGGTAATATTAATGGGAAAATCGCACCTTAAAATTTTATTAGGTAGTATTAATGGGTAAATAGCCTCTTAAAACTTTTTAGGACTTGTTTATAGCAGTTATGAGACAAATAACCCTTCAAAATAGTATTAAAGGGTGAAATAACCCTTTAGAAGTATTATTAGGAAATATAGAACTTGGTGAACATTTTTTTTTTAAATATGATGCCGTTGCACAGGGTGTGCAAAAACTCTTGTTAAATTTAAATTACAGGTACTTTGAGTGATTTGAACCTAATTTGCATTTATCCCATTATGTTAACGCCTTTCGAAGATGTGGTTTAAAATAAACTTTATTGCTATGTAAAATTCAAATTGGAAACAAAGTTTTTGATCGACTGTACATTCTAATCGCGATTTGTATGTTTTTAGTTTTGATTTAAAAGTTTTTCTTGTTTTACAGGTACACCGGAGAAGGTATGGATGAAATGGAATTCACCGAAGCAGAATCGAACATGAACGATTTGGTGTCTGAATACCAACAATACCAAGAAGCCACCGCCGACGAAGACGCCGAATTCGATGAAGACCAGGAAGCCGAAGTTGATGAAAACTAAAATTTATAGATCTGAAATCGATAAAAAAACAAAGCTTTATAACGATTTTTTTTTTTCGTTTTTAAATTTTCTCTTTCCTCTTTTTTTTCTTTTGTAAGCGTGTTTTTTGTACAGTTTCTACATTCCCGTTTGTAAATTTTGAATACATTTCTTAAATTATTCAAAGACTGACTTTTAGTTGCTTTTTACGTTTTTTCTTGAAAAAAAAAACAAGAAGTGTTGGATTTTTTAACATGTTTTTGCATATTGTTTTTTTAATGAAATAGGCATTAAAACTGCTGCCATTACTTCCACTAAACAGTGTTTTAATCACCCGATCCTTACGTATACACCCAGCACAAAAAAACCAGCGATCACAACAAAAGTAAGACCATGTATGTATTATACAAGGTAAAAACACTACAAAGGTGAGACACCCAGTATATAGAATGCTATCGAAATCAATGAAGAAACTGTAAAAAAATTTCTGTAAAATAAAAATTGATGTTTATTAATTATTAAGAGGTGTATTACCCCTTAAAAGTATTTTTTGGAGAGAAATGATCTCTTGAAAGAATAAAGAGGTAAATCATCCCTTAAAAGTATATTTTGGAGACAAAAGACCTATTGAAAGTATTATTAAATGGTTTATTACCCCTTAAATTTAATTTTTACACTCAAATTACCTGTTAAAAGTATTATTGAGAGGTTTATTACCCATTAAAGGTATTTTTTAGAGACAAATGATCTCTTGTAAGTATTAAGATTTAAATCATCCTCCATATTTTGCCGACAAAAGACCTATTGAAAGTATTATTGAAGAGGTATTATGTCACCCCTTGAAAGCATCTTTTTCATATATATTGAAGTAGGTAAACTATCCCTTAAAAGCAATTTTTCGTGTCAATTTACGTACTAAAAGGCTTATTAAGAGGTTTATTACCTCTTTGGAGACAAATGACATATTAAAAGTATTATAGAAAGGTGTATTACCCCTTAAAAGTATTTTTTACACATAAATTAAATACAAGTAGTATCAGGAGGTAAACTATCCCTTAAAAGTATTTTTTGGAGTCAAATTACGTATTAGAAGGATTATTAAGAGGTTTATTACCCTTTAAAAGTATTTTTTGGAGACAAATGATCTATCAAAAGTATTAAAAGAGTTAATTCACCCCTTGAATGTATTCTTTAAAGATAAATCAATAAATAAGAGGTAATTCAGCTGCACTAGAACGTTTACGAGGGTAAGATGAAAGTTAACGTTTACGAGGGTAAGATGAAAGTTAACGTTTAATCATTAAAATTAATTTACGGTGGGAGATCTAAAAATGTTCACTGATATAAATGAAATTGGGGGAACAATGGTAATTTTTTTATGTTGAATCAACATTTTGGATACCTTTTCAAATGATTGAATCACACATTGAAATAAAGTTATTTTTTAGAGTTTCCTCACAAAATTGACAAACAAAAATGATTTTAGAACGATAAAAAAAATTTACATGGAGCTGGTGAAATTAATGCTTAACGTAATCAGAAAAATCGTATTTTTCTTCTAGATACTTGAGAACCCTAACCTAAAAACATCTATTAACTTATTTAATACCCCTCGTAAAATCAATTTGTAGCTTTAACTAGTATACGGTAGAGGTCGCTTTAGTATTCATTTCAAATCTTGTGAGGGTGACAATATTGGTTGAAAAAGAGTTTTTAAAACTTAATAATCGTCAAGTTATTGCTAATTTTGGAGTGTTATTCACAATATTTTCATTATTTTAACTATTACGGGGTATATTTATTACTAAATATCGTTATTCAAATGTTTAATCTCTATTCATCCAAAATGGCGTCTTAAAGCGGGCTTGAACATTTTCTTTTATAAAACAGTTTGAACCACAAGAAAATTACCACAGATACCCAAGTTAGTTCAAATCATATTTTTTAATAGATACTTGAGAAAAGAGACCTAAAAAAATAATTTACTGGGAAAATTTGAAAATTTACTGTTCTCCCCCCTCTTAAATCAATCAGTAGACTCATCTAGTTTTCGGTAGAGGTCGGTTTAGTATTCGTTTTAAATCTTGTGAGAGTGACTGTTTTAGTTTGAAAGTTTTCGCAGCGTAATAATCGTTTTAATAATTATTATTAAGTTTGTGCTAATATAATAAATGTAATTGTGAAGTGTTATTAATAATATTTTCGTTATATTAATTAATATTTGTGTGTTGTAGTGTGATTGAATATTTTTTATATAAAGCAGTTTCCAACTACGAAAAAATCCACAGAAATAATAGGTATGTTCAGTTTTTTATACAGTATATTTTATTTCTTGTTTTTACCTTTGTGATATATTGAAAACGTGTGGAATAGAATTTTTTGGTTGAGCGTCGATTCTTTTTGTTGAAAATGTAGCATTTCTACTTGAATGTGTAGTAATATACCCTTTTAGTAATTTAACATTTAAAAATATAAAGTATATAATTTCAAGAAATAAATTTATCTAAATAACTAGTGGAATTAATTAAAAAAGTATATTATGTACTTTTATATATATTTAAAACGCGTTAAATTCATTTTTATACATGAAATAGCAAATTTAACCTAAAAAATGGTACACTTTTGATTACAAGTCATAGTTTAAGGTGAAAATTACAACTGAAAAGTTAGTTTTTGAAGTTTGTACGTTTTTGTGTCATAACCTATAACAGGTATTTACAATAAAAATGATTTTTTTTCTGGAAGAAAGATTTCAAATTTTCTAATCTTATTTTTAACTAAATACTTAAAAACAGATCCAAAGAAAAATAAATTACAGGGAAAATGTGGAAATTTTACTGTTTTCCCCCTCTTAAATCAATCCGTAGTCTCATATAGTTTTCTGTAGAGGTCGCTTTAGTATTCGTTTCAAATATTGTGAGGGTTTTAGTTTCAAAGTTTTCACAGTATAATAATCGTTTTAAAAATTATTGATAAGTTTGTGCTAATTTAATAAATCGTATTTTGAACTGTCATTAACAAAATTTTAATTTTTTAATTCGTTATATCGTTATTCAAATGTTCAATATTGACGTTTGACACTCATCCAAAATGGTGTTTTATAGTTCGAATTGTATTTTTACAGTATTCCAATACAAAACAATATCCGCATATATGAGGTATGTTCACTTTTTATTTATATAGAATCACTTTATTTCTTTTTTACTTTTGTAATAAGTATATTGAATAGAGGTGGAAGAGATATTTCAGTAAACGTTTTAGTGAAAAAAACTTCATTATTATAATGTGTTGGTGTATAAAAATGAAAATTATTGATAAACATTGATTTTTCTAATCTTTATCTTCTGGCATCAGGTTAAAGATTTAATCCACAGCATATAGCGCCTACAGAGATACATAGGGCATAGATTGAAACATTTTTTTTGTTAATGACATTTTCTTGTTATACTTCATTTGTCACAAGATTTCGAATATTTTCATGTTATTTTTGTCAATTTTTTCCTATCTCGAAACTTGTTATTTTGTAATTAAAAGCTCTTTTCATTTTGGTAATTTTTTACGTTACCCATGTAATTTTTTTTGAAAAACCATCATAAAATTTTCGTTTAACAAAAAAGCTAACTTTTCCTTTAAATATTAGTGCTTGGAATGAAGTTGCACTTTGATTTTTCTATTTACTTTTTTCATCAAGTTAAAGATCAATTTTATGGTGCACCCTATGCTATGCTGGTTAAATCTATTTTTTCGTAAACGTAATTCAGCTAATCAAACAAAACATTCTAAAAATGTCAAAGAACCAACAACATAGTCACGTGGTAGTTCCAATGTTGCCAGTTGTCTTATAGTCATTCTACTGTTAAAATAGTAATTTGACATCAATCATTTGATATTTATTCAACAAAATAATATTTATAACACAAATACGTAAAAAGTGAGGTTAATAAAACAAAAAATAATCTTTTATATAGAAAATATATTTACTTCTATATTGAATATTTCCACAAGTGCCAACAGTGTCTAGTAAAAATAACACCTTATAAAAATTCATAAATAATACGTACTAGAGTATTTAAATATATCAAAAAATTTGAGGATTCTCTTTTAATTATAAATAAAATTAATATTCTAAGGCAAGTATAGTTTCATATGGTATTAATATCAAATAATAGCAAATTAACAGTTTACTGGAAACCAGTAAATGAATATAATCAAAGAAATTCACTTTATAGTTAAGAACTCGTCCACTACATGGACCGTAAAACCAGTCCTGTTCGGTTGTCTGTTTTTAACATAGCTGCGATTTGTTTATATTGTTTTTTTTTGGACAAATTTCTATGAATGGATTTTTATTTCTTTGTATATTAAGTTTCTAGAATTATTGAGAAATTCTTTTTTGGTATAAATAATAGTTTGTTTATTAGCTACGAAGTTTCCTTTGTCTTTCTTTTTGCTGTTTTCTTCTTGTTTTTCTTTACTTTCTCGTTCCCTAATTGCAATTAAATTGTTCGGCATTTGATTTAACTTCAATTTCTTTCATGATTTTGATGTTATAGATTGAAAATAAGGTTGTAGTAAATATGAGACGTCAACGAGAGTCCGCTGTATGAAAATGGATAAGTGGAATGTTATTAATTATTAAAATATACTGTAATTTATTATTATACTGCTAATTAACTTGAAAACAATAGCAATAACTGATCTTTATCAAAATAATTAGTGTGTATAGGTTTTTATTAAATTAAAAATAAATTTTCGACATTTAATGATAGTAATTTCAAACTAACAAGTACTAACTTTGAAATATCAATTTTTTTCATTTTTATGTGCAAATGTTGACAGTAAAGTGAATAAATTGAAATATTTACTTATTCAAAGAAAGCCATTGACATTGTTTCCCATTTAGTACGTTTTATAATCGAATCAACAATATTTTATAAATATAAAAGATTATATAAAAAATAACCAAAACATTTAGAAATATTTCGAAAAAAAAATTATTTATACAATTTTTGAAATCGTTTGTTGAATTTTCTTGAAATCACTGGAACTACATCTCATTGCAGGGAGGTTTAAAAATAAAAGAAATGCTTGGTTATGAGTACCCCTTCAAGTTCAACCTTATTTTCAACGTAATTAAAAACAAACATTAAAAACGCAATAAAATAAATTTTTAACACGTCTACTGCCGCGTGTATTCAACCTTTAGAATTTCCAAAACGTTTTTCAATTATTTACAAATTTATTTTCCTAAAAATAACATTTTCTCCTATACAATTCCGAAGTAACTGCCAGAGCTCCTCCGGACAAAAATCTTACAAAACTATCACCTGCCAAAGGACCAATCACAAATAAATTTTCATAACCTCTGACGCAGTGCGTCAATTGATCTATATCCGCGGGATTCGTCTTGCAATCCAACGGAATATTTTTATGTATACCAAGTTTTATATGTTCTGGTAGGAAAGATAAATCCGGTCTGGATCCGATCAAAATTACAGCGAACGAAACGTTTATTTTCGATTCGACGCCGTCTTTTGAGGTTATAATCACTGTTCTGGAATCTGCATCAAAATCTGTCAATGTATATTCCGGGTAAGATGTGTAATAAGGGTAAGAGGATCCGCCGTCTAACATCATTTGGTGTACCTGTAAAATAAAAAACATAAACTTAATTTAAAAAAAACATGGCAAAAAATCAAAAACTAATCGCGAGGTTAAGTAAATTGAAGAAACCGAGGAAAAGTTACCTGAAAATTGTTTTGAAAATGAAAATGTTTTAGAACAAACATCAGAATATTTGGAAAATAGATTGAAAGATCATAAATACAATTACACGTAAATTGTAAACAATTTTTCCGATTCGAACATGAGGATGGCAGTATTTTTACGTTGAGAAATGTATTAAAAAATTACCATTGGAATATCCGCAATTTTTTTGACAATAACTTCGTCAAAATCTACGATTTGTAATTTGCATTTGGTTTTAGTGACATTTCTGTTTCCTAACCTATAAAAATAATTAAAACGAGAAATATTTGTTTAGAATGAGAAAGTAGATGTTTTATTTTTCAAATAATAACAAAAATATTGTTTGTAAAGGGTAGAATTAAATTATTGTAATGTTTTTCGTATTTATTTTTCGTGGGTTGAATTAGTAAACTATATATACCTAAATAAAATTCCAAAAATTCCATAGTAGCTGTACAGGGCCGGCTTAGGGAATCATTTTGCGAATTTACTATTTAGCCAACTCTCGAAAATACAAGAAACTTTGCAACAAAATCGAATAATAATTTTTTTTTGGTGGAATTTTTGGAAAGACAATTTTTTTACCATACCTCATATATAGATGGCGTTAACTATAACGTTTTCGTTTCTATTTAAACCGGAGGTATTTAAAAAAAATGTCTGACTATGAGTGCGGAGCCCTGCAGAGGAGCAACTCATATATCAGGGCCAACTCCAACGAACCTTCCTCCTATAAAAAAATTCTCCTCATCCAATCAAAAACTATTCAACCATTTTTTTCTCCCTAAGCGTAAAAAGGAGCTAGTTGAACAAAAAAAAACGTAAAATGAATTTAATAACAGCGAAAATTTAGTTTATTTTAATTAATTTACGCTAGGTGGCGTTGGTTATAACTTTTTCGTTTATACTTAAATCAGATCTACTTAAAGAAAGTGTTTAATTATGGATGAGGGGTTTTTATTAAGTGGTGATCCACTTTAAAGTGATTTCCTTGTCCTAAAGTCGTTTGGATCTCCTGGATCGTTTCAAAATGTGTTCCTTTTAGGACTTTTTTGATTTTGGATATGAGAAATTAGTATAAATCTTGCGAATAGGTTGGTTGTTTTGATACCGGAAGCTAAAACTGCGGTGGTGCAGCTTCTAATTGTTCGCGAATTTTTATTTTGGGACGTTCTGTACATCGTTTGCGCATACCTTTTGAATCAATTCAAAGGAATTCCGATGACGATAATATTATTATTATTTTGTTTACATTACATTTTATAAATGATGTAACCAACAATGAACTAAAGTCGATTCAAGAAATAATACGTTCGAAGACGAAAAAAAAAAACGTTATACGAGGGTTGAACGAAAAATTTTCTTTAAAATCTATTATTCGATAACTAACCTTATGGTATTCGGGATACAGATTTTCCTGAAGATGTCTGCTCAATTCCGGCGATCTCTGCCTGAAAAGATGAACGACAGGAATGTTTCTCCCTCTAGCGGCTATAATAGCGTCGGCGGCGCTCAAACCGGCACCAACTACCAAAACCGGATCGATATTTTCCCTATCGTCGGCCATATAAGTATCCAAATTATTTTCCAAACTCCTCAAATCGTAAAATATCCAATGAGGATCCTTCTTAATCCTCGAAACTTCCAATCTATTCGGCAAATCGCTGCCTCCGTTGGCTAAAATTAAATATTTACAAGCGTAAGTTAATTTTTCGTCGGTGTTGCCGTCAACGGCGTTCACAATCCAATTGGATTCGTTATCACAGATCGCGGGATTGTAAGAAGGCACCGATAGATCTAAACTAAAGGAATTTCTGAGCAGTTTCTCGTTTAAAGAAGAAGAATAAAAATTATCACAATTATAACCGTTCCTATCACAGCTGAAACTGATCGAACGTTTTTTTTCGTTCTTTTTGGGCAATTCCGCGTAGCAATTTCTGTCTCGAGGTCGTTTGCATCGAGTTTTTTTCCTATTTTTCAACATTAGGCAATCAATTGCATCGGATATACAACAACTGTGCGTTTCTATTGAATTCTCCTCGTATTCCGATTCAACGTTTTCTTTTATTTCGTCGTTTATTTTATTAACCCAGTTATTTTTCTTGTTTCGTTCGTAATCGTTTTTGATTTGTTCTACGGAATTGACGGTGATGAAATTGTGAAAGTTTTTGGAGAGTTTCATTTTTTCTGTGTACTTGACGTAATATTTGGCGACGTTGCTCGCGTAAGCCCTTTTTTCTCCAGAATCTCTCGAATCGAATGGTAAACCGGGCAAAGCCATCCAATTACCTAGGGATATGGTCAGTATTTGCGGATCCATGCGGTGCCACGATCCACCCGGGGGTCCTTTACCCAAAACGATGTGATCGATCTGAAAAATTAAATCGAATCATACGTTAAGTTTACCAAAACCATCGAAAAATCCATTTAAAAATCGAATGAATTTAATCAATACTAGAACTAACGAAAAATCGAATGAATTATAACCACTGACTGAAATCATCGAAGAATCTAATTAATTATAGTAAATAGCTGAATCATCAAACAATCAAATGGATTATAATCGATAGTTGTATCATCGAAGTATCGAATAAATTATAATGAATAGATGATTTACGAAGAATCGAATTAATAATTTTCACTGGATGGATCATGGAAGAATCGAATGCATTATAAGCAATAATTGAATCATAGAAGAATCGAATGCGTTGAAATTAATAGCAGAACCATGGATAATCGAATGAATTATAGTAAATATCTGAATCATCGAAGAATCGAATTTAATCAATAGCAGAACTATCAAAGAATCGAATGAATTATAACCAAAGGCAGAAATATCGTAGAATCGAATTAATTACAATCACTGGATTAATCATGGAAGAATCGAATGAATCATAGTAAATAGCTGATACATCAAACAATCGAATGCATTTAATCTATAGTTGATTTACGAAGAATCGAATGAATTATAATCACTGGATGAATTATCAAAGAATCGAATGAATTGAAATTAATAGTAGAACCATGGATAATTGAATGAATTATAATGAATAGCAAAACCACATCGAGAATCGATTGAATCATCGAAGAATTAACAATTTGAAATCATAAAAGTCATACGAGGTGCGACTGAAAAATAGTGAACCATTTTATTAAAAATAAACAAATAATGTCAAAATTATTACTGTGCTTTAATTTACTCGACAAATTTCAACACTTCTTTCAATTTTTTTTTAATAGCTGCAATAAACATTTTTTCATCGCATTTTTTTTAAACCGTGCCTCGTATTCAAATCATTGGTAATAAAACAAATTTAAGAAATGTTATCAAAAGGTTTATTGAAAATTTTCAAATATTATCGCCGTATTGTGCAATTTCGCCTTAGAATCAAATGGAATATTTCGAAAAACAGCGATAAAACATTTAAACAGTTCAGTAATACAAATATTTCGCTAAAATTATGTTTTTTTTTCATGAAATCTATCGTTTTTAGTCAGTTTAATTGTATAAAAATAAAGTA
The DNA here is from genome assembly GCF_026250575.1 of Diorhabda carinulata. Lineage (NCBI taxonomy): Eukaryota > Metazoa > Arthropoda > Insecta > Coleoptera > Chrysomelidae > Diorhabda > Diorhabda carinulata. The sequence continues at coordinate 22,630,925 of NC_079465.1, read as the reverse complement.
CGTCGACTAACCTCCTTTCCGGTTTTTCTAAATTCTACCAATGGTGCCAGATCCCATCCCATATCGGCGTTAGGATGTAAAAGAGCATCCATTAATAGAGATACTTGATTAGTAGATCTACCTTCCAATCCTTGCGATAAAAATTCCAGATCTTGATAAAGAAGACATTGTCCTACCGCCGATCGTAATCTAGCAGATAACATTTCATCTGGATGTGCATCGGATACGATGTAAGGCACGTTTCCGGAAAGTACAAATGAGAGAATTATTCCACTCGGACCGTTTCCTATAAACAAAATAATCGTCTTCTAAAGAAACTGACTCTCGCGGAATTTTCATCTATTTATTATTTGACCCCTGTAAAATTTCTTCGTCACGAACATTACGCTGGGTACTTAGTTAAAAGTATAGATTGGGAAAAAACGACAACGGTAACTGAATTGTAAAAAAAAAGAAACTAGAAAATTGAAAAAAATATAATTACCTACAATTATTTTACGAGGGTTGTTTTAAAACTTTACTATCATCTTTTTTTTGTAAAATCAGCGCACGTCCGATTGAAATTCCGACAGTACCCGCCTATGAGAATGTATTACATCAGTGGCGGTTCGTGAAAAAAAATTATGGGTTTTAATATTTACTACAAGATAATGAATAGCATTTGAGATTCCTTGCCTTATATATGATGTTATTGATATAAAATTAGGTATTTACGTACCAACAATTATAACTTCTTTGTAAATAATATTTGAAGTACTACCGCTCTTCATCTTACGGATTATCTGAAAATAATACACAGATTTTTAGTAAAATGTTAATTAATACGTTATAAAGTGCGTTGACCTCAATAGTTATCTTTAGATATTTATTATAATACATATTTTCCATCGGAAGAATCCTCAAATGATTCAATGCAACGAGAAAAATTTATTTTTCGTTTTTAATAAATTTTGTTTGTGATAAATAATTTAGAAATGAGGTTAAACTTCTTGAATACCCTGTATAAAAAAATTTATTGTTTATTATTATTTTTATTGGATATACGTGCTATATATTATATTATTTTTAATTACAATATAATAATATTTATACTGGTTTACAGTACTGTAAAGTTTTTTTTCTTATTCATTTATACTATTTCTATTTACGTCCTTCATTTATTCAAACACTTCACACTACACTAAATTAAATTATCACTATCACTTAACTAACTTATACAATTTATTTAAATTGTTTGGTTCACTATGACAATTTATTTAAATTGTTTGGTTCACTATGACAATTTATTATAAACTAAACGAGCTCGTTTATATATCCAAACGAAATTCTCAAAAATTCTAGAAGAAGAAAAAATAAAACAAATAAATAGATCTTCGTAGAAATTAGTTCAAGAGAAACATTTAAAAAATAACTTTCTATGATGAACATTTATATAAAATTTATATATCAAACGCGCCCCGCCGAATTTTATATTTCGCTACGATCGGACAGGACCGACTCCAGGACATTTGTTGTCAATAGAAATTTTCCATGTATTGAAAATACTTAATTAAAAAAAAATTTATTACCGAGTTCTACCACATGTAACTCAGCGACTCCTTTAGAAATTTCAATGGTACAGTCCCGAGTTAATACCGAGTGATATTCGCATTCATTGGCTACTAACTGTATTCTGGCAATAAAAAAAATATTTATTATTGACTTCCATTTATTTCCTGAACGTTAAGAATATTTCTTTAAGGTCACAATTTGGTTATCCATCTTATTTTGACGTTTAAGGACGAAAATAATAAACAACTTTCCGTAAACACGAAATGTAGTAAACAATATCAATTGAAATTTAATCCGTTAAAAAATAAACCTCGGTGTTGCACGTTTTTTGAAGTTTTCTTGGTTCATCAGCCAAATGGCCGACGACAAACCCACCCCTATACGATAACCCTCGCGAAATTAATTTCTTACGCCGTTTCATCGATCCACTTGTCTACTGTCTTAATTTCCAGGTCTTATCTATCACGTGGTGGTAGACGCACGCGCACGTAACGTAGTATCAAGTTTTGCAGAGAAAAAGTTTTCCTATATCAGGGCCATACCCAAAAATTTACCATATCTCCATATTTCTTTCAAAAAATAACCAAACGGGGAAGGTCTTTCTGTTTTATTCATTTATGTAAAAGATAATTTGATTTGACAACATAATTTGGATTTATTCTAAAAATATTACGATTGCAATGCAATTTACAACTGTCAAGAAATCAGTATAACCGTAGCAAATTTATAGGGGTAGTTATTACCATTTTGCGATTTACGTGAATAATTTAATTGGAAAAATCTCACCAAATATCAGGGTTTATACTATGAAAAGATAGTTAAAGAAATTGTGGAAACAATATATAAAACAGTTTCGCAATAGAAATTAATAATTAATAAACCATTGTATTTAAAAACTAGAATTTGCAGTTAAAATTTGAATTGAATTACATAAAAAACAAAAAGTATCGTTAACATTAAAAATAGTAATACACACAGGACGACAAAAATTATACGAGGGTTATTTGAAAAGCTGCCGAAAGTTGATTGTTACTTGGTTTTATCTAAACAACCTGAACTTGGAAAATCAGTGGGTAGACAATTACCAGAACCCCTCGCAAATAGAGATTCTGAAGGAAATTCTGTTCTTCAAAATAATCTCGAGCTGTCAATACCAAGATATATAATTTGATGCAAAATTTAAGCGGAATAACTTTAAAGAACTCGTTGGTATTAAATTCCTACCACTACCAGCTTTAAATCCAGACTTTGCACCGCCAGATTACTATTTATTCAGATCCATGACGGAAAAATTTTAATCCAAAGGAAATATTGGAAATTCAGGGCGAAATAAGTAATTTTACGTCGTTGAAAGCGGCAGAATCCTTTGTTATTTTTTCATTATACCGATTTAGTATAAATCCAGAGGAGGATCTTCTGCACAAATATCGATCATTTTCAATACATATTATTCATCTTGGGGTGATATTGACAAGTCTAAATACCCAGAATTTGTTGATTATTATCAATTATTCACGGTACATTGTTAATATTTTCAAATAAGATTACGCGTTATCTGATTTTTTTTGCAATGTCACGTAATCACTTTATTTTATCTCTAATTTTATAATAATTATTCAACTAAGATGGAACAATAATTTTTAAGCCTTGTCTAATAATTCGGAAAACTTAGACAAGTCGTGTACTTGAAATCGTCCATTCGATTTGTCAAAAAAATTATCAATATATTACTACACATTATTTTTTCTAAAATTTGTCATGGATACATTCGAGCTAGTCCGGCCATGAGGTTTGTTTACATAACCGAGCTATACTGTCAATAAATGTCACTTGACAATGTATATAAACTACAGGGTCGGACTGGTTTGGAAGATTCTCACAAAAACGTATTAAAGCAAATTAGATTGCTGTTGTTTTTTTTTTGTAGGGACATTTATGAAGTTGAGTCTACGTTAAATAATTCGGAAAAATTATTGGATCGATTTAACATTGATATAGCGAAAACCACATTTCGATATCTTTTTTCTGTCGTTAGATATTTTGAGAAATGTGACGACCACGCCATGTGTTCTTGCATTTAAAACAACTTAATATAGGTAGACATTTCCTCAATAAAACGATAATCCTTCGACCCCTAACTAACAGATACATGACCCAGGAAATCAAAGTAATCCTCTCCGATATACCTGATACACTTTTTAGGAAAAGCCAATATATTGTATCCTTCTACCTTCTCAAAATGCCATACGAGACGTTTGGAATCAAGGGTAAATTCATTCTGTCTCGGGACATCGAAACAATCAGATCTCAAACGCCGAGATCCCGACGAAGCTACGCCGTTTCTAGAGATTCCGCTCGCGCGACATAGTTTAATTTTTTGATCTACCTCTTCACTAACCTCGACGCTAAGACTAGCTCATAAATATGTTTTTTTTTTCAAAAATATATATTGTTAAATTCCCATTCATTAATTTATTTTATTGAGAAAATTAATCATGAATAACTGTGAAACCGGCCAAGGTTAAAGGACTGATAATAATTAGATGAATAAGTAAATTCCAACGTGACAACGAATTAACATATTATCTAACGACAACATAATTTTACTATTCTAGAATATATAGATACGTAAAACGGTGTTCATTGTTTGCTAAATTTAACTACTACATATAAACATAAAGTATAACAAACTAAAAAAGAAATTAATCAGCGTTGTTTCATCATTTGAGTTTGATGAATCTTCTTTGTCTACGTCGCTTAGATTAGTAGACTTTGGAGAATAATCTTTGACCATACAGAATGACGGTAATCCTGTTGCGCTGCGCCAGAAATTACTGGATATACCTCACGAAGAGGATCCATTCAGTGAACGTGTTAAAAAAAATTGGGAAACTAGTTTTTGAACGTTCCGACCGCAATCAATTTGATACGACCGCATTGGAATTCAGCTCAAAATTCCACATTTATTTAAATACAGTGTTTTTTTCAAAATTTTGTTATAAAAAAGGTCATTTATTTTGCAATACCCTACATATAATTTGATAAAACTGCATATAGTAAGAACGAGGAATAATCTATGTATAAAGAAATATACAGTGTTTACATTTACAATAAACTAATATCACATAAATATCGACATCTTTTTAGATATATACCGGGTTGTTAAAAAATTTCGTGGACTGTTGACTATTTGGTAAATTTGAACACTATTAAAAAACAAAAAGGAAAAATATTCCCTGGGTTTTTTTAATACTTCCTCTGTTCCCATAATAAAAATAGATAATTAGTAAATAGGTTACTGTATCTATTTTGGAGACGGTTTTAAACGGGTAGATTCTAGAACATAATTATTTTAAACCTCGTATATTACGTCGTCAATACTTGATTCAAAACTAACCTTATTATTTTTTTCTGTTAATTATTTTTTCTATCATACCAAATGAAAAAATTCTACCCCAACTCTTTTACACTATCAGACGTTTTAGTACGATACGATGATACGTCTTCAGTGCTCGAAAATATTTATTCTTATAAAAATGTGACCTTTCACAAAAGGTAATCAATGTATAATGTGTATTAAAGTCTCCCTTAGAAATGTAAAAAAAACACTCACCCTTATATAATATCGTCCTCGAAAATAAATTATTAGTAATTGAAGGTTTGTCGATTTATAATGACAATTAAAAATAAATTTGTCACGATTATTGGATCGATTCGTACTTTTTTTTCAATTTCGAGGTACAAATCCACAGATAACCTCACGATCCGTACACCACAACGCCGTAGTCACTAATGGTACGAGAGTCTAGCATTTCATAATATCCGAATGATTTTCATGACTGTATCAGCGCTGTTGTCATATCGTCACTTATTTTACTTTAACTACCGATAGCTGTAATCAAGAATTAAGTAATTACGTTTAACCTTGTATTTCTATTTTAGATTTATATTAATTTTTAACATATTTCATGTAATGATTCTTATTGAATCGATATAAAGGTCTTATATACTTTTTTATTATTATTAAATATCGGATTAATTAATAAGACACTTTGTGTATTAAAACCGGCAACAGGGTAAATATCAATTTACTCAAATGTACGCAACGTTTAACTACCGGCCCGGCCGGCAGATAATTTTTTGCGGTTTATATAAAATAAATTATACTTATTAAAAGTTGTCCTACATCGTAAGTTTGTGGATTTAACAATATTTATACCGGAAATAAAATTACTCGGAAGTCTATTAACCAGTCAACCTTCTTTTGTTTGCTTCCCAACTACACATTGATCGCAATTCTCAAGGCCGTAAATTATTAAGGATGTAGTGATGCTGAGATATAATCTAATAAACTGTTACCGGCTAATGGTATTATTAAGAAACATTTTCAACTTTCCCCGTATATCAGATCTCCAGCATTGCCTTGGTGAATATTTCGGAATAAATTTTTTTTTCAATCTGTCATTGATTAAGTGACTGTAAATTAAGTAACAGTGAAGGAATAACTGTTTATTTAGTAAGCGCATCTCTAGTGAAAAGTATTATACTACACAGAGACGGATCGAGAAAAATTAGAGCACATTTATAATTTTTAAAATTATATTAAATAACATTTTACTGAAATTTTTCTTGTTCAACGTAACTTTAGATTGTTTCATGTTATTCTTTTTTCTTTTATATCAATATTCGTTCCTGATTTTATCCTTCGCATTTTTTTTTATCAAATCTTTAAATAATCCATCGTATTCACTCTTACTCTAAGATAACAGTGACAAATAACTGCTTATTCAACACGTACATCACTACTAAACAATACTCTATAATACAGAGTCGGATCGAGAAAAATGTGTACATCGGTAATTATTTTTATATAGTTTCAAATATGGTGATATAAATAAAACTAATTGCATATTGATTAAAATTTTATTAAAAATCTATCGTTTCTTCTTATTTTTAATCGGTTCCATATTTTTTTTGTTAAACATATAACTAATAGCTTGCGGTCTTTCTACGTTATTCTTTTTTCTTTTATATAAACGTTTACGTCTGGGTTTTTCCTTCGTATTGTCTTTTAGCGTATTTTTAACCAATTCAACCGCAGATTCATTGGAATTCCCACCATTTATAGTCGACAAACTTTGAGAAAATAACGGATATTTTTCATAAACACCTTTAGGAAATATAGGCGCGCTCAGCAACGATGCCAGCTGTTTCTTTTTCAATTCTAAAACTTTTTTGGATTTTCTAACATTCTCATAATCGTATTTCCTCGCTCTATACAGAATAGTTAAGAAAATATATGAAAAATAATCAAAATATCATTATAAAGATTCGAACTAAAATGTTTGTTATTGAAAGATTAAAATCAATTGCATAAAACGAAATAAAGAAAAAAATCTTTCGCATTAGAAAAATGTTTTGAATGTCATTGTTACAAAAATTTGTCAACACCCTGTATATCAACCGGACAATAACACTTTGAAACCGACTGGTCAAACGAGTGTGGGTAAAACCAGATATTAATCATTACGTGGCGTGGGCGTGTTTTATTGGAAGTATTATTTTTCATGAGGAGCTTCGTTGGATTATAAAAAACAAATTTGTAACATATACCAAGAAAAACTACTATTGATGAAAGATAAATGAAAATTATTTTAATAAACATAGATAGTTAAATTTGGCAAAACCTGTAATTAGAAATTTTATGTTAACTATAAAATATTGATTTACACAGATAAATTATTCATAGAATCTCGTTTTTACTACATATATTAACATATGAACCGTTAAATAAACGAATTATTCCATATTTATAGTAAATAAATTAGTTATTAAATGTAAATTTTTTCAAATAGTTGAGTTTAAATACTAAAATCATTAATAATCTGTAATATGTATACAAATGTGATATGAAATAATTTTTTCTAGATATTGTCGTGTGAAAAACGTCATTACCCGTCCGATCCTGCTGTTTGTTTACATCACCTAATTAACCTCACTAGAACATGACACATGACAGGTACGTTCGGCGATGTAAACAAACAGCAGTGCCAGACTAGCTCTAACGACAGTACATTAATATATAATATATTTCTATTCCTAACTTTAAGAATGTTGATTGGATATAATCAAGTTTGAAATCCTGGAATATTCATATATATATTTCATATAATAATTTTAACCTATCAATAAATGTATTAAAAAATGAGTCAAAATATTTTTTATTATATATAATAAATAATATAAATATTGTCGTGTAGCTTTCGAAACAGACCGGTTCTGCTGTTTACATAATCGACAAACCTACTTGTTTCCACACGACAATACAATAAAATAAAATATATTTTTATTTGGAAATATGAGAACCGAATTGCGATTAGATCTAATTAAGTCACAAACTTGAAATAATCAACAATTTTTAACCTGCCATCAATTTTTTTTGAAAAATCGAGTCTCATTATTATCGTGTAATATCAGAACCACTCCGGTCCTGCTGGTTGTTTACATTACTGAACCATACTGCCAAGAAATGTCAATAAAAGCTTTTCACAAAAACGTATTAACGCAAATTAGATTGCTGTTTCTATAACTAAACCGAATTTTGATTGCATTTGGCAAGTTATGAAAGTTGTCAAACGTCTTTAATTTTTCAAAGAATGTAGAAAAACACGGCTAGATACTATTTTTTTTTAAAACATTTTCGTGGATGCATATAAGCCAGTCCAGTAATCCCATTTGATTATATTTTTAAACAAAACTGTTTAAAAATATCATTTCACAGGACACTTGGACGTTTCGAGCGACAATATATTAATACAGATTTTTATTTTGAAATTTAAGAACCGAATTTTGATTGAATATTGTAGTTACAAATCTAACATTCTGTAATTGACAAGCCACTTTTTCTAGACCATAACATCCAGCAAAAAAATTTGTGTGCCAAAATTAGATGGGAACAACCGAAAGAATGTTCCTTTCGAGTTTGTTTTTGTATTTTATCAATAACCCTCTTAATTTTGTGTTAAAAAAAGGATACACGTCGTCGACGACGATATCCATATCTTCAGCTGCTTTTAGTAACCAACCATTCTCGGAATTCGCTTTTTTAACCTGTAACTGCATTATATCCAGTTCTCTTGCAAGATCTACCCTCTTCTTAACTGCGTTTAAAAAATTTTCTTGTACTGGAAATGTCGGCAAATCCTCACCTAAGTAAAATAAAAATAACAACATAACCTCATTGTTTTTACATTTCCTCAATTCCCATACGAATTTCAAAATCCAGCAACGCCTGTTGAATTGAATTGAATTTACTCACTTTTTCCTAAGGTTCTGCATAATTTTATATAATTGGGAAGTTCGTTGGGTTCTATTAGGAGAATTGTAATACCTTCACGAGAAGCTCTTGCAGTTCTACCTGATCTATGTACGTAACTTTCGCTGGTACGAGGAGTTTGGTAATGTAAAACGTGATCGATTTTTGGTATATCTAATCCTCTAGCGGCGACATCTGTTGCCACTAATATGCTGTTTTCTTTATCTCGAAATCTACAATAAACTCGATCGATTAGTTCGGGCCAGTAAGACATTTTGTGGTAGGTGCACCCGAGCCAGCCCGGTCATGTCGTTTGTTTACAAGGGCATGAAGCAGGTCTTCAGACGTACCTCATAGTACAGTCTTCAATCAAGCTGGTAACAAGCCAACACAGATCCTGACTATATATCGTTAGACAAAAGGCCAATAGAGAAGAAGCCTACAAAACGTCAGTTGAGAAGTTAGCTCGGCAATGTAAAAAAACGACAGGACCGGACTTCCCATATTTTAAAATAGATTTTCATTTTAAAATTAAAAAGCTGAATTTTTATTAGATTAAATCAAGTTGTGAATTCTGAAATGTTTTAAACAATATTTTGAAATATGAATCAATTAAATTGAACAATTACCGTTCAAGATTTTTTAATCTCTGTCGTTGTTGCATGGATGCATGTAAAGGTAACGGCTGAAAGTTCAAGAGGTTAAGTAAACCTGCCAAACGTCTAACACAACCGATAGAATTACAAAAAATCAACGTCCTACCAGGATGCTTAGTAAGAAAATAAAATAGATAATAATCTTTTTCATTAATGCTACAAGTGATTTTACTTTCAGTTAGAGTTTCAGAAGTACCTGAAAAATATAAATTATTAAATTGTATTTAAATATAAAATTGCTCACCTTTTCCTTCTGATATATCTACTACTTTAGGATTAGACATTCCCAATAGATCCACTATTTTTTGTAATTTCAAAACCGGCGTCATTTCGGCAACATTCGATTTTTTCAATTTATTTTTATTTTTTAAATATTTCGGTAGTTCATGTATTAAAGTAAGCGTTGCAGAAAATACAAAAGTTTGTCGTTTTTTACGTTTATTTTCATCTAAATTGATTCTTTCCAAAAGTTCCTGCAACTCTTGAAAATGATCCTTTTCCAACATCCTATCGGTTTCGTCAATAGCCAAAAATCTACAAAATTAATTGAATGCTCCAGTATTTTTCAAAATTCCACTTTTTACTAAATCAAAAAAAGGTTTTTACAAAAATTTGATTAGAAAAGCAAATTTTGTAGTTAGAAACACTGTAAATATAAAATATTGAAATATCTCACAATTTCTTAAATACCTTATGTTATCAACTTGTGAAAGATGTAGATTTCCTTGTTTGATCAATTCCCATAATCGACCAGGTGTAGCAACTACTATTTCAGGACCTTTGGATAAAATTCTCTCTTGTTTTACTTCTGCCAGTCCACCAACAACCACTGCTATGTTTATTCCTATAACCATTCCATCAAATAATAAATTTATGGTCTAGTAAACAAATTTTCTTCAATTTCTTTCTTTTTAAACCTTTGTTAATAAATTGTCGTGATTTTATGTCTTTTTTAATTGAAAATTCATTTTTAAACAGATAAAGATTCTAAATAATTCAAAATTAAATATTTTTAACTCCTTAAAAACAATTTTCAATTAAAACAGATATAAAATCATGAGGATTTATCAACAATAAACAAAGATTTTAACAAAATTTCCTTTTATTCAACAAGATAATATTATTACAATCTGTTTAATTTTTTTATGGCTCAAAATATTCTCCTTTCCTTTCTCTTTGGTAAATATTCCTTTTTTTAGTGCAAATAAACTCAAAATTTGATAAATATTGTTTGAACGATGGTACTTTAAGTATCAGCTAACAATTAGAAACAATAATATCAATTTTGATAGATTCCATGCTTACCTGTATATTTAGCAACTGCAACTAGGTGATTTCGAACCTGAAAAGCTAATTCTCTAGTCGGAGTTAAGATAAGTGCGTACAAAGGTTTTAGCACAGTTGTTTCTTTGATATTAACATCATTGATTAGTTTAACACATCCCGTATCTAGAAATTTAAAAGAAAATCACATGTTTATTTAAATATTTGTTATACAAACCATTTAATTCGCTCTCAAAATCTGATTCATCCGAATTCGATCCGTTTTCATGAGAATTATTAGACTCAACACGTTTTTCTTTGATTTTTAATATACCCGTTAATATGGGTAGTCCAAAAGCTAAAGTTTTACCACTACCGGTTTCAGCAGCTCCTAAAATATCTCTTCTACCTGAAAATATTTAAAAATATATTTAATGAAATATATGAAACATTATAATAATCAATTACCTAAAATTCCTGGTGGTAAAGTTAGAGATTGAATGTGAGTAGGTTTGTGATATCCTAATTCTGCAATAGCTCTCAAAATAAGTTCAGGGATATTGTAGGAATTCCAAGCGGTGATATCAATTTCTGGATTCTCATCACAAACATCGTCAGTGTCTTTTATATTCGTTGTTGTTCCCGATTGAGATGGAATGAAATTAGGATCTTCGCTGCACGTTCTTTTATTTTTTTCATTATTACTAAGTCTTCTTTTCCTCTTATGCGAGGAAGTTTTCTTTTTAATCTGATAATCAACATTTACGATGGAAATTAATCCATAATCAATTAAAAATTATGTTACTTACGTGTTGTTGTGAAAACTCTTTCAAATCATAATCAGTACATTCTTCGATTCCAATCAAATCACTGAAGTTTTCAGAAAATAATTTATTATCAAATGTAATTGGTCGCCAATTTACTTTATCCATGTTTTATTGATTTTTCAAAAAATTATACATGTGAGGAAACGTATTTTTGTTATTAATAATTTGAGGTTATGTTCAGTCTTCTTTTTGATGTAATCTAATGGCCACTGTCTTATATAAGATCGTGATAATACATAATTATTGAACTGAAACCATAAAATAACACACTTATATGTATTATTCGTTTACAAATAATTTATATTATTAAAATTAGAAGATTTATGTGGACATACAACTTTATAACTACTTGTTTTAAGACCCAAATGTAGAAAATCTTACCTGTTGACTTATATCTACTAAGTTCAAGATATAAATTTAGAAGAATTATACACGTCAATTCGCTTGTCAACTAAGTTGTCAATAAGTAGTCACTTTGGAAGTCCAATATAAATGGGAGTTTAATGTAGTAACATAACTTAAAATTACGTTTCCATTAGTGACAGAATGATATCCAGTCATATTATGGTGGTATATTGAAATATTGCCGGGATATAATGTAAAAATGATTTATTTTGTACCGCCTGGATAGAAAGTATTTTGATGATGAATGGAACTGAATTAAAGGATGAAGGGTCATTAATTGACCGTAGACCCATTATAACATGTGCGTTATATTGAAATAATTAACTCAAATTACGTTTAAATTAACTTCGATTTAGGTGCAGGAGAAATAGAAGTTTTCTCAACTATCGAGGACAATCTAACAGAGGCTCTTCCTCAAGAAACTTATGAATGGAGAAGGACATTCGGTAGGCCGATTCGATCTGTTCACATCGGTGCAGTCTTTATACCTTATAGTCCAATCGCGTTAAGCAAAGGAAGTGGTTGGGATTTGATAAGACAACCATTATTTCATATTTATTGGACAGATTGTTCAGTAAGAAATATGAAAATATTTCAAATATTTTCAAACTACAAATGAACTACTTTTAGGATTTGGAAGCATACAAGACTACCATTAAAGAAGATATAGAAAATTGGTTAAAGGAACTTACTGCTAAAGAAATATCTGATTGGCTGATTGTTGTTGTTGAAAATTTCGATGGGAAACGAACAAATAAATTGCTACCAAGGACAACAGTCCTGGATAAGATCAGGGCCGATTTTGCACCTAAACAAGGTAAGTTTATTATATCAGGTAATGGGATTTTCAATTAAACATCAATTACAGGCGATCGTTGTATATCTGTGATAAATCCTGGTAAAATTGAATCCCGATCGGCAGATTCATGGAGGGGTTTAGTGAACCGTATAAGGCATTTATTATTAACAGCTTATGCTAAAGCAGTATACAGATTAGAAGAATATGTACGACAACAAAGAGAAAAAAGAAATGAATCAGGCTGGAACTTTATGCAATATTTTTCACTTCAGGTTAATACAATCCATGATATAATATAGTTAAGCTAAAAAAACTAATTTTCAGGAGGAACTTGCTCAAGTATTGGAAATGTTGGGTTTATATGACGAAGCTTTAGTACAATATGATGAATTGGATGCTCTATTTTCCCAATTCGTGGTAAATGGGGTTACTAACGACTGCACAAATTGGTTAAATGATTTCCAGAAACCGCTACAACGATGGCACGGTTTGAAATTAGGGCATTCCGCTTTACCTAAAGATCCCTCAGTTTTAGAATTAAGAGCTTATCTATTTGCTAAACAAGCTCACATGCTGCTACTCACCAATAAAGTTTGGGAGGTAAATTATTTAATTTTTTTCAAATTTTTATATTTTACTGGAGATTTTTGTTAAATAATTCAAGTAAGAAATAATTTTAATAAAAAAAACCTTTTTTGCACCTTTTGATGATAATTTTGTTATTAAATTACAATTTTTAATAATATAAAATGATTAAAGGAAATTCTGAAAATTGCTTTGGCAGTTAACATTTTGTTTTCTTTCAACTCACCACTTTCAGCTGATTACCAATGCAGATTATTATGTCTCATTGTACTTTATGTATGTTTTTGCGAAAAACAAATTATTATTATCTTAAGAAGTAATATCTTTTAATTTTTTTGGTCTTACTTCATGTCTCTAATATGTATTCCATGTTTACTTTCCCTTTCTCCCAATGCTTCGATTTTATTCCATTCTTCTTCAAATTGTTACAATGTTTTCTTTTTTGCTTCTCAAGCCCCTTAATAGTGTCTTTGGGTCATTTATACCTTTTGGAAACTCAAGATACACTAATTTTTCTCTTTTGACTCATTCAAATGAAAGTTTTCTTTTTTTTTTGAACTCAAATAGTGCTTTATCTTTTTAACCTTAAGGGAAGGAGTTAATGAGGGAGTTGAGGGTTTGTAGAAAAATGATTTTTGAATAGATACAAAATTTGGCTGTAAATATCTGTTAAATAGTCATCTTAAAATCCTGAAAGGTATATAGGGTGAGACATTAATTAGATTTTTAATTTTCTTATAGTAGTTTTTATTCAAATGATTTTAATCTTTTTTTTTTAGATGGCGTCTCGTTGTTTACCTTTCTTGCATACTTGCTCCAGGGAGTTGTTGGTACTGGAGATAACTTCTCCTCCGGGTGCCGTAGCTTGTTGGTTGTTCCTAGCTGCTATGGAAGTGTTAAATATTTGTGATAAATTCAACCGAGCTGATGAAGTTGAAGAATATTCTTTACAAACTGCAGGAATTTGGGAATACGCCAGTCAAAAGGTTGAAATATTTTTACCCGACTGCCAGGAAGGGTTATGTTTTTAATGCGTATCTTGTATGTATGTATGTAATATTCTTTATTACCTTGTATCTCCAGAACTGCTTAACGGATTTTCACATTTGAGGTATCGTTAGATTTGTTTCATTAGCCCAAGTGTTCTTAGATAGGAGACATTTGAAAAAAAAACAAAATGGCGGATTTTGGACGCCATGTTGTGAGGTAAAAAAATTTTTTTACTACCAAGCATATCGAGTTGAAGGATGAAGATGAAGATAAAGGATTTTAAAAACTGATTGTAAATATGTATATAATTTGCAGTTTTAATATTAAATGGAATGATAAAAAATAGCTAATTAAAATAATTCAGACCTGTGCGGATAGATAGCACCACTAGGTTTTTAAAATGCGGTATCGTTACTTATTATGAAGCATCGGTCAGCGCGCAACAAACAATTCGGATAGATGGCGCCACTAGGTTTTTAAAACGTGGTATCATTGTGACTTCTTGTTATCTAAGACTAATATATTTACTACGAGGACAGACTTACATTTTTACTATAATTATAATTGTCTTGTGCGATTTAAATATCTTCATTATTGTGAGTTGCCCCAAAATATGAGGCAAGCTGGAGATACAACTTTTGTGGACATAAACAGTCTTCGCGTTGAAGAACTTACAATGCAGCAGTTATCTATCATAGCAAACCGCAGAGTACCGTTGATAGGGCCATTTGACGATGGAGAAGCTGTCAGAATTTTCCCAATAACTAGACTGGTTGATGCATAAAACGCGACTATGACAGAAAAGTTAGAAAAGCTCACAAAAGTATACACCGTTAGCGCTGTAGACATCTCATTGGATCCTAAAACATATGGTCAAAAACCACGAGAGGAATACTTACCTGAAGATCCTAATAAAATAGGAAAACCTGGAAATATCCTTGATTTTTTCGAAGCATCCTTGAAAATCTCTTCTTTATGAAAATCAAAGTTTTACTTTCACATCATAAATATTCTGAAAAAACTCCAGTTCGATTTCTGAGAATATAAATATATACATATGTACATATATTGTAGCATGTATAGAAAATGTTATTTTTTAGAAATACGTAGATTGACATGCATTAGTCACAATACAAAACTGTAAACAACTTTTTTTTCGATTCTCGGAAAATGAGCCGAGCATACACGTGTCAAAACACGTGACATTCGGGTGGACTTGCGGCGACTTGATTCTAACGAAGGGCAAACACCGGCAAACACTATACTCGTTCGAACTCGAATACGATAAAGCATAAACAGTCTCGTGTCAGTAGCAGGTTGACTTTCGCGAAAGTCACATGCTCATAATTTTGACATGGAGGAATCGTCCTTTTCATTTTTTTTTCGTGTGTAAATAATTCAGTACTATATCTTTATAAGTGAAAAGAAAAATGGGTAAAGGTACGTGTAAGTTTCAAGACGACTGGCTAAATAAGGAGTTACATCCTGAATTTTTCTGGGTAAAAAAGACAAAACTTGATTCTGAAGCGTGCTGTAGACTATGTAATACGGTTGTTGACATATCTCACATGGGTGTTTGTGCTTTGCGTTCTCACGCCAAAGGAAAAAAACATATAGAACGTGTAACCGCAAAAAATACAAGTCAGAATGTTCAGACTTTACTTTCATCGTCGCAATCAACGACACCGCCAATGCCGTCTACCTCGCAAAACGCGCCAGCAGAAGCTATTCTTACCTCGGAAAACATCAAGCTGTAACCGGTGTGACAAGTGCGGTCAAAATGATTTGATCAAACCGATCAATAATTATGTGTCGAAAGAAAGTGTGTCAAAGGCAAAGTTTTTTTGGGCGTTGAGTCATGCACATGAAAAAACTTCTCCACGGAGTGACGGTAAAAAAAGTGAATTATTTGGATACATGTTTCCTGATAGTGATATTGCTAAGAAATTTCAGATAAAAAAAAGATAAATTGTGTTACTCGATAACGTATGGATTAGGACCTCACTTTCAGAGCGAATTATCGAACGAAATTAGAA